>NC_135151.1:19342719-20002433 GCF_050948215.1 Halictus rubicundus
CGACGGAGGCTCGTTAACGTCATGAATATGTACCCTCCTACTCTGGCACTCGCTACTCTCCAGCCGTGGTCCACTCTCGCTGCTCTGACTACGCTTCATTCCATCGGCAGCCAGGGCACCGATGTTTGCTGGTTAATATTCATCGGTTACTGCCATACACCCAGTCAGATCCTGGATGATTTTCGATGGGCTCTGATTACAATCGATTCGATCGCTGGCCGGCCGAGATCCTACCCCGTAAACCGACGAATAATGTAAAACAGGTGCAGGAGGGGGTGCTCTCGTCGTGCTCTTCTTTTCACGAAAATGAGAGACACTGAGGACGCGACCATCCGCCTTCGCCATCCGAAGACTGCCGATACAGGGTTAGGCAGCGACGACCGGCACGATTGTTTTCGACAAAAGGAACACCGAACTGCTTCCCTTCTGAATGAAAAGTAAATGGGGTTAACCAAGCTCGATGGCTGAGCGGCCTATTATTTCGAGGGTGGATACACACAATGAAGAAAAACGAGTCTCTCCGTGCATCTTCGCGGAAGGAAAGCCTTTAGCAGTTTGATATTGGAGCTACGCGGCTATTGATGAGTCCTGGTCGAACATTGAACAACTTAAAAGGAGATTCCACGACCATCGTGGAAAATAGATCGTGCTGGGCGTACCAATAGGTGTCCCATTATTTTCTTAATAAGATGAGAATATAGCTCCGGCACAATACCTACAGGGAACGTTCGCACGAAATCACATTCAATATTTTCGGACGTCAATTTGCCAAGGTAAAAATAAAAAGTTCCCAAGCCTACGTTACAAAATGAAAATTTAAATCCACCTGTAAAGGAACATCGACCCCTTTAACGAACGAGAAATCAAATCAAGGAAACTGATCGATTGCACGGTAGTCGAGATTATGATCCTTTGAAACAGATAGCGCTGAAAAGCCGTGTCGGATCAACAATGACTACCGTGACGATCCACTTTGTCGCTCGAAGCGACCAGTTTATTGATTCCGTGGCGAAAACGCTTCGAGGGTCCCCGAAATTTTCGGAACGAAAGGAGCCGCGTATTAAACTCCGCTTAACCGGAAATAAACAGGGGCGTTCGTTCCAAGAATGCGCGCAGGATTAACCGTAACATCCGGCCCGTTCCACAATTAATTTATCATCAAGTCGACACGTTAGCGGCGCATTCAACGTGGAAATAGGCGCGCGTTATTCCACACGGGTGCCTCGAGTTATGCGCTGGTCATTTATATAAATAAGAAGCAGAAGCGATACCTGACTACCATCCGCATGGTGGTGACTTCACACTTTGTATTATTCCCGGACGCCGCGTTCGGCCGAGAATCAGACACCGGGGGGATTACGAATACACAAGAGAGCGCGGGGCCCCAAGTATTCAGACCACGTTCGCCAGCGGTATCGTTAGCGTATTTTTCTTCCTTTTTCTTTTTCTTTCTTTCTTTATTTTTTCTTTTTTCTTTTTTTTTTTTTTCTTTTTTCGTCTCGAGCAACCAGCGCGGGCTCGTATGTACGCTTTTAATGAACGACTACTGTCCCGCGCGTCGACGAATAATAATTGATGAATGGAATTTCCACGGCCCCGAACATCTTCATTTTCGTCTTAGCTCGAACCCGTTCTGCGATACGCGAGCAACACTCGTCGGCAAAAGTTCGTTTATCGAAAAAAGATAACCGATAGACAAAAGGTAAACGAAATGCACAATTCCAGAGCGGGCAGAAATCAATTCGGTGCAGTTTCAAAATGCTGTTTACTGAGACAAAAACCACGTATCGTTCAATCCTCGATGTATCCGCCATTACGTTGGGTAGCTTTACACAACAGTTCAAGCAATCGATGAATGACTTGTGGAAGAAGAGACGGCGACTTTATTGTGGTGGAACCATCAATGCCTCTTCGCACTTCCACCAGCATTTGAAAATTTATGTCTGTTAAATGATGTTGGAGCAGCCAGAATAGACGATAATGATAATCTAATGGTCCGATAAATAATATTAATGTTGCAACTTTAAATGGCAGTTTCCTTTAATTGGGATACGAAAAGCGAACCATGTCTAATAAGATGCTCGTTAATCGCTATTGTGTTTACTGATATGTTTGTAGGTTATGTTGTCCGTCTTGTTAAATCCTGCAGTACTTTATAAATGTTACAGTTAGCACTTCAAAATCCACGAACGACAAGAAAATATTTGTCTCGGAAAATGTGTCTAATGTTATTCATGAGAAAGTTTAAATACATAATTTTATTGTAGTGAAATCTCTAGAATTTCCCTAGAATTTGAAAATTTATATCAGTTAAATGATGTTGGAGATAATGAGTATCGATAACGATAATCTAATGGTCCCATAAATAATATTAATGTTGCAACTTTAAATAGCAGTTTCTTCTCCAGTCCTGTAAGATGCTCGTTAATCGCTATTGTGTTACTTATATGTTTGTAGGTTATGTCGTCCGTCTTGTCAAATCGTACAGCACTTTATTCGTGAGAAGGTAGGAGCGCATAATTGGAGGTTATTCCCGGCCATAATTAGGCTAGGCAAAGTCTGAACCGGACTGGCGAGCATCGGAGCGACGGGGAGAAATGATTTTTTTGCGGAAGATTCAGCGTCGAGGAACGTGAGATTTTTCGAAAGGCGAGCAGAATAGTTGAAAGAGGGTCCCCTACGCGCGCGGAGCATATGCGACCAACCGAGAAACCGGGGACGGTAACAGGTCGTCATAACATTAGTCGACGGCCTGACAAAAGATCCCTAAGCAAATAAACATTCTAACGAACCAGTTACTTAACCATTCGGCTGACCATCGTCCATCGCGCGAGCTCTGGGGGAAAAGGGGTGGCAAAGAAAAACAGCGAACCGAGGACAAACTGGTCCAGGAACCTGATGTAGGGACGTCTCATTACCGGATGCTGTCGCAAGCTGCGGAAACATTGTGTTCTACGGCTCGGTGGATGAACCAGTCTCAAGGACGCCGAAATTCACCGCTATTGATGACAATTAACGGTCTCTGATGACCCGGTAAAGGTCGAGAGCTGGGGACCGGCTTGAAAAGGGGTGTCGCCCGCGAAACTCTTTACACGGGATGAAATATTCATGCTGTTATTGCAGCTTCGTTCGCCATTGTGACGGCCCGAAAACTAGAGTCGAAACGTTGCTGTTCAGCTGGTGCAAAGACGCGAAATACGCTCGGATCCTCGTTCTGTTCTAGAACCGAGATGAAAGCAAGGTTTCACCGAGAGACGGAACGACCGAGACCGTATGGTATCCTGAGCGCGTGAAAGCCTTTTGTGACGGAGGGCTAGTTCGACTCTCAATTAACCCATCAGCTACCGAATCGCTCCCGCGTTTAAGTTACCACGAAATCTCGACGCGGAGGAAAAAGAAAAAGAACGCGCACGAAGTCGATGCGAAGCGTCGGGAACGAGCGGACAAAACGAACAAAAAGCGTGCCCGACCGTGGAGAAAGAAACGATTGAAAGTCTAGTCCGAAACCGCTTAATTAATTCAGATTTATCCGAGGCATGACGGGCCAAAATTTTATTCAATTCTCCCTTTTATGCCAACTTCCTTTCTCTCTTTATTCCTCTCCGTCTCTCTCTCTCTCTCTCTCTTTCTCTCTCTTTCTCGCTTTTTGCCTATGGGAGAACTTCTTAGTAGCCCCGCGAACGAGCACGTAGCCAGCGTGACAACTTTGTGATTATTATGCCTGCAATTAAGAAGCAGACGGAGGACAAGAAAATACCGAGCGACGAGGATGGCCATGGACAAAACGCTCGCCTTGTCCGCGACTGTCTTCGTCGTTTCTTTCGGCGGAAAGGAGCACGTTTGTTTTATTATCCGATGTAACCATCGTCGCCGAGAAAATCGGTGATACAACCGGCGGGCTGAATTTCTCACGATTACTGGATGCTCTACTGGAAAAATGAAACACAATGGGGAAGAAGCGTAACGGGTAAAACGTATGAGAAGAGACAAAGGAAGCAATCTCGCTGCGTTCGCTGGTTAAAAGTTCCCTTCTTTTGTGGAAACGTTTATGTTGCTTTTGCCGGGTTGCGCGGCCCGGAACCTACAATTTACAGTGGCGGTTAGATCTGTTGGTACAAACATGCAACGCAGTTCTATCATTCGCTATTTTTCGTAATGTTGTTTTACAATTTTCGTGGGGAATCGTACTCACAGATTAAGGACGTCAATTTAAAATTTTATTTCAAGTCTACATGCAGCGAATTCTCGTTACTAGTTGTGCGGTTCTGGCGACTGACTCTTGGACGAACAAGTTTCCCTGTCGAAGCATTTATTATAAAATTACGGACAATCTCAATGAATTTGCCATATTTATAAGGCAATACTTACCAGATACCGTTAATGCTGGGCAGGGTTAGAGTTAAGCACAGTATGTTAACGATCGTTTCCATTTGACTCTGAATGTTTGAAAGAAAAATATAAAAGTTACATTGCTAAGCGTATTCAGAGAATAGCAACGATTCACGATAAAATGTAAGCAAAGGCACCCAAATTTTCCGAGGGCCATCATGCGCGGAGTCGAGTTCTATCCACTTAAGCTTCGCGCACGACTGATCTTCGAGCCGGGAGTCCGCCGTCGGTGTATCAAGCCTGTCACAATAACCAGTTGCACGGTAATACGTCGATTCCTCCATTTGCTTTTCGCCGAAAGCACTTGTTCGAGCCTTATTTTCCATTCACTCTGCTGTCCAACGGAAGAGTTTCGCGGGGAACTGCGGGTTCGGTCGCCAGGCATCGGCAAGCGTCGTCCCCCGGCTTCGAGTCGACGTACCAATGAATATATTGCATCCTCCTCGAATAAAAGTTGAATTACTACCGTTTGACGGGCAAGAGAAGTCGTCTCTCGTGTCAGGTGGCTGGCGTTCTCGTTCCCGTCCGTCCGTTCCTACGAGTCACACCTTGCAGGAAACACTTCAGGCTTAATTGCTCCTTCAGGACCCTCCCCCAGCGGCCTCGTGAAGCGCAGAATCAGCACGGAGGTTAAGGATATATCCAAACGAGTTCTTAGCATTCCACCTGCACGAAACCAGACTTCCAGCCGCATAGGACTTTAACCCTCTTGTTCGCAATCGAAAAATTTCACACTGTTTCATGACCGGGGTACACACCCACCGATCACCATTATTTAAAACTCTTTTTTAACTTTTTCCTTCTATACGACACGATTTCGTGTTGCGTTCTTCGAGTTAAAAAAGAAAAATTTAGTATTACGGGTTCCCATAAGTGACCAATTGTTTGCAAAGAATTTGTTTTGCCTTTAGTTCTGTACAGATCGTTGAAGAGGAAACTTCTTTTACAGTTTTCGGTAAAGCAGCCTGTGCTCAATATATTCTAAAAAGTGTAATTTTTTTTACAATAATAAAATGGTGGCCGTACCTTCCGAGGATCATATTCGTCACTGCATAACTTTTCATTTTCATGCGGGATTTAATGCAACGGTAACAACAAAGAAAATTTGCGATGTTTATGGAGATCATTTTTATTGTAATATGTGCTAAGGAATGATTCTTCACGAGTGCGCGTCCTTGCAATTTTAACCCTTAACGGTCCGGGAGTATTTCAAGTTTACTTCGTTCCAAGCTATTTTTCATACAAAAAGAGAAACTGTGGACTCAACATTTTTATATCAAGTATAGAAGGAATCATCGATGAAGACTTGTGTACTCCAACTAGCCAAAATTAGTCATAAAATTCTGTTTTCGTTTTTCTCAATGTGATTTTCTGCCTTGCGATTTTTGATTTCAGTGCAATTAATTCATTTTATTTCTGAAATATCAACTTTTCGAGAAGAATGTTACTCCTGACCGAAATGTATCCTAAGATAAGAGGCTCAAACGGTCTCTCAACGAGCATACAAAACAATTCCTCTAGGAAAGACCAGGTCGCAGCTACCCGCACCCGAACAGGTCACTCAAGATATACCCACGAATTCCTGATAACTAAACAAAAACCCACCGGAATATGTACAACTTGCGCCGTATCCAACAAAATCCAACATATCCTACTCGAATGTCCTAAATTCTCTTCTCAACGATCCAGATTTTCCATCGAAAATGACCTCGTGACAAATTTAAACGAGAACAATATTCGAAACGTCCTTTTGTTTTTTAAATCGATTGATATATATATATATAAAATGTTATAAATTTGTTTTTGCTGTAACCCACCACAATGTAAAAAATAAATGTAACCTTCTCTGTTATATTCAATTGTAACTGAAGCGGTCGCTAACCACCTAGCCGTTAATGCGACCACTTTAAAATAAACGTCTACAAAAAAAAAAAACAATTCCTCTGTATCGCGAGAATTGCTCGTCTCCGGAAGAAATCTCTTTTAAACATATTTCCAATGGCCGGGCGGACGTCCGTGGACGCGGGCGAAGGAGGTCATGATTACTTCCAGCCGGATCGCCTAATCCTCTCGGTGCACGTGACAAGACCGGAGAATTAATCCGTGCCCTTCAGGAAGATTACGGATTTCGGGGGAAAGTAAGGATCTCCGCGGGGGTGGGGGGACGCGATAGAAAGGCTGCAACGCAGAAACGGCAATCTTCTGAAGTGTTTACTCTCTGTCCACCGTGGCGTGGCGTTCTCTGTCGTTCTTCGGCAACGGTCTCGCTCCCTCCTGGCATCGTAGCCGAGATTTCCTGAAGCTCATCACGCGTCACTCTTCCATCCAGTCGGAGGACCGGCGTTCTTCGTTCATCCCGATGGGGCTCACGTGCTCGAATCTCGCTCCGACACCGTCGTTCATCCCCGGATCTTCGGATAGGTGGTGGATTCGTTGGCGAATTTCACGAAAATCGCCCGGGGGGCGAGTGGCCCGGCGAGGCGGTGATGTTTGCCGCCTACACGTCGAGTATTGTTGAATCACGGCCAGCCCCCGCGAGCAACGGGGAACAAATAAAGGGTTATTGTATTTACGCCGAGGCTCCGAGCGACGGGTCTGACACGTGTTTACGATGGGCGAAACGCTTCTTCCTGCCGGGCAAAAGAAAAATCCTCGGCGCGACGCGGATGGTGTTGCAATCGGCGGGAATCGATCCCCGATACCGATTAGAAAGTAGAGAATAGTTTCTAAGAACCATCGGCGATAAATCTTTCGGAATGTCTAATTGCCTTCGGTTTGCCCCGGCAGATTATCGCGCTATCGCCTGACACTGTAAACGCGAGCGACGCCGCCGGTATTACCATTTCACACGACGTAATGAACTGGTGGCGTTGTTCGTCGTCGTCGTCGTAGTCGTCGACGTCGACGTCGACGCTGGGTGCTGGGGTAGCGCGGACGCGGACGAAGGAGAAAGAGCGACCATGACAGAGGGTCCGGGGGTGTGGGCGGTGGAGGTAGTCGGTGACTAGCGGCCTAGGGTGGCGGGTTACACAGCGCCAGGGAACGAGCCATCATGCCTTGTGATTACCGGTGGCCTGGCACCGGGGGTAGGAGACGGTGCCTGTGCTCGGTGCGGAACATAGCCTCTCATTAGGACTCGCGTGGCGCGATGCGAAATAAGGGTGTATCGCCAGTTGGGAAAATTGTAAGTGTCGCGAGATCAAAGCTCGGCCCAGTAACGCGATATCTCCCCCGCATGATAGGGCACGACTTACCCTCTCCCTCTTTTATCTTGACACCAGGCCGACGAGACCCCTCGAACGGCCACCTCTTTCGCGACAGAGAGAGAGAGAGAGAGAGAGAGAGAGACCTCCTACGCCTTTAGGCTTGCAAGCTTGTGGCGCACATAAGGAACCGTCGTTACCTCGAAGGTGTCAACTGCAGCAACGTCGTCTCACGCAAGCTATTACCGAACGGTGAGAATAGAAGAGTTTCTTGATCCGGTGCTTTTACGTTACTCTTTTTCTGAACGAGGAGACTGGAGGAACGTTGGCGCAACGTTAACCGCGCCATCGAGTTCCGAAGTTTGTTCGAGTCTATCGGAACAATTGCGTTGGTATCGCTCGGAAGGGACGGTGCACGACCGCTTCGATTCGAGTAGTTAAAGATCAACGAAACCGCGGCGATGGCCGACAATTCTCACCGTTTCCATTTAAGTTCGTCGAACTTCGCACCTCGCTCGACTGGCTCGTCCTTTGTACACCGTTGAAGAAACTACCGTGGGGAACGGTATCAAGACAAAAATCGATACCGCATTCCCCGTGGCTATCTCGGCCAGAGCCCTGGCAGAGAGGAAAAGAGAAACAGAGAGAGACAGAGACAGTGAGAGAGAGAGAGAGAGAAATAGAAGGAGTGCAGTTCGCAAATTAAACCGCTACGCAGCAATCAAGAGGATTAAACGTCAGGAAACAACGCGTGCTCTCTTTCAATCTGTCCCCCCGGCGTCACACAATCAGATTAGATTTTATGAAAGCCCGTTCCGAAGTCTGTTCCGTTACAGAAATTCACCGTCGACCAATCGATCGAGAGAGAACACCCGCGACGACGGGCCGAACTATTTATGTTTACCGGGGCAGCCTGGCATTGTCGATCGTACATCCGAGCGACATGCCGATTCCGTTCGAATAGAAGGAGAGGCCAGGCCGTCTCGCTATCGGGACGGGAATCGATACGGAAATCATGGCTTTCGCGGGACCGGCGTGCATAAGTGTCGCGGCTTGGCCCCGGCGCGGCGCAGGGAGCCGACCGTGCCAGGTAGCCGTTTCGCCTCGACACGGGTGCACAAATCACACGTTGCAGGCCGATGGGCCCTCTTGTCCACAATTATAACCGCGTACACGTTGTAATAACCGTGCACGGAGCACCGCTTGTAATATATCCAAGCCACCCTGAGAGAAACGGACTGTGCTGGCCAGTGTCGGAACGCCGTCGGAGCCGAAGGGACCCGTTCCTCGCCTTGCCTCGCCTCGCCTCGCCTCGCCTCGCCTCGGCCAACCCCGTTTCAGAGGCGATGCGGCAGCACCTATATCATCGAAAGGCTACGGAACTTGAGGGGGTGAAAACCGGCCGAAGGACCGATAGGATCGGGCTGCCGTGCGCCCCGCGACGTTATTTACGATCGATAATTAGCGGTATCTATCGCTGGCGGCGCCAACTTCACGCCGTACTCCGCCCAGGCCGAACCAATGATATACCATACGCACGGCCAAAGAGAGAAAGAGAAACCGGCGAACTCTTGTCTCTGCGGCTGCTGCTCCTGCTCCTGCCGGTGCAGCCGCTGTCGTTGGTGTTGCTCCGCTCGAGTTATGATCGACGCCCAGTTGTTCTTGGAGCTCGTGCGACCACCGGGAATTATGGGACCCGGCTAACGCCTCGCAGAAATATCGCGACATTTCCTGCGCCACGTCCTCCTTTTTCGCCGTCCAATTATCGAAGCATTCGCTTCATCAGCTGCGCGAAATCCAGCTTCGATTACCATTACGTTCGGAAACACGCTCGACCTAACATTAAACCTAATCGGTTTTTGACACTAAACCTACCACCGCCGGTCAAAATGACCGTTTCAGATCTTCTACTTTAGAATTACTGAAATTGTAAAAGTGCTTTCGTGGGAAATGATACAGGGTGTTAAAAAAAACCATTCAATATTTATATGGTATATAGGGTACATTGTACCGAGTAGAAAAGCTTTGGTAAACACAGGTCGAAAGGTGAACCGTTTCTGAGATGTAAGCATTTTTGTTTGCTAACATCATGATTCATTTACTACTGGCTTTTTGATGTTTATAGAAAATTTTCCACGTGTTATGATTTTCCGCTGCGGAACTGACCGATGGATGTAAGTTGATCATGATGCTAGCAAACAATAATGTTTATGTCTCAGAAACGGTTGACCTTTTGACCTATGTTTTCTCAAGCTTTTTTACTCAGCACAGTGTGTTCTATATACCATAGAAATATTGTATGGTTTTTTACACCCTGTATCGAAAGGCCAGTAGTAAATGAATCATGAAGTTGGCAAGCAAAAATGTTTATATCTCAGAAACGGTTGACCTTTTGACCTATGTTTACTCAAGCTTTTTTACTCAGCACAGTGTCTTCTATATACCATAGAAATATTGAATGGTTTTTTTTACACCCTGTATCGAAAGGCCAGTAGTAAATGAATCATGAAGTTGGCAAGCAAAAATGTTTATATCTCAGAAACGGTTGACCTTTCGACCCATGTTTACTCAGGCTTTTTTACTCAGTACAGTGTATACCATATAAATATTGAATGCTTTTTTTGAACACCCTGTATTTAGGAGAGAATGTACTATAATACGAACCGCGCAAAATCGAAATAAATTCAATCTCGTAATTTTTTTAAGACAATATGTATTAGTTGCTTTTAAGGCTCGATAGGTTTAGTGTTAATTTCTTAAAAAGCTGTAAGCTACGAATTTCATTTGATTCAATGTAGACTGTGTACATATATAGCGAAAACACTGTACTTCGAATGATCGAGTTGTGTCTGTTGATACGTTTTATTATAGCGAAATCTAACGGACAGGGGTTCGGTGTCTCGCACGTTCCGACGAGGTCGGAACGGTTTTCCTCGCTTTTATGGGAACCGTAGGACCGAGCTGTGGTTTTATTACGGTAGCCTTGGGTTTTTCCGAATTACCGGTGCCCCGGTAATTGTTGCAACGAACAGGTAGGCGTGCGCGCTGCTTGGAGTAGCACCATGGACGATTAGCTTAAGACTATGGCCCCCAACAATGTGGATTACAAGAAAACATAAATCGTTTGAATCCCCGCGAAGACAAAGTTGTCATTGGCTCCTAATGCAAAAGCGTGACGTCTCTCCCACGTTTACCCTATCGTTGCTAATTGCGCTGATTGAACTACAATCACGTTGAAATTGTTACAAGTGCAAGGAAAATCTGACAATATCGAGTTACAACTGTCTCGTGTTATGGCGAGCAGCGTTCGAGTTATTAATAAAAACTACAGACCAGAGAATGATTTGCATCCCTCCCAAGGGAGGTGATTTTAAGTAATTGGAGTAATACAATGTTTTCTTTTAAATTAATCTCTTAACTGAAAAGCACGAGAGTACTCGGGTATTGTAATAGAATATAATACACACTTTAACAAAATAATTGTTAAGTTAAGAGGTTAGGACATTTGTTAAATTGTGTAAATGGAGAGAAGTGAAATAATTGCGCCCCTTCTCCCATCACATCATTGCATTCTTCGTTCCTGGTTATGGCTCTTGTCATTATTTCAATTTTCGCCATTTGGACAAAATGCAAAATGCAAAATCGCAAAATTTGGATTTGGATTCTACTGTTTTTCTTCGTATTCTGTCCTGATTTTCCTTCCTCACAAGCGCGAGCCGTTACGCACTGTACGCTAAACGCTGGCGGCCATGCCGTTGGCGACCACTAGGTTCACAAGATTATGCGAAATGTTAGGTACAAAACCTGAGTGATTCGCTGGTCTCGAATCAAATATATTGAATCAAGTGGAAGCGTTCGCGCGACAACTTCCTGCCAGACCGGAAGTAATAACATAACCTCCGAGTAAAAAATAAGTTTTCTCCCGAAGTGACCGTGAAAAACAAAAAATTGTACAAATAGTTTCCGTAACGTTTGTCCCCTCCATCACAGAATCGCAAGACAGTAGTTTTATTGGTAGAGCAGCATGAATCTCGTCGGACAATAATTCATAGCAACGTGTCCTGGTCGTTCGCCATTCGACACTCGTCAGGAAAGTCCGCGCTCGAAACGGGAGTCAGTAATTAACGTTCCACGACGCGTCGCCGTTATTAATTCGAATTTAATTTCTGCAATTATTTTCAAGCGGCTGCTCATTATGGAGCATCATTTGTTTTTCGTTTTCCACTTGTGGTTCGTCCTTCCGGCCATTTTCCTTCCACCAATTTATCAGGCTCTCGGCCGTTCGCTCGTCCCATTAACTTAATTAATTTTTCTTGAGCGGTCCGGACTCTTTCGACCGCGGAAAGCAGCGTGGCGAAGTGTCAAATTAACGAACGTGTCCTGAAAAATGGAAGGCCCCGGTGGTACGCGGCTCGGGTGTTAATTGTTTTGTACACGAACGCTATAGTCGTCGGAGAGCTCGAACTCGCTCGCGCGCGCGCCAAGCGGACGCGGCAGCGCAGCGCGGCCTAGCGAGTCGAATGCCAACGGTTTGTACGCGGCTAATCGCCATCTGTTCCGCCAAGTGACTCGGCACATTGCAATATTGTTAATTATTCAAATTCAGGTTGTAACGGCACGCTTGCTGGAACGCTTGGCAATCTGATCGGAGCCGCGTTACCTTATACACACGCACTTACTTCACACCTCGTTATTCATCTCTAATTGAATTTTACAATGTACGCTCGCAATGTACATCGACTCCCCTGATAACTCGAACACTTATTTGAAACGCATCAGTCAGATCCCAATCTCTGCCCCTTCCCTCCGATTCTCGTTGCACTTACTTCTCCGCGGCTGGGGGATGCCGTGCGACTATTCAATACACGTCCGCCATGCTTGCTCTGACCCCTGATCAAATCGCGCGAACCCTTGTTTGTGTCGTTCAATAAAATATGTCCGTCTCCAATACACAATCGCAGAACAGCCAACTGCGAGTGACCTGTACGCGTTGAACGCATATGTCACAAACATCTAGCCGATAAAAGTCGAAGAACTATCCCCACTGCCGCGGAGTATACCCCGTGAGCCTCTAGAGCTTCGCTGTCCTTTTCCACGATCGAAAGAATAGTATCTCCTGGCCAATATATGTCCCTGCGACCCGTGTTGTGAACATATATCGAGAAAACCCTGTATTCCACATATCGTACCTTGACTCTGAGTCCAAGAATCCTGAATTGAAAGCCACCTCGATGCCAAGGAGCCTAATCCAGATTTGGGGCGCCTAACGTTAACGTTCTTATGGAGATTGCATATGTCCTTTGTGCTTCATGCTTCGATGTCTCATTCTTTTTCTTCTTTTGGTGCCGTTTCTAGAGCCAATTTGAAATTTTAATCTGTAATAATTGACATGAAAATATTCGTGAAAAACAAAGGATCCGGGAGAAGTTGTATAGGAGGAACCAATCACAGACGACAGTGCGACGTAAACACATTTACGGGTTCAGAAACGGAACGAAGTCAAGTACGCTCGACGGAAACGGAAGTGCCTGTCATAGCTGGATACATAAACACGCCGCGCTATTATATATTCACGCAACGGGTGCCGCGAATAATCTCTTAGTCGCCTTGAATTTCCTACTGGGATGCCTGAACAAATATCGCTTCCTACCTCACGAGAGTGACGTAACTATGGCGAGGTAAACACACCGCGCCTAACACCGTCGTATAAATTTTCGTTGCACCGGAATACCACCGAATATCCTGGAAATTCTTGGTTGGTTAGCGTTAAGCATCCTTGAAAGGCGTTAGATTGCTCTACGACTTTCCGCTGGCAATGATATTAGGGGTACCCATAAGTAATCAATTAATTGCAAACAATTTGTTTTGCCTTCGGTTCTGTGCCGATCGTTGAAACACGTATTCTTTTACAGTTTTCGGTAAAGCAGCCTGCGGTCAAAATATTCTAAAAAGTATAATTTCTTTTACAATAATAAAATGGCGGCCGTACCTTCCGAGGATCATATTCGTCACTGCATACTTTTTCATTTTCATGCGGGATTGAATGTAACAACAAAGGAAATTTTTAATGTTTATGGAGATGTACTGAAGGTCACCAAGTGTCAACGTTGGTTCAGAAGGTTTCCTCCTGGTGATTATGGTCTCTCTGACAGGCCTCGAAGTGGACGATCAGTTGAATTTGATAACGACACCCTAAAATCTCTAGTGGAAGCTGATCCAAAATTACTAAATACTAAAACAATGAAACCACTAATTTCTTGAATTAGGTACCCAACACTTCGACTGTAGAATCACACTGATTGAGAAAAGAATAACACGAATTTCAGTTCGGTCAGGCGTGACGTGCCCAATTTCCGAAGTTTCGGCTGTTAAAAAAGCCCTCGGTTACCCTGCGGACACGTACGCATCCACGCAACATTATTCAGGGCCGTATCTGTGCCATGTGGTCAGCAGGGCTCTTGGCAATATTTATGCGGCGGTAACTGTCCGCCTACCAGTGAAGGGGTTCCTAAATGCATCAATTTCACGCGGCGGCGTGAAAAGGGCGTGAATATTTGAAACGGATATCCATCTTCGGTTACTTTGTTATTTGGTCGGCACGATCGCGGAAAGCACCTTCATTTCCTCTTATTATTTTTTCGCCTGTACGTTTCGTGACCCCGTCCATGTCGGTTTTAGTCCCGGTGTGGTCGAGATGCGCGTCAAACCCTCGCGAACCTACCACCACCACCACCACCACCACCACCATCGCCACCCCCGCATGACGTAATGCGAACGTAAACGCGAACGCGAGAAGGAAACCCGGAGGAAACGTACGGCTCGGGTCCGACGTCGGCGGAATCGACTGGCATTCGTAATCGATTCGTAAATTCGAGAGGGGTAGGAGAAGGCGGTTTAGGGGGCGGGGGGACGAAAGGGGCACGAATTTGCCTTACGGACGATTTGTTTTCTATTCATGGACAATTTGACGAGGCTGCTGCTGCGGCAGCGGTAGCTACGCCCGGCACCAGCTTTGTTCGCAATTCGGTATAATGTCGCATGTATTTGGATCACGTTCCACGATATGTCAATATAAAGGAGTTACTCCGTGGGTCTCTGCATACCAATTCGGGGGCGGAGCAGCTTGTTATCCTAAATACACGAAATCCTTTAGAGACGCTAGGTCCGCCTTTGCCTCTCCTCGCATCCCGCTCCCCTCCGCGCCTCCCCGCCCCACCCCTGGCCACGACCCCTCCGTTCCTTTCCTTACGTCCTGGATAATGCTAGACAAATTGACGATTCAATCGAATACTAAAGGATACACTGCGCCAACCAACGCCACCGTCGTCTAAAGGATCAATTTAAGCGTATTATGGAAATGATCGAGCGACGTGCATCACGTTCCGACGGAAGCAAGATCATTTCAGCTCTCCTACCCGGAAGACCGGTGGACCTATTAAGAGAACCCGTGGCCTTCCTATATCAGAAACAGATTGTTACTTCTTCCGTCGCCTTTTCCCCATCTGTTTCGTTGTAAACAATGCTGTCAACAAATGATGTGCAAAATGCAGTGGTGGATCGAAATATTCTTGCCGTACGATTTTCTTTACGGCTGCTTCTTTGTCCTCCATAATTTTGTAGAAGAGGAAGAAAATGGATATTTATTGTACGACTATATTTATTTTTATTTTTATTTTAATAGATATTGGTTGCAAAGGAATTTGGAATTTTGTTTCGTCCTAAAATAGAGGCATACAATTCATGTTTAGTAGATTTTGTTTGAAATCTTCATCACGAGTCTGATTCGTCATTATTAGAACTTTGAATGTTATACATTTACGAAGAAATTGGTAAAAGATTAGAAAAATCTGAGATTACTATGTCTTTCCGATGAAATAAATTTTCCTCTAACCTCTGTTGCCCACAATCTATGCAGAACATTTTTTAAGGAATAAAAACTTTTCCGAGATCCGCATAAATCCAGTCTTGTCATTATTATAAACCGGGTTTAGTGCACGGTACTGCTAGTACAGTGATTTCTCGACATATGTCAACAACACGGGTCTTGCCAGCGTCGTGTATCGTCCAGGAGCCATAACCGTGCCGTGCTATGTTTACACTCCTTGGCGTCCAAGGCCTCTCGAGCTACGTGGCCCCTCGCGATAGTGGGGATAATTTCGCGACGCTTATCATGCCGGCCTTGGCGACATATATACAGAAATCACTGGATTAACACGAATCAAATGTATTGTTAAAATTATCGGAAATCTCGAAAGGTGTGAAGGGGAATGCCAATTTGATCTCAAATTTTATCAAATTGTTTCAAACATAAAGACTATTTCTGAATTGATAATACAATCTAAAACGAGCTTTCACATGATAACAATAAAGGAATATATACAGTATAACAGTTCTCTGCAACTCCCTGTCCATCGTTTAATGCCGGTACTTAATCTGAAAATTTGTTTTGCGCCGGAAACATCACTTTCCATTGTCGATTAATTCTTTCTTATAATTCACCTGTTTCCGGGTTGTTCGGTCCGAAGAGATCCGGCGTAATTAATTTGGAGAACGGTTTAATTCCGAAATAAACTAGAAAACGAATTTCACAAAGCGAACAAGGTTAAATATAATCGAATCTCTACGGCTGCTGAATCGTTGATTAATGTTCGTTAGATGAAACAAACGAAACAGGGGCATTAACGAACGATATTCTTCTTCTCTAGAAACCGGAACAGATTCCGCGGAAGATACGAAAGTGTTTCTGGAACGTACCCGGCGAGCCAAACGAACCAGAAGCTATCGCGGTTTTTAGTTTCGATCAAACGCGTCCGATAATCAAGTTTCTAGCCTCGCGTTCCAGTAATAATATCAAGCCGCCCCGCTCCGCTCCGCGCCGCTCTGCTCCGCGCCGCTCCGCTCCGCGCCCGCGGACGTTCATGATAAAACGAAAGAATTCGCTTCGACATCGGTTTCCCGTTTCCATCTTTCGTCTCGCGAAGCACGGAAACAGTATGGCGAACGGGCGGCAGGGGAGGCCACGACCTATCTAATTTTTAACAACGATCGCCTCACCTCGGAATATCGACGAGTCGAGGGGTGGACGAGGGGAGGGGTCGACAGTGGATATAAAACAAGCGAGTTGAAAGGTAAATCGGGAGAACCGGTGAAAAGAGATTCTTTTTTATTCTCCCCGGTCGCTGCGCCGCGCCGCCCACGGTGAGGAGACGCCGCGCCGCGTCGCTCAGCGTCGGGCTCGGGCGGGCTCGGTCGGGCCGGAGGGAGACAGGGGTCCGGGGGCAGAGATTGGAAGACAGGAAAAAGGAACTCGCGCTTTATTCGAGGCCTTTTTTGCATCGATTCCGCTGCCGGCATCTTGTGTCTCTCTCTTTCCACATCGGCTTCTCGCTCGGAGCCGTCACCGAGGGCTCGACTATAAAATATTTGCTTTGGTAATGAGGCCATGGTTGAGCAACGGGGTGGCTGCACCCCTGCCGAAAGAAGGGATTCGAACGGCAAATAAAAGAGAGCGACGGGGTTCGTGTTCCCGTGTAACACCTTCCAGCATTTGCTCCGCGAGTCCCCGAAACGATCTGCCCGATAGCCCTGCCAAGAAACTCCTTCGCCGATTCCCTTTTCTCTTTTTTACCCTAGTCGCCGGCGCGGCGAGGCGTGCGCCCTGTGAACTCTGACCTTTATCGAATGAATATTGTAATAAGAGTACTCGGAAGATGATGCCCGGCTCAACTGGAGCAATCAATACCTTGCGACAGCCAGTGATATTAAGAAATTCAATTTCCATCGAGCCAGGATCCGCGACATGTAGACAGAGGGGAAGCAAAATTAAGAAAAACCGATCGCGAGCTTCGACGAAAAGCGCTGGAACGAAATGTGTCTAATAGTCGTGATACGAGGGCCAGTTAAGAGCCGAGGGTAGTCACGTGACTTTTGCAGGGTCAGCAGGTCGGTGACTGCTGTACAATTTCCGTTCACAGCCTTCAGCCACTGACTCAAGATCCGTCTTGATCTTGATCCGACGGGTCTCAAGTCTGTGACTAAACTTGTCACAATTTTTTCCTCTGTATTATCGATATCATGAATTCTGACGCCAGAAACGTGCTTCAAGTTTTTGGCTTTATTTCGCAGAGGATCAAGACAAAATATAGCTCGATTTGTGGCTGGAGATATTTTCTAGCGCGCGCCACTTCATCCAGAAAACTCATTCAATGGAAGAAAAATGCTTGGATTCCACGGCACGCACATCGCCAATTTTTGGCCTACTTCTAACGCTTATATTAGCAAATATCAGCATAATCTCGTCAGCTCATGACCTTCCTCTTTCGAACGAGCCCTTATCCAGCGAAAAATATTCTCATATAAGGACGAAAAGTTGAGGCACGTGAAACCATTTTTCGCCTATTTTTGTCGGTAACGTGGTCGATCTACCTTATCGCGAGTCTACGTAGACTTGGCCCTATATTTGACCCGTCATAATTACGGATTCTAATGATTTTAATTTACGTATTTTGAGTTTGGAAAGATGCATCCATGAAGAATTATTTAACAAATTGATTTCCTTGAGTATATATTATTTAAAAAATGGCTAAAAATTTTGATAGATCCAAATGATGTGCAAAAAAGATTTTGAAAAAATCGCAATCGGTAAGAATTGCATGAGAAAATAAAAATGGCACATTTTACAATCTTTTTATTTGAGCCTATAATGAAAATTTTAAATATGCGTTTCGTAGATCTATGTTAATTATACTCATACTGAAAATTTCATCGAAATCGACTAATATACACACGAGCTACAAATGGTTAAAAGTGGTGAAAATAATAGTTTTTCTTTCCTGCTTAAAATCCACAGATTCCAACATCATTCGACGCGTGCCGTTTTCATCTGTGTCAACCGATTTTGTTGAAATTTTCAGTATGTGTACAACCAGCATAGATCTACAAAACGCATATTCTAAATTTCCATTATAGGCTCAAATAAATAAGTTTTTAAGTGCCTTTTCCATTTGCTCTTATAATTCCTAACAATTTAAATTTTCCCAAATCTTTTTTCCACATAATTCGGCAAACCAATTCTTCTAATTGCTCAAAACAGCCAGATCATTTGTTCCAATCTAAAAAAAGTGCTTTTTGAAGGGTGTCGGAATACTTTCTTGAGCCTGTGTAACACTTTGACTGCCAAACTATGTAGAAACCTCAAAAATTCCATAAAATCAAAATAAGTTATTTAACACTACATTTACGGGACCCGTCAAAATGACGGATTCTAATATTTTTAATTTACGAATATTGAGATTGTAAAGATGCATCCCTGTGGAATTATTTAACAAATTGATTTGCTTGGATATATATTATTAAAAAGATGGCCACAAATTTTGACAGATACAATCATGTTATTTTTCTAAAGTAATGTAAAATAGTAATTTTTAGTGCTCCGTAAACCTAGTGTTAATAAAATAAAAATTGAAAAAAATCAAATATATGATATTGAGTAGTCCTTCAACTTTCTTGAATTTTACAGATCCTAATCAAATTTGATACAATCAACATATTAACGTAAAAATTCATTTTAAAACCTGGACAAATAATTGCGTCACCCACATATGGGTGACATGGCAATCAGCGTGTTAAAGGAAAACTCTGCGACCACCATTTTCAACTTTCAAGACGATCTAGAATCACGTCTGAGAAAGACGCGAACCTTTCCTTTGCTCGAAATCATTGCTAATTATTCTGAACGATCAGCCGACATTCCCCGAGCATGTCAAGCGCGTTGTAAAATGTCGGGGAAAGGAGTTCGACGCGACAATCGGAATAAACATTGCGTCGCGCCGAAAACACAGTTCGTCATTTGCATGCGCAGCCCTCGAAATCAATTACTCCGCATCTTCGATCGCGGGCCGGTGTGTAGGCCTGGCCGCGTTTCGAGTGAAATAACAATCGAATGGGCCCCGAGGGCCCGTGGGCAACGCGTTAACGCACAATGCCGTAACGAGCTAATCACGATATCAAATTCTTTGCCTGTCAGCGCGGCATTTCGATGCTAAGATATCCGGGCGTAGCGACAGCGGGGGGTCCGCTCTGTAGAAAAACGCTGGATGACCGATTATGATGAAGCGATTCTCCCTGCATGGACCGGGGAAAGACAACAGGGGGAGAAGGATGGAAACAGACCCAATATACCTTCGAGCGAGCCGTCTCATAATTGAAACACGCAATCTCGTACTTACGATAATGCATTTGCTCGCGCGAGAGCACCGAGCGGAGAGAACACCGCGTGTCGCGTTTCGTTATTTTTCTAATTAACACGTCTCGCGCGTTCCCGGCCTCTCCTCTCGCCGCGCTCCGTCCGGGCACCGATTCGTCAAAATGAGTTGAAAT
Source organism: Halictus rubicundus (assembly GCF_050948215.1). Taxonomy (NCBI): domain Eukaryota; kingdom Metazoa; phylum Arthropoda; class Insecta; order Hymenoptera; family Halictidae; genus Halictus; species Halictus rubicundus. The sequence goes on from NC_135151.1 coordinate 19,362,690, forward strand.
AATTGAAGATTAGCGGCCGTACTGTTAAGTCGTTAACGAAGCAAAACTGATCTGTTGACCCGGAGATCAATCTCGTTCCTGTTCTTCGATCTTGTCGGAAATAATCTGTCAGATCCGCGGGAACGAAAATCTGTTCTTTTATCGAAAACACCGTAAAACGTCAAAACTAACCGTATGCGTTCTTAGAACTCTGACTAAATGTTCAAAACCTCTATATATATATAATAGGAGGATTAATTTCGTCTCGACGAGAGGAGCATAATGGCTAACCAGGTCTTCAACACCTTCCAGATTGAAAAGATCTCGCGCAACTGGTTTTAGATACTCATTACACGCAGGCGATCTAACGTATAAAGCACGAACAATAAAAATCGGTCCGGTGTTTTCGATAGGCACGGTCAACCGCCGGAGATCTTCGATCCGATTTCCGAAGAGCCTCCGCACCGTTTTCCGCGGAGGCGTACCTGAAGTCGTACGGTAAACGAATCCCGGACATCCTGACGGTTTTCTATTACAAGACGTCGCTCGCGCAACCTCGCGATATCGACATCCGGTGCGGTTCGGAAGAAGAGAGGAAGAGAGGAAGAGAGATGGGAGAGGGTGAGAGAAACCTAGGGTCCTAGAGGATCCAGGAGTTAGACGAATCGAAGTACCCAGGTACGCGCGCGATGAGGGCACGGTGCTCCGGCTACGTGTCAGATCAATCATACACCGTGCATTCAGGCGCCCCGCCGCGATACAGGACAACTAGCCCCGCAATTCGTTTCTCCTCATGGCCGCCGGCCTGAAAGAACGTGTCCGGGACCCCGTGGCCGGCGAGCGTGGGCCCCCAACTGGTATCCACGTTCGATATGTTACAATAAAACCACTATCCTAGCGCCGACACGTGATGACTCTATCGGACGATGCCTGAGCGGCGTGCCAGACCCGGAGCCCTTTCTCAGAATCACGCATCTCTCGTTCGCGTCCCGGCCAGGATGCACCAGTCATCGTCGAGACGTCGTCGACGCGTTACATGCCCCCTTCTTCGACCCCTCCACCACTTCCCGTTTCACGACGGTAACCACTATCGGCGCAATCGGGTTGGCGAGGGAGATAGAGAGAGAGAGAGAGAGAGAGAGAGAGAGAGAGAGAGTCACTCCCTCTCCTCAAGCTGATCCTCGCCCTCAGTCCCCCCTTTTTCCCCTGCCGTCCGCCTATAAGCGACATGCTACGGCACTGTTGCCCTCCAGGGAAGATCGAGCTGGCGCGAAATGGATCTGGCATTTCGAAAGCTCGATGGACCCTCTCCTCCTCCTGGTGCTCTTCTTTGAATTTATCGGTACTATCGGCATGATCCCGGCCGCCCTCGTGCCTGCCTCTCGCTCGAAGTTAGGCGTTACAATTTAAACGAATCACGGAGCCGCACTCTTACCCGAGATGTATTGTCCGCGGGCAGATCGAATCTGCTTCGATCGAGAATGGCGTGTTACGTATACTCCGTGGGACATCCCCCCGAGATTGTCTCTGGGAACCGTATACCTAACGGTATCGTTCTGCCCGTAGCGCTCGTGCTGAGAGCTTAGAACTGTTCGACGCCTGACAGAGATTGTTATGATACGGTCTCCTTGTGTAGTTTTGCTTACGTCCGACGCCTTTCGTTGCCTATTTTTGTCCGTTACATCCGATCTAGTCTCGAACAAACCCCGATCGTCGTCCTAATCGCCGAAGAAAATCCTCAGAAACTTCACTCCTGAAATGATCAAACGAATTTTCGAGGACGTTCAACTATAATACCTACAGTTGCAAGGGAGAATTCTGTGTGCTGGCCATTTGTTTCATTTCCAATGTTTCATTTCATTTTCCTTTCAACATTTGTAAACGACCGCACAACGAGCAAGGATCCATTGAAGCCACCGCTATTTTTACAACCGAATTAGAAAACTGTTTTATGTTTCGCCAATCCACTTCAGTAGATGCGGAAGTCGCTGAACGGACGTCTAAAAAACGAGCTAATTCTGAACATTTGTTTTATTTCAGGCTCGATCAATTGTTGCTCAGAGAAATCTGTAAACATGACTGCACAACAAGCAAGGATCCAATGAAGCCACCGCTATTTTTACAACCGAATTAGAAAACTGTTTTATGTTTCGCCAATCCACTTCAGTAGATGCGGAAGTCGCTGAACGGACGTCTAAAAAACGAGCTAATGCTGAACATTTGTTTTATTTCAGGCCCGATCAATTGTTGCTCAGAGAAATCTGTAAGCATGACCGTGCAACAAGCAAGGATCGAATTTTACAGCGGAATTAAAAACATAATATTTTACGTTTCGCGAATCCGCTTCGGCGGATGCAGAAGTCGCTGAGCAGACGCCGAAAAAACGAGCGAGTTAAATAAACCGGAAAGCAGAAGGAGCGCGTTATACGGGCACCTAATTCACCGGATGGTAAATCCAGTAATCGGCGAGAACTTTTCCCGACGGTGTAGAGCGCATAAAGTTTGCTGCAGGTTTCCCGAGGAACCCACGGTTAAGTATGTCCCGCGTTCGATCGCGCGCAAATTAGGTTTGGCGAATTGTGCTCGCGGGTGTTCGATTTCGACATTCCCACGCGAAAACGGCTCCGGATACGTGGCAGATAAATCGATTTTTCAGCGACCCGATCGCCCAACACCGCCCCATTGTGTTCCGTTATTACAAGCCTATTGCGCATTCTTATTAGATACTTATCACCCGGCTCGTCGACTACTATCGACTGGTACGGCTCCGTGCCGTTTTTCCCCCTCGTTCGTCGCGCCGGTGTTGCACGTGGCCGAGATTACAGGGTGCATCACCCTTTCACCCTCCGCGCCCGAAGATTATTCAAATTCGCCGCGTCCCCGCGAAGATTTTCGTCTTCCCGGCCCGTCGAATGTCGTCGAAATGGCGACAGCTTTGTTTCGATGGCGCGGGGATTGCGTGACCGAAATACGTTCGCTGGAAACCGGCAAAGAAATACCGGAGCTGATTGCACGCTAACAATATAATGTATTTCGTGCTCCTTGCGACGTACTTCCATCATCCTGTAAACAATGTCAACTTTTACGTCCGTTCCAATGACAATCCTCTCGCATTCACTCTTCAGCGTACCCACGGAGGGCGAAGTCGCACGATGAAAATTGTTACCTTTTTTCTAGCTATTAAAAATTCTTGAATCCTCCATAATTTCGTTCGTATTGTAGTAGTTTCGCTCGGGAGAGCAATCACCATTTCCTAAGAAAATGAAGTCCAATCGATTAACACATTTGCTAGCAATAAAATTCAGGCTAAACATTACCGAGTTCTGCGAACACTGTGACCGTCACTCCAGTGTCTGCCTCGCACTGCATGTTTTGTCAAACTTGAAAATGAACTTTTGTTACAATATGTTAGAGGTGGCGATCGAATTGTAAGAGTCATTTAAATACATTGAAGCACTCGAATGGCGACTACGAGGCACCACTAAAAATTGCTACATTATTATTCAAAATATTTTTTACATTTTTAGCCCTTTGCACTCGAAACTATTTCAACTCCAAAACGAAACATTTCTTCCGATCTAGAATATTTCAATTTACAATTTACTTGTACAATACTGAAGTGTTTAGTAATTGATGAAATACAAACAAATTTAATAATGTAAAAAATCTTTTGAATAATGATACAGCAATTTTTAGTGGCGCCTTACAGTCGCCATTCGAGTGCTAAGGGTTAAATTTGTTTGTACTTAATAAATTACTAAATTGCACCATTTTCGTACGTATGACACGAAGAAAGAAATATATAGAAGGAAAATATTCTGGGTCGGAAGAGACGTTCCGTTTTGGAGTTAAAATAGCATCGAGTGCGAAGGGTCGAAACAAACAATTTGATCTATACATACTATACAAGTATACTTTTTTAAAGAGCCATATCAAATGTTTCTGAAGACTCGTGATTTAAGTGGCACGATATTGGCAGCCTAAGCATTCTCGAAGTCTCCGAAGTTATTTTCTTTCCTCGATGGCTGCGCGGAGTTCCGTGTTACGTAAAGGCTAGTTACGAGCGGAACTAGAAAAGAAAAACAGCCGCGGTCCGAGCATCCACTAAAATCGGCCGTTATATTCTCTCGGTTGAATCAGAAGAACGTCGAGACGATTTCATCAACGTCCCGCAACGCTACCGTTGCGAACCGCCAAGTGCTCGCGGCACATGTTTCGTAAAACCGTGGAAAATCGGGTCGGCATTCGATCGCCGCGGCGTCCCGATGTCCATCGAACACAATTCGAACGCGCAGTCGTCGTTCCGGCAAGAATCCTTAATTCCCGCCAGCCAGTGCCCATTTACCTTGCGGTCGGCATATGCAATTGCATCGGCCGCGCAAGTGAGTCCCTGATGCGTCCTGCGGTCAAACATCATCACCGTAGCTCACGCGGCCCGACACAGGATGCACCTACCCTGCGGGACCTTCTAATATTCGAAATTGCTCGTCCTGGCATGTTTATTTGACGTCGGGGCTGCCGTGCTCAACCCCCGTCCAATTTGCCGGCTGACATTTTTCAACTCCTTCTGCCAAGCCGCGACGTTCTCACCTTTCTCTTTTTTTGCTCCCCCGTCCTGTTTCTATCACCCTCTCTCTCTCTCTCTCTCACTCTCTCTCCTCCTCGCTGGGACCAGAGGAGAGCCTCTCTTTCCGACATCGCGACGACGACGAGACACGACGCGACGGCTTTCCGTCGACCAAGAGAGTGCAAAGTCAGAAAAACTCGCTAACGGTCCCGTGAAGGCGAGTTTGCGAGCACAGCGCGGCTCGACCGATGCTAAAAGCATCCTGTGCGCAGCGTTCCCGAACTACGAATATTCACGCGCGCGTGAATCTTGAAGCGTTTACTCCGCCGATTTAGAACGAGCGAATGGCCGGCTTCGATTCGAGACAACAATCTCGGCTGCCGGCTAAATGAGCGCACTCCTCGGCGCACTGCGACGGGAATATCGCCAGGGATCTAGAAATTAAAAATCAATTTTAATTCATCATTCTATTAATTACTAAACTCTAGTAGGACCTCGGTTTTCCGAATCTCCGATGCCTGAAGACTTGATCATCCCAACACGCATCATGTGCAAATAGCTCGAGCTAGGATAATCCGCGAGAAACACTAGGGTAAGCGACCCAGTTACTGCGGGGGTACCAATTACTGTGCGTATATTAATTATACTCCTTTTTAAAGCGTAATGAATATTAAAAAGGAAATGTTAAATTTTTTCACTGAAATTAGTTAATATAGGTGTTATATATCCCTTTTTCAATATTAATTATGCTTTAAAAGTATGTTTAATTAATATAGGCATAGCAATTGGTACCCCCACAGTAATGGGATCCCTTACCCTATGTATTGGAATCCAGTACTGGGACTAATTGATAGTAACCATTCCGTCATTCGAATACGCTTATTTTTCTGTTTATAGTTCGGATAACCATAGTTCTACCGCATACATTTAATACCTTTCTTATTTACTGTGTCGAGCCCGACTTGGCACACTTCGTTCCAGTTAGTCGAGCTCGACTCGAAACGGAGCTTTTGCTTATTATTATATACTTTCTGATATAATATAAAATAAAATTTAATCAAATGCTTAAATTTAGAAAGATTAAAAGAATAAACACTGGAACGACTGCGTGCACGCTACTACTTTTTGAAAAAGCATTTTAGATTTGTGATATTTCCAACTATTTTTCTCGCAGATTAATGGAGCACAAAAATGACCCGCTTTTGGCACGGAGATTAAACGGAAGTAAAAAGGCTGTAACGAATAATTAATTTCTTCCAATGGTGGCTGGAAACTCTTTCGGAAATCCTTTAAAATGTTTCAGGTAATAAATAAACAAGATTAAAAGCGTGTTCATTAAACGCCAAACAACGTAAAGCCATTTTTGCTCGAATCACAATGTAGACTCGTTCGGGAAGCAGTACGGAAGAAAATATTCGCCTTATCGAAACGAGTTCTTCGTGACGTTGATTGGAAAATTAATTTTTTACTGGAAAATTCGTTGTCGAACTGCTTCGATCGAAGGCTCGGGTCTGTAACGATCTAATGGAATCGAAAGTGTTGCATTCCGTTCGTTCGAAGTCGTAATCACGCAAAAGATTTATTCCCAGCTTGGAGCGATTGAAAGTACGAGTAGAACGCGGACAATGCGTGCGTAGTGAATTTGCGATTTTTATTGTTTTTCCAAGACCCCGTTGAACCGTGGAAAGGGAGGGGGGAGGGGGAGCGCTTAACGCGGCTGCAACGCGCGACACGCTGCATTATGCATCGTGCACAACAACGCGCGCAGCGCATCCGTCTAAACGTCCGCCGGCGATAAATCGGATAATACGGTGAGGCGCATCGCGCGATATCGACGTACGTATAATTAACACAGCTCGCGTTCTATACAATCATTCAAATTATCCTGCTAATTATTGTCTTCGGCTTGCATCATCTGCAACGGCCGGTGCGCGCCGACAAATGTTTCGATACTCGACCCTGTTCGTAGGAAAACGTTGCCTACCGCCTCCCGGTAATTAGCATCAACTTATCATCGCCCCGACCGAACGTAATCATCGAAACAGAATCCGCTATCGCTCAAGCATTCGGCATAACGCGTTCGATTGAATAACGCGATCTAAATCCGCGCGGTCTGCTCCACTGATCGATCGCGTTTACGAAATGTTAAGAGGTAATCGCGGTTTGTGAAATGTGAAATTGTTTTTCCCCGTGATTTATAACCAACTAACGTTTTCTAAGCGGTATTAATGATTCCCGTAGATTTAGAGGAAAAATTCATTCGCACCGAGAGTGAAACACCATGTCCTGCGACGATTCGTTCGATGTAAATAGAAATCACAAGAAAAACGGTCGACCACGATCGTTCCTATATCAATAAATAATATATCATCGTGATCGCATAACAGAATGTATGTACCACCCTCGGCGGTTCTCATTCCCATGGTATTACAATGTTTATGCAGAGCAGGGTTTACAAGCATTAATCTTATTACCATTTAATTATCATTGGACTACATAAGCCGTTGAATGGGTAATACACATGCGTGTGCAGATTAAACAACGGAATCTACATTTAATTCTAAAAATTTCTATACTTGTTACCTCGTGTTTCCATATTAATTGGCGGATTGAATTTTCTTTTATATCACACGAATAGAAGATATTGAGATATTTGTACCATGGATATTCTACGAAATTCAAACGAGAGACGCGAATCGATGAAAACTAGAATTTTCATAATCAAATTTTCTTGAACATTAAGCAGTCCTGTAGGGTTCAACAATGTCCCTCCTAAAACAGCTTCAAAATCGAGAACACGGTGAATCCTTCCCCGGTTTCGGCGAATATTACACGGAGCGCGAGTCGGACAGCACGTTGCATAATACATTTTTAATTCCGCCGGGCGCATTGTTGAGCCCCGCCGCCATATCGCTGACGGATCTATGACGAGATATCGTATGGTCGCATCTCGGTCATTAAGCCTCGCGCTTTTTGCAAGACGACCAACGATCCCTATCGGTACAAATGAGTGTCATTTGCGCACAGGCCCCGACAACGGGACACCAAACTGTTAGACGCATCTCTCGTCCGTGTACAAGCGACATTTTCCACTGTTACTGTTTTTTTCCCCGTCGCGTCGCGTCGCGTCGTTGCCGCGCGCCGGTTGCCGGTACACGCGTGTGCGTCGACGCGCGAAACAATACGAGAACATAGTTCGACCGACGGAAGATCACACAACCGCGCCGAGAACGGATGATATTCATTTCAACTCGACCACGCGACGCGGTCTTTTTCACCGGCCCATAAAGCCACGCGAGTTACACGACTGTTCATGCGATCCGTTGTTTAACCGTCGGAGTCCTGCGAGTTCCAGGCCTGTGTCATTTCCGACCCACGCCGATGTCTCAAGTTTCTTTCGATACAAGACGACGACTCGGGGCCGGCTCTCGTCCTATTTCGGATGAAGAAAAATTTTCTTATGTCGAGATAGAAAGCGTCGTCTTGTATCGAAGTGAAATCGAACGTATTGACTGTTGCTCGAGCTTATCTCCACCGCCACGGGTCAACAATGACCCCGGCGGAACTCTGGTCTATTTTGACCCGGATCTAAACTTCTTCGTTAAAAGACCCTTCATCGAATTTTTCAGCTACTTTACTGGTTATCATCATTTCTAGAATGCTGAGGTATCGAAGAAATGCAGTTATTGTTTTTTGAAGGCGGTGATATTTGTAATTAAAGTTTCTAAGCAGGCCTCTCTTGCCGTCGAGTCTCTCGCACTTTCGGCTATGGAGCCTATAATTAAACATCATTTAATTGACAGCTGCTCGAATCCACAGCTGGGTAAAATAGTATTTTAAATAGTAAATAGTAAATAGTCCTATTTATTTTAAAGTATGCGTTTGAAAATAAAATACTTCATTTGATGCAATAAGTTCTTGAAATAGTACTTCAAAATAGTATTTTATTTTAAGAATATTACAAATATTTGGATTTCATCTCGAAATATTTTTAATTCCTTTTATTTTAAATATTCTGCAAACGTCGTATGTTCGTATTCAATATAAGTATTTCATTTTATGCCAGATTATTGGAATAAAATATTATATTTCGTGGTTTAGATTGTCAACTGGAAATATTTTATTTTATGATTCAGATCTTCAAAATACAAATATTTTATTTCGTGGTTTAGATTGTCAGAATAAAAATATTTTACTGTAAAGTATTAAATAGTACTTGAAATATTTATTTCGCCAAATATTGCCCACCTCTGCTCGAGTCACATCAAGGAAACAATGTCTACGGACGAGGTGACGTCAAAGATGTGTGCACACAAATTGACAAATAAGGATCTAGATGAAACGGCTTTTGTTATTCTGCACTTATTACCTAAAAACATAATATAATACAATAAAGAATCAAATACAATAATGAACTTCTCCATTGTCAGAGACCTCGAGAAAGGACAATCGTAGAAAATGGTGGTGACTACGGTAAATAAAACAGTTATTCGTAGTATGTATAAAAATTACAACTGGGCAGAAACCGGGTTTCGGTCCGCGGCCGGACCGTATACGATCCAGACACGGAATTGACGAGTATTAAATTCTGAACGCGCGATTCCGAGGACCGCGGAAGCTGTCCGTCACGATCGGTTGTCCCGATACGTTCCGAGAATCCATTTCGGGCCGAGGTTAAAACATTCCGGGCGCTAGACGCATCGAGCCGGCCCCCGAAATGTGCTGGTATTAGCCGCGGCTCGGCAATTTGCGCTTATTAATTCGAATTATCGCTACCACGTGGGTGTCCGACACAGGATATTAAAACCTCTGACCTTTCGACAGGATGAATCGTGCCGAAGTTCAGCTCGACTTAGTCCCTGTCATGGCGCCCGGGCATGCATATATAGTTGGTGGCATGTGTACGCACGCGAAATTCACTTACCCGGCAAGAACGCCGTTGCTCCCACGATCAACAGGCTGGATCGAAACTTCGGAGTCGATCAATTACGATGCTACGAGCCCGTCGCGCGAGCACTTCGACGATAGCGAATTAGACACTGGCTAATAACCTCGGCGCTGCCTCGATACAGGCGAAAAAATCACCCGTCTTATTATACTTCCTCGTGCCTGGACACGTAATCGACTCCATCAAGTTAATCGGAATATTCTATCGGCGGATTTTAGCCGCGCCTCGACAACCTCATTTAGAGACTACCGTATGCGTCAGGTGGTCAAAGCGAGCCTGTACTTTTCCAAGCGTTGAAATATGCAGTTGAAGTTAGGTAGCACGATATATTGATGTCAGAGGTCCTTACGCGTAGACGTGCCTTGCAACCAAGTGCATCTTGGGCACTCGCACCGGCTGCAGAAACTTACAATGCCACGGTGGAAACTGTTGTGTTTTTTCAATCGAACACTGTATCCACACGCTGGAGGTATATTAATATCTCATGGGTGTGCAGTTTAAAGTGCGTAACCCGAGAACACTGAGGCTCGTATTACCATACGCCACTGAATTTCTGCGGAATTTCATTACAACGCGGCACGAGTGAACAAACTGAGATTGCGTGTGTGGAAATAGATGGGACACTTGACTTTGAATCAAGGAACATGTTTATTCTAATCGTACGACTGTCTGTCTCAAGCCGTATTCACCTTCTCAACAGTTTTTCGAATTATTAAAGAAAATTAGAATATTTCTAAACGACAACGTTAGTTAAAACATAGACAACTACATTGTAAATATAGATTTAAAAAAGAAGCGAAGCAATGGTTTAACTCTACCCTACGAAATATAAAATGTGATATTACTCTACAGTTGGAAAAGTGTTTAATAAACTTCTAGAACAGAATTAATAGCGCAGCAATGGTTTATTAATTGATTTTAAACGCGGTGTAGGGTCGTTCGACAAACTCAACCGAAAAATGCACAGCCGGAGCCATCTGTTGGAGGAGCCCGGAAACCGTAGAGCGAACGCGACCTTACCGACGTTGCGGGTTCGGCCGGAAACTCATAAAAGGTGTACATCCAACGAGCCACGATGGATAATAATAATAATGATGACAACAGCGACAGATGTAGGACGCGTTTGAATCTCCGCCCAGAAACGCCCTCGAGGAGGCTATTGGCCCGATATCCCTAGCCCGGGAAAAGGCTGCCATGGCCGGCAGAGCCCGGCGAACGATCCAATCAGAATTCGTGTCGGCCAAAACAAAAGGCACGCACCGTCCTCGAGAGGGTTGCAAGTCTGAACAAATGAATACCGGGGAACCCTCCCGGGGGTGTCGCGACGGTAAGGAGAATTGGGAGAGGAGACGACGGATTCCGGAGTTTTTGATGTATTAAACCGTGGGCTCTACGTGACACCGAATGCTAAGTAGACCCTTTGGAATACCACACGCTGGATTCGAATGGGCAAAGAGTACCCTCTCCGGTCTTTATTATTACGACTACCACCGTTATTATTATCATCATCGTCATCGTCGCGCACCCCCCCCCCCCTCCCTGCCCTTCAGCCTCACACCTCCCCCACCCTCTCCCTCTTCCCCCCTTCGCTCTCCGCCCCACTTCGTCATACCCCACCACTAATCCAGCCAACCCTGCGGCTAGTCGCTACACCGTCCCACCATTTATCATGCTCGATAAATTAAACGGCCAACTCGAGTGTGGCCCACCGCGAGACTACGATCGCCATTCCCGATAAGATCCCCGATCTGTTCTTAAACGCGACCGCTTTTATCTAGATACATTTTCAGCCGGTCCTCGACGTCGCCTTATTACGGACGCTTTTGACCCGAATCGTTGAATCGCTGGCACGGTTTCATCGGCTACAGAAACTCGACGCATCCGTTTAATCTCGCGGATCAATTTGGTTTCCAGTTCTCGATCGGAACAATTAAAGAGCGTCATTAACTTCCCGTCGCTGATGATTGGGAAATGTTGAATTCCTTTTTCGACGGATGCTGCCTTTTTCCCCTCTTCGACACCCGTAACAGTCCTGTTTGCAGCAGATTCCAGCAATTCGTGTCACCGAACAGAACAAAATTCAATGTCGCGCGAATAATTAATTTGGAATTTACAATTTGTTTAAATTATTATACTCTGAGTATTACTATGTATATTTTGAATTTTGTATTTGTATTCTAAAACCGGACATTTCAACTAATAATTCATACTTTGATACTACATAACCTCAAAGGAAACAGATTTGTTGAAATCTTTTTATATGACTACATTCCTTGATCGAAGACACACAAATTGAAAAATAATCATTGTCCCAGACCCCCTGGTTCCCAAGATTTTCACCCCCTACTTTGAGGACTATTTTCACCCCCAGAATATGGATCATGGAAGATAAAAAAAGTACCTGTGAAATATTTTTTAACAAACTATATTCTGTATAAATTTCATTACAATCCCTGATGTTCCTTGTCAGTTCTTATGCTGATAAAGAAATGTTGGAAATTGCCTATCCACCGAAAGTCGGAATAATTATCGTGTGTTTGCACCCTTTCTGTTATTTGACGGATAATCGTTATTTTTTTCTTTTTTTTAAGGACCATAATTTGACTCCCAATTGACTGCTAACGCGGGTCAATTAGGGACCAGAACAACGAAGCGATGCGTCGGTTGCGGCTTTCTACTCTTCGATCTTCATTTTCGGACATTTCAAAATGTGTCTCGTCACGTCCTGTTCGAAGCCTCTTCTGGCTACCGTTTGTTGCTCGGTTGATCATTTACAGAAGCCGGAGTATCTGTAGAGGAAAGTACACGTTATCTATAATCTCCCGCGGCCATTAAGACGACCTTTGTAAATAGACACACATTTACCTGAAATCTTCGAGTCCCATCTGAGAACAGTCTCCACTATCGGAATTCATGGCGGACACGGTCGTTCGAATCCAAGAAACTTTTAACAGTGAAACACATTTTCCAGTTGTCCACCATTTTATATTTTATACCGCCAGGATGCAAACACAACTCTGTGCAACCATTCTCTCCAAAATGTACAAATCAACTAAAATCACCTTTGCGGACGCATGCCTACGGCACGCAGCCCGAACATTTTAATTTTTAAAGATATTGTTAAACAAATTTTCACTAAACATAACGTTTCTTCCTTCATTTAATTTCTATACTTCCGGTGGATCCAAAAAGTATTTAAACACTGAATTTCCGAGTTGTGAAAAATCGTCGATATTCAAACTCCGATAATTCCGTTAAAAAGAATAGTGCAACAATGAAATTAGGTTCATCTTAAAGCTTGAGACTTCTACTTTCACAAACTATCATTCGTTTCTACCTAAGACTGTTTCGCGCGAGGTAACTGATGGAAGACTGAAGGGATGTTTTTCTTAAAATGCTCCTAATTGAAGCGTCTCTAAAAACGTTAAAAAACTTTTTTGGTGAATGAATCAACGAGTGATTCGAAAATTGAAGCCTACCCTTCGCAACGACGTAAAAGGGCTTCGTGTACGATTTTTTAGAACCCTTTTATCAAGCTTCGAATGAAAAGTGTACTGCCCAATTTACACTAATATAAGACACACTGTTCTATAAAACAGTGATAAAAAATCATACAACAATTTTTAAAAGGTCATCGCAAGTGTCCCAGCAAAGTCTTCACCATTTTCGTAGCGAATTTTCACAATTTCCATGCGTTACTCGATCGTGTAATTCTCCACGACTAAAACTCAATACTTATCAAAGATTAGTACTCTATGTTCGCCGCAAACAAAAATGGCGGGCAATTTAAAATGCCAGAACATTTTGGGACAACCTTTATATTTTTTCGAGCTCAAACTAGTGGTTAATAAAAACAGGCATGTCGACAAATTGGAGTAATAGAATGTGACGAAGGTGCGTCGAGACGATCGAAGGAAAGAATTAAAAAAAATAAAACAAGCAACAAATTCTCCATAAAATGTTCGCTATCCTCGTTATTTACTGGTGATGCGGCATTACCCAGCGTCCGGCAAACGTGACGAAATAAACGTGCCCGTAAGGACGGAGAGTGTGGAAATCAATTTGATAGACGAGTGTACACGTGCCGAATTACCTCTACGTGATGTCGGACCGTTTCACCATTTTCGCCATTATATTAACGACGAGACGAACGCGCCATGCCGGGGCCTCGATTTCCCAGCCCCGCAATGGTTACACGCGTATCGTAATGTTACCGTGGCGAACAATGGTAACATCGCGATCCAGGGCACGTTTCCACCCCGTGGCGAGGCAAATCGAGGAGGCGGCGGCGGCGGCGGCGGCTGTACTGTGCCTCGTTAATTGAAGTCCGCCGGAAGACGGCCATTTTCAAAATTTCATACTCTAGGTGGCCGTCTTCCTGCGCGCGATAGCGTTCGCCAAAAATGTATTTTTCCCCGGGGCTAATTGGCCCCGTTCGCCGGATTTTCACCCTCGCTTTGGTTCCGTAATAATGTCCCAACTCAAAGAGAAAAAAAAAAAAAGAAAAAACAAAATGGTTCCGTTTCAATCGAAGAAGATCGATATTCATAATAACATCCCGGCAAAGAGTGACTTGCTCCCGTGCTTGGCCTGTCGGTAAACATTGGCTTTCTTGCGGTTCGCGCAGAGCGACGCGTACGGTCACGGGGTGACTTCATTAAAAGTACGTGGCAGCGTCAGGAGAGTGGAAATATCGATTAATCTTTTTTCGCGCTCGATATAATCCTTGACGGAACAAGGCAGTAATCCCGGGCTCCTGTCATCCGTCCCGGCGTTCTGGTGCTCCATCCGACGGATGAGACGGATTACAGCTCGTACCAAATTAACCTTTGTCTCCTCTTGCTCCGCTCCCTTTCGCCCCCTCCCCTCCCCCCCCCCCCACCTTTATCCCCGGCCGAGCTCCGATATGTCGAGTTTACACGAAAACTCACTCAACTGGTCGCGATAACACGAAACTAAAACTATCCCCGGTGACACAACAGGTGTCCATAGGAGCCTCGATATGGATCGACAAATCTTCCGGTTTACATGGTACGCTTCGTCGGGTCCATTTGCCGCGATCAATCCCCGCCGTTTCAGCACTTCGAGCCGTGAAAGCGGATCCTCCGTCGCCGTCGCCGAGCAATCTCGGACAATTCCGGAAAGAAGAGTCGACCTTCGGCTGTTTCGAGTCCGTGGCTGGTCGTTACAGTGAATTCTCGTTACGAGTCAGTGCGAACCTTACGATTTGGAGTCAGTGGAACTACCGGCACCACCGCGGTGAGGAGCCGGAGCTCGAGAAAGACATTTTCTCAGTCTTCTTGTCACTATCGGTTAGTAGTCATAGGCTTATGACTTACAGACGGATGTGACTCTTAGGTTTCCAGCATGCCCTGTGTATTTCAAGTGTGACGCTCGGCTCGAGAAACTCAGGTTTCGTCTAAGAGTCAGTCGCCAGAACCGCGCAACTGACTCGTAACGAGAATTCACTGTACACGAGAACAACCGATTCGCTCGCGCGCAACGCTCGTTCCATTGTTTGCACGATCTTATCGAAACGCGAACTGAGCGACAACCGGTGAACACGAGCGAAAGAGATCTCGAGAGATCTTAACTTCAATAAGATGCACACCGGTTGGCCAGGAGGGCCGAAATCTTCAATAGAAAAATGTCCGTCCGACGTTTCATTCCGAGCGTAGAAAATGGCGTTCCTGCCCCGAAGGGGTGGTACGCGTGTATATTCCAACCCCTGGTTCCAACCCCTCGGATCCTCGGAGGGTGACAAGCACGTAACGTTATGTAACCGTATACATGCCTAAGATCCTGGAGGGTTGTCAGAAAATCGGGCTTTGTCGCCCGGCCATGTGTCCCTAATGCGAGTCCCGTTGGGGGGTCATTTCTATTCTATTTCCCTTTGACGGGGTGTGTCGAGCACTCCCCTCACCCCACCCCGAACCCCATGCAGCTCTTATCGTGTATGGTAAATGCATCACGGAGACCCCACAAGGGTGTTCCCTGCAGATTGACGTAAAATCAATGAACGAAGTCAATGGGTCTCCCGTTCCCTCATCCAAAGGGAGAGCAGAGGAGTATTATAGGGGTTGCAACACTTCGTGTACCCTGGATAATGTGCCTGTTAATTACTTAGTATCGGGCCGCGCAAGCCATCCGTAGCAACGCGTTCCTACGAATCTCTGTAATCAACGCGACGTCGCGAGCTTCGGCGGAAAAATCAAGCCCGGAAATATACGAGGACGATTAACAATTTGCACAGATTAAACTCCGAAGGCGTTCGAAGAAGGAAAATGAACGTAGCTTGCAACCGAACCTAACATTTGCTGGACATTCTTTCTTCCTCGATCGCGGACATCATTTTTAGAGGAATCAAATGAACGATGGTATTTCGAAAGTAGCCGTTAAATTTCGTTGAAACCGCTTATGCAACGGACAGAAACGAACGAGCGAAACTGTTCCCAGAACTAAATTCCACGTGTAACCGTCGATCTCGGTTTTCTGGTGAGCGCTGGTCGCCCGTTAAAAATAAACAGTTGCTCCGTCAGATGACTTCCATGTAGGATGGCGAATAAAAGAAACGCCGAACGGTTTTCGTTCGAATGGCAACTGTTTGCCATGGTAGAGGCGGCGCAAAAAATAATTACTTAATGGTCGTATTAAAATTGAATCCGTTCCGCGGGGCCCGGGACCGGCGTCGCCGCGCAACACGGAGTATAATTAAAGTTTAAGTCGTTACACGGGCGTCGCACTTAAAATCGTACCTGTCACAGCGGCGAGAAGCAGCGGACGGCTAATCCGAGGCGTACGAGAAAGAAACGCTCCATAAACTAATTTCTACGGGGGGTTTATTTATATCCGCTGGCTGTGTAATCGACCCACGGCTACCGTGAGACGGGAAGAAGTGGCACCCGGGGGCCCCCGTATTTTCAAAGTCGAAGAGTCATCGTTGCTAACGAGACGCGCGCGGACAGTCGAGGTCATTATTGACGTTCTTCTTCGGTGAATACCTCCGTTCTTAGCGACAGATATTATCACCGATTGTCCAGCCATCCGATGCAGATCACTCTGTTAGAATACAGAGCACGATCGTTACCGTTCAATTGCGCGCGTGCATTTCGAAACGCAGCAATCCGCGATATCTTAAATTCACGCCGAAACAAATTGCATTTTTCTTCAATTATCGCGCATGAAGTAACCAATTTTTGACATGGACCCTCCTCCGGTTCACCGATCAAAAGTATCCAATTTTTCGTTGACATTTCTTCCGGGAAACTCGGAGATATTCTTACATAATGCTGTCGTTGCTATACCGGATGAAACTTAGCGACTCAACAATTAATCGAGGAACTCCATGATAATTAAAGAAAATTCAAGCAGTAGAAATTCAACATATTCAAATCTGAATTTATTTCAGGAACGAGCTAGATTAGATGCAGCTATATTTTGCATCATTTGTATTTTTGAGTGCTCCCTTAAACTCTTAACTTAACAATTATTTTGTAATTATTTGCAAAGAATTTGTTTTGCCTTCAGTTCTGTACCGATCGTCGAAGAGGAAACGCGTATTCTTTTACAGTTTTCGGTAAAGCAGCCTGTGGTCAAAATATTCTGAAAACTATCATTTTTTTTACAATAATAAAATGGCGACCGTACCTTCCGAGGATCATATTCGTCACTGTGGAAGATGCAAGGAGGCACCTTGAGTCATATTTTGCTTGACGAACCCTGGATTTCTATAAGAGGGAGATTGAAAATTTGCAGGAAAGATGGCAAACTGTCCTTGATAATGATGGAGATTATATAATAAATTTGTAAGGAATTTAAACAGACGGGAAGCATAAAATCATTCATTAACAACACGTCTTTCACCGGTATCGGACCTGACGAGACTGCTCGTCCTTTTATCGTCTCGTTCGCTTTTCGACGTTTGTTTTATCAATAATATGAACATATGAGTATTTACATGAACAATATATATATACAGTGGCGGATTAAATCTTAGCTTACAACTTAAGAAATAAAAACTTGAATTTTCTACAAAGTTTGTTTTAGCTTTATAATACCCGAATATTCTCGAGCTTTTAAGTTGAGAGGTTAAGTGTTCTTTCACTGGACAGGTCACTGTCTGAGAAGTGACACCTCAGTAGAACTCGCGTATTGAGACGAAAAACAAACCGGCGTCGCAGCAGATTGACTGATGTAACGAAATTCGCCGGCCATCTCGTACGCGACTTCATTTCTCTTCTCGCTGAAGTCGGAACGATCAGCGAGCCGACGAAACTGATGGGCAGAGTATTAGCGTCTTACGGCGGCCGAATTTACGTAAGAAAAATCGACGAAAGTCTCATGGAATCAGGAAAAATGCACGTTCTCCAATATCCCTCAATCTCGAGAAGTCGGGGCGCAGCGATCCTGCTCGCTGGAGCCAAGGATCCTTCGGCGGATGTTCCGTTGCTCGGCGAGTTTTTCCGCGGAAATGAAATAAAAATGACGATTCCGAACAGGTAATTCCCGGCATTTCATTCACCTTCCTTTCTGGCTCCTGCTCGAAACCCCATCGCGGTCTGTCCCATCGCCGCCTCATCCCTCTGTCCTCGCCAGGAAACAACAACGGTGTCCCCCATCAGCCTACGCCGAGCGCCATCCTCATTTTCGCACTCGTTCGCAGTGCTCGCCCCCGACGCTGCCATGCCGGATTGCTTTTTGTTTCCCGCTTCGTGCCTCGTCCTTTGTTTCCGCGAGTCGCCGCGAGGAAATGACAAACAAATGAGCGCCGCTCTTTATAACGTCTACGGTCGTCGCCATGGCGATGCATCGCGACGCCGACGGTGGTCGTCGACTTTTTGTGGAATTCGACGCCAACCAGACTCGCTTTCCTCGCGTCGTTCGACGATCCTCCGACTCGAATTGTTTTCGACTGTAATCTGTCTCGCAGATTAAACGATAAGCATGAGATTCCTCGATGTTTTTCGGCTCCTGTGAAACGAATCGAATTCACCGTTTCCGTGACTTTTCGTTTGAGCACCGGAAATTGTAAAAATTTGTTGAATGAGCTTCTTCATTGAAGCACATGTTGCAATTAAAGTTGTGTGAAGCCCGAATGGATACAGTCTTGTCACTATCGCAAAGCACTGTAGGTCAGTCGCATTTATTGCTCGGTAGTTATAGTGTTAAAATTATTGGAAGAGGAGATACACTTTTATTTAACTTCTGTTCCTTATAATTGACTTGGACAATTTTCATTTTGCACAAAGATCCGCAGATCCGTCTCGTACCGGTTTATGGTTGATTTTTCTGTATTGAGAACAAAATGGCGGCATCCTTACGGGTTGCCCCTCGCGATCTTCATGCTGGCGCAACATAAGCGCAGTGGGAATTGATCCAGCCATGAGGGTGGCTCCGCGTGTGCTATTCAAAGTCGATGAGTAGGTGAGCCATGCATTTTTTTTTCTCTCGACAGTCTCCGTAACTATCGATTGTGTTTCAAAGTCGATTGTGTCACCGTTATGTTCGCAACCGAGAGAGAGAGAGAGAGAGAGAGAGAGAAAAAGAGAGTAAGAGAAAGCAGGGGCCCAGAAACGTGGGGCAGAAACTTAGGGGCTGAAAGGGAAAGGCGAAGCAGAGTCGGATCTAAAAAGAGCGAGAGGGAGAGAGAGAGAGAGAGAGAGAGAGAGAGAGAGAGAGAGAGAGAGAGAGAGAGAGAGAGAGAAAGAGAGAACCCTAAAGTACGGAACGTCCAATTGACTCCGCCATATTGAGTTTGGTTCTATGGGCTCTCGAGTATACAGAGCTCTTGGAATCGAGACACGCTGTACGATGGTCCGCCGGTGGAAGGAGCTTCTAGGGTAACTTCGTTATGGGGTTTCTACGTGACCAAAATCCGACGGATACAACTGCCGTATGTACGATACGCACCTTGAAAGTATACGTGTATCGTCGAAACCGCCGGCTAATGTATTCCGTCGCCTCCGGTCTTTGCAAATGTAAATGTTATCGTTGCAAAGACGATGAATACCAACCGTTGTTTTCAGCACGGTTCGTGTTATGATCCCGAGTAAAATAAAAAAGTATGAAAAATGTTCAAATGTTCATACAACACTTTTAAACCTCGGACGGTGGGCCATTCTTACAATCTTGTAATTGATCTTTATTCATCAATTCTCTGAAACATATTTTTGGTGGCCCTTCTTGTAGACACGTTAGTCTTTCCTAACAGCTGTAATTTAATCACCAGAAACTAAGTAAACGATGATTAGATCTTTGTGCGGAATAAAAATTGTCTGCATCAATTACAAGAAAAGTGAGTTACAGAAAAATTGATTTCTTCTCTCAATCATTTTAATTGGTAGCAAATAATGTACCAGTGTAAATTGATCTTATGTTTCCTATAAACGCATGAAATCCGTAGTCCAATGATTTCTATATTCTGGGTGAAAGTAGACCCAGTCTCAGTCGTTGGGGGGTTAATGGTACTGCAATTTGAAATTCTTATGCTTCGCCACTTGTAGTTTAAAAAGAAAAAATTGGATGGATTTTATTTCTGCCTGGAAACCGCGGAGTTTCGTTTCGAGATCTCAATTAAGATCTTTTTTTCGCGTGCTCCGAGTTCAAGATTTTGGTGAATTTGCTTCGCGCCAAAATGTGTTCCGCCACGTAATTTTTACAGTAACTCAATTACTCGGTTAACTACCGTTTACCGAAAAGTATCGCCACGAGTTCACCGCCCAAGGGCTGCAGGAACCCCTAGCAAGGGACCATTGTGAGTCCCAGGCCGCGATATGTATCAAATTATCCTTATAATAGAAAATGGCGGCAACGTTACACCTACCAGGTGTTGTGCCCAGGCGCCAAAGAACGTTCCACGGTGTAAGAAACACAATGAATTATAATGTGCTCCGTGCCGCGCACAATAATGTCGCCACAATACCGTTTCTCGCTACAAAGGGTGTTGCTTTAATGGGAGTCTGGTTACACCGGGAAACCTTTTAACCATCGTCGCCGCTTTTCCCGCGCGTGTAAACAGCCGCGACAACGACCAATCGGATCATCCTCGGCACAAAAAAAAAAAAAAGAAACACGCGTTTCCCACCGAGGTCAAGAGAGGAATATATGACACGAAACACTAAACGACGATTTTCACTATTTTCTGTCGTTTTCGGATACACCCGGGACACCTATCGGCTACTTAAGATGGAACAACTGTAAGCACAAAAACGAAGGACATCCGAAATGGCCTGTAACTTGAACGCAACGATTTGTATCTAAAAATGGTCAAACGCTATTCAATCTAACGTCTTACAAATGTGGACGAACAAAAATTGTTAGCGCATTAACAACTCAAAACGAGAACCCTCGTTTCCACGTACTGTACAAAGGGTGGCCAAATTATTATGCTCAAACTATGCGAGTTTAAGCGACGGAACAGAGTAGACGTCTTCATTGTAAGGTTGTAAGATCATTTTTGAAAATATAAATGAAACCGTCTTAGGGGAGACCGGGGTTGAAAGTAACAGGGGGCGAAAATAAGTTTGTGAATAATTCAATTACAGGTACTGTCGCAAACTTTTGATAGATTACGCAAAGTTACTGTTTCAAGATGTGCATTGTTATTTTATTCATATAGATATGCAATCAACCGCGGTACCCTGAAGTAACTTTTTCTTAGTGGCTGAAAATTGTGATTGTTTATTTCGTGTGCAACAGCTTTTTTCTTTCTGGTAATCTTTAGTGCGCAATCTTTAGTAACAACAAGAGTTGTTGTTGTACTAGAACATGAAAGAAAAAACAGGAGAAAGAGAAAAAGTCATTTTTTCTTTCAGGTTATTCTTAGTGCACAATCATGGTCGGGGACGATTGTGACAACACAAGTTGTTGTTGTGGTGGAACATGAAGAAAAACAGAAGGAAGAGAAAAAGTCGTAAAAAGTAGGAATAAACAATCATTGATGCAGGGAACATGGAATATTATTGCACTGTGTGCCCAAAGCCACAACTGTCGTGTCTTTTAAGGAAAAATATTTCGAGTACAATAATTTGGCCACCCAGTGTACACCACGAACAAGATGCTAGACATTTTAGTGTCAAATGTGTTAACTATTTCTCGACTATTTTTCAAGTTCTGGTAATATACAAATCTAAGTAGGAAATACAACGGTGAACTGGATCAAAATAATCATTCCATATTTCTTGTGCCGTTAGAGAACCGAGAATTTTAATTGTTCGTATTGTGCCGTTCCTCTCTTCTATACCTGCTCCAATAGTTCGCCAACTGTTACAGACCATTAGGTAGTTAGTGCTGGTGCTTATTATTGAGACGAACGTGTGCGAATGTTATAACTTTGGCGTGAATTTAAGACACATAATTTGCAATTTCACATTTAACACTAAACCTACCAAGCATTAACAGTATCTGGTAAATATTGCCTTATAAAAATGGCAACACTAAATTTATTGAGATTGTCCGTAATTTTCCATATAATAAATGCTTGGAGAATTAAATTTATTCCACTATTTTCCATAAATGAATTTTTATAATTTCAATAATAGTAAAATATAAAATCGGTCATTTGACCGTGGTAGGCTTAGTGTCAAAATGAAAGGAAAAATTTGGAAATTCAAGTCTGTATATTATTATTATTATTATTTTTTACAGCGTCCGTATTTAGAATTCCATATATTCTTGATTATTATCGGACCACCGATTATACAAACTTTAGAGTTACTTATATTCCATTTAAAAAAGAAACATTTCTAATCAATATAAGCAGGGTAGTCGTAGGCTAATTAGATGCGTTCCGCAGTAATTGTTTATAAATAAAACAATCAATTTTAACAGAGCTCTGGAAATTACGAATGTGCTGAGAAAAGTGAGCGTCACTTCGGCGTTATGGTTTCCGTCGGACGACCGCTCATGCTTCCAACCAGCGTCACAACTCTTCATGTTGTCTGTATTTTTTATACGCATGCTAACCTCAATCTATCATCGATTAACTAATTTTCCTCGTAAACAAAGTATCGTGAAAACGATTCAAACGAAAACGGAGAATGCCTTGATTTTATGCCATTGTTTCTTTTCCGATTCGTTTCAATTGTATCTTGCGAGTTTGGCAGAAAGGGTACAATAGAAGGACCTCGCTTATCCGAACCTCCGATGTCTGAAGTCTATACTAGCCGAGCAAGCTTCAAGTGTACCTAAACAGCTTATTGTACAAATTAATAAACATTGAACGTAGTATTAGAACCGTTGTTAATATTTCTGTTCTATTATTCGCAACAGTCGCGTTTTCCAGTTCAGTTCGGATAATCGAGGTACTGTTGCACAGTTGTACGCGTCGCAGAGTTTATTGCGCGAAAATGTGCGAGCCCATGGGTGGAGCTAAAGATTGACCGTCGAGGGAGACCGTTCGTTGGTTTGCATTAAAGCGAACTTGCACTTTAAGGAAGCACATTGAAGCGCAAATCAAAATGCAGTCGCTACCGGAAGAGTACTCGACCGGTTGGAGAGCCCTTCGCTATTACTGTCGAGGACTTCGCAGTGCTTGACGAATCACTCACTAATTGCATTCGTGACATGGCCCAGAACTAACAAATGGTTTCTTCACTTGGAAAGTGTTGACGACCATTTCTCTCTCTCTCTCCGTTTTCCGTCCATTCACGCACACGTTTTTGCATTTACAGCGATCTTTATGAATTCATCGACTGGAAAAAATTGCGCGTGGAAAAAGTTACATCCGCGTGTCTTGTGCAACGGTGCAGGAACAAAGGGAAGTGTCGTGTCGAAGGTTGAAGGATCGATTCAATTTTGGAAACAGAATCGGAAAAGTCCGTTTACACGGATTCTATTATTCTCTATTGTCCTAATGATGGGGATGATCGTAAGACTCTTCTCGAGAGTCTCATTACGAATCAAGGGTCCCTTAATGGCTTCTGTGAAATTTATTGGCCATTTAACGCCGAGGAACGCCGAAAGATTGACGGGCTCGAGTGCGAATCTTCTCGTCAATCATTCGGTTCTCTGGTTCCGACGTTTTCCACTCGCAAACTCGCAAATTATCCGGCTGCGTTATGATCACGGACGCGGATGACACTCGGAACATTTGACAGGAAAGTTATCTCCCGGGTGGGTTGCCATGATGCCGGACATTCAAGGTTTTTCTTAAATCAATGAAAAATGTTATACTTCATTGTTTTTACGTCGTTTAGAAATGTACAATAATCAATATTTCCTTAGTAATGAACTTGAATTAACGTTACACTTCGGTTATATGTTTTTAAGAAGTCACGAAGCGTCCCCTAGTACCGGAGACAGTAACAATTGGTAATAATAATTCTCAACCGTCGCAAACGATGATAATCAAAACGTAGGCTCATTTTCCAATCTTCTTCTCTATTTTCTAAACAAACAATTCGTTTGACCTTGGCTCGTCCGTCTCGGTTCTAGTGTTCCACTAATCTGGAGTTTATTTTTAAAATTTTTCACTATTATTCGTGTTCCTAGGGTGTATTTAACCCTTAAAACCGAAATAATAAATACTGCAAAAAGGAACGCACAAAACTGAGATTTATACTGTTCGGTAATAGGGGACAGTGGGGCCAGAGAAAAAATTTGTTTATTGAAATCAATGCACTCTACGCGTAATACAGGAAGGTAATTTAAAAAATTCTTATCACGAGATAAGATAACACAAATCACACGTCTCCCGACAACAAAAATTAATAGACACAATAGTTTATAATTTGTAAGATTTTTCGGATTCTTGACTGTCGCAACAATCAACTAATATCCTAAGCTGTGCACACGCGACAGAATCGTGATAAAATTGTCTGTTTTTGTCCCTTTACACGACACCACAGCTCGGTAAAGTTTTAATTGTCAAAGATACGGTTACTGTCCGGCGTTAAGGGAACTCTTCCTAATTGGACAGTGGTCTGTATAGTTTAATCTGGAAAATAGGACGCGGCGAGCTGCGATATTTTATGAAAATAAAATTTCTAACACGACAGAGTCAAACGGCTCCGAAGGAACGTCCCTCGCGCCGTGCTTACAACTGTATCGTATTTTCATTATCATCAAATTGGACACGTACCACAGCCACGAATTTTAACAATGGCAGCTTCACCATACTTGCCTACGTACGCCCGACACCCTTTATACGTTCCCCTTGCGGGAACGCGACGTCTCCATGGTTACAACATTGAAACCCCGCTAGGGGATGACAAAATGGAGAGGCGCATTACTCGGTCTGACAAAGGCGAAGTAGAGTCGAAGAACTTCTTCGGCTACGTACTTGTATTTGAAAAGTCGGGAACGTGTACACAATCCGGATAGAGAGAGAGAGAGAGAGAGAGAGAGAGAGAGAAAGAGAGAAAGAGAGAGGCTGGCAAAGTTTGGCGCAAATGTACCAGCCCGATGATTAAAATTATTCGGAGCGCTAGAAAAAGAACGGCCTCTGATACCGGTGAATTAGCAAATGCTTTCGCCAGTCCCGAGAGTTGCCCGGGAAGTTTTTCTCGGGTAAACAATACGGTCGTCAGGGATTACAATGGTAATAGAATCGACGGTGCTCGATAGACAAGTGAACGACATTTTGATGTCTATCGGAATTAAAAGGATAACGTGTTTTTCATATATTAGGCGGACCCATAAGCAATCAATTATTTTGAAATCTAAAACAAACTTTGTAGTAAATTCAAGTTTTTACATAATCTCCATCATTATCAAGGACAGTTTGCCATCTTTCCTGCAAATTTTCAATCCCCCTCTTATAGGAATCCAGGGTTCGTCAAGCAAAATATGACTCAAGGTGCCTCCTTGCATCTTCTACAGAATGTTTTATTTCTTAAATAATGCTCCAGAGATCTGAAAAGATCAGAGGGAGCAATATCCGGTGAGTACGGGGGTGCGGTAAAACTTCCCATTGCAATTCTTTGATTTTTTCCTGAGTGAGTTTCGCTGTATGGGGCTGGGCATTGTCAATTTGCAGTATTACACCTTTCCTGTGGACTAAAGATGCCCTCTTTTTCAATAGTTCCGAATACAGCCGTTGTAATTGCTGACGATACAACTCAGCAGTAACTGTTTCTCCAGGTTTCAACAACTCAAAGTGAATTATGCCACGACAGTCCCACCAAATGCACAGTAACACCTTTCTGAGTGATAAGCTAGGTTTAGGGGTTGATATTGCCGTTTGATTTGCAGAAAGCCATTGCTTGGAACGCTTGATGTTATCATAAAGAATCCATTTTTCATCTCCGGTAACGATTCTGCTAAGAAATGGATCTCTCCGAAATCTGGATAGCAATGAAATGCAAATTGATCGACGAATATTCTCGTTGATCTCAGATAATTGATGCGGTACCCATATTTCTTGCCTACATGCCTCTCCCATTTCGTGTAGGTGCTTTTGTATAGTTGACCATGTGAGCCCAAGGCTTCTCGATAATTCTTGTATACTTAATTTTGGATCGGCTTCCACTAGAGATTTTAGGGTGTCATTATCAAATTCAACTCCACTTCGAGTCCTATCAGAAAGATCATAATCGCCAGCAGCAAACCTTCTGAACCAACGTTGACAGACCATCGATACATCTCCATAAACATCGCAAATTTTCTTTGTTGTTATCGTTGCATAACATCCTGCATGAAAATGAAAAAGTATGCAATGACGAGTATGATCCTCGGTAGGTACGTACGCCGCCATTTTATTACAGATTGTTACATTATTCGAACCCGTCCAAGAAGACCGGAAAAGCACGTTTCATCGCATACATCAGCACCGTGTCGAGTTGTACAATAACGGCGTCGAATTTGTCCCACGGACAAGAAGGGGCGAGATGAAGATCGCCTCTCGTGTCCGCGCGATTTGCGTTAGGTGACATTTAACGGCGCCCGCATTGACACTATCTGTCATCGGAGAGCCAGCAGCCTGTGGGCACCGTGGAAAGGACATCCGACAATGCGCAACCCGGAGACGAGCGAAGCCCGAAGATCGTATCTTCGCACTTCCTGGTACACGGCAAGCTGTTCTTCTGGAAGCTGCCCGGACACCTTCGTCGACTTCCGATGGGTCCAATAAAACCGTTCGCCGATTCGCCGGTCGAGGAAAGAACGAAAAACTAGAGGGAAACAATGCCACCGCCCTCCCGCCGGTAAACAAAGGGGGATCGCCGAGGAAAATGGCGACTCAATACACAGGCGTCTAATCCCGGATGAGACGACGGATGTGACGGCGGTGGGTGATGGAGGCGACGGTGGAAGCGGGAGGCGATGCAGACACATCTCTCGGATTACGTCTTAACAAGCTCCACGACGTTCATTTGTCTTATCCGCTCTTACTAATGCGACAGCAGCTGTTGAAATGATTAATTCACCACGAGGATGCTCCTACGCCTTGGCACAGACGTACGCGGTCGTGTTCGCGCGCTCACACCGACTTTCCATTATGGCCCCAACTCCCGATTAATCAACTCCCTTATCGTTACTATAAATACCGTCGAATGTTTAATTAAACAGCGCCCGGAATGACGTTCGTTTGGCACGAATCCACCGCGTGCACCGTCTCGCGATCAATGTGAGATAGATCTTTGGGGACGCGTGGTTATTCTTACGGAATCACGGCGAGCACTAATTTCGTCGAGTGCTCGAATTTCGTGGAGCTCTTTCTGTCGATTATTGGACGGAAACACATCCTGATTGTTTAAATTGTAAATGTAAGACCCGTCTTTGTGCTTTGTCTTATATTCGTGGAAAGTACATTGAACTTTATTCTTAACTTGCGGATTTTATTTCCACGCGGTGACTGGCTTTCAAGAGTGAGAATATGTGATTTGATTATGTTGTGTTTATACTTGGCTTTTGGACTAGTCATGTTTCGCTCTGGATAGGATTAAAAGAAAAACATTACCAAAATTTTACACATTATCAAAATCGCCCGCTTATTACTCAGCATTTGTGGATTAAATTAAATGAATGGGAACAACAGAAGGACTAAGTCTATAACAAGTACCATAGAGAATATGGTTTAAAAAATGTATGGGTAAGGCTACAAATCATCCCAAGCATCGCCAATTGTACAGTTATCAAAATGGCCCGCCGTCCCAGGGCTTAAGTGAAAAATTGAAACGAATTTAATTCACGGTTTTCCAAAATAGGTATTGATACATCGATTCTGATCAATTGATTAAAGAATAAAAAATATGAAACCGGTCATAATCATAATAGGTGAATTGAGTTTATTTCCACTATGCTGTATATACGGTACAGTATAAAAATTGAAGTATTTATAGTTGCAGCTATGAATTGTTAAGTACTAATCGTTAAACGATGAATTTTTTCATTGACGTTTTGATGTGTCTGTGTTGCAATTTGTGCAGCAGACAGAGAAACCTTACACGGCGGCTCCGTAGGCATTGTCAAAACAGCACGGCTGAAGAGTGCGAGATCTGATCGGATTAACTTTCGATTTCCATTAACCACCTGTCATCGACGGGTGTGAGGATCGGTAATTGTTACAGATCGATGACTAATCCGCTCCGGAATTGTTAGTATTCGCTGCGTAAGGGCGCTAACTGACTCGATTACGGGGCTACGAGGGCCCATGAGAACAAAGGACCACCAGCGTGACAATTGAACTTCATCGCGCTGATATAAAGTTACAGATGCGAAGGGAGAAAATGAGAGGCGAATATTAAGTCGGCGTACAAAATGGCCGTCGCGAAAAAATAGGGATGCGTTCGCTCGCTCGTTCGTTCGTTCGTTCGTTCCTCTCGCTTCTCTGTGTACATACATACATACAACATGTTGGTTCACAGAGCTCGAATAGCAAACGACCACGCATGCGCCGACCAAACGGATCGAAAGCCCCGCCCGGAGACTGCCTTTGTTTAATCCACGGCACCTACGCCCACGACATGTGGCCAACAAACTACGAATTTGTCTCTCCGCAGGATCCTAATCTTCGTGTAGCGTCGCTTCTACGCTACAGATGCCAGAAATCGGACTGCGAAGGGGAATCCGATGACGTAAAGTGTTATCAACTCACGTTTTCGTGTCGTCAGTTTTCGGCGGGCGCTGAAAAACAATGTTATCGATGCAAACATAAGGAATCGTTAATTACATGGAAGATGAAACAGTCGATACAAATTTGTTGACAACAAAAATCGATACTCGAAGAAAATACAGAACTAAAGATACCTATATGAAACACGAGAAGAAATAATCATCGTTGAAATATACAGTATATGAAACATTTCTTATTCGTTAAATAATATGTATATATAAAGAAGAAATAGATTTCTCTTCAAATACAGATTGCGCGAACTTATCTGTGCATTGTAAGAACTGTCCTCATGTGTGGTAGCGTGGCCGAGCGGTCTAAGGCGCTGGTTTAAGGCACCAGTCTCTTCGGAGGCGTGGGTTCGAATCCCACCGCTGCCAATTTTTTTTTTATAGTCATCTATGCGATTATACGATTTCTTCAATCACAATTATGCACATTACATAACGCGAACCGAAATCAATGAATTCTCGCAATAATTTCTCGACATGTGCTCAACGTAAAAATGGATGGGAATCTAATCGTAACACCTAAGTGCTGTCTACGTTTAGTAACTAGCCCAGTTGTTAAGATTGTAAAGCGTCATTATCAAAAGGTTTTCATTCTGGCTTTCTTAAGGGTTTCTAGGGCGGTTCCTTTATATTTTAAAAATGACTGTAAGATATCCAAATTTTTGTAAATTGTTGTAAACTGGAAAGAGAAAGTCGAGATTGAAAATGCAGCGAATACGCATGTTATTCGATAGGACTCATCTGACGTGTCTGATCATGACCAGTCAACTCTACTTCCTGCATATACTAAAGAATGCGAACCCGACGGACCTTTGAACTCGATTTTCTCGAGAACGAAGCCACAAATGAAAAAAATGTATTCTTTATTTTCGATTTGTTTTTTCATGTAGACTCATCCCCCACAGGAATGCACCGATGCCGGGACACCCTGTATATTTGCATACATATTTTGAAATGCCGACGTAACTAAATCAAGGGATCTCCTTGCGCCCTCTACATTGGAGACTAAAGAACTTGAGAACTACATCGAGCAGAACGATCAGTTGATCAAACAGTAAATGCGAGAATATATTTTTACAGATTATTTATATGAATAAACCAAATCATAGACGAGGTAGATGAGTAGACCAATCACCAAATGTATTTTTTTGACTTACGTCCGCGAGACTCCAGAGCCCCCTTACCATTTCTGTGTCACATCCTACCTTATCTGTCGGAACTAATATTGTGGAACCAATATCACAGACGAGATGTAGGAGTACGCCAGTCACATTATACCGTTTCGTGTCGCACGATATGAAATAAAGAGTAATCTTAATTAGAAATCTTAATGAGAATCGAGTATCTTGTATACTTCGAATAATCATGCATAAAAGTTACTTTGACATGCTTTAAGACATACTCAAGACATGCTTTAAAAGTTACTCTGTATCTCGAGTACTATTAGCCATTTTTACTAAAAAGATTAGGTGGTAAGATAGCCAAGAGGGTATTCGACAGCATCATTGGTAAGAGGAATTCTTACAATCGTTAAACAAGCAGAGACAATAAATGTATCAGTGTACATTTATCCATGGTTCAAAAGTTATTCTGTACCTTGAGTTCTATCATCTATCTTTACTAAAAAATTAGGTGACAAGATGGTCAAGGCAGAGCTTGTCGACATCATTGGCGAAAGGAATTGTTATAAACATTAAACAGCCAGAAACAATAAATTTATCAGTGAATTGTGCACGATAAATTAATGCGTGCGTATATTCATGGCTTAAAAGTTATTCTATATCTCGGTTTCTATAATTTATTTTCACTAAATAATTAGTTAGCAAGATGGTCAAGGGAGTGCTTGTCGACATCATTGGTGAGACGAATTGTTGTAAACATTAAACAGCCAGAAATAATAAATTTTACAGTGAATTGCGTACGATAAATTAATACGTGCGAATATTCATGGTTCAAAAGTTACTCTGTATTTCGAGTTGTATTAGGTATTTTTACTAAAAAATTAGATGGCACAATGGTCAAGGGATTGCTTGTTGATACCATTACCAAAAGAAATTGTTATAAACATTAAGCAGCCAGAAATAACACATTTATCAATAATTACTATCGCGGCGATCGAAATCTAGCGAAGTTAGTTTGGGGTGGGGGAGTTGCGCAACGCGCACCGCGCACCTGATCTCGGCGGCCGCGCTCAGTCCGTCAGTCGAGGTGCGCACTCAGGAGTGAGCGGAGGTGCTCCGGGACCAGAAGGCCCAAGGGCCTTGGAGTTGACCAGAGGTTCTCCAGAGCTGCCCTGGCCCACACTGGCCTACCCTCCCCTACCTTCGAGTGGACCAGGGATCCTCCAGAGCTGCAGTGGACATCACTGGTCAACCCTGGTCCACCTTAAGCTGGCTCGCGGTCGGCCAGCGCTTCCTGGAAGCCGTCTCCGCTCACCTTGGTCAACTTTCAGCAACTGGTAAGTAACAACACAAATATACATTTTCTATTTTGGAATACGTGTTCATTCAACGAACGCCGTCAATTATTACTTCTGTATTTCGAATTTGTTTCGGAATTTTTCACAAGTCTCTTTTCTTGAAATTACATTATATTATATTTTTGACATAAAATGAGTACTCCGAAATTTTATTATATTATATTATATTTTTTACATAAAATTGGTATTTTGAAATTATATTATATTATATTATATTTTTGACATAAAATTCGTACTTTGAACCTATATTACATTATATTTTTAACATAAAATTCACTCACGGGCTGGGCCGTGGGTGAGTACGGGTATTAGCGAACCCGGGGCGACACGAGCTTGTTGTTTGTTGCGTCCTAATTTCGCTATATTTATTTTTGATTAAAATTGTTCAACTTTCCAATTAAAAATGACTTCTGAACTTTCAAAAGATCCTATTCTAAAATTTATACATCTGATTTAAAATTGGTATTCCTCCGAATGGAGGTCCCTCAGGGGCTCACTCACGGGCCGGGCCCGGGGGTGAGTATGGGTACTAGCGAACCCGGGGCGACCCGAGCTTGTAGGTCGTTGCGTCCCAATTTCGTTAGATTTATTTTTGATTGGGATTGTTCAACTTGCAAATTAAAAATTATTTCTGAACTTTCAAAAGTTCCTCTTGGAAAATTTATGTATCTGGTTTAAAATTGGTATTCCTCTGAACGGAGGTCCCTCAGGGGCTCACTGCTGTGGGTGAGTACGGGTATTGGCGAACCCGGGGCGACCCGAAGCGCCACCTCAGTAGATTGAAGTTCTGACTTCATCTACTCTTCTTGGTTTCTTGTCGGTTAGGCCGTACTTGTGTACGGGGTTAGTTTGGCTCTCGTGAGCCGGTTAGATTCGCACTCTTGTACATGTTAGGTAGGCCGTACTCGTGTACGGGGTTAGTTTGGCTCTCGTGAGCCGGTTAGATTCGCACTCTTGTGCATGTTAGGTAGGCCGTACTCGTGTACGGGGTTAGCTTGGCTCTCGTGAGCTGGTCTTAGGTTTGGCTCTCATGAGCCGGTTAGATTCGCACTCTTGTGCATATTAGGTAGGCCGTACTTGTGTACGGGGTCATCGTTTCTTGATCGATTACTTCGGTGTTCCTTCATTTTGTGTCTAATTATTATTAATCTATTTCAGTTAAATTACAACAGTTCAGCACGATCATCGTCGAATGAAGGCAACGAATAGTAAGAAGACGTCACATTAGTTATAAGTCCGTATTAGTTCTCGAGCAATTATTGTCTTAGATTCACTTTGTTAGTTTCGCTTGTTGATTTGGGTCACAGCCTTCTGCTTGACCAGTTGGTAGCGTCACCCTCGAACCAAAGCCTTCTGCTCTGGTTCGGTTTTGTTTCTCTCTTTGAAAGAATCAGAGCCTTCTGCCTGATTCGTTTTCCATCCCCCGTGGATCGGAGACTTCTTCTCCGATTCGCACCTTTTGCTCCGCAATAATTACTCGACATACGCTGCGAAATTTAGTTTGTAAAACTCGAAAGCGTCGTTGTAAGAAAGGGAGTCAGAAGGAAGCGTATCGGATTCCTTCTGGCTTTCTTTCGGGTCTCGTGTGCAGCAACCTCCTCGTGGTGAGACCTGGGCAATCGTTATTATTCTCTATTTGTAAGAACTTCTAGTAATCTTACAAATAGAGAATAATATCGAGCTAATAGCTGCTCGTTTACAATTTTCGATAACACTGTAAACTAGAATTTAAGACTTGCTAGTTATAAAAACTTGGGTATTTAAATGAATTGTGTTTAAATTTACTTTAGGTTAGCTCGGAATGGGCCAAGGTGGGCCTTCAATGCTTTCCCCGTTTACCCTTCGCCTACTTTCACGTTCTTGCTAAGCTCCTTTTATTAAAAGAATAATGTATGTTCGGTTTTACGCTAAAAGCTGCTCGGTTATGTTCCCTGCTATAAGCTGCTCGGTTATGTTCCCTGCTATAAGCTGCTCGGTTCTGTTCCCTGCTAGAAGCTGCTCGGTTCTGTTCCCTGCTAGAAGGTACTCGGTTCTGTTCCCTGCTAGAAGATACTCGGTTCTGTTCCCTGCTATAAGCTGCTCGGTTCTGTGCCACGCTAAAAACGACGATATCACGAAAGTGGAAACGCCAAAACCCCGGGCGTTTATTATTCTTCTAGAAATGCCAATTTTTTTCAAGTGTTTATTAGGAAGCTTGACAAACAGGCGATCAGAATATCACATATTGCTCATTACGCGAGAACTACATTCATGCTATAAAATGTATGGTATACCATGTATTTACGCGCTTCAAATCTCTATTCTTACTATGTCTACTTATAGATATGCCATTAAATGATTATAGAAAATTCGCAAATGCAATCGTGTTTTTTAAATGCACATTCTTCTTACAAATCCGTCTCTTGTTCTCCGGTATCCGCGAGGACAGTTTTCGGGTAATAACACCGAGTTTATCTCATGTGCCACACCCGCTTTATTTAAAATGTCACTCTTCACGAACGTTGCATCGTTTACCTGAAAATTGTTATGATTAGCAAAATGTTCGATTCTATTCATTCATTTTATTTTACTTATAAAAAGTAACTCACCAGTATTTTATCATTCTTCCTCACAAC
This sequence comes from Halictus rubicundus, assembly GCF_050948215.1. Classification (NCBI taxonomy): domain Eukaryota; kingdom Metazoa; phylum Arthropoda; class Insecta; order Hymenoptera; family Halictidae; genus Halictus; species Halictus rubicundus. The sequence goes on from NC_135151.1 coordinate 19,396,337, forward strand.
GTTCACCGTATTTTCCTTTGTTTTTATTGCATACTGAAGATTCGGCATAAAACTTTCTGAAAGCATCATATTGTCCACAATATGATTTTTCACCGTCTGAAAAATAACAAGTATACTAAGTATACTAATTACTAAAAGAAGACATTATTTTACCTTTAAAATAAGAATTTTTATGATAATTCAACGGAATATGAGCAATTAACATCTGCGTGCTTATACACGTAATTTGAGTACCTCTTACTGTGTATATTAGGTATGTCGTATGTCATTGTTTCCATATACCTTTGTTAAATAATTATTGTCCTCCAGCAGCTTTCGAAGTTTAACGTTTCCTAGGCGTCTAAATGCGTCATCCGAGGGAATAAAGTACGTGCAGGAAGAATTTGCGCGATGGAAGTTATTATATATATCCGGTTGAACGCCTTTAATCCTTTCCATTGCATCCAACCAAATGCTGCAACAGTTTTGCATTTACGTATCTCTTATCCTAAAAAAGCGTGTCGGTCTCTGCGAAGCAGCGATTACGGTTCAAAACTTTTGGAACGGAAAGAAATTGTTACCAACAACATTAGCAATAAATATGTATCCCGACGATTAATCGATTAACCGATTTATGCAGATGCTGCACATATCAGTGTATTTTGATTAAATAAATTCGTGAACTGCTAAATTTAATCCAATCATTACTATAAACGGTGCAAACATTAGTGTACGCATTTGCAAAACGTTTTTTAAGCGTTTCACGCAGTTCGGAACATAGTGTTATCATACAAGGTCCATATCTGATGATACTAATTTTTATTTTTGATGTACCTAAAGTTGCCCTCCCTCCTTAGGATATAGTCCAAAGATTCCTTTGCTGGATGCAATACGTGACTGATCACGTGTAAAACACCGTTGCTGCATCCCTTATCAGCTTTCACAATGAGGGCGTTCTCGACACCGAATGTACCTCGATACACTTGGAAGCGCAAAGGGATTCCCACCTCGAGGGTTCTGGCCACCTGTAACAAGTTATAATTTCACGAGCGTGTTCTACGAAGCGTGGAAATGTTTAATAAATTTCTGGATAACTCGCTTGATTGCTGCTTATTTCGTCGGTAAAGTACGTTCCTGTAACCACATGATTCAGCACGAAGTCACGAGCGCTCTTCTGGTTCCTCTGCAATGTCACGAGTTGTTGCTCGGACAGAGCTGCAAAATAATATTTAACCAAATAAAATGCTATAATTAATTAAAAACCCATACATACAGTGCATAGCCGTTTCGGAAGGCGCAAACATCGTGAAATGTTGCAATCGTCTCAGACTCTCTTCTAGGCCAGCTGTTCTAATTATCCCCAAAAACGTGAGCAGTCCTTCTTCCTTCAGCGACTCCATAATTGATTTTGCTGGAAGCCAAACGAATACGAAAACATTAGAAAATATTTTCACAAATAAACAGCTCGGTTTTTATAAATAAATACCTCGGTCAGGAAATAGTACACGATCCAGGATATACAAGAGTCCATTTTTCCCGTGATACATTTCAGTTTTCAAATTGGCCTGATTCACGATAGTACCGTGCGGACCGCAGTTCAAAGTCAATTCTTGTTGCTGTATCGTGGTCGCGCGATACTCCGAAATTACGTTCGGTACGCATACAGGATGCGTAACGATGTGATACGCAATTAACGCTGCGGAATATACATTTTACGTAAAGAAGAAAAATGTAAAAGAACCGTTTTGAATATTTTCGTACCATTTAATGCACCAGGATTGGCCATCATCTCGTCCAACTGTTGTTTCGGAAGATGGCGGAAGGCGTCGTCCGTGGGCGCAAAAATTGTACACGGCACGTCGCTATACCTAATTCTACTCCCTAATTCACTGTTCTCGAGTGCTCTTAGAAATATCCCGAATCTACCATCTTTCGCGGCAAGCTCAATTATGTCCGAATTTTCTGCCAGAGCAAGGTCCAGTACCCCATCAATTACGTGCACAACGCCATTCGTGGAAAATTGATCTTTGCGAACAATTCGATGACAGTTTACTGTCTCCATCTGCGCAACAAACGGCTTAGACAATCGATACAGACGCTGATTATTAGACTGCGGATTTTTATGCAAAAACAAATTTTCTACTGAAATTGCAACACGCTGGAGTAAAATATAAATTTCTTTTCTTCCTTAATATAACAGTATTTTTAAATTTTTATAATACTTTGACTGTTTTAAATTACGCCTACTCAATTTTGTTATAAATGCATAAAATCCGCTGTCTACTGATTATTCATTAAACGTGGAAGATACTTACTCCGCTGGAAAATTTATTGATTCTTAAAACGTTTCCCTGCAATCTCGACGGAATCAGTAGATTCGCCTGCCAGTGACTCGACAGTATTCTTCTGTCTGCTATATGATTTGCGATCAGATTTATATAGTTATTACCGTCCAGCAACCATTCTGGCAAGATTCCTTTTATCCTCAAGTAAGTCTAAAATATGAAATAAAGATAATACTTGAACGAAAGATTAGCTCCTCGAATAGAGATTCTCTTCAATTTCGTCCGCACCCTGACCCTAAGGGTCCGCTCTGCGTAGATAAGGTAGAGTGACCACATTACCGACAACATTTTTCGTATTTTTGTTTTATATGTGTTCGGATAAATGAAGTTCTACTCTAAATGTCAAACTCACATCGAATGCTTCTTCGGAGGGAACAAAGACTGTGACAGGAGGACCGTTTCGTAATTCCTCTGCCAAATTTGACGTCTCGAGCAGTCGTGCGAATTTGATCGATCCCACGCGTCTTGCAGTCTCGATAACGTCGATTAATGGTTTCACTGAAAGTGTAACAATAATACGGTTAAAATATACATGCAAAGATTGTCGAAAATGGACGACAGTATTGACCACGATACCTCCTGTACACCCAGAATGCCCTGCGACTCTATAGTACCCCGCGCAGCACTCATATCTTACGGATCTGTGAAACAGTAGCGTTCATTGAAATATAAAAACAAGTTCCGTAAATAGAAAGTGCAATTAAACTTACGTCTGCTTGCCGCAAATCTTTCGAGGATTCCACTCCCTGTTCTCGGTGTAATAATTGTAATTTATGTCGTTGTTCACCTCCACAGCGCATACATTGGGTCTGCAGTGGCAAAAATTACACACTTATTACTCAAATATTTTATTATTTAGTAGAACTTTTAAACGTTATTTTAACGTTTGTGAGTCGAAATGTTTAACAAGATTTGGCTTCATAAGTGCCGCACGATTGATTGAAAACTAGGTTTTCTCGATTGCACTGTGTCGCGGAAGTTCTCAATGAAACTCATGCTGAACGTCTTCGTTCTAGTGACTCTGGCAAAAATTATTCGATCAAACAAATCAAGCGCCCGTCACTGTAATATCATTGCCTCTTATGCTATACTTGTTTAATATTGTATATTGTAAATAAATCGTTCAACAATTATATTTTGATCGAATATTTTCTGCCGGGGGTATTTCTAATGTGTACAATTTATTAAAGAATCGAAAATTCTTTTAGACGTCTCTCTTCGAGGAGAAACCTACTCGTGAATGTCGTATAAAATTTAAAACGGTGTCAAATATTATTGAGAAATATTAAATTCTCACCCTTCTCTTTGCGTGTTGTTAACATTCCACCACGGAGTCTTTCGAACCGCACAAGTCGCGCCCAGCATCACTGATAGCGTTAATATTTTAATAAAATGTCCGTCGAACATGATTCAACCAGAAAAATACGAAAAGCAATACAAACTTATTTCGCTGGATGAAAGCATTCCACGGAATCGCGACAATTTATATCCTAAAGGACGTACTCCCTCCCTGTCGTCTTGAGTTTGTGCGTCTGTTAAAACTCGTATCGATGTTATCTTTCTTATTTTTATTTGATAAATGCATTTGACATCTGCCGGGAATCGTTATATGATGAATTGAAACGCAGATTTGCGAAGTGGTTACGGACAACCAGTGAACATGACACAGACGTCCGTCAAACATCGCGGACATATTAGATGCATCACATCATTCAAAAAGCATGCCGTATAAAGTGAAAATTATAGGCCTTGGCATAATTTTAAACAATCAACCAATTGTTCTGTAGATTTTTAATAATTTTCTAGAACTTGCCACATCTTTGCGTACACGTACATATCTTATTTTTTTTTTACCTTTAAATTCGACAAAACTGTGACGAGCATCCTACCGAGATAAGAATCAGTGTATTCTCGCATTACACGTGTGCGCTATCTACAGTGAACCCGATATTGCTCTACATATAGACATCACTCATAGCCATCATTACTAGAGGAATTACGTTACCTCCCAACGGATATACAAAGGGGCCCTATAAATTGACCAGTATCCTACATGCTTTCAAAATAACCTACAACGAGCGTTCCAATTGCGATCTGTATTTTTGACGAGTACGCTGAAAGCACGTACGAGCGGTCGTTTATAGATTTACCAACAGATCTCAAGGCGAGCGTACACGGTCTATTATACACTAATCTGATGAGCAGAAATTTACGAAGGCGAAACGTGACTGTGCAATCCGCAATTGAGCGATCCACAGAAGATCCACGATTCTCCGGGTTGCTTCCGTGAATTTCAATATTGGCCAAGGCTGCAGAAGTGGGCTAATCTTTCACGAACCAGATCTATCGCCAAACATTTTCTTGCGTTGTAGCAAATCATTTGATAGATCGATCGTGCAGACAACGGTGTTGTCCCACATACTATCGATTACGCTTTTTTCTCAGAGTCACGTCGATGTACTCTAAAAATGTATATTTAACTCGAATTCGTACTATAAATTAATTATATTGATGAAAAATGACCACACATCCGAGCAACAAATTTCCTTATCCCCGTCCTCATTTTTGAACCGATCTATTTTCTTTTTCAGTTTGTTCTACAAACGAGAGCGTCGACTGGCAATTGATTAAACAATTGCCAGAGCAATTGAAGAAGAACTGGACCGCGAATAAAGGTGAACTACGTGGACGTCTTTGCTGGAAGCGATGTTCTCCGATCTGGACGAGTGGTAAATAAACACTTATATATTAGCGTTAACCATAAGTAATCAATTATTTGCAAAGAATTTGTATTGTCTTCAGTTCTGTGCCGATCGTTGAAACACGTATTCTTTTACAGTTTTCGGTGAAGCAGCCTTTGGTCAAAATATTCTAAAAAGTATAAATTTTGTTTACAATAATAAAATGGCGGCCGTACCTTCCGAGGATTATATTCGTCATTGCATACTTTTTCATTTTCTTAATTTAATGCAACGGGAACAACAAAGAAAATTTGCGATGTTTATGGAAATGTTCCGAAGGTCAACAAGTGTCAACGTTGGTTCAGAAGGTTTGCTGCTGGTGATTATGATTTCTCTGACAGACGTGAAAGTGGACAATCAGTTGAATTTGATAATGACACCCTAAAATCTCTAGTGGAAGCTGATCCAAAATTAAGTATACAAGAATTATCGAGAAGCCTTGGGTCCACATGGTCAACTATACAAAGGCACCTACACGAAATGGGAGAGGCATGTAGGCAAGGAATATGGGTACCGCGTCAATTATCCGAGACCAACGAGAATATTCGTCGATCAATTTGCACTTCATTGCTATCCAGATTTCGTAGAGATCCATTTCTTAGCAGAATCGTTACCGGAGATGAAAAATGGATTCTTTATGATAACATCAAGCGTTCCAAGCAATGGCTTTCTGCAAATCAAACCGCAATATCAACCCCTAAACCTAGCTTATCACTCAGAAAGGTGTTACTGTGCATTTGGTGGGACTGCCGTGGCATAATTCACTTTGAGTTGTTGAAACCTGGAGAAACAGTCACTGCTGAGTTGTATTGTCAGCAATCACAACGGCTGTATTCAGAACTATTGAAAAAGAGGGCATCTTTAGTCCACAGAAAAGGTGTAATACTGCAAATTAACAATGCCCAGCCCCATGCAGCGAAACTCACTCAGGAAAAAATCAAAGAATTGCAATGGGAAGTTTGACCGCACCCCCGTACTCACCGGATATTGATCTTTTCAGATCTCTGGAGCATTATTTAAGAAATAAAACATTCCGTAGAAGATGTAAGGAGGCACCTTGAGTCATATTTTGCTTGACGAACCCTGGATTCCTATAAGAGGGGGATTGAAAATTTGCAGGAAAGATGGCAAACTGTCCTTGATAATGATGGAGATTATATAAAAACTTGAATTTACTACAAAGTTTGTTTTAGATTTCAAAATAATTGATTGCTTATGGGTCCCCCTAATACTTTGATCGTTCGAAAAGGGGTACGGCGTCAAGGGATGAACCGTTCGCGTTCTCCATTTAGAGCAATTTAACCGATGCCGTGGATCCAATCGACACGGGTCTATTTCTACGCGAAACAGACTCGCGCGGTACATATTTTTCTCCCTTCTGCTTATTCAGTGCCGTGCGACCCGTCGCGATGAGTGCCTTCTTCCTGTAGCCGGCCGTCTCTTTCGCTCCTGGCCCAGCCTCCCTTTCCTCTTTCGGCGTGCACCCTGTCCCCTCTCCCGCGCCTCTAATCAGCTTCCTGGATGGGGCACATTATCTACGTGACGGCGGATCGTAACTACGCGATACCTAGCCAAGTCCCGGGGTTTCGATCATACGGTAGTCACTCGGCTGTCCATCGCGCGTAAAAGACCCGCCAAGATCCGCGGTTACAGATGTGTCGCTGAGCTTGTTACACGATTCCGCGGGTACCCAGTGTAGTGATCTTGGAACGGTGCGTCGGTTACTCAGGTGTGACCTTCTCTGAAGGATCTATACTTCTATCGATCCCCGTAACAAAGTCCTCCGCTGCTCGATCCAGTGTTTACTAACCATTATAGGATCGCTTACTTTTTAGTACGTAGGTCACTTAACGGAAAGTAGGCCTCGTACCTAAACGCACCAGAGGCAAAGAGCTTGCGTCACGGTTTCCACGACGATAATCCTTTCTCGTTTTGTAAAACGCAGATGCCACGGCGGTTGAGGACCGCGGGATGGTAGAAAACGTGTTCATGATCTTCCTCGTGCCCAGAGGAAGACTTTTCAAGGACTCCTAAAGCGACTGTGTTACCGAATCAACCGCGATGTCGTTGACGCAACGCATATCTGGGGCTGTTGCAGTCCTCAGGGGTACTTCGGAGGTCAAGGAAACTCACACGTGAGATTCGCGGCCCTTCGACCGATTGCTCTTCGCCTATCTATCTTGTTCACTTACCAGGAACGATTTCCAGGTCGTGCGTCGACGAGATCGAGAAGATACCGACCGAGGACGAGAGCAAAGCGCGTCCCCAGATGACGCCGCTCGACAGATTGCAAATCGTTAGTAGCAACCTTATTGTCATTCGAGATTTTCCTATTCGTTTCGTATCGAGCATGAATTTCACTGCAGGTAGTGGATTGGATACAAGAGAACTTGCTTCTCGTCTTCACGGTGATCGGGGTCTTCTTGGGATTGATTCTGGGATTTCTTGGTCGGCTAGCGGATCCCTCGCCACCGTCCATCGCTCTCTTCAGTTTTCCCGGGGAGCTCCTCATGCGGGCGTTGAAGATGTTCATATTGCCCCTGATCGTCTCTTCGCTTGTCTCCGGTGATTATCATTTAGACCCGTAGAGAAAAACGTTTCCTCCTACGCTGTATCTGTCCGTTTTGTCGTTCACCAGGAATGGCGCAGCTGGACGCGAGGAGCTCCGGTCGAATGGGATTCAGAGCTCTGACGTATTACACTGTGACGACCATTCTCGCGGCGATAATCGGTATCCTGATGGTGCTGCTGATCCATCCTGGTGATCCGAGCATCAAGTCGACGATCACCGCGCCCAGGCCGGACGACGCGAAAGTTTCCACGCTGGACGCGATCCTGGACATAATTAGGTACAGAGGAGGCGCGGGGCATGATGTCCGGCGATCGCCAGTAATGAGTATCATATTTTAGAAACATGGTGCCGGATAACTTGATGCAGGCGTGCTTCCAGCAAGCGCAGACCACTTATGTAAAGAAGAAAGTGCTGATCGTAGGGAGCGCGAATCAGAGCGATTACGTCCTAGAGCCGACGTTAATCTATAAAGATGGAACGAACGTGATGGGCATGATAGTATTCTGCATCACGTTCGGCCTTGTCGCCGGTCAGATCGGTCCGCGCGGAAGATTGATGGTCGACTTCTTCGTGGTGCTGAACGAGATCATTATGAAGCTCGTCAGTATCGTTGTGATGTGGTGAGCGATCGAGTCAGAACGTTATTTCACTCTTGGCGCACTACCCCCTGTACCCAGTGATTAGACGAAGCAATGTCGGCTCTAGTCTTGATGTCACGCAGGTACTCTCCATTCGGCATCATGTGTCTGATAGCCGGGAAAATAATGTCGATCACCAATTTGGCGGCAACCGCGCAGATGTTGGCTCTGTACATGATCACAGTGATCCTCGGCCTGCTGATCCACGGTATAATCACCCTGCCCGCGATATATTGGTTCTTAACGCGTAAAAATCCCGCTGTGTTCTTCAAGGGTATGTTACAGGCTTGGGTTACAGCTTTGGGGACGGCGTCCAGGTAATCGATTCATGAAATTCCTTCGCACTTCCGGGGACATTGTAATCGCCGTCGTCTTGATCGTTTCAGTGCGGCAACCTTGCCGATAACATTCCGCTGCCTCGAGGAAAATAATAAAATCGATCCACGAGTGACTCGATTCGTGGTAGCGGTCGGTGCTACGGTCAACATGGACGGAACCGCGCTTTACGAGGCCGTCGCCGCGATTTTTATCGCCCAGATGAATGGAATTTCATTAGGAATAGGTGAAGTTATAACTGTAAGGTGCGTAACCATCCGTGCGACCATGTCACGGCTAATCGCATCGTTTAGTTTCATTTATGTTTGCTTCTCTGTAGTCTTACAGCTACCCTGGCAAGCATAGGGGCGGCAAGTATTCCCAGCGCTGCCTTAATAACCATGTTAATTGTACTCACTGCTCTGGGCTTACCCACGAGCGACGTTTCTTTGCTGTTCGCTGTCGATTGGCTGTTGTGAGTTCTTGTTTTCTTTTTTTTTTTCTTTTTTTTTCCCCGGTCACAACGTCGAGCAGATTGTACATAGTATTTTATTCTTCGAAGGGATCGCATCAGGACATCCATAAACGTTCTGGGCGATGGTTACGGAGCCGGGATAGTGTACCATTTGAGCAAAGACGACCTAGATAAAATGGACCAAGAACGGAAGCTGGAAGGCCTTGAAACGGGTACACCTCTTGAGGACATCTCGGATAGCTGTCGATGCGTGAGCGCACAACCTCCTGAAGAAAGTTCCGAGACCAAGATCTGATTAATAGGAATGTTGATTTTGTTTTTGCGGTTAAAGAAAACTGTGCTCACCTACACCGCGTCGTTTAGATGAAATTGTTGCAACGGCCGAGGAGACCGATAGAGATGAAATATGTTTCACTGCCGAAGATATCTTGAAACATGAACACCGTTGTAACTTAATTAATGGTACCGTTAAAATCATTGTCAAGTATTCAATAATAATATTGTAATGGTCGGATATGCAGAATGCAATAAAAATGTGAGCATGCCAAGTACAAAAGCGATAGTGTTATCTATTGTTGACAGCCCGTTTACGATATTATAACGATCGTATCGTTTTTCAATAAGAGTTCATTGAGACTTCTATCGTGTAGACAGTTAAACAGAAGTTTGCACGTTCAATGCATTACACGACCAGTATGACGTTCTTTGCTCATACGATTAGCTAAAAAGAGAAGCAAGTCGAACATTTTGTTATTGTAATATTTCAAGCATTTTCGATGTGTTCACTCACTTGTTACACATTAGATAATATATATTTATGTGGAAAAAAATGATTAGATTTTATAACATTTTGTTTACAATGTTTGTGTACTGTATCTTGTTATTTATTGTATGCATAGTACGTGATCAGTGAAATAAATAGACTTATGGAAACGAATGTTCATGTAGTAATAGCGTTTAGCAATCATTTTAGGAGCCCATGGCTGTTATCACATGCCGATGCGACCAATACTTGATCTGTATTATTCAAGATCATAAACGTGAAGGTGAAGACAGGAGTGGAGACTCTCGGTGTTAAAATGAAACGTACAGGAAGCAACAACACGTTCTGTCGAGGGCAGCCGCATCGGGCAAATTTCAAAGTTTATTCTTACACATACAAGTTGTATTGTTGTAACGATTTCACCGTTTACATTTCAAACAGGATGTAATAATGAACGAAATTGGACAAATGGAACGGTGGAATAGATATATTTTTGAAAGGATTTATCCTATGTACACACATATACACATCACGCTGTGCTTTTCCGACAGTGTAATTACTCTGGCTAGTAACTTGCAAATTGTTTGTGATATATTTAATTCATTAACGACGCACCTATTTAGTTAAAAAATAGAAATTCTTAGAACTAATTATCCTTTGGATCAGTAGACATGTACCATACCATATAAAAATCTGGTTATACGTTGAGGAAAATATGTAAACATGCATATTCCAGATATACAGTGGATTCTGGTTAATTAGAACACATCGGGACCAGACAATTTGTCCCAATTAAGCGGCTTACTGTCCCAATAGTATTGTATTCAAGTTTTTCTTTCTGTTCCTCAGTATTTGTCCCCAATAAGCAACAGTCCTGATTAAGTGGCATCCAAATTAACTGGAATCCACTGTATATAAGTTTAATAAAGATATAATACACATTGATTATGATTATACATAAGCATTTGAATATTTTGAAAGGATACGTCCAAAATAGAACATATGTCTATTACATAGATAATACTTCCTATTAAGAAAAATATGTATTTGACAAAGTATGTTGTATTAACCCTCCAACTACAGTGCCAGAGTCACTGGTGACTTAAGAGTCTAGTGGTATACACACAACAATGAAGTTCGAGCAACAGGGAATTAGTAATGGTAAGCTATCAATGAGAGTCAGAAATGACTCTGGCATTAGACCCTGCGTCGTCAGTAGTACGAGAGTTAAATACTTATTTTATCGTTGATCTAAAGGATACAAATAGACCTCCAAAAAATCCACTTGTTAAAAGATTTCGCCTGCTTATAAAGTATTTCTTCCACTGACCTCCAGCTTTTAGCAATAACATTGCCTATAAAATATATTATAGTGTCATGAAAGTTGCTTTATTATTCTTCGTGAATTATCTTACCCATAATCCGAATACTGCAAAAATGTAGAATCCAAAACCGTATAAACCTGTTAATCCTAATAAACCGGCTGTACCACCTGACAAAGCTGCCATTGATATCCTACAATATTCCACAACAGCAGCATTATTTACAACAGCTGCTTCACTGTACGCAATAATTTCTGGAAAAAACAGAATATTAAATTACATGACTAGGAAAATATTTGTCATGTGGAAAACTGACGACGTTTAAAAATTTCTAGGCAAAGCGATATCTATTGTTAAGCAACAAAGCATTTTCCACAAGTTGAATATGTATTTATTATTGTGATAAGAATGTTATAATAATTTGCTATTAAACAATAACATAACCTACGACAGATGTGAAAAGCACACAATGTGTCAGACTTACAAAGATAAAAGAAATGATAATTTAATTTATATTTTGACCATTTACCTCCCTTCTCTTGCTTTGTTTTGATTTTCCCCAACATTATTGTATTTTTGACTGAATAAATGTACGATTTATATAGATTAACCTAACAAAACATTCGTTGATGATTAAATATGTACAGCGACTGAGTTTTGTCGGCTGCTTGTGTCATAACTGTGCAGGTGTGCAGTAGCGAGGTTGCTCACAACGCCCTCTTCTTCTATCGTCTTCGTTTGTTGATATTTAAATGTTTCAAATCAATAGGTATTAAAAATTAATTAGACATTGAACTACTAGCCTACTAGTATACGTAAGAAAGTAGTCTATATACAATATTTTTCTTATACATAATTTCGATGGCGATTAAAAATCTGTACAATAAGATATTTCCATAATAGAGTTTTGTTTCTCTGCTGTCAAGTGGAAGCACGGAGTAGAAGGAAGAATGAGAAACATTGCGTGTGAGTGAGACACACGTAGATACAGTTTTCTTTCGATATAAGACGACCATCTTTTTGCGACAAGAAAATCTCTGTCCCCTCTTCTTCTTTTGTTGTCCCCTCGACACCGCTTAGTATCAGAGCGAGAAGATATGTTCATATTCTATCCTTTTCCAACGTAAACTCTTGGCCCACTCAAGAACAATGTCAAGCTGAATAGGTACTTTCACATATACCTATATGATAAAGCAAACATGGAAAACATTTTAAATTCAAAATCTCGCAATTTCTGACACTTCTAGTAACTCTATAGAATAAGGATTTCTGAAAAAAAGAGAATTGTGTTGTTCAGTAATACCGTGGTTTGAATTGCGCGCGGTGGTTTTCATGTCGGCGCCTATCTACCACGCACCGCCACGTCAGTGGCGAAAATGTCGCTGTGAGCGGATGGTAATCAGTGTTGGTTATAAGACAAGTTTTTTCGCGCATGCCCGACGATTTTAGCATCAGTAAAGTAAAAGTTTGGCTAAAATAGGGTATCTTGATCACCCTGCATAATTTCGCAAAATTTTTTATGATGTAACAATTAAAAGTAATAGCAGTGCCCCATTACTTTCTCCATAAAGTAGATACGCTACTGCGCTGGGTGCGCATGCGCGAAAGGATCCGTCCAATAATATCATCGCTAGTTTGGAGGTTGGAACGTTGCTCCTCTATTGTCTGTCGGTCGGGAACTTATAGGAATTGGGAGACGTCTTTGGACAGCATTGGTGTAAGTTTGTTTTACTGAATTCTTCCCTGCATGACAAGTTCTGATCCGTGTAAAAAGTTTGCATGCAAACTGCAACAGTGTTTGAAAGGTTTGTAGTTGTATTTCGCTTATCTAATTTTATGTAACTCTGGTTGAGGTTCGAGCGAGATTTTTATCACGAAACATATTTCATTTCAGACAACGTCTATCAACCGTCACGTTGTGATACTGTTATTGAAGAAATAAGGCAGTGTTGCATTAAACACAAAAGCCGATCAAAAGTTTGCGAAGGGATCGATATATCCAAGCCTTACGAGCACAATACTGTGGATTATGTAAGTACAAGAGGACAAGCACCCTCGCGCAATTCTACGCGTTAGGTTTGGTGGATATTTAACCACAAAAGTCCGTGTTAAAGATAGTCATTGACTTTGAAAATCAAGGTCAAAAGATTAATCTTCTTTTTGATTCTACTGATTCCCATTTTCATTCTACTCAACGTGTGGACCAATTTTGCAAAAAGAACCATTGGTGAGAACACAACCATTTTTCTGAAAAATGATAAAGTAAAATAATGATTAAAATAACACTATTCACAATATATTTATATTTACGACGAGAAAGTATTATCAGTGAGGTATATTGAAAGTCAGCGTGGAATATCTACTCTTTGTGCCTCAAAAGAAATCTCGTGGTAAAGCACAGACCTTCATTTTCAAAATCGATGACAATTCTGCACTGACTTTATTGGTCAAATATCCATCAAACCAAAGATGTAGAATTATGTTATAGCGGTCTTTAGCAACAACATTTATGCATATTGTACAATGAAATTGTCTATTGCAAGAATTATTATTGAAATTTATTACATATAATATATATTAATATATGGTTTTTTGGTTTTTTGCAGAGGAAAGCTCAAAAGTAGATTATGGTGGTACCAGAGTTGCCCTTATTGCCTTCTAGACATTTAAGGAAATTTCAAATTACCGAAATTGTATGTCTCTTTTATGCTATCTATGCTTTGCACAGAATTAAGTTTCCCAAGGTTGAAAAGAAGATAGGATACTTCAGATTTAAGAGGAAGGAACAGGCAAATAAGCAACAGTCACATTAGAAGTGTATATGATTTTACAGTTAAATCACAGGAAAAGATGTACTAATATGTAGTAAATATATATATAGTGACATGTGAGATGTGTTTACATTAGTACTATCACAATGGAAGCAGTGAAAAAAGCAAAGGAACGATTGAGGAAGTATCCAGTTCTTGTTGCCGAGTGTCGTGATACTGGCGCGAAGTATGCAGCATGCGTATTGGCAAAATCCAATTTGCAAAAAAATGATTGCGAAGGGGAGTTCAATGCATTTAAGACATGCCTAATGAAAGCTGCAGCAAAATATAATACAAAGTTATGAAAGCAGAAATTATCTTAAAATTTAACTTGCAGTTACTAAGTGGTATTTGTATTTATGAAAAGTCTAGCTCGTATTTTAACAATGAATGCATCATTTATGAAACATTGTATAATAGCCTTCGTGCTTAGAATAACTCTAGTAGTCTATACCAACTTTCACGATAAGACCTTCAATGTTCCATACACGGATATTGATTATAAAGTGTTTACGGATGCAGCGAGACACATGGTAGCAGGAAGATCTCCTTTTGAACGTGATACTTATCGTTATACACCATTACTCGCTCTCCTTTTGACACCAAATATCTTTTTACATGAGAATTTTGGAAAAATCTTATTCTCTTTTGTTGACGTACTGATAGCAGTTTTGATAAAAAGAATTCTGTCTTCGCAAAGCTGTAATGAGAAAGTGAAGCACAATTGTTCTCTGATATGGCTATATAATCCTTTCACAATTATTATTTCGACTAGAGGAAATGCAGATTCTGTGGCTGTACTCTTAGTTATGTTGACCTTGGATTTATTTCTTCAAGATAAATACATGTTAGCAGGCTTACTACATGGTTTATCAATTCATTTCAGACTATATCCTATTGTATTTAGTTTACCAATGTATTTATCTCTTAATAACAAAAATCTAATGCCAAACAAGAATCAGTGGAAATTGGTGTCAAGTTGTGTATCTTTCATGATTCTTTTAACTATCGTAAATTATTATTTCTATGGATATAAATTTCTGTATGAAAGTTTCATTTATCACGTGGTCCGTAAAGATACGAGACACAATTTTTCCGTTTACTTCTATATGCTGTATTTATCTGCAAATCATCTACCAAGCATAATTCAAAAAATGTTTACGTTTTTACCGCAATTCATATTGCTACTGACCCTATCGTATACATACTCAAAAAAATCTGAATTACCATTTGCAATGTTTACACAAGCTATGGTAATGGTAACATACAATCCAGTGTTAACGTCGCAATACTTTTTCTGGTTTTTATCCCTGCTGCCACTGTGTCTTCCGAAATTTGGAATAAGTGTCAAAAGATCTCTATGCTTATGTTTTATCTGGCTCCTCAGCCAAGGTCTTTGGTTATTAGCCGCTTATCTGTTAGAATTTCGAGGACTAAACACTTTTACATATATTTGGCTTTCTAGTTTATTATTTTTCCTTGTAAATACTAAAGCCTTAAATGATGTTATCGTATATTATAAATATTAGGAAAATAAGTTTAAAATGAGTTTATTGTAATCTGTATTTCTATTCGTTTGCGTGTAACCGATTTATTGTAATTGATTGAATTCCGCAATGGGCCATTAAATAAACGATGATAGAAGAAATATAAAGGCCTGTTTGTGATATACAAAAAATCTCATCAATTTAAACGATTAAGTTTTCGATTTCCACGCGGTTTTTTATGAGTTTCGGCGACGTTCACTAATGGAACGGGACGGTTGGGAACAATTAGTAAACAATTTAATGGTTCTTAATTTTATTCTTGCAGGAATACAAAATACTTATTTACAGATGGTTTCGTAAAGTAATAGTGGTAGATTCTTAAAAAGAATGTAGATATAGTAATAATAATACAATAATAGTAAATCTTAATGTTGTAATCTAGATCAATTGTGAGCAAGAGCATCCTTTGGATCATCTTCAGAAATATTTCTCATCGTTTACTTCTAAGCTGCTAATGTTGATGATATTAATTATTACTGGGACATTCCTTGTCAAAAGTATACGCGAATGCTTCTCACAATTTCTGACGACACCACTCGAACGTATAGTAATTTGATAGAACCGGTATAAAAAAATACGATATATCAATATCTTTTGTCGTACGACTCGAATATCGGGTCCGACACAAAGAAACGGCATGATCCACGGTGTGATCGCGTCGTGAACACCCCCGGCAATAAAGTGAAATGAAATCAACGACGTGACACGAAATGGCCCAATCGGTGGACGAATAAAAGAAGGGGAGGAAAACGTAACGTAAATGTATGGCTCGTACAACTATAGATCACCACGGCAGACGATGCAACATATAAAAATAGCATTATTTTCTTTCATTGCTTTTGTTACAGTTTATTGAACTGTGATCTATGTGAAATCATCTATTTTATATTTCCTCGAGGTGAAGATACAATCGATCATTGCCCGAACCCGGCGACGCGCAACGTCCGGTTGAGGCAAAATCATCAACGATAAATAGTGTAAACGGAAGAAGTGACACTAGACTCTGGACCCTGCAACGACTTCCGGTCGCAAGACAAAGCAGCTCAAACCGTGGCCCATCGTTTCGGCGGGCTGTCGGGTCCAAAAGAGTTGACTCGGATCAGTTCACATTTACGAGAGAAATCAGTCGTCGCCCAAGATCGTCCGAAACAAATGATCACCGAGGTGTATGGAAAAAGAAAAAAATAATATTCGAAAAGAAAGCAAGGGCACATCGAGGATTCGAAACCGACTGATCACAATCTTGCTGCACGGGCTACGGTAATGCACAATTGAGCGTCCGCGGTCGGGACCGAAGGCGGACACTTAAGCGGGGCTTCTGCGAATTCAACTGAAGGAAGTACGGCACCAGTTTTGGAATCCGCCCGCTCAAAGCTCAGTCTGAGGTCCCATTTTCTTTTTTTGGAATTAGGGGTAATAGCGGCGGACGCTTAAGTGTGCATTACCGTGTCTACTTCTCGTTATAGTTGAAGGACACCACGCGTTTATATTAATGTTAATAGCGAAACCAATGTTGCCGTTACGCGTGGAATTCATTTTCGATCCGCCCGTGATCGGGGGTTGCAGAACTACATAATCGATCGCGTGCTTCGGTTTCGGTTCCCTATGGTACACCTCGGGGTTCGACAGGCAACGACCTCTTCGTTTCGAATTACCCCGGAGGACCTCGAGTGGAAATGGAAAGAAAACGAAAAGCGCTCTGCCGCTCGGGTTGTTTCGTCCGCGGAAAGACCACGACCGCCTGAGCATGTTTCCGCGAAGCTGCGAAAGCGAAGCTGCAAACGGCGCGGCGCGCGACATATATTTCCGACAACAACGCGACGTTTCGGCCGCAACCGAACCGCTTGTACCTCGGTTTCTTTTGCGTCGCGTGAAAGGCTTTTGTGCGCTCGCCGTTCCTCTTCCTTTCGTTTCTGATGATCGCTTTCGATAACGTCGTAACGAAACGACGAGACGACACAAACGCGGCGCACAAAGATGGATTCTGCGACCGTGCGACGGGAAACGAGGGGACGCGAAAAGCACGTTTCGCCACCAGGATTGTTGTTACATGCATATTCATGGATTGTTTTCCGCAATAAACGGTGGACAAATTAAATCGAATGGGGTGGGGTGGGGTGGGGGGATGGAGAACGTGAGACTGCGGAAGGTATTATATGGCAAAGTTTTAATAAAATATGTTAACAGCGGTGATACACATTACACTGTACGAGAAATATAAAATAAACGGCACTAGCTGCTTAATAATTAGCACGTAAACCAATCAATTATAAATAATAATAAAAAATAATCATGATGATCGTTAACATTACGACGACGTCCGACGGATGGTTAGATCGGTCAAACGAAATGTACAACCGTAAGTATAAAAATGATTTCGACGATGGATCGCGACTGATTACACAAAACAGAAACCTATTTAATAGAGACGTATGCGCGTATGTTGGCTACGTTGTTGCCACGTAGACGGCGACGGCATCTACATATTACGTTAATAAGAGTAATTAAAAAATAATCAGAGGGAAGAATAATTAAAGCACTCGGGTGCGACGCACGGATAAATGTATCGACTTGCACGACATAAACTCAATTAATATACATAACATTAAAATAAACATTTCTTTGGTCTCGTCGTTGCCTTTCTTTTCTCCTGCTCGTCTCCGAAGTAGATAAGAAAGAAAAGGAACGTGTCCCCGGTCTCGAGAAATCTAGTCCTCCGCGCGTGGAAAGTTTACAAAAAGAAAAAGAAAAAAGGAGAACAACGAAATTTGATTGCGAGGAAGGGGGTCGTAGGGCGGCGAGGAAGGGGTTGAAAGCGACGTGCTTTGTCTATCGACTGCCGAAACGTTGAAAAATTTGATAAAAGCGACAGATCACTGTATTTCTCCTTTTCCGTTCCCCTTTTGTACTTCACATTCTTGCGGCATCGAGGGAATTCGCGACTGCTCGTGGACGCACGCGCACGCACCGCCATTGTCCGTTACGACTACTTTCTTTGAAACAACGTTCCAACCGGATCGAGCGGTCGCGAACTTCCTCGATCACATCGCTGGTAGGTTCGCGTGGCAAAGCAAGCTTTTCTGTCACGTTCACGGAGTATTTATCGCGCGGTTGCAACGCGATCGAAACCCCGAGTAGCTCAGAGGCGTCGAAGGGAATGAAAAACGTGATTAGCTGATGGCTACGCTCGGAATAAGAGGGGGGAATTGTTGGCACACTGTCGTTATCGAAGGGTAAATTTTCTGTTGCGTTCGTTCCTCAAAAAAATTTCTCTCTCTCACACACGCACACACATACACACACCTTTTCTCTTACTTTCCTATCTCTCTCTCTCTCTCTCTCGTTTTCTCTCTTTCTCTAAATTTGTCTCTTTCGTTAACGGAAGATCTTGTGCGAATGCTGCGTGACCTTCTCCGCGGGCGTTGTTCTCCTGCCCAACCGATCTTTAACGCTACAGGTACATGCGAGGAATTCGGGATTGAACTGCAGTTGAATCGATACGGAGACGAAAGGCGTGTGTCAATTGTTTAGCAGAAGTCGAGAATCGTTATCGGAGCGTTGTTTCACCTATCGACCAGCTGTCTCCCCGAACCCCGGATGCTCGCACAAACGAAACAAACGATCCAACGAATTTCAGTATCGAATTAGTTCGAGTCTACTATAACAATTTCTAAACGAGCGAATGGAAAAATCATGGGGATTTTCCCCCTTCGAACTAATTACAGCTGCAGCGGGCCCTATTTTCTATCGATTCATCAATTGTTTACAGCGCCGATGGTCGTCGATTTCCGTATCGCGCCCGCGACCATTCAATCCCCTCGGGCAGCACGTGAGAATTATCGCACGAAAAGAATTCCCAGAAACAGCGACTTGTTCCTCCTCCCCGTTGCCTTTCGTATGGAAATCTCGATAGTGTCTAGCTAAACGTATTTTTTTTTCTTTCTTTCTTTCGTAGGCTATCATACAAAGTAATGTACACTAAAAAGGATGATTCGCTGTTCGTAGTTGACGTTCCTAGAGTAAAATATGTACACGGTTTTGAATCGTCCCTGTTTCAATCTGTCGTTTCGGAGGGCCATCGATCGACTAGTTCGCCGGTGTAAATCATCGATCCGAGTATGTATCGGGCGTTTCGTGTTCGGTCTTCCGCGACCGACCGGTTCGAGAAAACTGATCGGAACAGTTTCGGGTGGCTGGTGAAATCGACCGCGTAGGAAAAGGGGGCCGTGTTACGGGACGCGTGCAAACGGATCCGTAAAAAGTAGTTATCAAACGGGAATAGCCGGCGGAACAGTGTTTCGGCGCGAAGTTCCCGTCGATTCGGTTCGGCTCGGCTCACGAAGTTTGCCAATTCGCCGCGCGATAGTATCCGGAACCGTACGGCCCCCGACGAAAAGTTCTTGCATTGATCGCGTTACGAAAGTTTCGTTCGTTATATTTCTTCCCGGATCGAGTTACGTTTTCATTCGGTTAATTTACTCTCTTTCTCGAAGCAAACCTTCTCCGTCCCCGTCGCGGTTCTTCGACGCCGGAAGTTGGCGCACGCGTTGCCGAGGTAATCGGCCATTACGGCCCCGGGAATTTCAAGTAGAATTTCCGGTGGTCCCTCGGAGTTTCGGGCTCGATGGATCGGGCAACGAGAAAACCCGAGGACCGAGCACGGTAATGAAAATTCCATTGCGCGAGAGTTAATTGTTGTACTAATTTACGGGGGGTCCGCGGTCCACCGAGTGCCGTGACTCGCAACGTTCCGCCGAACGACCACCGCGGGCGCAAAAAGAACAGAAGGGGCAAAGAAATAAAAGAAGAAACGAGATGATGGAGGAGCGATGGTAATAACGAGTTAATAACGAGCCCTATTCGCGGTAACACTATCCCGCCACGGATATCACGAACCTTCCTCATTATTACCGCGGACGTCCTGCCGTTCCCTCGCTTCTTTCTTCGTTTTGTACGCGCGTTCGTTCCGAACGAAGTCACGCGACTCCTATACGTGTACGGTTAGGCGTGTGCGAGAACCCGAAATATCGGGTCGGGAACAGCATTTTTTCGAGTTCGGGACGGGTACCCGAAAATTGAGAGATTCTCCAAAGTGTCGGGATCCCCGAAAAAGTCGGCATGCTGTCCATCACGAATTGTTTTTAAGAGTGTATGTTATATTCTCGAAATTTTCGGGAAATCCGATTCCTTCGGGGAATCTCGAAATTTTCGGGAAACCCGATTCCTTCGGGGAATCTTGAAATTTTCAGGAAACCCGATTCTTTCGGGGAATCTCGAAATTTTCGGGAAACCTGATTCTTTCGGAAAACTCGATTCTTTCGGGAATCTCGAAATTTTTGGGAATCCCGATTCCTTCGGGGAATATCGAAATTTTCGGGAAACCTGATTCTTTCAGGAAACCCGATTCTTTCGGGAATATCGAAATTTTTGGGAATCCCGATTCCTTCAGGGAATCTCGAAATTTTCTGGAAACCTGATTTTTTCTGGGAATCTCGAAATTTTCTGGAAACCCGATTTTTTCTGGGAATCTCGAAATTTTCGGGAGAGCTGATTCTTTTGGAAACCCCGATCATTTCGGGAATCTCGAAATTTTTGGGAATCCCGATTCCTTCAGGGAATCTCGAAATTTTCTGGAAACCCGATTTTTTCTGGGAATCTCGAAATTTTCGGGAAAGCTGATTCTTTTGGAAACCCCGATCATTTCGGGAATCTCGAAATTTTTGGAAATCCCGATTCCTTCGGGGAATCACGAAATTTTCGGGAAACCCGATTCTTTCTGGAATTTCGAAATTTTCGGGAAACCCGATTCTTTCCGGGAATCTCCAATTTTGCGGGAAACACTATGTCTTTGGGGAATCTCGAAATTTTCGGGAAACCCGATTCTTTTGGAAATCTCGAAATTTTTGGGAACCCGACCCGACCCGACTCGACCAGCTTACGCGAACCCGGAACATCCGTGCCCGAATCGCTGTTCGATATTCTGCAATTCCAAATGAACAGTCGATTTCACAGTTTACAGTCTTTATTTTATTTTTTTGTTTGCTTTTTCTTATTTCCAGCGGAGCAGTCTACCGAGCATATTTTAAATACGGATCGAATGCAGACGCGGCGAGAGATTCACGAACCGACGAGAAACACGCACGTGTCCGTGAATTGTTCTCAGAGGTCGTTCGAGAATCGGATGAACTCGCGGCGGCGCGTTTGTCAAAATCATTGGTCGAGATCGCTACGCATGGAAGTTCCTATGACAAAGAAAAAAAAAAAAATAGAAAGAACTATCGCGTCATCGGATAACGCCGGTACATTGGGTCGTGGTGGAATCGATCGAAATAGAAACGCGGCCATTCGTCGAGATTCGCGGATCCGGTTGTGGAAAAGAGGATGGATCGGCGCGAACCAGCGTCGACGCTTTTCGAAACGTAACAATCGTCCGGCCTTTATTGATACTCGTTGCAACAATGATCGCAGCGCGCGGATCATTAACGGGTTCGCCGACTCCGCTCGCTTGAGTTCCGCGAGAAAAGCATAACATCGAGAAAAATATGGGGGGTATATGTGCTATACACGTCTTCTGTACATCGGTCAGTCGAATTCGAAATGGTTTTTATAGTTAGTACCGACGCGACATTGTTCAACGTAGCTTCCGCGATGGCTCTAGCGGGAGAATAGTATTCGTTCCGTTGGAAATGTTCAGTTTTGCGTTTCACAAATCGGCGGGGTTCGGGGAACCGAGTCAGAAGGGGAAGGGGAAGGGGAACGGGGGAGGGGGTAGTTAAACGCGACTCGATCGTTTTTAATATAGCGCGGCCACGTTATCCGATTCCGCGCGGCATGATTTACGTGCTTCTCGGCAATCGGATAGATTCCCTCCTCTCTCTCTCTCTCTCTCTCTCTCTTTTTTTTTCGTTGCTTGTTTCCTTTCGTTTCCGCGTTTTACGATCTGAGCCCAGCGTCGAAACGTTATTTACACTGGGGAACAATGCTACGTGCACGTCCCATTGAAACGGAACTATGATTCTTCCAGTTGTTTTCCAGGCCACCCTCGCGCCGGGGCGCACGTCGATTAAATCACGGGAACGCAGCCGTTCGTGTCGCGTTCGCGAATAAAAACGACTGAATCGACAGATCAATTTTGCGAAATAGTTTGTAATAGGCCATAATCCCTAGTCGTAAAAGTATGAAATGTATCAACAAATTTGAAAAACTTCCCTCGCTCACCCGGTTAGGCAATATTTTCTTTTTCACTCTCTCTCTCTCTCTCTCTCTCTCTCTCTCTCTCTCGCTCTTTCTTTCACTCGCACTCTCTCTCTCTCTCTCTAACTCTCTTTCTTTCTCTTCCGTGATTCGATTCGCGGTACGCACGATATTCGTTCGCTAGAGGACTCGTTTAGATTGCCTAGAAATTTCGCATTTTACAACACAGCATGACCGAGCCGCGGGGGTCGAGGCCCCCCAAGGTGAACGAGACCGGTCGCGAGCGTCCGTCACGCGGATAAACTTTCAATGGAAAACAACGAGCCCGGTAATTGCACGAAACGAAATGATTGCACTATAGAAAAATAAACTATTCGAAGATATACACCGTTACACACGCCCCCCCCTCCCCCCGGACGAGGCTCCCCGAGGCAATGAAAAGGGGAACGCGGCGTCGCGGGAAGAGGTTCGCGGCGACGCGACGCTCCGCTCGGTCTCGGAGGGGGAAGCCCGACGCCCGGCCCTCGTTCCTTTCCTTGACTAAAGGCGAAGAAATCGATATAATTTAATTAATAATTGACAGATAACCAATTAATACGTATAGGATGGCCGCGCGGCAAGAAGGCGTAAATTCCTAAGATTCAAACGACATAAACTTTTCTAATTTTAACATCGCCCCGGGCCATCCAGTACATTGATTGTAATTACTTCCCGCAGTATACTTCGTTAACCTACTATCTTTATAATAGAAATCATGTGTCTGTATGTAGAAGATCTCTCTTTCTTTTCATTTTCATTTTTCTGGTTTTCACTTTCGGCATGGCCTTGCACCGAAAAATGTGTACAGGCGAGCAACACAGTTCCACCGCCGGTGTGTACGCCTGTGTGTGTCACTGTGTGATTTTCGTGTGTTCCTCCTCATCGTGAGTCTGTACAGTTCCGTCAAGCAAATTACACATTTACATGCCGCGCGTTTGTGCGCGCGTACGCGCGCGCGCTCTTCGAATTTCAATTCCCGCGGTTAGCGCGCCCGTACGCGCGCTCGACTTCGTTTGCGCGTTTCGAATTAGATTCTGAAAAAACTTTTATCTCTCGCTCTGTCTCGCACGCGCACATACACACATACACACTCTCTCCTCATACAATTTCTCTCTCTTTCTCTTTCTCTCTGTCTCTGTTGTACAACGCGCATACAAACGTTCTTTCATTTAAATAGTTAACAGTAACATCAGCATGAACATTGTACAGAGTGATTGATGTACAATAAGCCGGACTTCCGGCGGACAGTTCCCGGTCCCGGAAACGGTGCTCCGTTGACGAGGTTGCGCGACGTCGCGGCCTCGAGAACGAGCGGCCGAGCAACGTCGAAATCGAAGACGCTTACAAGTGTAATAATACTATTATACTCTGCACGATCTCGCTCGAGCCGGATCGTGTGTTGTCCCGTCGGCGCGACGTCGCGGAAAGAAGGAACTGATTGTTTCCCGGCGACGGGCTGCGCTGACGCTCGATCGCGGAATGTGAGAACGGGTCTCCTCAATAGGAAGGAAGTATCGTAGCGAATACTGATTCTATTTTTCCGATCTTCGACGACCGGAGCATACCGGCCGGCGGGAACTGTCCGCCCCGAGTGGGTCCACGCGTAGAGTTCGCATATGCACAATAGTGATATTTTTTTTGTTTCATCTTTTGTTCGACAGTTACAAAACTAACTAAACCTTACGAGATACGGTGAGCAATAATTCCAGTTATGTACAGAAATTATGTTACAGACGTCACAATATAAAGATATCCTCTGACAATACAAATGTATATTCGTTCTAGCCCCCGAACGGCCGTCGGCGACGGTCTCCGGCTGTCGTCCGACGGCCGTTCATACGTCGTTGACGCTGACACGCTCGCTCGAGTTCCTCCTCCGTCGATCGTCGATCACCGCCGCGCGAGTAATGCGCCGGTTTTTTTTCTTTTACTCTGCAGCCATCACCCTCCCTCTCGGAATCGTTTTTAATAATTGATAGGCTACCCTGTTTCGTTATCGTAATCAATGGTATTTGATCCTCGCTGAACACGATCGCGACGCGCATCAGTGATATCTCCGTTTTCCAATCGTCGCGCTTCCTTAAACCCGAGACCGTCGCGTAGATCATCGCCGAGGAGATCGTCCCGTTTTCTCCGCGTTCAGACTTTGTCGTCGTCATTCTCGTTTCGTTGAATCCTCACCCATGAGCCACGGACATCCCGAACGAACAGAGAGAAACGAACCGATCTACAATTCCGAGTAAAACCGAGTATAACATAATAACGAGCGCAATCAAGCGAATACCTCTCTCGGACTGTTCTGCCTTGTATCTTCGAGTCGCGCTTTTCTTTTTTCTCTCCCCCCCCCCCCTCGTGAGACGCGATCAGTTTCGCCTAAAACTTTCGATAATTCATTATTTATCTTTTCTTTTCTTCTGTTATTTAGTTGTATCGTTACGTAATATTTACAGGAAGCCGTTCTACTCGTGAACGAGCTTATTTCAATAGAGTTTTTTTGTTCTCGTAGCGCCACCGAACTGTAGGCCCTATGTTCATATTGACAACAGGTGTATAATATATATATTTATATATATATATATATATATATATTTATATATGTATACCTAATCATTTTAGCTATCTATCTTACAAACGTCGGCCCGGCGAACGCGTGGATCGTTTAACAAAGCACGCGTTCGCGCCTAATCGAATCCTCAGGCCGGAAGGAGACACGTAGATCGCGTCGGGCGATCATCGGTGATGTCGTTCGCTCTCGTTTAGTGCGCTTGCTTGCGAATACCGCGCGCGCGAGATCTACAACTTTTTCGCTTTTTCCCTACAAATTAAAAAAAAGGCAGCGCGACACAGTGACGCCGAAGTAGCAGCCGAGACGTTGCCGGTCCGCGGCGAGGCGACGTCGCCCGACGACGATGCTGCGACGTCGCTCCGGCCGGACGTCCGTCTCCATATCACATATTCAAAAAAGCGAAATACCCGACGAAGCTTGTTTGACCGCGCGATCATGCGCGCACACGGCGTTCCCCTCCCCTCCCCGTAAACTAAACTGCTACTTCGGCCAACGACAATCCGCGACGAGATTCGATTCTCGTTCTTCTGTTCTTCTTGTTTTCTTTTGTCCGTTCAATCTTTCGTTACCTCGAGCGAACCGCTTTAAATGCTTATCGAGATCTAAATTACGCGAATAAAAAGATTGTCGATACCGAGTGGTCTGTTCTCGTTCCGAAGAGCCCCTTCGACTTACGAACCTAACCACCGTTCCTGTTTTTTCGTTTTTCTTTTTCTATCCCCCGTCCCCCGCGACTTTCGAACATTGTCTTTCGTCGATATTCATTCGCGTCGACTCGAAACCGTTCCATACTATTGCTTTTATCCATACGTTATCCTTCACCGGTTGTCCAGCCTGGCTGACCAACCCGGCACAGACGAATCAGAAGAGTACAACACTGTTCCCATGTCCACGAAGAAGCCCCCTTTCGTTCTCTTAAATGGAATAACGTACAAGAGAACACGCGAGCAATCGTTTCCTACGAAACCGGACCGGCACACTATCCCGTCCGACATCGTCACCGTGCGTGCCATTAAAGTCAACCGTTGGATGTTCCCCGCGTCCACTAGCCGGGCTTCCATATTCGTCGAACGGGCAGCAGGTGCGGTCGGTGTTGGTCGTTTTTGCCGGGGCTCGCCGGAGGCTGAGGCCCTTATGTGTCCGATGCAACAAGCCGGTCTGGAGGTTTCTGGCTCGCGGCGGTTCATTGAATAATCGCGGTATCAATTCCTGCGTAACCGGGATGGTGCCTGAACCTCTGCCGGCCGTTGCCCGGCCGATCGTGAATCTTCCTCGGCGTCGTCTCCGGGACATTGAAACCCGTCCCGTATGTTTTCCTTCTCGTCAACAGTTTCGCGGCGACGTCGAAGCCGGCAAGCTCCAACGACTCTTCCCGTTTGCTCCGCGACGCCGAGGATCTCTCCCAGGGGACTCGATCGTGATCACGGGCGCTCCGTCTGCCCGGGATCCAGGTCTCGCACGAAGGGTATCCGCGCGTCTGCGACGACTTGCGGAGTGGTTGCGCCGCGCCGATACGATGACGCTCCTCCACGAGTTGCCGATGATCCCTGCTAGCCCTTCTCAGCTGACGAAGCACCAGCTCGATGTACCTCAACGTCTCGCCGTTCTCGGCGATCCGTTGAGCTCGCCCCTTCGGCCGACACTTCCCGTCGTCCTCTTCGATTCCCAGCCTCGACTCGCCCAACAGTCGTTCGATCTCCGGCGCCATCTTGGAAGCACGTTGATCGACGTCCTCGCACTCCGGTTTCTCGTTACGACGGTAGCTGTTCGCGTCCAAAGGGAACGTCCCTCGCGGCTTCAACGTATTCGAGCACGAGCTCGCATAGTGAGTCTCTTCGAGGGCTCGGCGGTGTCCAACGGCGGTGTTAATTAGGCCCGAACGTCGACGGTTCTAGTTCGGATAGACCCCCTGGCCTCATACATGCGTCGCTAACGTCCCGACCGCCGAGGTGCGTTTCACTGTCGCGACGCCGCCGTTCGGGCCGCCCGTGATGTAGTGCGCCGACAATGGAGCCTAGAAATGACGGGCATCATCGTGAAATTAGTCCTCCGCTCGCAATCAGTTACGCTCTCGCGTTCAAAACGTACAATTTTGCGGATCCTCGCCCGCTGCGTTTTGTTCGCGCGAGGTGGGGGATGAAGGGAAGGGCAGCTGAAGAGAAGTCACTTGTAACTACTTGTAAGAAACGCGGGAAGGGCCGAGTTACAGGTATTTTCCAGCGAGATACAGTGAATTCTCGATATATATGTCGCAATATATGACACACCGAAGCCGTGTTGTGTTTACACTCCCCGGCGTCCGAGGCCTCTCGAGCTTCTTGGCACCCCTCTCGGGGTATACCCCGCGGTAGTGGGGATAATTCCGCGACGGTTATCATCCAGGCCTTGGCGACATATATAGAGAAATCGCTGTATTGGTTAAGTTGTCGTCGAAGCCTAAATATTGGGATTACGGGAGCACCGATGGTGGGGACAGGTGTACCCCTTGTCGCAAGTGACTTCTTTTCAGCTCCCAATGATAGCTTAGGGGAAATTTAGTGGAGGTGTTACGACCGGGTCAATATACACTATGGTCACGCCTTCGAGTCAATAGCGGAGGAGTTGTAAGTGGGAAAACTTATGCGACCGATTGGACAGCTCGATCCTTGCAAAATCCCGCGTATCTCAAAATCCTTGCTGGAGTTCCGGATTTATATTTTCAGAAAGTCCGCGATTGACTCTGTTCGTTCGTTATCCAAGGGATTGACGGTTCAGTTGGGAACTAGCCGCTGTTAACATAGTCCCCGGACTTAATGTTACCGAGACGGTACGTCTACTAAAAGCTTTGTGCTCCCGGTTAGCCAATTTGGATCATGTTATGCGTGGTTAATCCCCTCCGGAACGGATCGCGAAACTTCCCATTATCCTCCTTGCTCTCCGGCTAAGTATTCCGATCGACCGATAAAGCGATGCCAAAACGAGAAGCTGGTATCAAACGAACTGCCTGATCGGGCTGATTAGATCAACTCTGTTCGCGCAACGACTATTCCCATAGGCAGAGATTTATCGGAACTAGGTTTCAGGTGAGCGTAGGAATGCACCTGGGATATATCGCAACCGCGTCTCGGAATTTGACACACATTCACTGTCATTGTACTAACCTGCGGCCCAGCGCCGTTCAAGGCATTCAAGCTATTCATTCTCATTGCTTGCGTGTAGGGCGGTGGTGCTGGCGTCACTCCCGGCACCGCCGTGTGTGGCGCGTGTCTCAGCTGCTCCGCCGCTGACATTCTATTGTTCGATGGCAAAAAAAAAAGAAAACGATCAGACGTGTAATCAATCGGGACGGGGAGGACGGGGCGGAACCGATTTGTATCGCGACATATTACGAGGAACACGGGTACCAGAAACCTAAAACGCGAAATTTAGTGACATTTTGGTATAACTTCGAAACTATTAAAGATATCAACGTGATATTTGGGGTGTGGAATATTAACAAGTAATCTTTTTTAATGGTGCATAATGTACCATATTTTTCGTTTATTTAACACATCTTGCGCGGGCACTTTGCCGCCAAAGTCTTACCGTGTTGCATTCATTCTTGTCTTTTTTTCTCGTTTTGTATTTTTGCGACGCATGTCTATCCGATTTTATTGTAAAAACATCACAGAACCCATCGATAACAATAATCCATCAATAGTCCGTGAAAAAGGACTTTAGTCGCTTCCCGCGCAAGATGTGTTAATAGCTTCGTTTACTATTTTTTAAGTATATTTCCAAATTTAACAACTTTTAAAAACACATTCGGCTCAGTAAATATATTATTCCTCTAAATTTTTGAAAAATCGCTATTTAAATAAAATTTGGTTTAGTGCTTAAAGTGTTTTTTAGTAATCAAAGAGTCCCGACGAAGAACCCGAGAACCTATGCGCATAGCTTAGAACAATAATAACTTGTGATATTGGACGAGATTGGAAATAATTCTTGCACGATTATATAGAAGAAAGTGTGCTGAACATATTCCATTTTGTAAAATTCCATGATCTCTTCTGTCTCAGAAGATACACTGAACTAATGGACGCGGGTGACATTAAACAATAATAACTTGTGATATGGGACGAGATAGGAAATAATTCTTACGTGATTGTGTAGAAGAAAGTATGCTGCAAATACTCCATTTGGTAAAATTCTATGATCTCGTATGATACAGAAGATATTCCTTGCGGAGTGTTAAGAATTTTGAAAATTTTCTACATTGCATGCGGCATAACACGTTGAATACATTATGAATAGTAATTTTTAATCGACAATGGTAATTTACAGCTAAAAGATGAACCTTTCATTTCAAAGAAAATTGGAAGGAAAATATTAAAAAGGATCGTCGTGGCATCTCAAAGAAGAAAAGCAATTTTTCCATGAGAAAGGCTGTCTTCAAAACTTCCAACTTTAACCGTTTATTACAGAAATGGTATTTATTAAATTTCATTAATTTTTTCATATTCAAACCTGATGGACATTTAGAAAGCAATAAGCATTCAACCTAAGTCGACACGAGACGGTCAATTTTCTGGCAAAATGTCACCAAAATTTCGCGTTTTAGATCGCTGTGCGGCTTGGGCGGTGTCGATCGCGCCGGGCACGGAATCGTGCGCACAGATTTGCCCGATTAATATTAAAACTCGGCGAGGCCCGCTTCCGAGGCAGCGTTATAAATATTCAAGACGGACGATTCATAATTTACATGGCGCGCGATTAATCCATAGCAACGATTGTACGCGACCCGGCAAATCCGTTTATCAATACGTCGTAAATATTGTAACGTTAACACGCCACATTTTATAATGTCGTCGACAGGGCACCGCGTGCGCTGCCGTTGTTCCAATATTGTCCGTTCTGTCAGACGTGTCCCGGTTCCACTGCCGATTCGCGGAACGTCACGTTCCATTATCTCTCTCTCTCTCCCTCTTTTTCCACTCGTTCCCTTTTCTTTGCCGCGAGAGATAGAGAGAGAGAGAGGGCCGGATGAGCTATAATTCAATCGTCTTCGGCGGAATTCGCGCGCTCCTTTGTAGGATTACCACGTCAAAATACAATTACAGTTGGTCAAAGGTTCCTCTGCTATAGCGTGTCGAACTAGATTGCAGACTCGGTGACAGAGGCACTGCATCATCGGGGCCACGTTCCACGGAAGTTTACCTGAGGTAGGGGTTCCCATACGTCGCCGAGAAACGGGGGTCGATCGCGGGTGTTGTCTGCGGGCTCGAGGTACCGAGGTTCGCGGAACTCAAACCGATCTTCTTCGAGGCGAGTATCCCGCCCGACGGTATCCTGCTCAAGGATTCCCGCGACGCACCCACTCCTTGCGTCGTCGGCGGCATGTAGTCGCGGGTGTAGTCTACATACGGCACGTAACCATTATTGTTACTGCCGTCCTACAACAGAGAGAACAGGGGAATGTCAGCGATAAATGCAACCGACACGGCATCCTTTTCACGAACGGCACGTTCGACGGCGAATGGGGCGCACGGAATTGAATATCACGATATCCGTGCTCCACTTTCGTTAAGACTCTTTTCTTGTTTTTGATAGAGAGACTTTCCCCGCCGCCGCGAATAGAACACGAAAACCGGAATATGTAAACTGTACGGAAGAGGAATTAATCCCCCACGGGCATGACACTGGTGAGCGAGCTGCACAAACTTCCGCGTGTGCTCGATGTTAGCGCGGTCTACCGATCCGTGAATTTTACTGTGCGACCCGAAATTAGTATTCAATGCGCCCCGAGTATGGTTGATAAACCGGCGATGTTCACGAGGCAATATAAATAGCCTTTTATATCCTCCGGTACTTATTGTTGGAGGAGATTCGTGGAGTACGTATTGGCAGTATCATTTGGGTTACTCTTGGTAAAAATCAAATTTCAAGATACCAATATGGTGTTCGATGAAAGGGCGGAAGTCATTTTTCTTCAATTTTGTCATAGAGACCGCGCAGGAATAAACAAAGTTGTAAAGCCGGTCATGAGATGGTGAAAGATGCCCTTGGACCAAATTAAACTGATAAATAAACATGAACATCATATATCTCGAGCGGGAGGGTAGTTTTGGGGTAAAATAGACAAAATTTGTTTCCGGCAAAAATTATGAAAAAATCGGACAGGTGTCGAATACCTAGGTACATACACTGCAGTTAATTCAGATTTTTACGTTGGACATTTTGGCTGTAAAAGATCAAAAACCTCAAGAAAAATCGGAAAAATTTGGCATTGACGTTTAACACTAGGTTCACGTCAAACTGACGAGTTTCAACATTTTTAATTTACAATTATTGAGATTCTAAAGATAGATTCATGAGGAATTATTCAACAAATTTATTTCTTCGGGTATATATTGTTGAAAAAAATGGCTAAAAATTTGCGGGCAGCAAATTCTTGTTATTTTTTGACAAAGTAATGTAAAAGATACACCCATGAGGAATTATTCAACAAATTTATTTCTTCGGGTATATATTGTTGAAAAAAATGGCTAAAAATTTGGGGACAGCAAATTCTTGTTATTTTTTGATAAAGTAATGTAAAATAGTCAGTTCACCGTAAAGCTAGTGTTAAGCGTGACGTCATACATATTTTTACAAGATCAGTGTATAGTTATAAGTAGACTGCGGATCTTTATGCAAAATAAAAAATGTTTGCATCGATCGCAAGACACAGGAGCGAGATAACAATTTCTTTCTTACTTTAATTACTTTATTAAGCTGATATCCTTAAATCTTTTTAACATGTCCCACTGCTTTAAATAGTGGTTACCCATTTTTGTCATAAATGCACAAAATCCGCAGTCTAGTTATAGGTATTGTTCGTGTATGTTTTCAGAGTTTTTGCTGAGTCCAGGGGCATTTTTGAGCTACTTGTATTTATCAGTCCTACTTCATGGCATAAATTTAGCATCTTGATTTTTCGAGCGAGAGCTATTTTTAAATCCACCTATTTGCGGTTCAAGTGTACGGCCCTGCCTTTTCGAATTTCTTTAAATTGGTCTCCTAACGTTCTTGGGACGTGGAATGCTTTAGCAGCGTGCCTTTGACTTTATTTTGTTTTCAAGCCGCGTTCGTATCGGTCTGCGTTCATTTTCCTTTTTTCGGTTTAATTTCGGACATTTTTCTGCAGAAAAAGGAAGAAGTGAAAGCTAAGGACTCTCGTTGTAGGCAAAAGCCGGTACTACACGACAAGCGCGTGGAAAAAGTTTTAGGTATCCGGCGCGCAATATTCAAAGCAAATTGCAGAAACCGAGGCATTTATTTATACCTACACTCTAAATATAATGCGCGTAATACGACAAACTTATTCGATTACCTTAAAAATAAGAAATCAGCTGTAAAAAATAACTGTTGTACGGAACACCAGCGTGAACATTAGAACTTTGGTTATAAACTAGACTGCGGGTCTTTATGCAAAATAAAAATGTTGAATTGCAACGAACTGAAGTGAGACAGAAATTTACTTTCTTTCTTATTATGTTCAACAGATTGAAAATAATATAATAGTGTTAAATTTGTTTAAATTTTTCTAATATTTTTGCGACTTAAAATTACACCTACTAATTTTTGCCATTAATGCATAAAATCCGCAAGCTATTAATAACGAATAAAAGAGAAAACGTCGCCGGAACATGTTGCTCAGGTCTACAATATTTATTGGTTTCTGCATCGTCAGTCAATTAACAATAAACTGGTAAAGTGTATGTTCACCGAGTTTCTAAACATTTTTCCAAAAAATCGGAATTCCTAACAGTTTTACGACACTTCCATAGTGCCTAAAAATTGTTTAAAACAAGAGGTGTAGAAAGAGGAATGCCGTCGCCCGGAGTAAAGTAATAAGAGACTCGAATAACCGGGAACAACAGATTCCCCGTCTTTTACATAACAGTTATGGCAACAATGGGTTATTAATTATAAATTTCGCGGAGCATGCGAATCCCTGGTGTTTTACGCGGCGGGGATGGAAATGGCAAAAGGGATGAAATAAATTCCCAGTGTCGTCGAGAGTTCCCAATTTAGATAACACGTTTCGCCGGCGCACTCCTGAGACCTCCGGCTTTTGTCGCGAGATATGGTGGACGTAAAATAATCCGAATCTGTCAAAGTGGCAAAAGCGCAGCAGATAAATTCACTTACATTATTCTTCGGCGGGAACGACGGTTCCGTGTAATCGGCGCTGTAACGATAACCCAGAGGATTCGGAACAGGCCCGGCCAACGCCAACGCGTTCACACCTCTCGTGCTTCCTTCGCCCTCGCTGTCAAGTGCTGTCACGCTCTCTGCGTTGCTGACACTCGAACCCGCTCGTATATCCGCTTTGACATCCGAGAGGTTACTGCTTCTGTCACTCTCTCGATATCGATCCGCGTTCGAATCTGTTTCTTCTGTAGAACCACCGAAAAACAAACCAGCCGCGTCAGGAGCGAGTTCCCCGGTAGAATTCGCCTAATGTGTCATTTTTCTGAAGGAGTACTACATGTGGTTGGAATCGACTCAACCGAATTTAGCAGGCCGGTACAGTTAACGAACAATACAATCAGTTGGATCACGAGCTTCATTAAATTCGGATAAAATATGGGAGCCAACAGTCTTTCAATGTATAAAAATGTATAGAATGTATAAAAATTAACACTAGAACTACCGAGTAATAAAAGACTACATCTATTCAAACCTAATACCATTTTTATTCTAACACGTGCTTCAATGAAAAAGTTCATTCAAAAATTCTGATGAAAACATTTTTATAATTTTGACTGGTTCGGTAGTTCTAGTGTTAATATATCGGAGATTTAACGATTAAAAAATTCTTTTAGGTAGGTTATTTACGTAGGTTTACGTTTTTGCCTTCTTTCTCCATATACAATGATTTCTCTATATACGTCGCCAAGGCCTGGATGATAAACGTCGCGGAATTATCCCCACTACTCGAGAGCCCTCGGACGTCGAGGACTGTAAACATAAACACGGCTCAGGTATGTCTCCTGGCCGATACATGACGCGTGTCGTTGACGTATATCGAGAATTCACTGTACATGGAGTTGTACCACAAATTTATTTATAAACTACTTGTATAGAGAAATCTTTCAAACGAAAGTTTCGTTTAGCTATCGAGATATGAAGATCAAGTTATCGTATTATAAAATATAATATTGAAGGGTCCTGCGATTCGAAACGATATTGAATGCTAATTAGAACGGTACTGATCATTATTAAGGTATCTTTTAATTGATTTTCAGTGTAATGCTCCAAATACTGTCGACGACATGAGCGAGTGACACGTGTTCAAGTGTCTCTTTCGCTGACATACATCTCGTTAATTGTCAGTATTTCGACCCCATACACCTAAGCAGTTTTTTGCTCAGAATTCAACATTCTTTCGAAAGAAGCAAAATGTGAAAAACCTAATTATTACATTATATGGGCCGCTCGATGTCGAAGAACTATCGTTGGAAGTATTTTTTCGTACAAGTAGCGCACGAATAAACGTAGGTGGTGCAGTTAAGTGGCTCGGCCCGCGTCCACGTGGAAAAATAAAATTTGTAAAAGGGAAAGGTAGATTATGATTTCGTGACTGAAAGAGTTTCGCAAGTCGTTGTTATACACAGTGCCTGTTTGGCCGACTGATAACCGCAGCCCCGTGTGTTGGTACCGACAACGTTTCGAACAATGAACAAGCCACCGCGCGTTGCGTCGACTCCACCCTTCCAATTGCGGATTAAGCGCAACGTATCGGGCTCGTTTGCATTCAATAACCTATCCTTCATCCGCGGAACAATTTTTCCGCGTCGTTAGCGATAGATGCCGCCGATAACGGCTTCTGTCTCCTCGGAAGAACGCTACACACCGGCGAAATTACGAAACGACGAGTCACGAGCCCGGGAACAATGGAAAATTGCGCTGCTTGACTAATGGCGATATAATTCATTCGAACATGATATTCCACTCACGCATATCAGTCTCCTGGGTCTGGGCTGTCCTCGGCCGCGGCTGTTTGATGCGGTCGCGGCACTGCAGAATGAGTATAACGATTACGCCAATCAGGATCACGCAGACGACCAATCCGCCGATGATGAGGATCAGTTGCCAATCGACTGGAATCAACGCTGAGCGTCACGTTCGGTTAAAATCTTGGGTAATTAGCTCAACGAGTCAGGGCGACATTATGTTCTCTCTTTCGTGTCTGTGCGATATTGTTCCAGTGTATTTTCGTTATGACAGGGTGGGGGGTAGGGGGCAGAAGGAAAAACGATGGTCAGCTGGTAGGGGGGAGACTAAAATTTGGGAGTAGCGGCTGCGACCGACTGCTTAACGAGTCCGGCTAAATTTTACAAAGTGTACGGAAAATGTGCGTGGAGCGGCGCGTGTCGCTTAATTGAATCCTGCGGGATTTACGGCGCGACGCGTATACATCGCGTTCGCAAAACGCGCGTCTGAATTGTTTAAAATAACGAACGCGGACAACTTGCGCCAGTTACGTTCCGTGGATCGATTCCCGGTGCAAGCGATTATGAATAAAAAGCACGGACTATTCGCTTCCCTTCTCGCATCGGGGGCAGCATTTTTGCTATTCGATTCGCCCGGCTAATGCGTCCGGTCATTAATTGCTCCGTGTACCTTCGATCGGAAACGATGCTTCCGTTTTGTTTCTCTTCCGTTCCGTTATTCTTTGAGGATCGGGGAGGTAACGAAGATCCAGGAATCTCTCGGGGAACGCGAGCAAGTTTTCTATTAAGACTCGCGAGGATATCCCCGGGTGCTGAAATTAGAGAACAGGCTCTCGTGCGTGCACCGCGGCCCGGAATCTGTTTAGCCCGGAGTTTCTCCGCGCTAATGTGTTCGCGGGCTTAGCCTGTCCCGAGACAGATTGAACGAACCACCGAAAATAGAATCTAAGAGGACCACGACACGACCGTGCACGAACCTCCCACGAGCGGTCTATATCTCTTTCGAAATTTGCTCGCACGTTCCGCGACTATCCTCTCCTCAGCATATTGCAGCGTCCGCTTTGCACCGGAGCGAAGGTTCAACGTCAACCCGGCCGCTCCTCCCTTGCCCCCCCCCCCCGACGCTTCCGTTCCGACAAAAACGGGATCGCTCGATCGGATGGATCAGATACCTGGGGGCGTTTCCCCGAAAAATGCAAAATCAGCAGCGGGCGCGGCCGCTTTACCGGATCGCGGATTCCGTCATTGCGTTTTCATTTCCCCCTCCCTCCCCGCACCGTAAAAAAGATACGACATCCGCAGCGCGTCCTGGAATTTCGGTGCGTTTCCGACTGACGCGACTGCGACCCTTCTTCTCGGTCAAGGGACTCCTTTGTTCGTCAGGCGTTCTTTTTTCCGAATCGAGAGCACGCTGCCAATTCGTGTATCGCGGTTATCCGGAAAAAAAGAACGCGAAATTACGGGCTGTCGAAGGAGCGCAGGAAAGACACAGGAGTGGCAGACAGGGTACTATGGTTGTGTGTGTGTGCGTGTGTGTGTGTGGAAGCAAGAGAAAGAGAGAGATAGAAGTAAAAAACAGTTCAGTCATAATGGATATGAACTTACTGTGTGCTGTCAGCTTGATTATGACGGAATCCATGCCGAAGCTGTTCGTGACCGTGCAGTTGTAATCCCCGAAGTACGTGGATATGGGATCGAGTAGTGTGACAGTGCTGACGACCCTCTCGGCGGTGTATTCCTCCTGCACGTAGAAAGGCGTATTGTTCGACGAGAAATTGAGCTCGCGACCAGCGAAGCTCCATACCACCGAGTCCGCTTTTGGCACAGATATCGCGGTACACTTCACCTGCGAAATCGAGGAGGAACAGTCGAATGAAAAAGGCCTCCGGTTCGACGCTTGTCCTGTATGCCTGTCGGATCGACCGACGTGTACCGTGTTCCGTTCTAAACCTCGTGTATCAACGAGGAACCACCGTGACACGGCGATCGATCGAGAATAACAGGAAGGGGAACAAGCGCAAGAAAAAGAAACACTACGATAACCGTCGCATCATTCCGTCTATCGCTGGACGGTCATCCTGCCCACCTAGATTCCATCTACGAAACATATAAATGGGGCGCGATTGGGGAGTCCGCTGCAAGAGGGAGCTATGATACAAAATG
The DNA here is from genome assembly GCF_050948215.1 of Halictus rubicundus. NCBI lineage: Eukaryota > Metazoa > Arthropoda > Insecta > Hymenoptera > Halictidae > Halictus > Halictus rubicundus. The sequence continues at coordinate 19,433,765 of NC_135151.1, forward strand.
TCATGAAATCGGATTTTTAACAATTCGAACACCCCCTGGTGTCTAGCCAATATTTCACACTTTGTAGCAAAACATTATGTTTACGAAACATTGTTTTCTTTATGAATTTGGTTTCTGTGCGAGAGAGAGAGAGAGAGAGAGAGAGAGAGAGAGAGAGAGAGAGAGAGAGAGAGGCACAGCGTCGCGAATGGCCATTTTAGATGTAACATTCATATATTCTTCTTTCCCTCTTCTTTCTCATTTCATGAACTAACAGAAAATTTCAATCGGTCTGAAGAAGCATGATACGATCTATGATTTTTTTCCACCTAGAATGGCCAGTCGCGACACTGTGAGCGGGACAGAGAGAGAGCTGATGTCACAAAACGAGTCCCTGTGGCACAGCTCCCTCTCGCAGCGAGCCCCTCAATTCGGTGCCGACTGCGGATACAGGGGGCCGGCATGGTTTGAAATCCATATACGTATGCAAGGGTCAAAATCTAGATAAACTGCCGCTTCAATATTGCAATGAGCAGTTTAGAAGTGGTCAATTGTGTTTCCTAAAAGTCCAATCTACGTCTGTATGGAGCCCAAATTGCGAATTTCTACCTCATCGTGGAGTAATTTGTAATATTCGGCAGAAAATTCGAATTCTGAAGCAAGTATGACGTCACAAGATGGCTGCCGCTGAGAGATTTTCTTAATTTCGAGAGATTTAGTGTTCGTATCGAAAAAAAGGCTCCATACAGACGTAGCAAAGACATGTACAAACACGGTGGTATGCATTTTTAATTGATTACTTACTTATTTAAGACGTAAAATGTCTAGAAAAAAGGCACAGGATAACATAGCGTGACAGTCAAGGCCAAATACCTGCCGGCCCCCTTAAGTGGAGGAGGCTTCTGCGAATTCAACTGGGGGAAGGCTGGGGAACCCGTGTGAGTGATACAGTGTTTACTCGATATATGTCCAAAACACAGGTCTAGCCAGGGACATGTATCAGCCAGGAGATTCTTTGATCCACGCCGAACGTAGAAGAGGGTAGCGAAGTTCTAGAGGTCTCGGTTCATGGGCCCTCGTAGGGTACACCCTACGGCAGTGGGGATAGTCCTGGGGCTTTTATCGACTATGCATTTGTGACATATATAGAGACACTGTATACCGTTTACCCGGTACGTATAAAATTTTCGTCGACCCGCTCGAAGGTCAGTCCGAGGTCCCATTTTTTGGTTTAAATTGGGGGGACAGCGGCGGACGCTTAGGCGTGCATAAGAGCGGTCGCTTAAGCGTGCGCTACTACCGGTATCAACCGGCGTGCGACCTACGGACATACCATAGGTTACACGGCCGGCGGATTTCGAGACGTCGCGTCTCGCCGCGGTTTCCGCATATATTCCATAAATGCCCGGTCCAAAATCCTACGGGCGAAGATACGAGGGTGTAAATCGGAGCCGGCGGTGTTTCCGGTGGTTTTTATGGGACATCGAAAAACCGTACGGAAAAATGAATGTCCTTCGATCGACGGTATTCCGGCGCCGGCATTGGCGTCGGCGTCGGCGTCGGCGCCGGTTCTCCGTTACCTTCGATCACGGGATGATCCGCACGTGTCGAGGTCTAAGCATTTTAAAGCGGGACGGGTAGATGGGTAGAAGGTCGATTGAAAAATCGGCAATGACCAATGGAAATCGATGAAGAATACCTTGACGACTCCCTCGTCGGGCACGTACTGAACCCTCTGCGACACGATGCTCGGCGGCGCTCGGATGTAGATGTTCGCGTAGCCCGTCAATTCCGGAAAGCCGGGCACGTGAGCTTTGCAGAAGTACCGTCCAGCAGTCTCGTGATTCACAACGACGCTTATGTTCGGGGTAGAGGCGACATGTCGCTCGGAGTCTTCATGGTACCAGCGTATCTCCGGAGTCGGGTTCCCATCGACGTCGCATTGCAAGATTTCCGTGGAGCCGTATTGCGTTTCTACGGAGACCGGTGGGTGTCGAAACTGCGGCCCGTCTGCGGAATTCAATTTTGACCTCCGGCAATCCCTCGAGATTGATACGACAGTGTGGCAAGCGAAGCGAAAGATAGAGAGAGAGAGAGGGGTGGAGAGAAAGTGGAAGGGAGAGAGAAAAGAGGCCGAGATAGAGGGGGGGGGGGAAGAACGCCACGAGATCGCTTCACTACGGGCGCGTCTCCGCCGCCATTTTCTACAACGTTACGCGGGATCACGTTCGCCGTTCTCGGCCTGGAAAAGGCAACCATAAATCGCGAAGACGTTCCAAAAATACACGGACAAATGCTCCCTGAAGAGGTCCAATTTATTCTCCTCCTTCCAGGTCTTTTTGACAAGCGTGATCCCGAATTTCGCTGATGCTCCGCGCGAAAAGCTCACGAAACTGGATCCCCGGCTAAATAGCCGGGCGGAATGGTATCGGAGTGGCCCGGACGGACGGGCGGAGCAGATTATAGAAGAAAGAATGAGTCAGCGAATAGTAATGCGTAGACTCAGCCTCGGAGCACCGTAAAACTCTGCGTCTGTGCCGTGCGCGCAAGAATTCAGTAATTCTATTGTCGAGCGCGGCATCATCCGCAGAAATTATTCCGATTTTCCGAGCCGAAATTTTCGAGCTCGCAGGGCGGCCACTCACAGGTTATATCCAAGGTTTCGGTGTCCTCGCTTTTGCCGACGTCGTTGTGGACCTCGCACTTCACGATGGCGTCGTGAAGATCGCGGGTCGCGTTGTGGATGATCATGTCTATGGTGTAATCCCCGATGACCTTCTTCTCGTTGATAAACCACCTGGGGAGAGGGGCAGAAAGAGGATAGGCCGGTGAGTGTGTGTAATTGCACGATAATATGCGAGGCTCTACGGCAAAAAGAGGCCACCGGCGGTCGACCAGCCAGCGGTGAAAAAAGCTCGAGGGATAATTATGCATTTTTTAATATTCTCTGCGCGGCGCGGCGCGACCCGGCTCTTTTTCTCTTTCCGCCGACATCGTTCGCTCCTCGCTCCGTAATCCGTTTTTCCGAACCGTCTCCGTACATCTGTGGTCGCCGAACAAAACGGTAGACGAACAAAATCTGTCGCATTCTTGAAAAAGTTGGTCGTACTCGAATGTGAATTTTAAAAGCGATACTTCGAACGAAAGGAGAATATATTAACGTACGTCGAATTAGCAGTACAGTGATTTCTCTGTATATGTCGCCAACGCCTGGATGATAAACGTCGCGGAATTATCCCCACTACCGCGGGCCATACCCCTTGAGGGGCCAAGGACGCCGAGGAGAGTAAACATAACTCCTGGACGATCCGCGACGCTGGCAACACCCGTGTTGTTGACATATATCGAGAATTCACTGTACTAAACATTTCGCGTGCATCAAGTAATCTACCTAATGAAACGAGACCTGAGTAGCCAAGCTTTGTCGCAGCAACTATTCTTTCATCATCTTGCATGATCGCGAAGTTTAATCAAATGCACCTTGCTGCATCGGCACAAATTAATTAACATGTTCACAGTCCAGTGATCTATATAGAACGCGATGCGACTATATGTACATAAAAAGTTCACTAATTGCGAGCGATCGATGCTAACGAGTACTACAAGCATAATTGGCTAAGGTTCCATTTTGAAATTAACGAAATGGCTAGACTGCGAGTGCTATTAGTAGAATTTTATTTTCCATAGAAATGGACTCCGCGGACATGAAATTAATTAAAACTATATTAAATTCTATTCACCTTTCCATGCGCAGAAGAAAGATGTCAGAGAATGTATTGATACAGTTTTTTCAACGGCATTCAATTTCTCGTTATGTGGCATATTCGTTCCAGGAGGTTATAAATTGTGTATTTCCCAGTTTCTTTGTTTCTAATTCTTAACTCTTAACCATTTGTCCTAACCGCCTACTCCCAATTGCTCGGGCCACAATAAACAAGAAGGTCGGTCACGCGCCGAGCCCTTTACCTGTTTAGTATACTGAGTATACTATACTCGCGATATACAGTATATCGCGAGCCACTAGCCTAACTCGTGTTGTTTACGTTTGGTCCGAACGAGGTACCACGGGTCAGCCTCGAGTTTATTGTTCTTGGGCTTAATTTCTTACCACGAGTCTCACTCGTTGTTGTAGGACAAGGGGTTAACGGTCGGTAAGTCACCTATCACGTGACAATAGTACTTTGTCGCTGTGGTCGTAGCGTCCAATAAAGGTTAATAAGGTATACAGGGTGTCTCAGGAATAACATTTCACCTGTCGCCTCGTTCTTGAAAAAAACTCCATTAAAATTTCAGTTTGAGTCTGTAGGAATCTACGGCAGCAGTTTGTAATCGCGACATCTGTTGTTTGTAAACATATTTCAATAACCACCCGACTCTATGTCGCACCGGTTCCTTCTTCTCTGATAGACCACCGAATAGGACAGACGTGCGAGCTCACTCTGTACCCCAGATTACTATCATATACATTGCAATAAAGAAAAGTTTGAAAAACATTTTTTTTTTTTAGTATTGTCAAGGTCGACTTCATTTTTTTAAATGGAATGTGCCATTTTTTATACCATAGATCGATAGAGTATCAAAAACTGAGTATAAAAGCGTTGACCTTCATATGTCCTAAACTTAATAGTTAACGAGATATTGTCCAAAGAAGAAGGAAAATGATTTCGAAAACTGATCAACTTTTGTTGAAAATATTTTTTGTCGGATTATCGCAAGTAATTAAAAAATCGTGAAAACCGTTACGTGGGACACCCTGTATATTTCCACTTCTCCCTTACAGGGTCATATAAATCCAAACACAGCGGTAAGGTTCAAGAACTCATTGCATCCGGCTTAAAATTAGAGGACTCGGACGGTGAACACGTTAATTTAATTAATTAATTTTCAAATCTGGACCGTTGGGCGACTTGTACGCCGATACTGAAGATAGTAAACGTGTCGGAAAACGGTGTGCGAGAGTACAGAAACTCGCAGCGGGATTGATGCTCGGAATTGTAAATCGCGAGAAAAACGCGGGACGCCGCGACGCGTCGCGTCGGAGCCGCCTCGCACGCCAGTCATTTCTCTGGTCGATCGATACGAATTTCCGAGTCGACAAAAGGAACAAAGACGGGAAAACGATAACCTCTCGCGAATTAGTTCCGGGAGTAGCGTCCCCGGAGCTATCTTCCTCGAGATCATAGTTCACGCTGGTCCCGGGGAGCGCGCGACGCGACGCGACGCGGCGTTGTCGCAAGATTTATATCGCCAGGCGTGGCGCGATCGATGAAAAGCGCGGCAAGAATCGCTTCTCGGTCGATAATAAACGAGAAGAACAGTTCTTTCGGACGTCTAAAGAGGTCGAAGAGGCGGACGGGACGGAACAAGCGGCGAGTGTCGGCGGGTTCGTGTATCTTTCGGGAAAGTATCCGGGCGTGTTTCGCGCCCTGCCCATCGTTACGACAGACTTCCATCGAAGCCGCGTCGCTAATACCTATCGCATACTCGGCCGCGGCGCTGCGTTTTATTATTTTGCCCGGGATTAAACGACGAGAAGTTCCACCGTAAACGAGTCTCGATCGCGGCGGGGGTCGCGTACGTGTGTTGGTTTTACGACTTCGATTTGACCCATAAAACTTCGACGCTGCGACGAAAGTTGCGCCGCTTAATTAAACCCCGTTTACTCTCTACCTCTCTCTTTACCCTTCGCGGCGCGCTCGTCCTCGATACAGGGGCCACGGCACGAAAGCGGACCATTCACGTGACTGTCGTCCGCTTTCGCTTTCATTCCGAGATCTTTCAATCGTTGGAACAAAACGCAACAGAGAACGCGTGCGCGCACACACACACACATTCACCCCCAACCCCCGAGGACTCGCGAAACCATCGGAGCGGGCAACAAGACACAACGCGTAATGCGACGCACGACCGGTTAACATTGTCTTAAACTTTACATTGTCCCCCCGCATTGTTAAGTGCATGAATTATTCGCTTGCTCCGTGCCGCTACCGATTGCTCGCTAATTCCCCTTTTGTCCGCTGTGCGCGAGCCGTTTCCCGATAAAACAACGCTTTCGTGCTCGCTAAAAACGCAGGAGAATTGCGCGAGCTACCTCAATTCCGGAAATCCACGCGGCCCGTTCTCTCCGGACGCTATTTCCGCGAGTCTAGTCTTTCGTTTATCCGTTGCCCGGCACAGCAGAGATCCAGACTCTTTTTTCAACGCCGAACGGACACGAGTCTCCACGCTCTTCGTCTAAATGTCACTCGACAGAACCACGCAGGTGACTTATATCGAGAATTCGCAGTAATTCCAAAACAAAGCGTTTTGGCACGAATTGCTAAAGGAAAAAGGTGCTCAGAATTACCTCGGGAGTCATCCCGTTCGGTTTTCGTAGGCTCTTTCTGGGACACCCTGTATAAACGCAGGAGAATCAGGGTACAGTTGTACGTATAATAGGAGCAATGAGCGAAGAAACGTCTGCGACTATTGTCAAAGATCGGACGCCCCTGCATGCAACTGACTTATATCGAGAATTCGCTGTAATTCCAAAACAAAGCGTTTCGGCACGAATTGGTAAATGAAAAAGGTGCTCAGAATCACCTCGGGAGTCACCCCGTTCGGTTTTCGTACGCTCTTTCTGGGACACCCTGTATAAACGTAGGAGAATCAGGGTACAGTTCTACGGATAATAGGAGCAATGAGCGAAGAAACATCTGCGACTATTGTCAAAGATCGGACGCCCCCACACGCAACTGACTTATATCGAGAATTCGCTGTAATTCCACAACAAAGCGTTTCGGCACGAATTGCTACAGGAAAAAGGTGCTCAGGATTACCTCGGGAGTCATCCCGTTCGGTTTTCGTAGGCTCTTTCTGGGACACCCTGTATAAACGTAGGAGAATCAGGGTACACTTGTACGTATAATAGGAGCAATGAGCGAAGAAATGTTCTGGCTGCGGCTATTGTCGAAGATCGGTCGCCCCCGCACGCAACAATGTATCGAGTCGCAACTGACTTATATCGAGAATTCGCTGTAATTCCAAAACAAAGCGTTTCGGCACGAATTGCTAAAGGAAAAAGGTGCTCAGGATTACCTCGGGAGTCATCCCGTTCGGTTTTCGTAGGCTCTTTCTGGGACACCCTGTATAAACGTAGGAGAATCAGGGTACACTTGTACGTATAATAGGAGCAATGAGCGAAGAAATGTTCTGGCTGCGGCTATTGTCGAAGATCGGTCGCCCCCGCACGCAACAATGTATCGAGTCGCAACTGACTTATATCGAGAATTCGCTGTAATTCCAAAACAAAGCGTTTCGGCACGAATTGGTAAAGGAAAAAGGTGCTCAGGATTACCTCGGGAGTCATCCCGTTCGGTTTTCGTACGCTCTTTCTGGGACACCCTGTATAAACGTAGGAGAATCAGGGTACAGTTGTACGGATAATAGGAGCAATGAGCGAAGAAATGTTCTGTCTGCGGCTATTGTCGAAGATCGGTCGCCCCCGCACGCAACAATGTATCGAGTCGCAACTGACTTATATCGAGAATTCGCTGTAATTCCAAAACAAAGCGTTTCGACCCGAATTGGTAAAGGAAAAAGGTGCTCAGGATTACCTCGGGAGTCATCCCGTTCGGTTTTCGTAGGCTCTTTCTGGGACACCCTGTATAAACGTAGGAGAATCAGGGTACAGTTGTACGGATAATAGGAGCAATGAGCGAAGAAATGTTCTGTCTGCGGCTATTGTCGAAGATCGGTCGCCCCCGCACGCAACAATGTATCGAGTCGCAACTGACTTATATCGAGAATTCGCTGTAATTCCAAAACAAAGCGTTTCGGCACGAATTGGTAAAGGAAAAAGGTGCTCAGGATTACCTCGGGAGTCATCCCGTTCGGTTTTCGTACGCTCTTTCTGGGACACCCTGTATAAACGTAGGAGAATCAGGGTACAGTTGTACGGATAATAGGAGCAATGAGCGAAGAAATGTTCTGTCTGCGGCTATTGTCGAAGATCGGTCGCCCCCGCATGCAACAATGTATCGAGGCCGGTTCGGGTCGCGTCGCGGTGTACGGCGTCGAATATCGATTATCACCCTCTTGTTCGCCAGCAGTGATACGAGCAACCGGAGCCGGGGACTCGCGTTATTCGCGTGCTGCCGCTCACCTGTATTCCACGTTCGATGGATTGGCCTCGGCACGACATCTGAACCGGAGCTCGGTTCCCTCGATGATGCGGCCATTCTTGCTCAGGCCAGACCGGATTCTCAGAGACACTTTCGGCGCGTAGCGAACCTGAAAACCGAGATACCGCCGTTTGATAGGGCATTACACGGGATGCTCGAAACGTCACGTCACGCGAGCCGATGCTCAAACTTTCATGAGCATCGTCGCGTCGCGTTGCGTCGCGGCGCGATCGATCCCTGGAACGTGGCGGCTGGCTCGCGTGACTGCTGGAGTGCCCTCGCGTACTTTATTTTCCGTCGTACGTAATTCCTCGGCAATTAATATCGCTCGGTGACAAGTTGTTAAACGATGTCCCGAAAAACGAACTGCGGCAGACGCATAGGCTCTGCCCGCTCATCTATTCTTGGCCTCCATCGTGATTATCCAACTTTTGAAAGTTACGCGTTAACTCCACGATACCGAGATAATTTCACTCTGCCAAACGTTGGCCGAATTATATTCAGTTCTCGACACTAGAATTACCGGATCAGTCAAAATGACTTGCTGCTAGTTTCTTTTTTGTGGAAATGTTGAAATTAGAAATACGTTTTCATAAGCAAATTTTTTAATCAACATCTCTGTCGAGATACATAAACAGAACTGGTACGAAATCTAAACGAATGCAATTGTGTTGTTATTATCAGGCAATGTATACCAGTTGCATCTAGTCTTTTTTTTTCTTGCTCACTTGTATTATTTATCCGCATTTCTAGTTTAGAAGTTCGAAAGGTCAAGCACGAATTCTTCGCCATTCTCAGGCTCGTTAGCCATTTAATGACTATTTCAAAAAACCGAGCCGCGGGTCTGGAGGAGCTGTACTTAAGTGGTCGGCCATTATCGTCATGTAGTTCCTGCTTTATTTTTTTTCGAAAGGTCATTAAAGGTATACTCAATAAAAATACTGTTAGAGGAACTGAGTCTCGCGTTCGCAGCATTAGTACAGTGGAAACACGAACGCGGGGTAATTACGAATGTAAGTATGTTCGATGGGAATGAACAATGTTTTAGCATCTGACAGTTTAGGGTAAAGACCAACTTTTTTTTTAAACAAAGAATCTGTAAATATAATAGCATAGATATAATAGAATGATGTGACTGGTCCCTTGAACGGTCAGGTAATTTCTCCGTTTGATCGAATGGAATAATGCATCTCGTTTTAGTGCCAATTAAGGGTCAGAAGTAGCTCGCTGTCGTAAGACGATTATGCCCGCGGACCAGTTTTCGGGACAGGTCGTTAATTATTCTTCAGCTCGTTACCATGACTCCGCGCCGGTTTCACGCGGTCTGTGTTAATCTCGTTCCTTCGTTCGAAAAATGGGTTGTCGAGGAAAATGTGCAAAAGCTCGAAATCCCTTTTTAGCCGGGATGGCCCAGTTTTCCGGGTTCTCTGTTCTCCTCTCGTTCGACTCACCTCGACGCGCAGCTTGGCATTCTGCGGCGTGCGGTCGGCCGCGTTCTGACTTTGGCACGTGAACGTCGTGTTGTCGTGGTCCTTCCGCGGCATCACCCTCAGGACGGATTTCACGGTGTAGAGGGGGCCGTCGTCGAACAATTCCTTCGTCATCTTGATACCGTTATGCAGCACGTTCCCTAGGCCGTCGATCCACGTGATCTGCAATCATAGAACAACGAACACTGTTAAACTCAATTTCTTCTACAGGCTCTCTCTTTTCCCCAAAATGTCAAAATATAGATCTCCAGAACGCGTCAGACACAGGACCGAATAACCGGACTGCGAGTCTTTATGGAAAATGAAATTTTTCCACCGCAATTGCAACAAACAGGTGTTGCGTACAAATTTATTTCCAATTTTGACAGTTTTAACCCTTAGCACTCGAATGGCGCCACTAAAATATTTTTCTTAAAATATTTTTGCACCATTGCACCATCTTCGTACGTATAACATGAAAAATATACACATGGAAGGGTAATATTCTAGGTCGTTTCGTTTTGGAGTTAAAATAGAATGAGGAATAAAATTGTTCGTTCACTTTCGCCCGGATTTCAACGATCGCGTGGTCGTTACGTTTTAAAAATTCACGTTCGGAGCGACGCAACGCAGGCAACTGACATCTGATCCTGCAGGATAATTTCTCGACGTATCAACGCAACCCTCCCGGGGCCGCCATTAAATTTGTAATTCTGCCGGGACTTTTTTCCGAGTAGAGTTCCCATCTTGGATTTCTATTAGCATGTAATTTCCAGAAGATTTTCAACAAGAAATCTGTCAGACTTTGAGGGGAGCTTATCAGCCGGCACAAAGAGTGCATCAGGGGTCGAGCGAATCTCGTTGGAAGTGGAAACGGGCTGCGCATATCGGAAGTTATTTCATTATAACAGACGCCGTCATATTTTATTCAATAATTCGGCTACGATCGATCTTCGTGATCGGGTTCGGAACGGCTAGAGAGAGAGAGAGAGAGAGAGAGAGCAATGGATCATGGGACCGGACTTCATCTTGCAGTTCCGCTCTCTGCACTTTCAAATTTTCCCCGGAATTAATACGTTCCTCGCGTCCCCTGATTGAAAATTCATCCTAGTTACGAGCTTGGACCCGGACCTGGAGGCAGCGTGACGTCTTTCGTCCGAATCGCGGCTCTCGTTTCCGGCGACATCGATCGACGGGACCGAACCGACCGCGAATCCTGTTGTTCGAATCATTCTCCGGTCAGTTTCGGTCGGATGGCCGTGCGCGGCTCGGTAGGCTCGCATGGAAATCGATCTGATCGACTCTAATTAGAAATTTCGCGACACGAATGCGACGCGGCCCGGCGTTAATAATGATGTTTCCGGTCAGAAACGCCGCAGCCCGCTCGTGGCTTGAATTAACCAACGACTTGATGCCCCAGGATCGGAAACTATCAGCGAGCACTTAAATAATTCGAATGCTCCTTGGTCCTCGTAGCATCGCCCGGATACAGAGTTGCTATTAATATTAACATTCCTACATATTTTTAATCCGTGAACTTTACGGAAACAGGAAACCTATCACGGTCAAAATGACCGGTTTTCTGTTTCACAGTTATTGAAATTATAAAAACGTTCTCATAGGAAATTACTGAATTGACTTCTTTAATTTCTTGGCAATCTTCTCTCTTGTATAAGACGATTCACCTTTATATGTTTTCCGGTTGGTAGGTTGAATGGCACCTACTCATTTTTGCCATGAATGCATAAAATCCCCTACGTTTTCGGATATGCAGATTTCGAGCAGTACCAATGACATTTTGATATTTCAGATTGATTTGTAAGTCGATCATAGTGCCATAATTTCAGAAGCGTCGAGTGAAATATTCGTTGCAAACAGAGTTGCACGGATCGGTAACGAGATTAGAGCAAGACAAGCCGGCGGAGTAACAAAAAAAGACCAGGTACACAATTCCCGGAGCGACGTTAGCATATTTAATGGTCGGAGCTAGAATTTCGCATCGATTTTCCACGCGTTCGATCACCGTCTTGTCTAATCACTGGAATTAAATGGGATCGAAAGGAAAACGAACAGCCGGAGAGCAGTTGACCGGCAACGTTTCCAAAGTAAACCCTGAAAAATCGAACAGAGCCTGTTACGCGATCAGCAATCGAGCACTTGCTCCGCTATTCAGATAATGGAAGTGTGCTCGGCGGAGAGCGAAACGCCGAAAAAATCTCGCTATTGCTGGCTCGATGAGCATCGACGCACACGTGCAGACCACGGATATTCTCCTCGCAGCTCCTCTATTATTCGTCTAGCCGATCCCCGAGCGTGTGTACAGGGGTATCGGCGGGGATGCGTGCGGTCGCGTTGCGTTTGTGCGCGAGCCCGTTCCCGTATATGTGTGTGTGCATACACAGAGAGAGAGAGAGAGGAGAGCGAGTTGCTGCTCCGCCGTGGTTGCACCGACGCGAATCGATCGTATCGTCTATAATTAGGCATGCTGCATCAGTGCTTCTGCACTCTCATATCACTGCGAGTCTCGGCTCGCCGCGCTCAAGCACTATTTACAATACTCGCTGGGACGCGTATAAACGTCAGCGCGCGTTGTAATTTTAATAAACGCGCGGTGATTACGTTGAAGAAGTCGCCCAGCCGAGCCGCTCCGCTCCGCTCCTCCCCGCTCCGCTCCGCTCCTCCCCGCTCCGCCCCGCACCGCTCCGCTCCGACCCGCGTCGCATCAGCCAGGAGAGAAGGAAGGAAAGGAAAAGAAAGAAACGTTTCCTCGGGTCCGGGCGGACGGCCTTTGAAATTTCTTTTCCTCGCCCCGATGAATATTCGATGAGCGCCCTCTACCCCCCGACCGCTCGCCCACCCGACCGACCGACCGACCGACCGACCGACCGACCTCTCTTTCGCCAAGGAAGAACTTTACTTGCACCTCGGCTCGGGGAAAATATACGTACTCTCCACTCGCGCCCACACCCTCGGAGACCCGACCGCCTCGAGAACGTTCGTCGACTTAATTCCAGCTTCGTCGGCGATTGCGAGGGTGGCAATCGCGCTGATGGATCTTCGACTCCTTCTGGACATCCCGGAAAATAATAGAACTGTTCATCGGGAGCACTGTATTAACTCCGCTTTTGTTCGCCCGGATTCGCCCGGTGTCTCTCCCCCGGGATCCCTTGTTTTCCGACCGGGCTCGCTGTCTTTATCTTTTACTTTCCAGTCAGAAATATTTCCGTTCGATGCGTCTATTGTCGCCAGCCACCGACAATGGCGCCGTTTCATCCCCCGGAAATTCGTCAAGTCTAACGACATACTTTTCGAATTCCAAGTCGAATTTATTGGGGATCTAGGATACTGTAGACTCACAGTTCTCTCTCCCCCTCTCTCTCTTTCTCTCTGTCTGTGTGTGTGTGTGTGTGTGTTGGTCCGTTGCCAGTCGCTCGCAGTCGTCATATCCGACGGAAATAAATGAATTTTTTTGCGACGTCGCGGATGCGGACATCGTTCGCAGGTTTATTAATTTTCCACTGTAATTTCGACCCCGTTCAATTGTTGCACGGCATTCGTAATTGCCAGGCTTTACGTAAGAGGTGATATTCGCGAGACTCTGGTCGAGTGGAGAGTTTTATTTTTATTTTTAACACGGGAGTAGTGCACAATTTTAAATCTCGGCGAAATTGTTGGGCAACTATTGATTTTATGTCGAGAAACGTGCTGAATGTTTAATCGATGCTATGTAACCTGTGCTGACTTTTAAAAAATACGTATTTAGAATAATGAACGATAAGGAGTTATTAAGAATGTCCGAGATTGACCTGCACATTAGTTCATCAACGCCACGCAAGGAGGAATACAAAAATAATAGTGAGAGGACTAAAGGAGACACGGTAAATAGAAAATATACAGTTCTCGATGTATGTCAACAACAGGGGTCATGCCAGCGTCGTGTATCGTGTTATGTTTACACTCTCGAATAACCCGCGGCAGTGGGGATAATTCCGCGACATTTATCATCCAGGTATTGGCGACATATATAGAGATATCACTTTACCGTGAAAATATATTTCTATAATTCTGTTACATTTCTAGAAAATAGAAGACATACCGTGGCAATATACTATTTGTTTCAAAAAATTACGTCGCTATCACCAAGAATTTGCAACAGCAGTCGCAGCACGAGTTTTCATATGCAGGAAAAGTGATTCGGCTTCACGTAACGCGAGATAATATTCATATTCGCAACAACCTCGCGTTTCTCCCGCTATTCTCTGTGCACAGAAAATCAAAAGTTACCGATTCAAGGACTGGTTTCCGCAGTCAATTATAAGCAACATTAGCGGGAAACCAAAAAAGCAGGGAATTAAGTGAAGTTCGTGTCTAGTTCAGCGAAGAGGAAAACCATGTTAGGCGGGAACAGCGTGGATGAGGATGCGGGCGGAGGTACGGGGCGGCTGTATTAAAACCTAACCCCGTTTATGAATTCCCGGGAGCATCGAAACAACGCGGGGGCCAAACACCGTCGGCAGTTTAACGCGATCCAAGGTTTACGGTTCCGGGCGTGCTCTTTCAAATTGCAGCGGACGCGTCGGGCGGGCAACGGGCTTCGTTTATCGTCCCTTCGGTTTTCTCGGGCGTTCACGGGGAATCGATCCCGCCCGTTCTAATTAGAAGTTCTGCGGACCCGTGATGCGGTACTACTCGCGATTACGGCGAGCGAACGGGCCCGGCCGAGCTGATATTTTATCTGTATCCTCGATCGAGGTAAGAGAGAACGCTCGGCTCGGTTAGGCTCGGCTCGACTCGAGCCGCGGCAGCGCCCGCGTAACCGCGATTACGAGGCTCGAGGCTTGTCCGATCGATCTGTCCCACCCTAAATAAATGCACCGTGAACGTGCGAGCCTCGATTCTTCCGTCGAGCGGTTTTTTACGGCCTAAATATCGCCGGGAACGTCAGCCGATCAGTTTCACGCGTCGCGACGCTCGCGGTCTCTCCGCCCCGCGAGCTTAGGCGCCTCTCCTTAGCATAACCTTGGCGTCACGCGTTTATTTCCAGCGGAGCTTCCCCTTACGCTCTTATATATTTATAATTCCACGTAAGCGGGTAATCTTGTTTAATGTTTCCGCACCGGTTCGTTAACGGCTGCTTTATTGTCTTTTACGGTATTAATTAAGAACCGGATAAGAGGAGCGGGACCGAGGGGACAGAGATCGAGTCGTTAAGATCGTCGGAGCTGAGCCTCCGCAGCATGCGTCCCTCCGCGCTCTCAGGTCATGCGGAATATCAATAAATTCGCGAAATGGCACATCTTCGGGTTACGGTTCGCCGTTCAACACGCTGAAAATCCACCGACGACTAGATCTCGCTACCGATGCGTTCTTCACGACCACCCTGTTCCACTATATTTCCAAACAGCGATCGGTAATTAAACGGAACTAGCCAGTAAAAGGAACCATTCGCCAGGACTCTATCTTTCACTCCGTTTCTCTGACCTGGTATATTTGTTCGGGATACCCTCGGGAAATTATTAGTTGCGAATCCGATCCTCGGCATTCGTCGCTGTTATGTGTATTATCCGCTACCTGATTCGCGAATATGTTCCCCTTGTCCTGAATTATTTGCGTCGACCGAATATATGCTACCGCGTCTGCATTAACCCCCATGCGACCATGAGCGAGATACTCCCGGCTTAATAGCGCTCAGCGACGATCTGCGCGAGATATCTCGTACGGTTTTTTCATCAGACCGCGAGACATAAGATTCGAATAAAAGTCTGTTAATGTGTTGTCGAAGATTTGCGTTGTTCGTTCAGAAGATTGCCATTTTCATTTTTCGGTATCCTCTGCCATTGACGAATTGCGCGTTCAGTCGCCATATTTTCACCGAATTTATTTCAACTCTTATATTGTATTTTCCATTCCTATAAAAATAATATACGAAAATCATATTGATCGACATTGGAGTAAATTTTATTTAAAGGTAGAGTCAGATATCTGAAGACAGGACTGCATAAAGACTGAAGATAGGACCTCGAAGATCAGCTTTGTACCTTACGTGGTGAATTAACGCTAAACCTACCGACACTTATGATATAGCTGTTCCTACCGCGCGCAGTCGAAATGACCTCACCATAACCTCACTTCAACGCACTGCACGCCACTATAGCGGCTTCCGTGGAAAGCATCGGTTTGAACGGTAAGCCACTATTGCGATTTCCGTGGAAAGCATCTGTTTGAATGGTACGCCACTATAGTGGTTTCCGTGAAAACCATCAATTTGACCGGTACGCCACTATAGTGGCTTTTGCGCCATGTGAGGCCAGGCACGCCGTCCCTGGAAGGCAGAGTTGCGGACGAGCGCGCCGTGCGAGGTTACAAAAAATTATTGTTAATATAATTAAACGTAGACAATAGTCAATTTGTTGTTGAATGAATTAGTAATTTCAATTATATAGCAAATACTGCGACGCTCTCTCCTCGATTTACAAAATTCTACTGTGTCGTCCACCTTTGCGGTTTGGATGTATTCGCCATGAAACAGAATTATCAACTAGACACGCATGTAACTTGACAGCGTCTCGTGTGTTTTGAGTTGGCTTTCTTTTATACCGATTGTTTAGGGTCAGCAGAGTAAACACCATATTATCTCGTGCGGCCGATATGCCCGGCCGAGGTAGGTTTCTTATAATAATTATTCTTATTATAACAATGTTTCTTGATCAAGATGCTTCGTAATATTCTAGAATCCGACATTTCATAGGTCACAACTGAGTAACTCCTACAATCGATGCTCTCAGACGCGAGACGAAATACGTAGTCGACGGGTGGCGTTCGTATCGCGAGAATCGGACAGTAAAATGACAGGAAGAAAATCGTAGGAACCGGGGATCGAGCGGAGGACGAATTTCCTCTTTGCTTGTTGCGCGTTGTGTTTAACACGTTGAACGCCACGTCAGCCATATGTGGCTGATGGAATTATTTGTGCAGGTTTTAAAACGAATTTTTACGTTGATATATTCATTGTACTAAACCTAAATAGGATCTGTAACATGCAAGAACGTTGGAGGATTACTCAGTATCGTACATTTAATTTTTCGCAATTTTTATTTCATTAAATAACTTACTTTGATTTTATGGAACTTTTGGGGTTTCTAGTTTGGCGTTCAAAGTGTTAATTGCAGCCCGATTGAACAATTTGATCGAATAAATTGCCACCTGGCCGTCTCCTAACAAGCTGCCCAGCCGTCTCGACGATCTCTGCCCGACGGTCTCGCAACCTTTCCCGACTTGTTTTTCGACTTGACAAATTCCCGACGCCCCGCGTCCGTCGCGACGGCTTGTCAGACATTTTTATGGCAACACGCAGACGCGACTACCACTCGATTCCCGACCGCTGTCGGATTTCCACACGTTTTTCCCCCCAGATTTCCCGACGAACGCTCTAACGGCCGGCGAGAGAGAGCTCGTTTACCGAGGCGTCGTATATATATATATTTTTCTCTCCATTTCGCACGAGTATGCGCGCGAGCGTTACCTCATTAAGCAGTCGTAAATATAACCGAACCCGCTGTGGAGAGTGTGCGACACAGCCTCGCGTGGTCTACGGTCGGGCGAATGAATGAATCCCATCAGGTTTCATTAGATACGAATCATGCCGGGTACGACAAAGGGAAGTAGAGCCAGCTGGCCCGGTAAAAACGGCCATTCGCCCTCCCGGTAATGAAATTAATTATCCGCCGTTGGCCGGGCGATATCGAGCGGGCGTACGTGTTACACCGTTATAATTACCATCCTCGTCCCGACGCGGAAATGACGCGTGGAACGGTTCCTGAGCCCGGCGAAACGAGACCGCCTTGCACTTGACGTCCGCGAGCAGAGCCACGAGCGCGGAGAAATCGGGGGGAAAAGGTTTCGCTGTGTCGCGTAAAAGCCGCATAAGAACTCTGCCGGGAAGCGGGCGCCGTGCGGATTTCTCGCGGATTCTCTGTATACGTGAGCGTGTGTGTAAAAACGCGGCGCAAACCCGCGCAACCAACACGCTTCCCGAGGATTGAACCGGCGCGACGAGCACGCCGAACGTCGCCTCGTCGCGCGTCGCCCCCGCGAAGCACTCAGAGATTTCTTTGGATTATTGTAAAAATGCATTACGCTCGAGAGCTGGGACGAGGGCAATAAAAAAATTGCGCCGCATGTCCGCCCTCCCGGGAAATCGCGACCGACCGTTCGTCCCTGGCTTTTCATTTTATGCGACTTGTGTGCGTCGAATCGCCGCGCTGCGCCGCGCCACGCCGAGATTGCTCGCTTGCTGTGCGGCAAGCGGCAAGCGGCGCCCTGTGACGCGTGTTGTCGCGGAACTTCAATGCGGCCAATAAAGTACGCGCGCTAAGAGCGGAATTTAACAAATCGTTCTGAACACCGAGATTTTTATTACTCCCTTCAGCACCAAAGTCTCTTTCCCCCGCAATGCCGCGGCGAAAGATGCTGCGAAACGCAATTAAACGCGCAAAGGATTTATTCGAAAATAAATTGCGCTCGCATAAAAGTTTCTGTAGTACGCGCAAAGGCAATTTTCTAGCACCACAAAATTAATTTACTGAGCTTCGGGAATGGACTTGAAAGATGCGGTGAAACTCAATAGCTGTTTCCGAAATGTTTCCGAAGTTTGGAAACACAATGTTCTTTACGGTGCACAAATTGGGGCTAAGTACAGTAAGTTACTTCATGCTACAACTTTTCTGGAATTGCCAACTTTGGACAGGTACCAAGGAGTTCAATGAAATTCATTTATACATGTTTTTGCAGTTGTTCCAAGCCTTCTTCAGTAAGTTAAAAATATAAAAACGTTTTGTACCGGTCACTACAATGACTTGCGCACAGCTAAATTAGCAAACCAGCTTTCCATGAGCAGTCAGACGCCCAAGCTTGTTCTATGTTATTTGTACCAAACGCAATATTTGGAATGTATTTCTTCGGTGCTGAAAAGAATACGATACTCATCGGTGCCGTTACCTCAACTCGCAAACATATTTGAAAAACATTTGGTTTTCATATCGGTGTACGCTGAGAGTCCCCTGTTACACTTGAGGCGTGGGATTTGTTTACGAGTTTCGGTGACAACAGTATAAACTCATCCGTGCGCTACTGTATAAAAATGAAACCTAGAGAAAGAGAGAGACAGAGAGACGGGGGAGAAAGAGACGGATCGTTGTAACTTGCAGTAGGAGAAGCGGATGGTTCCACGAACGAGCCGTTACAGTGATACGCACGATATCCTGCAAACTATGAC
This sequence comes from Halictus rubicundus, assembly GCF_050948215.1. Classification (NCBI taxonomy): domain Eukaryota; kingdom Metazoa; phylum Arthropoda; class Insecta; order Hymenoptera; family Halictidae; genus Halictus; species Halictus rubicundus. Next base: position 19,452,649 of record NC_135151.1, read on the forward strand.
CAGCGGGTTTATTCTCGCTCGCGCTCGAAATCCCGACCGCGGGTCGCGAGCCGAGAAAAATATCATCGACGGGCATACGCTGCGCCGAAAGATAGTTACACACTAGTTTATGTCGCACGAAAAAACAAATTCCCTGCGCCGCTTTCGCCAACACAAAAAAAAAGAACATAAAACAGAATATAGTGTAAAAGGGGGGAAGAGACAGAGACAGAGAGAGAGAGAGAGAAAGCAGAAGAACAAAAAGGAGAACGAGAGAGGGTGTAATCGCTGTGCGAGCAGCATTCCGATCCGTTGTAATTCGTCGATTACGCGCGTTCGCGGTCTTCGTCCGCGCGGCTCGCCGAAATAATCGTGAAAAACCCCCGCAAAACTCCGGCCATTGTTCGACCGTTGAAAGCTTTCACGGCAGTACACAAACGCCCTCGGATTGATCCGCGTGTGTGCGCGCGCGCGCCCGCGAGCGCTCGGCCACGCGCGTGTGCATACCGCACTTTCAATTTTTTAAAATTCTACCCTGTTACACCGCGGAATTGTCTCGAATCGTGGAAACGCTCGGGATCGAATCGCCGCCGGTCAGAAACGCTGCTGTTTGGTTATCAATAAAACGGTCGGAACGCCATCCGGCCATGAACGCGCCAATTATCCTACTGCTTGTCCAGCTGAACGAGCAAGTTTCGTACCGCAACCGCCGCCGGCTAATAAAAAGCAAACAACGGGTAGCTCGGTGAACAGTTCGCGACAGCCTTTGAGCGCCGAAGACGGGTCGAAAAAAGGAAAAAAAAGGGGGAAAAAAAAGAACGACCGTTTAACTGCTATCGGGGCCGTTGCGTCGCGATGGAGATAATAGTGTTTCGGCAGTAATAGAGAGCGCGGGAATTGATTGCGCCGTGATCGCGGGTCCCGAGGCAGTCGACGTTACAATTACGCGCGCGATGCGCAATCGACGCGGAAACGGAGGATCGAAGCGGACAACGCTTTAAATTGCCGAATTTACTGGAACTTTGCGTTCCCCTAGGCGTCCAGCTACATCGAGACCGTTTTAAAACAAAATATCGAGAATATAAAATGTAGCCACTCCAATATCATGAACTCTTTGCGCTCGACTGTTCCTTCGGAAGCACCGCTAAAAGTTATTATAATTCAAAACGATTCTTGCGCACATAGACACCAGGTATCATAGTCCCCAATAAATTGCTAAACGTTCGAATACGGTACCAGCGAACACACCAGATTCCATATGGAGGATATTTGGTTGGTACCAGCGAGCGGATTAGGTTGGTACGAGCGAACGGATTAGGTTGGTACGAGCGAACGAATTAGGTTGGTATGACAGAGCGGTTTGAAAGAGTTGAAAGCTGCGAGAAGCGTGCAAATGTAAGACTGCCTAAAAGTAACAGAGTTCCTATGTATATCTACTTTATATTCAAAACCATATAGTCATTTGCAGTAGTTTATACATTAAAGTTTTATATTCACTTTACGTATAGATCGTAAGTGAGAGAGTTTTATTTGAACGTAACCTCAAAATAAACAAGTCAAACAATATGTAACAAAAATATTTCAGGATCTGATAAAATTTCCGAGCTCAGGAGTCAAAACGAGTGCGAAGGGTCAAGGAAGATTTATGGAAAGTATAAGTCCACAATCAATAATCGAGACTGCACCACGGGCGATGTGCGTTAATAAGATAGAAAGGTGGTTATTTTTTTAAGGAAAGTAGAACACACGTTCCCATGGAAATTAATAACGTAATTTCAGCGAAATCCTCCGAGACAGAAGTAAATGCGCAGTTGCTCTAAACCGGACCCAGAAAATCGTGTGTTTGTGCAAACAAGAAACTTGCAAAAAATTTAATTTCGAGTGTAACATGCAAGGAAGAGTCGCACGCCCTTCGAGGCAACTCCAAGTTATTATGCAAATTCTGAAATAATTTCTGCAACCGAGTTTCATGAGATGCACCCTTGCTCTCCGGATATTGCCATTGTTCTTTTCGGGACACGCGACGCTGCAGAAACCAAAATCGCCGCGTCCGCAATGTCCTCGTTATCTTTTCGTAAATCGACGTCCACCGGCATCGCTCGACTCCGCAGTTCTCATGTGACCACACCATTGCGGGATATGTAGCACCGAGCGATACGTATCTGCGAATAATTGCACGTCCTGCATCCGGAACAGACTTATGAATTATTTTGTACCTTCGCAGGCTAGGCGTAATAGGTGCCCCAGCGATTGCAATGGAATTCGAGTCAGCGACAAGAAATACAGAAAAAAGGAGAAGGCAAGCGAAACCGATGCAAGAACGACAAATGATTAGAGGAAAAGACAAGGAAAGGCAGTTTCCTGGCTGAAGATGATCGCGGTAATTGAAACGGCCGGCGCATAATGACGCCGGAACGATTGCCGCTGCCTAGAACCGGTCGTTTTAAATACGGCCATCCTCTCTACGCGCTAAAGCGTCGAATTGACGGGCTCGATAGCGATACGGGTAATTGCGTTTCATTTAAATGAATATATTCCGCGCGGCGAGCGTGCCGCGTTACGCAACGTCACGCCGCGCGTTTCCATCGGCCGCAACGACGGCCAGGGCGTCGTATTCACGAGTTTCGACGCGCCCCGGCCGATTTCCCTCGAAAATGCCCACAGGTTTCTCGCCGGCGCTGATCGGGAATCCCTCGAATTTTCATCGAGTCGCGGCCACTTTATCGGCTCGCGTTTACGGTCCCGATATGTATCTCGCTTCCCCCCTCCTTTCTCTACAGCAGCTGACATACAGCATCTGAACGATATAAACGAAATGGGAGAATTAATGGCCCGTGATAAACAGAGCAAACGTGTGCTCTGAAATAGCAGCTCCGATTGCAATTTAGCGCTAAACCTACCGAGCCTTAAAAGCACCCGATACATGTTGCCTTATGAAAACGACGAGGTTGAATTTACATGGATTTTGTGCGGTTCGTATTACAATATATCCTGTACTAAATACAGTGAGTTCTTGATATATGTCAACAACATATCGTCCAGGAGACAGACCCGAGTCATTCAAGCCCCTCACGGGAATACCCGGCGGTAATGGGGATAATTCCGTGATATTTGTCATCCAGGTATTAGCGACATATACAGAGAAATTAGTGTATATTTATTATACATCCTTATAATCGCAGTAATTGTAAAATAAAAAATCTGTAACCGGTCATTTTGACGGTGGTAGGTTTAGTGTTAAAATGCTTCTTAGGTGTCGTTCGTCCTCCTGAAACGCACTCATTTTCCGACTGAGTAATTCCTATGAGTAGCCCCAAGAGTAATTCGAGGACCAATACGTCTCCTGTAGGTATCGAACACGCCCACCTCGTGCTCCACCTCTGCTCCTCTAGTTTACGTTACAACTTAACGAGAATCCTCTCTGTTTTTCAGGCTAAACGACTGACACGAGTTCTTCGATAAGCGTTTCATTACGTGGGACAGCAGCGCGGTGGCGGCGGCGGCAGCCGGTAGCTTCGTCGAGGATAGATCGTTAGAAGTTTCGTGAATTTCGCCCCGGGTAACGGGACTTTTGACATTTTTTCCCCCACTCCCCTGCATCGAACTCGTCAAAAACTCCGGGCGCGAGCGAGATGAAAATTTATGCGCGGCCGCGCGGCAACTCTACCCGATCCGCCATATATTTTCCCGTCCATAAATTAGCCGTTCGAGCGAAGAGTGCGATCGGACAACAACAGCGGTTTGTTTGCAGGATGTTCTTAATGGGCCGCGCTTTTATGCCGCGCATCGATCCTCGACAGACACGCCGAGCCGCGAGAACTCCGCACGAAGTTCGTGCGCCATCCCCGTTTCGCCGTACAATCTGAAAATTAATATTAAACGGAGGTCAGAAGTGTACTTTAGTTCCCGTATCGACTTATCGCGATACCCGCGCGGTTTCAATTATTGCGCAGCTTCCGCGACTTTTCCAATCCCGCTTGGGCCCTTCACCGGTAGTTCTTCTTTCTCCTTGAGCCGGGCCGACCCTGTTCTTCCCGCTCGTTTCCCCGGTAACTTCCTAGTTTCGCAAGTTTCTTTCATATTGTTGCGGAAACTTGCCGCGAAACACTGGCGAGCTTTCGCGAAACAAAATTTTAATATCGCTGTCGCGCTCTTAATTCTATTACCGGGGATCAAAGAGAGCCGTTTTCCACCGGTCTCCGCTTATTCATGCAAATGGTACGAATTTTAAGAATAAGAAACACTCGGCAGGAACTGGCGAGGGTTTTATTAAAGCGAACTCTCGAGCACGTTAACGAAATTCGTTGTTAGAATGCCACGCATTCATCTCAATATTTCAGGGTATACAGTGATTTCTCTATATATGTCGCCAACGCCTGGATCATAAGCGTCGCGGAATTATCCCCACTACCGCGGGGTATACCGCTGGTAAGACCCGTGTTGTTGACATATATCGAGAATTTACTGTATTTAGATATTGTACTAATTATTATTATCTGATGTTATCACAAGGAAAAATTTGGATGATTCAGTTTCTCATGAAATATGCAAAATATAGAGACACGCGTTTACTGATTGCGAAAGTTCGTACCGGATGTACAAATAAAACACAGGCAGCTACATTTTAAAGTAACAGTTTAATTAATCAGTTGATGTACAGTCGCCGACATTCTCTACAACCATTTGCCAACACTTTACAAGCTGGTGAGTACAACCGGTTACAAGCTGAATTATCTACCACATGGAACACATTTACAAAGCAGATAACATCCACCTATCTTTATTCCAGGCTGTAGAAAGTGGAATCACAGAGTACATAACCTCAATTTATTACTGGGAACCGTACTATATAGTAACGGATTGATATTTATCTATAGTTCCTACCTTCAGCTTTCGAAGGTCAAAAGGACTTTTTAGGACGAAGACCCTCGCCCGCCGGGTGTCTGTGATTTTTTGTAAATATTTTGTAACATGTATAGGAGCAAGTTGTCCAGAACGATGAGCATGACAACATATTTCAAGCCCGTCGAAGTAAGTGACAGGAGTCGCCTTTCCAACGTAATTACCAAATGGCCTATTTTTCGAAATAAAAAATCCGAGATACATCGATAACCACAATAATAGCTGTTCACCCTACTCGGAGAACCTAAATGTCATCGGTCTGCTGCGATCGTGGTGGGGTGGACAGGTATTATTAGACTAGGGATCTTCACGCATTTATGATATTTATAAATTTGTAAAATGCAAGAAAACGTTTTCACAGAGGAACGTTAACGACGTTCCCGTTTCAGTTTTACCAAGAGAAATAACTATTGTCTGCGAAGTAGATGTTTTCTCTTATTTCGGTAACCATATAAAATGACTTTCAGGGAGACATGAAATACTTAGAATTATTAAAAATTTTAGATTAAAATTGACTGGCAACAATAGAAAACAACTCAAGAGGAAACGAATTACTACATTGTATGCTGCACTCGAAGCCATACAACTTTCGTCTCAACTATTTTTCCATACACCGAATAGTTTACAAATAATTTCGGTGGCACACTTAGCCGAATCGGAGGAAGAGGAAACGATTAATCCATATCATTCAGAGTTTGGCTCGCCGGCCGTCCATAGTACGAATACTTTTCGCGAGCTATTCCATCGGGATATTATCAAACTTTGGACGCGCCTCAAAAAATTAATTTCTATTTCGCAGCGTTCCTGCCGTGTCTGTAGAATTGCTGCAAGTTCCCGACGTCCGGGGGTTCACTGAAATTCCGAGCATAGCGTGCGCCATGTTAGTTTCAAGATGTGCGCGCACATGCGGCGAGGGTCATCCCTTGCAGTAAAAGGCTCGTTCGAACGAACCAGTGCCTATCCAGTGCTATAATCGTTTCCAGGTTTTTGTCGTCCGTGTGACGATAATGTTTATGAAACCGGAGAGGCGTCGATCGAACGGTCGAGCAAACGATAGTATAGTGGGCGGAGATAATTGAATTCGGTTCGACAGAGCCGGCCAGCACCGACGTTCGCCAGAATGCGAGTTCTCGATATATGTCAAGGACACGAGCCTTCGCAGCGTCGTGTATCGTCCAGGAGACATACTCGAGCCACGTTCGAGGCCTCTCGAGTAGTGGGCATAATTCCGCGACGTTTATCGTCGAGGCCTTGGCGACATATACAGAGAAATCAATGTACTCCACCGATTCTGGTGGTCGCACCACCGATTCTGTGACTCTGAGCTGGGAAACGGTGATCGTCCGACTCATCGGCAGTTAGGGCGCAAAATATTTGCCCGTGTATTTCGAGGACGGTTACCATCGCGGCCTCGAGAATCCATGTTCCCGTGTAACGGCATTAATCAAGGGATTCGCGTAATTTTAATTAAAAAGCCGGGCGGACACGGTCACGCGAATGGCTGCGAAACAAATTTAATTAATTTTTCACCGGTTCCCGCGTCGACGACAATCCCCGGGACTCGTTATTTATCTAGGCCGAAAGGCGTATTCGCGTTGCATCGCCCGCCGCGCTCCGAGCGATAGCTGCGCGATCGAAAACGGATTTCTGCATTAACGAATGCAATCGCGTCCGCAAACGCGATCCGAACGAATGGTGAATTAGCGGGGAAGCTCGGCAGCCGCGAAATTGTTCGCGGTGTCGCGAATCGGCCCCGCATTAACGCCGCATCATCGATATCCCACCGCGAGCGGATCTTTATTACGTCATCGATTCAATAAGCTCCGCGGATAAAATTACTATCCAGCGGATTCCTGGCTTCGCGGTATGGCTTTGCATGCGGCCTGATCGAATACGGCTGATGAAAAAGTTGTATGACACTTCTAAGGTTACGTAATACTTGTCCCCAACTGCCAGGTCGACGTTTAAAAGCGCGTTTGCGCGACACTCTATAGCGACTATCTGTTGCGTTTCCTTCGAACGCTCGCTATACCACTGTGGTCCTATTATTAACGCCAGATTTACGAGAAATGACCGACTCGAAATTTTTTAATTTACAATTACTAGACAGAGGATTTTATGCATTTATGACAAAAATGAGTAGGCGTAATTTAAAAGAGTAAAAACATGCACACTGTGAGAGGGATAACGCCCTCCAAGATTGCAATTGACAATTTTCCCTCCTACTAACATTTCTATAACCAATTCGCCGAAATTCGTGGTCCTCGGAAGGGGTTTGATGGAGGACATAGAGCGTGAAACCAAACTTGTTATGTTTAATAAATAGACAGCGGATTTTATGCATTTATGACAAAAATGAGTAGACGTAATTTAAAACAGTAAAGACGTTAGAAGAATTTTAGAATATTGTTATATTATTCTGAAGCTATAAAACATATTAAGAAAGAAAATAAATTTCTATTTCACGCCAGTTTGTTGCAATTCCGGTAGAAAATTTGTATTTTGCGTAAAAGTCCGCTGTGTAATTATTACTAACAGTGCAAGGACGCACTTGTGAAGAATTATTCAATAGATGCGTTTTTTCCGTAAACCTATTATTAATATGTTGCAGGCTGCAACTTGCAAAGGCCAGGTGCACGGAAAAGATATCGTTTGGTTTATTATCAACGAGGATGGAAAATGTTATTCCGCAATGAGTTAATTAGAGCTACGACTAGATTAATTTTGGACGGTAATTTATGGGGGAAATAGCCTTGCTAAGAGAAACAAAATTTTATACAATTTTTTCCCTATGAAGTGGTTCACTAATCGTGAATTTGTATACGAACGTCATAAATTTGAAAAAAAAAATTTACAACACAACGGAATAATGATCTACTCTGCTTCATAAATTCGTATCTACATTGCGAATTTATGGTACGTTCGTGGCTTAATTCTAGCAGCTTCAGCTTAATGTTAACTAAATACATGGTTGCAAAATGAAATCTGTTGCGTCAACTGCATCCGACTTTTATCATTTTCGAGCGTTAGTGCGTTAAAGCACAAGCATGATTCGCCGGCGTGTAAATTGCTTGATTAAGCTTCGTAGGTTAGAGGATGCCATAAACACACGAAGATTCATTATTTTCAATTAACCGGACTGCAGATGTTTACGTATGTAGAAATCCCAAGCAGATGGAACTAAATGAAATGTAATTTTATTACAATAGTAGACGACGACGACGACGATTCTCAACCTTGTTCATAGCACGGCATACTAAAACTGATTACAGTGTCCTCTCGATATATGTCCATAACACGGGTCTACCCAGGGACATATATCGGGTAGAAGAGACTATTTTTTGATACTTTGAAGTTTACACTCCTCGGTATACCCCGCGGTGGAGAGGATAGTTCTGGGACTTTTATCGGCTAGATATTTGGGACATATATCGAGAAAAGACTGTAATGATAATCTGCAGCGCACCACTCAATTATGTTAATCCTTTCACAAAAGTTCAATTTTTCTCTTGGCATTCTGTAATGAAATTTTGATGTTCTTCACAATGTAACAACGAAGTGTGTTTTTTAACCTTCCAGCGCAAAGGTGAATACAATGTCAAGATAGAAAATCGCTGCATTTTCTTGAATAAATATTGTTCTTTCTGGTAGTATGAGTATCCGGTAATCAATTTAAGACTGAAGAGATTTCAATGAGTGAAATAAAGAACAATTTTTGTTGTAGGTCCCGCGCCCCGGAGGGTTAAACAAATTTGGCATAACACCGTGAAATCTGAAACGCCCCGGTTGAAAACCGCTGGATAGCGCACCAAGGTCTTGCTAAATTACACAAACGTCTGAAGAGGCATGGTTGATCGGCAGCCTAACGAGGTTTTGATCTTTCGTTAATCGCGAATTCCGTTTTCGCGCGCCGAGCCGGGCGCAAACACGAGGACCGATTTCACCGGAAGAGTGATAGCGGTGCGGAAGACGGGGGAAGAATGCCGCGGTATGTTGCTCGTTCACTATCGACCTACGTTTCCTCATTACGGGCTCGCATCGGAGTGTCTTCGGAATTACATTGCGCTCGATAATTCGATAATTCGATCGTGGGAAGCGGCGTCGCGATAACGCGTCACCGGCGCGTCAAGTACGTGCAGCACTTCGCTGCTAAGGGATTAATGATACCATTATTCAAATGGCATCGTGGCTAGGCGGTATTGAAAGGGGCCTGGCCCCGTTTACGGTTGCGCCGCTATTCCGGCGCGCATGCACCTGCGTGCAAAAACATCTCCGAGCCAAAGTAAATAGACAAAGACGGGCGGAATCGAAGCGGGCCGGCGCGGAACGGCACGGTACGGCGCGCAGTGGTTGAGGCGGGCGCTTTTTTTCCGCCGGTCGGTCTTTTATCTCGCGGCGTTTTTACCAGCGATGCACGCAGCCCTCCCTCGCAAGCCGCCCTCAAAGATACGTTTTCCCTTTCCAGCGAATATCCGACGAGGCCGCCTCGCTCCAGCGAGAACCGAAGCTGATGCCGCTGCAGCAACCCGAACTCGGTCAAGCTGCCATTCCGTCGAGTCGCTTCTGGCTGGTTTAAAAGCGTTTCGGCTGGCCTGTCATCGCCTCGAGACGAATGCCAAAACATCGGGCAAAAAGCGCGAAACGGGCTCTGTTGCTTACAAACGCTCGCCGCTGTCGCGTTTCTCATCGCCGAGCCGTTTGACGGAGATTTTTTTCGGACACGCTGCGAGGGAAACACAACGCCGCGCCGAGCCGCGTCCCTTTGTCAACACGCCGCGCCGAGTGGAGAGGACAAAGCTCTCGCGCGCGGTAATTACGCGTTCGACGTAATGTGTTTTAACGCGTTATTTCGGCCCGCGTTGTCGAGCGAGAGGCGTTTCCGTTCTTAAATTACGTCTCGTTTCGTCGGCAGTCCCCTCGGATCTCTCTCTTAACGCGGCGACCATATTTCTGCGCCGGATATAATTTAAATAAGCTCCGGCGAGTAAGTATGCCCGACGACCGAATTGCCGTGTAGGTTGTGCTAATCAGCTCCTTTAGCGAGCAAAAGCGCGATCGATGTTTCTACTTTCCAACGATAAGCATCCTCCGGTGTGTGCATGCGACGAACCGTCGGAGTTTACAGATAACTCATTGAAATACGAAAGTGGAACGAACGCTCGGAATGCGTGCGAATAGGAGGCTTTCAATGGCCCCGTGTAAAAGACATCATAAATATCGCGCAGAACTGGTCGACAGGGGCCGATAAAGAACGACGAAACTCTACTGATAAGAGTTTAATTGGTCCAGAAACTCGCGTATTAATATGTTGCACGGCAGAAAAATCTGTCTGAACCGGTTCTTCGGTTCCCGAACGCGTCGCGCGACTATCGAACGGGAGCGGTATCAAGATTTTTCCGCGGCCAACTCGGCCCGAAGAGAACAAAGCGCTCCAAGGACAGGTTATCATCCACTGGAATCAATATTCAAAACTGGAAGATGAGAGAATCTTACCTCCGCAGGCGGCTTGCCAGCAACGCTGACGCACTCGATTACCAGCTCCCGGTCCTCCGTCGTGATAAGAGAGTCGCCTTGAAGGATCTTCGGCTTCTGCGGCGGAACCAGCACGCTCAGCTTGGCGAATCTCGAACGCAGAGCCGGCTGGCCGTCGTTCGTCGGCGAGGCCTGACACTGGTAGGTGCCGTCGTCCTCCAGCTCCACCGGGTATATGTGCAGCGAGAAGTCACCTGAAAAATAGAAGAAGAAACAACGTTAAACCTTCGCACTCGAAGCCGTTTTAACTCCAGAACGGAACGTTTCTTCCAATCTAGAGTATTTCCCACATAACATTTTTCACGAGTTTTCAAGTACCTGCGATAATCTGACAAACAGATATTTTCAACAAAAGTCGATCAGTTTTCGATTGGTTGGACATTACAATAAGAAAAAAGTTCGAAGAGAATTATCTTTTAGTATTGTCAAGGTCACCTTCATTTTTTTTTAAATGGCACTTTGTGTTTTTGACTTAACAGTATTGTGGCCCGTATCAAGACGCATTCGACGACCTAGCATAGCATGACCCTCGGATGACCTTGAAGGGAAAGAAATGAAAATGTCAACAAAGAATGACAGTCTGCTTGAATGGCTGATACTTGACAAATCGTGAACAGTGTTACGTGGGACACCCTGTGTATATTTTACGAAAATAGTGCAACTAACTCGCACGACACTGAAATGTTCAGTAATTTATGAAATACAAACTTTGATAATGTAAAAAATATTTTGAATGATACGGTCATTTTTAGTGACGCCTTACAGTCGCCATTCTGGTTTCGGAGCGTGAAACCAGGCTTGTTATGTTTAACAAATAGACAGCGGATCTTGACGCATTTATGACAAAAATGAGTAGGTGTAATTTGATACAGTGAAACTATTGGAAGAATTTAAAAATACTGTTATAGTATTTTCAACTTATTAAACGTATTGAGAAGGAAAGTAAATTCTCATTTCACTCCAATTCGTTGGAATTCGGAACATTTTTATTTCGCATAAAGATCCGCTGTCTATTAATAAATTATAAAAGTTAGCGATTGCTCTATCACCCACGACAGCGTATGGGGCTTAGCAAACAGCGTGTAATTCATGCAGTTCCGCACGGATCGTTCAGCCTGTACCTCGTTTACTTTGATTGCGAGAAACATGCACCATTCTTTCGCATCATACAGCTCTTTTGGTACGCATAGTCGTAAAAGTGCGGGACGACCAGGTCGCGATCAACGGGCCAGTTAACAGAGCGTGTTAACCGGTGTAGGTACCACGTGTAGTACCGCGGTTGATGAGAATTCAGTCGGTTAATCATTATTTGTTAATATTTGCTGCGAGTAAACTACGGTAATGCGCGATTTATGACACACTAGTTGGTCGGATACATTTATTTAGCACAAACCAATTAGGCGAACGGATAAAGAACACGAGATGGCCGGGGAGTGTAGTGGATTGTATTTATCGGTAAATTATGCGAACAAGTTTTTCTTCGCTGTCAGTTATACTCATAATCGAGGCTCCATTATCCGAACCAGCATTTCAAGGCGCAATCTTCGTCGGATTAATTGTAACAACAAATTTTGCGCTGAATGAATCCCCTTTGACAACGAAAAAGTTTACACTGGCATTACAAATTAAATATCTGAAAGACTGCTCGAAGAAATAGGATAAAATTTCCAAAATTCTTATGACTAAAGGACTTATGACTTGTCGGATGTTTTACTAATATTAAAAAATTTCATGTTGGAAAAGTACAAATCCCAAAGTTTCAGATCAATTGTTCTACAAATGGTAGAATAACATTAACCTTTGAATTAGGGGGACGGACGAGGGTTAAATAGTTTTTGAACTACTTTTATTTTTCTACTTCACTAGGTTTACGGTACCCATCAAAATGACGGTTTCTGATATTTTTAATTTAAAATTATGAACCCATTACCGGGCACAATTCAAAAATACAAAAGAAAATTAAATTAACTGTATAATGATATTCATGCTAACCAACTGGAACTATTTTTGCCATAATTGTTATCGTTTTTATTTAAATATAAAGATCAAAGCCTGTCCCATTCTTGGGACATTGGCGGAATGTACTAAAATTATATATTCGTTTTATTCAGTGTCCCAAAAATGGAACCTTGGCGGATAATACATCAGAAATGATTTAGCAAATTTATTTGGGTATGTATTATTTCACAAAAAATATTGCTGAAAATATGGGTAACACGTTCTCCTTATTTCTCGAAAGTAATGCAAAATAGTTAGTTTCAGTGCTCGGTAAACCTAGCACTCGAATGGCGACTGTAAGGCGACACTAACAATTGCTGTATCGTTATTCAAAAAATTTATTACATTATTAAATTTGTTTGTATGCAATGAATTACTAAATACTTCAGTGTTTTACGAGTAAATTGCACCATTTTCATATGTACAACATCAAAAAATATATATACAAGGGAAATATTCTAGGTCGTAAGGAATGTTTCGTTTCGGCGTGAAAATCGCTTCGATAGCGCAAAGGGTTTAAATAAACAGGTTCGAATTTCGCGGAATTTGTACGATCGCGGCAGTCGACGTTCGAAAAGTCTGTTGAACTGTCTAACGGCGGCGCGTTACGATTGTCAACGTTTCGGGGTCGCAGCGCGAAACGTAACACGAGCGTGGGGCGTGACTCCGGCGCGACGAACAGAAGTTTCTCACTTGATAGGAGACCCGGTATCGGCGGGGACGACGAGAAATGGAACACAAGCAGGGGTCGGGTAGAAAACCATTTACCCCCGTTGATTGAAACTAACGGTTTACGAGCGTCTGCTCGATGGTATCGCGCCCGGGCCGTACGCAGGAAATTTCTCCGACTGACGGTTTTATTTTGAAATCTCCGCGTATACGTGTAAGCTGTCAGGAACAACGCGGCTTCCGTGCAGCGCGAATCGACGGGAATTAGAACGGTCCGCTGCCGGGGCCGTCAGCGAACTCACATTTTTCTACCCGCGCCATTGACCTCACCCCCTAACCGCCCCATCATCCGCTCGCTCCCTCTCTCACACCCCTTTCCGTCGGTTGTCAAAATGAATACGAGGATACACCTCGGAGCAGCTAGGTTCTCCGCAGTATCGCGACGATTATCGACACCAGGGACGGCCAATCGCGCGTTCAAGTAAATTCTCTCTCCCTCTCTCTCTCTTCCTCCTCCCCCTTCGATCGATTCAAGCGGCCGGCCGACCAACCATCTATCCATCTATCCAGACATCCAGACATCTATCATTCTGTATAGAAACCCCCGTTGCCGCGCTCCGATCTATGCAACCGATTCCCTCTCGGTTCGCGTTTCTTTCATTCCATTCATGCAACTTTCACGAACCGCCTGTACGGCCATGCACGGCCAAGCAATTGTGCTTCGGCTCCAGCGAACGGATGAAACCGAAACGAACGAACGAACGAATGACCGGACGGGGGAGGACCGGAACCGAGGGGGAGGGATGGGGCCCCGGCGACCAACGGAGACAGGGGGCGCAAATGGAAAAATGGGATCGTCGTCGCTTGTACCCGGCCGCCGATTATTCCACTGGTAGATCGTCACCGACTTGCGACAAAACTTTCCCCCTTATTTCCCGGCCTTTGTTCCGACCACCCTGCTCGACGACTTCCGCCTCGCTGCACGATCATGGGACTGAACTTCGCGTCGATCCTATGGGGTTCTCTCTCGCAAGGGTACTTGTCGAAACCGTGTCTGCGAATTCACGTAAACTGACGGATTACAAGTTCCCGGTTACACTGGCTGATCGGTGGTGGTGCAATAAAAAAGGGGTGATTGTATCTTGGAAAAAAAGATAACACGAAAATATGAAATTTTTGCATACCAGGCTTTATATACTGACGCGTCTGTTTATAACCGGCTCTTATTCTTGCACAAGCACGCGAACTTGTCGCGGATTTTCAAAATTTTATTCTACATTTTCGACTGAACTTTTTATCGGTTCACCCTATTTTCGTCGGTACAATGTTAACACTAGGTTTAGGGAGCGCTAAAAGTGACTATTTTACGTTACTTTGTAAAGATAACAACAATGTGCTGCCCAAATTTTTAGCCATTCTTTTTTAACAACATATACCCAAAGAACTAAATTTGTCGAACAATTCCACATGGATGTATCTTTGGAATCCTAATAATTTTCAATTAGAAATATTAGAACCCACAATTTTGACGGGTCCGCCGAACATGACACCCCGAATTAACACTAGGTTTACGGAACGTTAAAAGTGACTATTTTACATTAGTTTATAAAAATAAAGTGCTGCCCAAATTTTTAACCAATTTTTTCTTACAACATATACCCAAAGAAATAAATTTGTTGAACAATTCCTCACGGATGTATCTTTAGAATCCTAATGATTTTCAACTAAAAATATTAGAACCGGTCATTTTGACGGGTTCCGCGAACGTGACCTTTCTCAATAAACAATGATGAGAAAAATAATACCAGTAAAAATAATGGGACAAAACAATATTCATCATTGTCTATGCTTCTGCTGTATAGACCGGAAAGTTTCGACGTTTCGACCCGGCTGACTGCCACCGTGTTATCTTTACCGAAACTAGTGTATTAACCTAATAAAGTAATTTCCATTAGCCTCTGTTACTCCGAATTGCGTGGCACAATATTGTAATGGCGTTCTGCGGAGAATGCAAACAGTGTCCGTTGAATCCAATATGATTTAATTAAATGTACTTCAAGTACCTGGTAACACGACGCGAGCGATCGACAATCGACGATATCGAATTACTTAAAAATGATCGCAATAAAATAGACGCCGACGAACGCGCGATATTGTAATTCACCGGGTAATGAAATAAACGATACTAACGTAGAACGCTGAAAACGCCTGTTGAACCGGCATTGTATTAACGACAACAAATTCGGTAAATTCGAATCATTCGGCCGCAACGAAATGAACACGGACGGCGGCGAACGTTTCGCGTATTACGAAAGCCGGGCGCGTTAAACAAATTCATCGTTTCATTTACATTCCGTTAATAAAAGCCGCGACGTACCACAGACGTTTATGACGTTTTAAAGGACTAACCGGTCGTTCCAACGGCACGGCAGTTTCGATGTTAAACAAGACCTCCGCCCGGCGAAAGCTCTCCAGTTCATAAAAGTGTAAAATTCTGGTCCGGACAAGGATAAAGGGATTCGCGAAATTAACTCTAGAACTCTCGTTTTTATTTAATTTGAACGGCAACGTGAAAAATCTGCTTTCCATTTAATGCCCATCACCTCACACCGTCGTTCTTCCACCACCCCCCACGACCTCACCGACCGAGGTTGTTCGAGGTTACAGTTTTAAAAGTGTTGCAGAGAGAGACGCGTTCAGAGTATCCCTCAAAGGTTCGCCGTGCAGAGCTCTTTACTTAGCGTTCTTACTTAACGTCTCAGCCGGTGCATCAAACGACGAACGATGGCGTCGGTCGAAAGTGGATAATCCGCGACGTGTTTTCCTCCGGAGAATGCATGCATCGCGCGCCGGCGTTACGCGGCCCGCGAACAGCAATCTCCGAGGAGGCAATAAACGTCGCGTCCCGTTCGTTTTACGCGGCGCTGAAAGCCACGCCAGATACATATTAGCGTATCGCGGAAACAAAAAGGATTTCCAGCGGCGACGACGCTTCCCCGCACCGCGTTCCCGTTTTCCCCGTGGTCGCAATATCGCGGAAAATTGGAGACTGCTGCGCGGTATCGTGTCGCGGCGATAAAGCCGCGTCCTATCGCGCCGCGGACAAGACGCCGAGCCGCGCCGAGCTGCGAATGGAAATTGGAATTGTGTCTCTCATTTTCGTCCCGCTTACCCTTGCATTTTATCTTGCCTTTCAACGCCGCGTAACGGCGTTCCGATAGCATTGCAACCCTTTCATGGGAAAGAACCGTAATCTGCAGCTGTTTTATAGGACTCTGTCTTGTTAATAATAAGTTATAATAAGTTAGTAAGAGTAAGTAAAATAGTAAGAAGAAGTATAATAAGTTAGTTAAGTTTTTATAATAAGTTATTATATATAAATATGCTTGTTTGCTCAGTGTAGAATGAGAAAGGTCCTAGGCGGTTCGGGGAGTCGAAAACGCCCTTGAGCAGATTCTAACCGGAAGTGACTCGTCCGTTTACCGAGACGAAGCCCTTTCTGCAAAGTTTCACCTCTGTATCTCGCCCGTAGGGGTAGTTAGGGTTAAAAAACGAAAAACCAGTTTTTACCCCCATTTGCTCCATTCAATAACATCTAGAAATTCCAAAGAAATTGTACACGTTTAACGGATCGAACCACATATCCCAGAATTTTTTCCGATTTTTAGTTGCGAACTGTGGTTGCAGAAAAAAATAAAAACCTCGAAAAAATTCTGAAAATCTCAGATTTCATATTGGAGTTTAAGAGTGAACCCTGTGGAAATTAATTCAATAATACAATATCATCGTCACCACTATTTTCAGCATTTTCATATTTTTTGATAGGGTGTGTGGTGATTATTAAAAAATCAAAACCAATTTTTTCGACGTTTCTTCGAGATTATACCAGTTCTTGATTATTTAACTATATTGTGCAATGTTAAACGTTTCGACATTCGGGGAAATATTACTACAGTGATTTCTCTGTATATGTCGCCAAGGCCTGGATGATAAACGTCGCGGAATTATCCCCTCTACATAAAGATTATGCCCTCTAGAGACGCCTATGACGCCGAGGAGTGTAAACATAACACGGTGTGTCTCCTGGACGATACACGACGCTGGCAAGACCCGTGTTGTTGACATATATCGAGTATACACTGTACTACCGAACGCATTCTTCGGAACACAGTTGGAATCGAAATATGGTCGAATATGGAAAGATATTGTCTTCGCTAAATTAGGAAACAAAATCAGTCCAACAATTAAGTTAGCAATAGGTACACACGAGGATCAATCCAAATCAAAATCCGGGTCTGATTTTTGGCAAGAAACTTTCTTGGAAAGCTCATATTATTGTCCAAAGAACAAACGTGCACAAAGGATGAACATTATTGCACCAAATCGGCTTAAAACTGGAGCATTGACCCGATTCAAATTCAAACTGTGATCATTTCGTGAAAAATGATCGTATCACAATGGTCTCATTTTAAAGTCAGAAGCCTCCAGTTTCATCATTTATTTTATTCCAACATATTTTTCATGGCGCTGCCTGCGAGAAACTGGAGACGCGTTTTGTTTTTCTCTAAAATGCTATACATTCAAACGTGTGTGAAAACACTGGAAACATTTTTTCGCGACCGAAACCACCGCAGACTTCAAGATTAAAGCTTCCTCTTTACAACGACATCTGAAAAATTGATGTAAGATTTTTTGTAGTCGTTTTACCGAGCTATAAATGCGAGGTGCGCTGCAGGCAACTTCACAGTGGTACAAGTTACATGTCGTGAGGTTTTCGCACGACCGAATTTGTTCCCCAGTTTTGTTCCATAAAACAGTAAAAAAAAAAAAATTCTACATAAATTTTTAAGGAGTTGTAAAAAAGGAGGCTCCGATCTATAGCAGTTTTCATTTACGAGAGCCTTTATTTTTAATTTTTCGGGGACAAAACTTGAAAAATGTTCAGAGTCCCACCTGCTACGACGTGTAAAAATATCATAGAGAAATACGAGCGCCGCTTCGCGAGGGTAGAAGCGTCAAACTTTAAAACGAGTCCGTGCTTATGGTTGTACTGTTTGTTTTCGCGAAATTATCCCGCTTTAAACACCGTCACGTTTTTGCGCTGTACAGATGCGTCATAGCACGTTCGATAAAAGCTATTTACCTTCCGCTTTCGTTTCAGGCGCGAGTAATTCTCGCAGGTTCGCGATTTTCACGCGGAATTGCGAGAATGTTGAAAGATTCATATATGAAACGCGTAGGAAATTTCCTTTTTTTTTCATTCGCAACTTCTCGAAGCCTCGCGAGTCATCCCGCGGAATATGGAAGCGGAATATCTTCCGCGGCGCGGCGCGGAGCCTACAAAGTACGAGCATTCGCAGCCGGTCCAGAGTCCGCGTTTATTCGCCGCCGGTTTCAAAAATGATTCACACCAGCGGCCGCGTTAAACTCGAAGGGATTCCGTTGCATTACGGGGGATAATAATTAGCACTCCACGCGGAGCGAGGCCATTCAGAGAACTTTCGGAACTCCGGTGGCCAGGAAGCCCGGGGCTCGCACCGCCGCGAAGCGCGCGTTTACCCTGCCGCTTCGGTAATTACTTCTGCGCGGAACGCCGGTCCCGCATTCGTCGCGAATGACGCCGGCAAGGCCAATGACACGAAGAACTCAGCCCGAAGTTACTCCGCGGCCGTAACTTTCTCGTAAACAAAACCGGAGGACCGTGGAAAAGTCGCGGGATGTCTTGAATCACCTGGGAAACTCGTTCAGCGCAGAAGGGTCGTTTCATTTCCCGCGGAGTAATACTAAAAGGAAAGAAAACAAAAGGGGGCCAAGAGATAATATAAACCGCGAACGGGGGAACAGAAGCGGGACCCGTTAAACGATTCATACGGCGAGCTGACGTCATCATTCCGGGGTACATGAATCGGAAACTTGACAATTTTCCGCTCTGCTAATTCGTCGCAACGGGCTGTGCCGGTACAGGAATCGAAACTGAACTTTTCATTTGTCCGTCCAGTCATCAAACTTTTGCGTTGTCGCGGACTATTCTTCTGCGAACGCATAGAACGATCAAGCACAAAATGACTGCGCTGAAATTACTCGGTGTAGGATTACACGGTAAGTAAAAAATGTAGAATACAGCTTTTACTCGATATCTGTCCAAAACACGGGTCTAGCTGGGGACATATATCGGCTAGGAGATACTATTGATCCGCGCCGAATCACACGCCCATTTTTAAAGTATAACTCTTTTCCTACAGTTCAATGAATGAAGTCAGTCAATGAAGTTAGTCAATGCATTTTTTTATCTAAAATAGCTTTGAGTAATAATTTTTTCGAAAAATTAGCAAAGCATGATCACTTTGTAAAACATATCTCTTTTGATTTTTTTCACTTTTACATACTTTCTGATCTTTTGATTTGCTATACACACACATATATACATATACATTTTTATTTCCTTGAAAGAGGAGATTTCCGAGGCAATTTGAAGCAACTTTTTCCTTTGCGAAAATGTTCTCCGCGGCTTCGTTAAGGAGTTATTAAAGAAAAACACGGACCAATCAGAGCGGGCTTACGGTCAAGCGATTCCGGCTCGTCCAATGCCAACGCCGCGCTCAGCGGGGTCTGTCGTAGCCGCGCTCCGATTGGCCCGTGTTTTTCGTTAATAACTCCTTAACGGAGCCGCGGAGAACATTTTCGCAAAGGAAAAAGTTACTTCAAATGACCTCGGGAATCAGCCCTTTTAAGGAAGTCAATTTTTGGGACACCCTGTGTATTGCATAAATTCTGCTCCTCTCTGGCCCTAAATCATCCACAATAAACGATTGATCGCTTGGTGGCTTCCCAAGCTAAATTTAAGGAACTATTTAGTTCATTAATATTCTATATTCTATAATATTAATATTCTATATTAGTAGTTAATATAGAATGTTATTGAATTAATGTTGACCCTCCGTGTTGCATTCATTGGACAAAGTATGAAGAACGAAATAACTATAACGAATAAAGTTGCGGAAAACTCCGAGAGACGAAGTGTCACGAACCGTAACAAAAATTCTGCCGAATGTTTCTGATGGTACAACAAGTGTATGAAGTTCGAAGTTCAAACGATCTTCCGTTGACGTGGACCGGTAAGGGTGACTTCGCGGGTTTCGAAGACACAATAGCAAAAATTTCCGACCAAGTGTTCGGATAAAAGTTGGAAAGAGGGACGAGAAGACGAGGCGTCGCGACGCGAGCGGCTGTAAGAGGCGTGCGAAGCGCGCGTAAACAGTGTAAACCCCTTTACAGGGGTAGCTAGTCGAAGAGAGCTTTAACAACTACCTGGATGCGGCGAAACAATGCATCACGAACAATTAGCGTTGGACTGGGCGCAGTCGGCGATATTACAAACGGCCATAATTAATTTTAATTACGCGAAACAGGTAACGAACACTTCGCTACAGACAACTATGATTAATTGCGCCCTGTCCGGCTGGAAGGCATAGATCGTCTCTGGATCTGGAGATCGTTTAGCGTGGATGTTACGCATTTCGGTTAACTGGCGCATCTCGATAACTCGCTTTGACCCGTTGCCTGCATAATTTGCGAATTTACTACTCGGTCTTGTAAATGAAATCAACCTTGTGCCGCGCCGCGCCGCGCCGGTGCGATGAAAGATTGACTTATTACCGGAGTTTCGCATAGTTCAACAGAGAATTATTCGATCATTATTTCTATCACTTGGCTGCTCAATTCAATTTACAATTTCACGAAGTCATTCGTTGCGACGGAAATGAAATATGGATTTTGATCATCTACTCGCTGTCTCCGTCTAGATCTCCTTTAATTTCAGAAATTTCCCCTTGTACAGAGAATTCGCGATATATGTCGCCGAGATATGGATGATAAATGACGCGGAGTTATCTCCACTACCGCGGGGTATACCTCTTGAGGGGCCCAGATGAGAGAGACCTCGGTCGCAGAGGAGTGTAACATAATACAAAAAATAGTAGGATGTCGTTGACAGCAGTGACTTTGACTAATAAAATGTAGGACGAATGTGTTTACACTCCTCGTCGACCGAGGGTCGGTGGAGAGCATCGCTGTCCTTTTCTACGATCGGCGCGGATCAAAGAGTGACTCTTAAAGAATAAATGACATCAAGACTTGTTTTGCTGACATATATCGCGAATTCACTGTATCGGGTTCGTTCATAAAATAGATTTTTACTCGTTCGTGCTATTCGTATGTTTGCGTGTATGTTTGCATATATGTTGAAACCAATAAGTGGTTTTAACAAGTCCACAACAAAGCAAAGTAACCACTCGGTATCAGATGGTGCTCGTACCGAGTAGGTTCGCTAAAAATACGAAGGAAATTGTACAATCTGTTGGCTGCGTGCGATCATTTGTCAAGTGTATTCGAGGCCTAGAAAGGAAACCTTTTAATAGAGACTGATGGACAGGAGGAAGTTGATTAATCGAACGGCTCCCGAGTTTGTGCCACATCCATTAGTGGCTTCAAAATAGAAATGTTAGTTCACGATTTATCATCAGACGGCCGCGAGATTCAATATTATATCGGTATAACTAGATTGCGATTCCAATCTGTTTTAACATCGACGCCTGCAATTTTCAGCGAAATGCCTGAAATAACTTGGCCGAACTTACAGGTATATTGATGTAATTCCTAATTCAAAAACAGACTTAGATTTATTGATAAAAGTGAGCACCATTGTGATCGACGTATTCTGTCAATGAATTTCTAGTGTATCGATTGTACAGTCAATTCCCGATATAAGTCACTTGCGCGGTTCTGGCGAGTGACATTTAGACGAAATCTGTGGTTCTCGCGGAACGTTGCATTCGAAATACACAGTGCACGCCGGAAATGTAAAAGTCACTACACGGTGGTGGTATGGGTAGTCCCGGTGACCTTTAAACGCGAGGCCCGTAGTGACTTATATCGGGAATTCACTGTAACACGGTGGAAATTAAACTTTTTGGTCACTCTTCACTTTCGGAACGTGAACTCCGGTTATTTGAACGCAAAGTAGTGGGGGAACTCAGTGGATATTATATGAACTACCAAGTTATGTCAACTGCTTGCCCCCCGACGAGTTCATATGAATTACAGTATGAACCTCGTTACATGTACCTGACATGTACTCCTACCACGACATATACGCATCTCAAACGAAGGAGAAAACTATTATCCGAGCGTCGACATCTGTTATCGGAAGACTGAGAGCGATAGATGGAAGTGGAGTTAGTGAGCCTCTATTATCCGAACTCCTCGGTTATCCGAATGTTCTACTGCGACAGTTTTCTGTGACGAGAAAATGACTGAAAAGAATTGCATACTGAAGCGAGCCTTTTTTGAGGGTCACCGTGAGATTTTGTTGAATTTTGCAGCACCACGTGCCGAGATAAGAATCTTCTCGCGAAATTGGTGAATAGCAATCGAATTTCCGTCGTGCTGAGAGAAAGGTCACCGGGCTCTTTCATCGAGCCCGGGGAACGAACGCAGGGTACATGGAACGGCGCGCAATATCCGTGAATTTTCGAATTCAAAATCAGGCCACTTTTCCGGTCAGGGCTCGAGGCGGAGGGGAGGGGAGGACTCGGCCAGGACAATAATCGGAAAACGAAAAATTTGAATAAACGCCGAAAACGGCCGGGTCGCGTTTCTCCCGGCGGAATGTAGGTTAGGCTCGGCCCGGCCTATTTACATGGTTGAATGCTAATAACAATCTAGATATATCGTGGCGGCGTGTCAATCATTGCGGCTATTACCAGCATTATTATTTCGGTTAATTGGATCGCAATTTCCGGTTACATTCCCCGCGCGCCCGGCGAAATATACGGCCGGGCATTATCATTTTGAATCTGGCCATGCGAAGGGAAACCGCAGCGTCGCGATGCGGCTGCCGTCTGGTCGTTTCGCTCTTCCCATATATTTTTTTTTTCTCCTCTTTCTTTCTTTCTCCGCCGGCAACACTTTCTTTCCGTCCTTTTTCCGCGGCATAATTATACCGTCGGCGAGATCGCGAGCGTTTCATTAGAATGGAAAACCGAGAAAATAGTGGGATCAGAAAGTTGGCCGACGAATATTTAATAAAGACACTCCAGAAAAAAAAAAATAAAGAAATCACGTCGGAACGATAACTCTTTAGTTACCCGCTGTAAAAGGGTCGGCTGTTGTTTATTTACCTAAATATACATACATGTAAAAACAAAGGACGCAGTTCTAATAGTTCTTTTTTCCTTTTTTAAATTATTGGATACTAAAAGAAAATTGTTCGGATAATAGAGTCTCACTACATCTAGTCCCCTGTAAGAACTATTTTTCGAAATTAGCGCGTAGAGTCTGTATATGTTCCTTTGCCGATTGCTTCCATCGACGAGACAGGTATGTCTATATAATTCTAATTAGATCGCATCGTTTCGCCATTGTCGTGAATACAGTCGTCATCTGCTGATGGATCTCACGGATTAGTCAAAGAGGATGATTCGATCAACACAGGATCGATTGTTATCTCCTGTCAGGCTCTACGCTCCGATGTTTCTCGGTTGCATTATCCAGAAATTCAACGTAGTCGTTTCCAGCTGAAAATCGATCAACGAAACAGGTCCCGCGAGTAATTGTTGTTCTCTGCTCGTTGACAATCCGGGTTCCATATTCTTAAAAATGTCGGAGTATTTCACCGCTGTATCTGTCTTTGCGAGAACGAGCCTCGCACGCTTCCCTCTTTCAAGATCCGTGCTCGAGACAAAAACTTTACAGCCGAAAGGCTTTAAGATACGACAATGTCGGTGTTTACCGTCCACGTTTTACAAGGAGTATCACCACCGGACGATCTTAGGACAACGGTTCCTAACATAGTTGACGGTATAATAGAGAAAAAAGACTTGAACGTGACACGGTCTCGGACCAATGTTCTATTTTTCCGTTCCGCAACCTCATTCTGCTACGGCGAATGTGGGACAATCGAGCTTCTTCGTATTTTCCAGTCTATAGTATAATATTCAGACGATTTCTTACAATATTCAGTGCTGTTTTTAATTTTTATTTACTCGATCTTTCGATCAAGACTCTTCGCCATTGCCTCGAAAACCAAGATCGCGAAGAATTTTGATCTGCCATGGGAATGCACTCTCATTGGGCCACGTAGATCCTTGTAAATAATTTCCAAAGCTACTGAGCGTCTCTTCGATTTTTCCCTGGCGCGAAGGAATGTTTAATAAATGGTATGACAGGAATCGTATAGTAATAAATTGACGAAATAATGAGTTACAAAATAAAAACGTTTAGCCTGTGCGGAGTTCGATCCACGTGAAAAAAACTTTCACAGGTTAAGGAGTTGAGCGCTGTGCCAAAATGGCCGTACCAATTTTCGTCCATTTTGAATTTACTTTCTTATAAAAAACACGTATACATATGTATATAGGATGGGCACATATATTCATAATGATTTTAATACTAGGTTTACGTCCAAATGACGGGTTCTACATTCTTTTATTTACAATTATGAAAATTGTGAACAAAAATGTGTGATTGTAAAAATGCATTTATAGAAAAGTTATTTAACACAGTTATTATAAATTGAGTAGATAAAGTTTGAAATTATAAGGAAGTTTAAAAAATTTCAAATGTCAATCAAAGTAAAGAATTAACATTCCACTTGGTTTCTGTTTCTTGTAATCGATGCGGACAATTTTTATTTTGCATAAAGATCTGCAGTGTAATTATGGTAAAAGCTGCTAAAAACCTGGCTGAATATATTCCTGATATTTCTATAAAATAATCCAAACTGGCCACTTTTGTGTTCCGTAAACCTATTGTTAAAAACGGATTTTTCGTGTCCTAGCGCTCACAGGAAGTAGAATAGGTCGGTCATGATCAGACGTGTCAGCCGATTCCTATTCAACATCGTTCACTCAATTTTCAAACTCGATTTTCTCAAAAACGGAGTATTAACCCGAAAAAATGTTATTCTTTTTATCTTACTGATTCCTGCAAATTCTTTGGGTATATATTATTTTTAAAATATTGTTAAAAATGTGGGTAGCACGTTCTCGATATATCTATAAAATAATCCAAACTGGCCACTTTTTATTCTTTTTATTTTACTGATTCTTGCAAATTCTTTGGGTATATAAAATTTTTAAAATATTTTTAAAAATGTGGGTAGCACGTTCTCGATATATCTATAAAATAATCCAAACTGGCCACTTTTTATTCTTTTTACTTTACTTATTCTTGCAAATTCTTTGGGTATATAAAATTTTTAAAATATTGTTCAAAATGTGGGTAGCACTTTCGTGCTCCGTGAACCCAGTGTTAGCGTGCAGCAGGAAAACAGGAATAAGTATCGATAGGAAAGGGGGACAATCAAGCATTCTGTTCGATCCCTTTCAGGCCGTAGGTAACAGTGACGTCGCGTGTTTGCCTAACGGGCCATTAATCCGATCGTTTCTTCGCAGCTCCTTCCGCGATCGACAATTAGCGCTTATGAAATGCTAATATCGTCCCGGCTATCGCGATATCGCGTTACGAGGTGGTCGGGTCGCGAACCGATCGAAGTAACGACCCGTTAACTGGCAGCGACGTTTTACAGTGTGACGTAACGGCTCTTTGCACGGCATTTTTTTTTCCCCCCTCGGAATCGGGTCAACTCATCTCGCGAATGTCATAATCCCTTCGACGCGGAGCCGGCCGGAAGGGCTGAAATTACCGATATCGTGCGGCGCGCAACCGCAATCGTGAAATCCCTTAGCGTAAATCCACTAATCCTTTAATCAGAATCGTAGTTCTAGGTGTCGGGGCGCAATCGTGGACGGTTTGCCGGCCGCAACTGAGCAAACAACGTCTCTGCGCTAACGTAGGTAGGCGCGTTGCCTTTATTGCTACGGTAAATCAAACGGATCTCGATAATGCAGAGTTGACCTTACCTATAAGGCGGGCTCCGCCGGGTTTATGCTGTAAATTTCGAAACTGCGTGCAACAGTAATTTCTTAGTCAGCGAGCATCGTGGCCCGATCGATAATACTGTTTCCCGTTTAGTGCAGCCGCGTTACTTCCGAATCGATTGCCGTTTATCGCCCGCGCTACGTTACGAAATAAGAAACGCGTCACGGTGGGAAACGTTGCTTTTAATACCCGCGGCAAGAACACCGGACAGGGAATTAATCTCCATTAATTTCGCCGATAACGGCGGGCATCGCGATCCAACCGTTAGATTAAAAGCTAACTGTTTCAATGGCGACGTTATCGGCACCATCGTGAGCACTGGTGGCAGAACGAACAATAATTACAATGTGTGTGCGAGCCGGTCAGCGCATCGCCGCCACCGTTTATACCGAGAACAAATCAGCGGCTCGTTGATAATGCATCGCGAAGGACCCGCAAGGCGGTTGCATGTTAATACGAAGCCGCGCGCGAGACACACCGTTCGTGTACTGGCTGCTCCCCCGATCGCATCGCAATTTACTATTATTTACGGAGCCATTCGCGCATGTATTTACATAATTTTCATTTAACCGCACAAAGCAAACATCGTTACATCATTAATTTCAATTTACCTGTCGATGAACTGTTTAGAATCTGTTATTTCCCGTAACTGTCTAAATTGCATCGCGATAGACGATCTGTTTTTTCTTCTTAATATTGTTCGTAACCGTAAATTGCACGCGGTTGCATGATATACATGTTTCACCTAACTCGAGCATATAAAATATCACGTATTTTATGATAGAAGAAAATTTCAGAGGGGCAATAATTATGATACGCATACAAATTGGTTCAAGGTTATATTTTTTGAGATTTCAAGGTCATCGGAGTTTCTTTCAAATGGAATGATATATTTTTATCATCGCTATATGATAGCCGAGGTTAAGACGTATCCAACGATCTACAATATTATCACCTTCACGTGACCTTGACTATGAAGAGATCATAAAAGTAGGGTACTTGATGGAAACTTTGAAATAACCATGACATGATCCCCCTAGGGTTCCAAGACCAATTTTTTTCCATCATAAAAGACAAAAAAGGTATTATAGAAGCTCGAGTTAGGCGAAACGCCCTGTATAGGCTGTTTCGTAAATGGCGGGCAAAACTTTAGGGGTAGATTCCTAATGCTTAGAGAAGGAAAGAAAGTTATGTCAACATAGGTCTAGTTTTTGTGCCGCAATTCTCGTCACATCGTCTACAAGGCCCGTTTAAAGGCATCAACAATGTTTTTCAAGTAATCGCCGGTCTATGTTTACGTTGTCGAGGTGTATTATTCTTGTTTACAGTTTACACATAATTGCGAGCGTGTTCGGAGCTCAACGAGACGGGCTGAGGCTTGTATTGAGACAGGAGGTGGACATATAGTGAATTCTCGATATATGTCAGCAATACGAGTCTTGCCAGTGTCGTGTATCGTCCAGGAAACATCGTCCGAGGCCTCTCGAGCTTTGCGGTAGTGGGGATAAATCCGCGACGTTTATCATCCAAGCGTTGGCGACATATACAGAGAAATCGCTGTATCGAACATTTCCTCTAAGACGATGCGACGAGATTTGTGGCACGAAAGCTTTAATGACTCAGAAACTAATGATCTCCGGACCTATATTAACACTAGGTTTATGGGACCCGTCAGAATGACGGGTTCTAATATTTTTAATTTACAATTGTTAAGACTCTAAAGATACATTCGTGAGAAATTCTTCAACAAATTTATTTCTTTGGGTATGTTATTAAAAAAAAAAAATGGCTAAAAATTTGGGCACATTCTTGTTTATATTATAACGTAATGTAAAATAGTCACTTTTACTGCTCCGTACACCTGGTGTTAAAATAACTTTTTTGCCCACTCTAAGAATAAGGAATCTACTCGTAAAGTTTCGGCCACCGTTTACGGAACACCCCCTAGAATGTTTTCGTAGTCGAAGTCACTAGATCAGTAAGCGCTCTAAGGAGATCTGAAAAATTCAGCGGAAATTCCATTCCGGCTTATAAATATTGCAGCGACCGAACAATGCGGTTCATAAAAATGTATGCTCGCGTCAAGGATATGTACAAGATTACCCGAGGCAATTTTTATACCGATGCACGCGTTAAAGCATTCACAGAGTGTAAGCGTTCGTCGCACAAGCGAAAAGTGGATCCGTCTACAGGCAGTTTGTTTCTCTTTATACTCTCTAGCTGCTCACTCGCGCGATCATACCATAAATGTTTTTACTTGGAACAAGTTTTAATACTGTACACGTTGCAACAAACCGTTGCGGTTTTCAGCGAGAATTATGCACAGTGTATTTTCTTCTCTTTTTTTTTTTTTCGTTTAAGTCGTTACTTCCGAGAACAATGTGCTTGAACATCCGTCAAATTCGCGTAATCTGGTAGATCATGAACGGACGCATAATTCCGAATGTTTTATACTAGGTTCAAGGAACCCGTCAGAGTGACGGGTATTGACGGATATTTTTCATTGAAAATTATTGAGATTCCGAGGATGCATGCATGAGAAAATATTCAGCATTTCTTTGGGTATATATTATTTTTAAAATATCGCCGGGTAGCATGTTCCTGTTTATTTTTATAAAGCAAAATACTCGCTTTTAGTCGTAAAAAATTTTATTTCCGTTTTGTCAACTTATTTTTACATGCGGAATCACGTATTACGCACGTACGTTCTGCTTTTAAACCTCTGACAGTTCTACGTATCTTTCTATGCCAGCTATAATTCGTCCGTTATTAACCCTTTGCACTCGAAGCTATTTTAACTCGAAAACGAAACATCTTTTCCGACCTAAAATATTTCCCTTCTATAGATTTTTTCTTCACGTTATACATACGAAAATAGTGACTCGTACAATACTGTACAATACTGTGTTTTTACTAATTGCTTGAATACAAACAAATGTAATAATCTAAAAAATATTTTTAATAATGATGCAGCAATTTTTAGTGGCGCCTTACAGTCGCCATTCGAGTGCTAAGGGTTAATCACAACCATGCTCTAGGGGGTGAAAACAGCCCCCAAAGATGGGGTTGAAAACCCTACTTTTGCTAATACCTCTGGAACTAGATGATCCAGGAAAATGATTTCTTTTTAATTCGTGTGTCCCCGATCAAGGAGCGTACAAAAAGATTCCAAAAAGAAAGATGAATTTTTTAAATATCGTTCATCATATAATTTTCTCCGAAATCTATATTCTCCAAGCAGTACGCGATGCGTGTGCACTCATTTGCTCGCTCAAGATGCGTTTCTGAAAAATTGAAAAATACACGATGCGACCGCTACTACCCCTATGTTCCAGGGGTGTATAATTCCTCTCTAAATCAGCGAGCATCGATCGGCAGCGTCCCGGAAAGATCGAACGCGAGTCGGTGGGTCTTCGACCGCGACGGGACGGCATCGAAAATATTCCGAATCGAATATCTGTCGATACTTGGTGTCCGGACTACCGGGACACCCCGTAGCGGCGCAAAGGGCAACAGTGGCCATAACTCGCCGCACGAAATTAGTAACGGTTAGGCCTACAAACGGCCGAGTAGCGTAGCGAGCGTCCGCCGGACGAGCCAGCCGTGACATTAATCGCGTCTGTAAATTTCAGGAAAGCACGGCCGACATAGGTGTGTACTTGGAACGCAGCAGCGAGGCTCGTGAGGTCGGAGGGTCGAATGGTAGTTACGTGGGAGGCTATGGTCGCGGAGGGATGGAAAACGTTCGGCTGGGGAGGGGGAGAGGGGAGGGGGAGGGGGACGAGCGACGACACGTAACGCGGCTGTCGATCCGATCATCGTCGAGCATCGAACCCTGAAAATCGGGAATTGGAAACGGTGCAGCGGAGCCGGCGATTAGAGCTTCCCTGGGCTTTGCCCCATTTCTTCCGGTACCTTCACGGGCCGAGCCTTAGATAAAGACGTTCATCCCCCCGGCCGTTAAGCGATCCCCTGTAACGCCGATCCACGAGGAGATGGTTTTTTAATCCCGGTGAACGCCGACAGGATAACTTACTCGAAGGTAATGGAAATTCAGATAGCGTTCGACAGGGATCCTCTGTAGAACACGGCTCGTTACCGGTGTATCATTCGCGAGATCGTTCCCGGATATTTTCATCGAAAATATTGCGAACTGTAAATCGCTTCCCGACGAGCCTCCGCGTTGCACGTTGCCTTACACGTTACACGGAGAAAATATATACGCTGATCACCGTGCCCGAAAGATTGTAATAAGATTCGTTTGAAGGGAGCGGAACGAACGCTCCGGAGGAACTGAAAAATCAATTAATTCCGAGCTATTAAATTTCCGAGCAATTTTAACCCTCCAGTCGCACGGGCGAATAGAACCTCCTCGCAATCTTTAGAAAATTTATGTAGATATTATTTTTTTACTAGAAAATTATCACGAGCAACGAAGTTCTAAGAATTGCAGCTACGAAGAAAATAATACGGTAAAGGGTTAATCGATCAACGTCCATTTGACATCCGAGATTACAGCGATATTTTTTACAAAACTTTATTCGGAACGTTTAGATATGCAGGGTCGAACGCTCCGAAGTGTATTACTTGTATTTATCGATCGACTACGAATTTGTCGCACTTGTTGTTTTTTATGCAGAATTCAATTCTCTCTTCAACCACAAGGCTTTTTCCTTTTTTCCTTCCTTTGTTCGTTAATAAGTTTATGAGAGTTTGCAGAGTTCACATCTGCTAGCAGGTATCGAGTTCCATGCTTCCTGTACGATAGCGTACAATTCATCAATATTTTTCGGTTTTTGCTTTTTTATATGTTCGTCGACATCAATCCACAGCATCTCGATTGGATTCAGATCCAGAGATTGTGCTGGCCACTTCATTACGTGAACATTATTGTCACTCGAGAATGTCTTGACGACTTTTGCGGAATGTTCCGGATCATTATCCGCTTTATGGATCCATTGGCATGTATTCTTCGGCGAATGGTAGCAATACATTTTTTGCAATATCCAGTTACACGTATCTGTCCATGATTCCAGTTATCCGACGAATAGGACCTGTACCTTTCACTGTCATAGCGCCCCAAACGAGTACTGAGCCACCACCACCTTCTACGTTGTAGTTGTCCGCTACAAAACCGACAGATCGGAACAAAATATTTACAAAATACTTATTTTCTCGAAATAAATCAAAGTTCTACTGCAAATATGTACATCAGGGTCTAACACTCTTAGAAATAAATTGTTGATACCATCTGAGTTCCGTAGAAATAATTAAAATGAACTTTTCCGTTGATATATTCATTGTATTAACCCTTTGCACTCGAAGCTATTCTAACCCCAAAACGAAACATTTCTTCCGACCTAGAATATTTCCCTTCTATACATATATTTTTCGTGTTATACATACGGGAATGGTGCAATTTACTCCTACAAAACTGAAATGTTCAGTAATTCATTAAATCAAACCAAATTTAATAATTGAAAAAATATTTTGAATAATGACATAACAATTCTTAGCGGTGCCTTACAGTCGCCATTCGAGTGCTAAGGGTTAAACTTGATTAGGATCTGTAACGTGCAAGAAAGTTTGAGGATTACTCAGTATCGTACATTTAATTTTTTGCAATTTTTATTTCATTAAATAACTTACACTTCGATTTTATGGAATCTTTCGGGTTTCTAGTTGGGCGTTCAAAGTGTTCAAATATGAAGTCTACGTAAGAATATGGCCGCCACTGTGTGTAGAGGAATCACTGTAATTTCGATGGCGCAGTTAGCGCAATCGTACGTTCTGCAGTAAAGTCGCAGCAAAAGAAATCCGAAGACCGATTAACGAAGTGCGAAAATTTCTGAAAATATTGGCTCCTGAAACGACTTAAGGGGGCCGGCAGGCATTTGGCCTTGACTGTCACGCTATGTTACGCTATGCCTTTTTTCTAGACATTTTACGTCTTAAATAAGTAAGTAATTAATTAAAAATGCATACCACCGTGTTTGTACATGTCTTTGCTACGTCTGTATAGAGCCTTTTTTTCGATACGAACACTAAATCTCTCGAAAATAAGAGAATCTCTCAGCGGCAGCCATCTTGTGACGTCTCACTTGCTTCAGAATTCGATTTTTCTGCCGAATATTACAAATTACTCCAGGATGAGGTAGAAATTCGCAATTTGGGCTCTATACAGACATAGATTGGACTTTTAGGAAACACTATTGACCACTTCTAAACTGCTCATTGCAATATTGAAGCGATAGTTGGAAAAGGTTTTGACCCATGCATACGTACAGTGACTCCCATAAATATTCGGACACTAGGTATAACTAACTTTATGATTTAATAATTCGTTTGTTGATAAAGCAATCGCCCTGGAAATTGTTTCTAGCAATAAAACATTTATTAAGGATGATAAACATATATAATTTATTTGAAAAATATATATACGTTTCATAATAAAAATTATTAAACGAAATAATGGACCATTTGTGGCTCACAAAAATATTCGGACACGTATTATATTTCTCTGGCAATCGCCTCCTGGGGACGCGATATTCCAAGAACGGGAAAACGTTTGTTTACAAACAGAATCTCGTGGACCATTAGATGTCCATGCCACCTCACTACTGTCAGTAGTAAACGTGAATTCGTTCAAAATGGGTCGCAAAGGAAAGAATACGAGTTTTTATGTGCGACAGCTTGTAATTTTTCATCGAGAAAAGGAAAAACCTATCGCGAAATTAGTGCAATGCTTCGTATAAGTAAGAGTACTGCTGCAGATATCTGTCGACGATTTTATATTGAGGATCGCATTGATTCTATTCCGCAAACTGGAAGACCAAGTCTCTTATGTACGAGGGAGAAAAGCAAAATTATTCGGAAAGTGAAAAAAATCCGCGCTTAAGTGCTCCAAAACTAGTTGGTGAGCTATTAGGAGAAAGCTCCAAAAATGTTTCAGCCGAAACAGTTCGAAGAGTGCTGAGGCAAGCTGGTTACAATGGAAGAGTAGCTAGAAAGAAACCATTTATCAACGAAAAGAATATTGATAAACGAAAAAATTTTGCAAGAGAGCTAATTTCTAAGGATGAGACATGGTGGAAGGATGTCATATTTGCTGATGAAAGCAAATTCAATCTGTACAATTCCGACGGAAGAACTATGGTGTGGCGGAAAGCGAATAAAGAGTTTAATTTTGAAAATACAAGAGCTACAGTGAAACACGGCGGAGGCAGCGTAATGGTCTGGGGTTGCATTTCGTCATATGGAGTCGGTAACCTAGTTTTTATTGACGGTATCATGGACAAAAATCATTATTTAAATATACTCAAAAATAATTTAATTCAAAGTGCTGAAAAAATGGGGCTTAATAATACTTTTAAGTTTTACCAAGCCAACGACCCCAAGCACAAGTCACGTATTGTGCAAGAATTTTTATTATACCGCTGCCCCAAAATTCTTCATTCGCCGCCCCAATCACCGGACCTTAATCCTATCGAGAATTTATGGGATGAATTGGATAGAAAAATTCGAAAAACCCCAATTACATCGATAGCTAAATTAAAACAAAGACTTGCAACTGAGTGGTCGAATATAACTGTTGAATATTTTAAAAAAATTACAAACAGTATGCCAAACAGATTAAGACATGTTCTTAAACAAAATGGTTATGCCACGAAGTATTAAACTAATTTTGTAATGCTAAATTACATTATCTAAATTGAAAAATTAATATTGTCCGAATATTTTTGTGAGCCAAAAATGGTACATTATTTCTTTTACTAATTTTTATTATGGAATTTATGTACATTTTTCAAATAAATTATTTATGTTTATCAACATTAATAGATCTTTTATTGCTAGAAACAATTCCCGGGACGATTGCTTTATTAACAAAGGAATTATCAAGTCGTAAAGGTAGTTATAGCTAGCGTCCGAATATTTTTGGGAGTCACTGTATATGGATTTCAAACCCTGCCGGCCCCCTTAAAAGTAAACACAATTCACGGACGTCGGAGAAGGAGGACGTCCGAAATTCGCGAACGGTTCGCAGCGAACATCCGGCCGACTGTATACGCGCATCCGTTCTTACATTCGGAGCATCACGGAACCCCCGGAACGATCGGCGTTACGTTCGATCGTGAACGTGACACGTGTCGGCTGCCGGCAATTATACCGACCGCTTGAAGCAGATATCTATCGGGTGTCCAAATATTGTTGCCACCAGCGAACACGTGCCGCGCGTTCGAGGTCACGATATTAATCAGATATCTGCGCGGATGTGCACCGCGTCGCCGGAATATTGTCGCGCGGCGATTGTGGCGTGTGCACGCGTGTGCGTGTGCGTGCGCGTGCGCGAGCGTGCAACCGTAATAACGGATGCCTTCTGAAGATCGGGACCTCGTCGCTGCTCGACATTGTCCGGAGATTTATGGCGGTCGCGATAACGGATAATTAGACTTGAATCGTAGGTCGCAGGCGATACCGATCGTCCGTCGGTTATCGCGGAGGAATTTATACGGGGCGCGTAACGCGAACGTAGCGCAAACGCGACCATAGAAAAATTCTGTCCCGAGGCTGTTGGACGCTGTCGGGGCATTAGCATATGTATAGGGATCGGGTTGGTGCGGGAGGGCGAGATTTCGGTAAAACTGCACGAATGGCCGGCGTGAAAACGGGAGCACGCGCGCAAAACCGGGCGAAAACGGTGCTCGAACTTTCCGGTGAAACGATGGTAACAACGATAACCATCAGACATCCGGCACCGTTATCACGGCAAATCTGCGACAACGGGAACCGCGGACCCATTGTCGGAGCCAATTGTTGCCACTCGCAATTCCTTGTTTTTCGGCTTATTCTACCTCGTCTCACCGGCCCTCCCTCTCCCCCTCGCCCCCCTTCTCCAACCCCCGGAGATCTCTCTCCCGGAGATTTCGCCATTAATCACGCCACACCGTTTCTGGCGTGCTTTGCGCGAAATTCTCCCCGTCCCTCCTTCATTCCCCCCCGCGGCTAGAAACCGCGTAAGCTGGACCTTTGTTTCATCCCCTTTCCGGCCTTCCCTACTTCGTCTGAGTATCCACTCGTAGCGGTCTTTGAAATTTATAAAATTACTGTCGAGCACTTAAACGACGGTTTTATTTCGCGGTACGTTGCTGCCTCATTGTGCGGCTGGTAACGTATTCGAGACGTGTCGAGGGTAATGCCGTTTCCACGTGTTTCTCAATGGCCGTGCGCGCGCCCGCGCGGCGTGTAACTAATTCCTCGCGTCTTTTTGCCGTTACCCTGATGGCCGTTTTTTGTTTATTGGCCGCGCGAACAACGGCTCCCATATTTTTCCTCGAACTTCGTGAGCGTTGCATTCCATTTCAAGGAAAATAGAACGCGTCTCTCGTCTTGGCAATATCCGGCCTCGTTTCGCGAGTTCGACGGTTCCGTCTGTTTCAATTTTAAACGGAGGCGATCCTGCGTAAACGAAATCAGTCGAGAACGGAGAATACAATTTTTCGTGCGAGGCTCCGTTTTCGAGAAAATTCACGAAAAGAATCATGGAAGAAAAAAAATCAGCTTCGATCAGCTTCTCTCCATTTTAGAATCTGAATCTGAATCTTTCTTTTTTTTTCAACGTCCGCTTGTACAAGAAATAGATGCCTAAAATTTCTCGGATTTTCAAACTTGATTTTCGAAAAAATTGTACACTTGTCGTATAATAATAGTAGCAGTTGATGCATTTAATTTGTCCCGTAATGATAGTAGCACAGGAAAGTAAATATAGAACGCAAGATTTATTATCAAAAAGCTAGATTAAATTGAGCGATAAATTGAAAATATTACTCCCAATTTTTATTTTTATTTCGTTGATTTCGATCAGCGGGTGAAATTAGAAAAATAGTTATAATTCGTATGAATTAGGTTAACCTAAAAATTGAAAGACGCGTCAAAGCAAATGACAGATGTCATGAAACAATGATTCTGATTGAAGGCTTCGCAATTGCGCGCTACGACATAACCCAGAGTAAGGGACCCAATTACTGTGTGGGTATCAATAACTGCGCCTATATTAATTATACTTATTTCTAAAGCATAATGAACAAGAGAGATATATAACACGTACATTAACCGATTTTAATAACAAAAATGTAATATTCATTCTGCTTTAAAAACAAGTGTAATAGGCACAGTAATTGGATCCCTACAGCTGCATTCGCCAATAATTCCCGTTTGAATACTCACTTGCTATTGTTATGGGGCAGAGTACTATATTTTCGATTTATTTTTTTCTAGTGTAGAATCAGCCTCGATGGCTTGTAAGGCGGGACGCGTGAACCTAATCGAATTGGTCGAATCGCGCGAAGTCCCCACGATGGATGGGAGGGGAGAATTTCGAATTAGCGCCGAGTTATTGCTTATTTACCTGGCTCGAGTATTGGACGATTTTGGGAGAAAGTGGGCCGTCGATACTCGGCTCTGACTGCTCATTTTCGATATAATTCCGCCATTATAACACCGCAGACTCATATCATAGTAATTCCGCGCCACGGATGCCCCCCGCTCCCATTAAATTAAACCCTGCTCGCCGGCAAATAACGAATTCGTTTCCCGTCCCGTTCCGTTCCGCTCGGCTCGTTTCGATATGGCTCTTAACGGTCAGAAGACTCGGTCATTTTCGCTCGGCGCGAGTGTGCCAAATCTTTTTCTCTCTCTTATCGATGTACCTAATACAATTATTGAACCTAATACGCACAAACGTTCGGGCACAAACGAGTCGGCACGTTTCTGTGCCTAACCGCACGTTGCGCAACGAAGTTTACCGCAGTGGCGATTAAATAACTTTCTAAATGCAGGTAACTCATTGAAAGCAGATTGAAAAAGTACTGTAACAGGAACTGAGGAATAACTCGGAAAAGATAGTAAGATTTCTTGATTCTAGGAACGCCTAGCACTGGTCCCAAGGGGACCGCGTTTGTGGCAAATGACATCAGAGGAAGAAGAATATTCTATTTTGTATTTTCTGTACAGACTGCTTTTGAGTACGTGTGGTTTCATTGCTCTCGATATTGACGGAGCCCACAGACAGTACCCCGGAGAGCAATCTGTACCCAAGGCTACTCCACATGCATAAAAAAAATCCTCGTGATGCTATATTTACTTTGGGAAACGGTAATATATCGCACGTCAAATTTATCGCAGATATATAGTACGCTTACATAACAAATATAAATGTTATACATACACAGAAGCTGTGAATTGTATCCGGACACTAAATTTACGATTTTCAATAAGCTATCGGCCATTTAAAATGTTAAGAAGAGATACGTCGGCGATGTTTAAATTTTTCTAGATTTGTACGAATCATTCGTAAGACTTATTTTAGTGTTTCTCTCTGTCATTGTGAAGGGAAAGTTCAAACATACGGTAGGTTCAGTCGTAGATTTCAGACGTACCAACCAGACCACCCGCTATATTGTGCAGAAACACCATTAGAAGAAAATGGACAATGGATTGTAAATATAGAGATTTCAAGCTTTAAAATGAGTCCAAGTTCGTTAATGTAGAGTCCTTTTTTACAAAATTGTAACAGTTGAAATATCTTTTTATTATTATAGAACACTCGTGAAATAATCTTTCAGACCCTCCGAACGGAGTAGACTTAAAATGGCGTTCTCATGTGGAATTTATTCGTCGATTTCGCGGGTTAGAACGTCTCTTTTGGCGCAATTTAGGCGCCAAAAATCAGAGTTTTTTATATATATATAAATACTTGGTATTATCTACAATCTTTTGGCTTTTCAAAACAAACTGAACATTTGTGATATTATTATTATTTCGCTTCATACAATTTTCTTTTGTGTAGTCGGTTTTGCACCGCAACTGATTTTGACTAAACATTTCAGATTTTCGTACACTTAATATTTCGTCCATGAACCTTTAACCTTGGTAATTGCCTGAATACGTTTAGGCATACTTAATACTACATTTTCGCAATATTCTGGTGTAATAGAATACCACTGTTCCTGCACTCTTTGCCACAAATCGGTTATCGTTGTTGGGGGAGCACTGTGTTTATTCTGTAACTTCATTTTTAAGTATGCCCAGACATTTTCAATCGGGTTTATGTCAGGACTTTGAGCAGGCCATTCCATGGTTTGAAATGGTTGAGTTTGCAGCCAATTCTTTACGCTCTTCACAACAATGCCGAGGAGCGTTGTCATGTTGGAATACATCACACTCTGGCTTCCAGTAAATTTTTTTCCAAGATATCCTTATACGTATACTGGTTCACCGTACCTTCTATTCGATGTAGTGAACCTACACCGTACGCCGTAATTCACCCCCACACCATAAGTGAACCACCACCAAATTTTATTGTTTGCTTCACATGACGCTGTAAAAGAGGTTCGCCTTGCTTCTTCCAACACCAAGAACGTCCATCCGATGAAATTCGATTGATTTTAGATTCGTCGGAAAAAATTACTTTTTTCCATTGCTCTATATTCCAGCTTAAATATTTTCTTGCAAACCTCGGACGGCCCTTGACATTCTTTTTTGATACAGCAGGTTTTTGTTTCTTCTCAATTGCTGTAAAATTGGCTTCTTTTAATGCCCTTCGAGCCGTCCACCTACTAATTTTCTTTTCAACATCGCTTTCGAATAACTTTGCAGCCATTGATGCCGTCGTTGTAATTTCTGAAGTAATGTATCTCGTCAATCTTCTCTTCTCCTGACAAGATAATAATTTTGGACGGCCTCCAAAAGATGCAGGGACTTTACTACAGTATTTTTTCCGTATCTTGTGTGCAACTCCCTGACCGACGACAAGTTTTCTAGCAATCACTCGCGTTGATAAACCCGATTTTAATTGGAAAATGATATTATTCTTCATATCTTTAGATAATGGCTTCATCATGTTATATTCATGCGCGTTGACGCATAAACAACGATAAACTAATAACTACCGCACTCCTGGTCGTGATGGACTACCAAATTGTTTACAAAATCTGTGTTCACAGTTCCTAATCCCGAGAATCTTAGTGCGGTGCAAAACCGACTACACGAAAAAAAAAAAAAAATTGTACGAAGCGAAATAATAATAATATCACAAACGTTAAGTTTGTTTTGAAAAGCCAAAAGATTGTAGATAATACCAAGTATTTTGTTTCTTTTGTATTCTACGTGCAAATATTGAATAAAAAATTATTTTCGTTAAAATGTCGTACGTGTGTTCGGTTTTGCTCCTTACTGTATATCTTTGTTAGGTCGGAAACTTTTCAGACCCCCCTCGTATATCGAGCGAACACTGTGCTCCTCCTCGGAAATAAATCCCGATCGATGACACGTTCCGGGCAGTGCTCGCTATGCTCGGATTCCCATCGGACAGCTTCTGCTATGTTGGCGCGTGGGTGGATCGCAATTTGAACCGGTCGAAAAGCGACCTGCAGACGCGATACCCGCCGAGAAGGCCGGGGGGCAACGCGAAAGAGACGCGCGGTGCAAAACCGGTAAGCCCGATTAATCGGCCTGGCCGTGGCTCGAACGGGTGTAGCCGGTCGTGCAGGTTGCTGTTCCTCGGCTAACCGCTTTTGCGCCGATCACGGCCGAAGACGATTATTGCTGCCGTTCGCGCTCCTTGCCACCGTCCATGCTCGCGAGCCTGTTCGCTTGTAGATGATATTCAAACGGGGCCGAAAAATCCACCGGGGAATTACGACTCGCAGCTGTCGAGATTGCAATTAATACGAGCCGGGATCAGGATTTACGCGCGCGCCGTTCCGCGGATGTCGATTATCCGTTTCAGTCACAAATTTCACTGTTAACCGACAGACTTAAAGAGGACCCCGTGTTAATTAAATGTATTTATCGAGTCGATCGATAACGATCCGACGGAGACGGGCCACGCTGAACAACGCCGGAGGATGGTGAGCCCGTTTCAAGGGATTAACGAGCGATACGCGTTATTTATAGCAAATTACTGTTTAAGAAGTTCTTATTCTACCTCTCCCGGCCCCGATCGCCGGCTCCTCTCGCGGTACACCTAATAAATCGAGCAACGCGACTTTAAGTGCGGAGAAAATTGCACCACGCACTGCATTGGATTGCCGGGGACGGACGGATATGCGCCCTGCATTGAGATCTTTGTTCAACCTGCGAGAGAGAGAGAGCGTTCCTCCGGCCGTTGCAGCAACGGCCGATCATTTTTCTCGTCAATCTCCGCGGAAACCGACGAATCCGGTCGTACAGGTTTCGCATCCTGTTGCGAGGCCGTTGCAGATCCACTTTACGCGAAACGGACCGATGAACTCGCACGATCGAGGGAATCGAACCGATCGCGGCGGGAGCAAGGGCGTGTACGAAACGTTGACGGATAATTAACGCGCGAATCAGAGGTTGTAATCTGGTTGTTAATTTAATCGCAGGCGCAAGCGTATTTAAATCCGAAAAGCAATCGGCCGAAAGAAGTTCCGTTAATTATAGGCGAGCTTACCGATCGCGGTTCTTGCGGACAGATCTGGTTAAGTGGAAAGCATAACGTTATCAAACGAAACGATAAAAAACAGCATGCGCGTGCCCGCTCGTACGCAAATTGTATCTCGAGCGTGAACGAATTTGTAATTGATAATGGAATCGAAGAGTTTATACCGTCCCCGAACCGTGTACGATACAATGGAACGAGAAATTTGAATAAAATTCATTAAAGATTCCCATTTGTGATCAGTCGGATAAAGGTTCAATGAAGATCGGCCAGCGGATGAGT
Organism: Halictus rubicundus; assembly: GCF_050948215.1. NCBI lineage: Eukaryota > Metazoa > Arthropoda > Insecta > Hymenoptera > Halictidae > Halictus > Halictus rubicundus. The sequence continues at coordinate 19,493,411 of NC_135151.1, forward strand.
GAAATTGCTGTCCGCAATCTAGCGATAATACAGACCTCGGTGAATATGTAAATACATGTAAATAAAATATAAGGAAACGCGGCGCGTACCAACTAATAGGGGTAAAAGTTTTAACGGCAAAATTTTCCGCATGGGAACCCGTTCTGGGTATGAAAAAATCGAATCAGTGATAACCGAATGATCTTGAAACTCGACGCGAATATTATGCGAATGGAGTACTTAAATAATAATGATTACAATGATGAAAATCATTTTATTTTCCTCAATGCTATTTTTAAATAATTACGTTTCACTCATGTACATGCAAAAAGCAAATTTTTCAGCGATTTTAAAAAAGCGATTTTTCAGTCGTTTATTCCACGTCCATTTATTTATTACACGTCAACGGAAACTACACAATTCGTTTTCGGAAAATGCTTGGAGCAAATTTTAACAACGATCACATTACAAAAATATCCAAATAATTCGATCGAGTAAATAATTACTTGCAGGCAACCTCTCGCGTTATTTCTAAAATAAAAGTAACGGAAATGATTCACTTCAAATTGTTACGTCTTATCCTCGCTTCAAATTAAATTCGCGCATATGCATCGACATTCCAAAAAACGAATGCGAGACCTCGCGACGTAGTGTTCCGAGAGATAGAATCTATCTGGATAAAACTGAATTTTCATGTTTTTCAATTTCAAATTTAATTCGAAAGAATCGATACGGCTCCCTTTAACGAAGTTCCATTCATTGGGCCGAAAGGAAAACTGAGTTATAGTACTTAATGGGATTTTTCAAATAAGAATCTTGGCTCGATTTTTGGCCTACTTCTAACGCTTATATTACCAATTATCTGCATAATTTCTTCGGCTCATGACCAACGCGCGCTAGATTGAGCCTTCCCCTTTCGAACGAGCCCTTTAGCAGCGAAAAATATTCTCATATAAGGACGAAAAGTTGAGGCACGTAAAACCATTTTTCGTCTATTTTTGTCGGTAACTTGGTCACTCTACCTTATCGCGAATCTACAGAGTCTTGGCTCAATTTTTGGCCTACTTCTAACGCTTATATTTCCAAATATCTGCATAATCTCGTCAGTTCATGACCAGCGCGCGCTAGATTGAGCCTTCCCCTTTCGAACGAGCCCTTTACCAGCGAAAAATATTCTCACATAAGGACGAAAAGTTGAGGCACGTGAAAGCATTTTTCGCCGATTTTTGTCGGTAACATGGTTACTCTACCTTATCCACGGAGTCTTGGCTATTAAGTTCTTTTTAAACGAAACGAGTTCCAAAACAAACAAAAATTGAATGCAAATAAAGTCTATTGACACAGAAAGACTACAGGTATATATTCTTCAGAAATTTTGTCCACCAAACACACATCCATGATCCAAGGCGTGCTCGGAACACCGTGCGACGCGACGCGACGTAGAGGCGACGCGGAATCTGGATACGCAAACTAACGTGCAGCGTTCAAAATGGATTCTTCTCGCGCGTTAGTTTAATCGCAGCGATGTCAATTTCCCCCAGGATTTGTAGTCACCGCAACAATCCTCTTCATCGACGTCCTCTCTCCGTTTTCGCATAGCTTCGAGACAGGCCGGGTAGCATCCGGTCGGGTAACCGGTTGCGGATCGGTGCGGCATCGAGTCGATTAACGCGTCTTTGGATCGTGGCGTGATCGCTGGCCCGACGGATCGACAGCAGATATCGAGCGGTACCGGAGACATTAACCGGTAACCGGACCGGGTATGGAGGAAACGGACAAGTGGCAAATGTTCCCCAACTAATTTCAAGTTGACTGGGACGGCGCGTCTCGTTTTAAAGGCCTTCGAAGCGATACGTCGTCCGACGGATATGTGCGAATCCGTCGATTAAAACCGGAGACACGTACGCGACACCGGCTGCGCCCGGTCGGATGAAGATCGGGCAGGCGATACATCGATACCCGTGGCGGCCGTGTCGACAGCTCGTTCGAGTTCCGGGCAAGTTTCTGCCGCCTGGCGCTCTTCGTCGGAGGACGGCTCGCACGGGCACGAGCACGGGCACAGGCTGTTTACCAATCTGCAGCCATCGCGCAAATTGAGAGCAACTCGAGCGTAAGGTCGGCTCAAGCTCCATTGTTCGGCGAACTCGCCCGGCGAGGAACGCTCGCCGTCGATAGCCAGGTGGCGGGAGTCGACACAGAAACAGAACTGCAGTTATCGCGGCTCCCGTCCCGGGCCCCGTGTTTGCATCTTTAAGTCTCTTCGATCGCGATTAACAGGCCGCGCCGCACCATCTCACCCTCGACTTCCATTTTCCGATACCGACCCGACGCGACGCGAACAGGTTGTATCGACAATCTTCGGCTCGCGACCGGTGCTCCCAGGCGGCAGGATTTGTTTGCTTGCGAGTAAGTCGCGGCTGCGTCGAGACCCGTGAAGGATGTTTACTTCGTACTTGACGGGAGCACTGCGCGGAACAGGTGAACACAAAACGGTGTTGGTCGCCGGCACTCCGCTCGCGATTCATAAAGCCCCGGAGTTTGCGCCGGTGCAAACTTTCTTGAAATGGAACTGTTTCATTTTTCTTTCCGTTTTTCGCAGATCAAACGGACCGTGTTTGTCCGCTGTTTGCAGAGGTTGCTCAGAACCCCCTCCACCCCCGCCGCCGGTCGATCTTATTATCCGGAAAACAGATTTGCGTGTAACACGCGCACTGTTCGGCGCGTTCGAAAATTTACGGTCTGCTCAGCTCCCGACGGTGCGCCTGCTACCGAGCGCCGATAATTCTTTCTCCGTTGCAACGGAACGTTACCGAATTAATTAATCCCACCGGAATCGACGGATTGAAGCACGTTTCGCAAACGCTTCGGAACGGACGGTTCGTTTGTCTGTGTGCTTGGCGTTCGACGTGTGCGCGCGTCTCGCGAAATATTGCCCCCGCTGATGTAGCAATAATTTTATGGAAATCCAGCGTGCCGTCGCGCACGGTCGTCCGGATCGAAGAGTTTAGCGTCATTCCGCTAAAAGATCAATTTTCTCGCGAACTCATAACTGTCCGCCAATCTCGAAAACGACGAAAAAGCGATCCAGAAATTAGGGGATTTTCGCCCCTGTTCGATCCCCTCCAATTTAGCTCTAATTTTCCTGCCGAATGATAGTTTACGTCAAGGTCAATTTTCTCGTAGCGATAGCTTACGGATTCATATCGCTTCCCAAGTATCCGCCAATCTCGAAAATGATGAAAGAGCGATCCAAAAATCAGTGGTTTCGCGCCCCTTTTGGGTCCCTCGATTTGATTTTTGTTTTTTAACAATTACAAGCATTGGTTTAATGCATGGCGTGCGAAAAGGGCTTTTAAAATTGCAATTGAAAAAATAAAGAAGGGACTTTTCAAAAATTTTTCATTCGAGACCGTCACGATAATCTAGAATATGTGTTTTATAAATCTACGTTAGTTGTACACTTGTTGAAAATTTCGCAGTAAAAACTCAGCAGCCATTCGTTTAGTTCGGTTGCCGGAAATAGAACGCATAATTGACTATTTCGAAGCTCCAGGTCAAAATAGACCCAGTCATCGTCGTCCGAGATATAAGCACACTTTTCACCCAGAAATTGCAGTACTTCGCGATACCCTGACGAAGTTTCCCCACATTTTCTTCCCGTTCTATTTGTTGACGAAGAGCATTCGTTTACACTAAAAATTCGCACCAAAAAGTACTTTGACTAGATTCCGTAGATTGGCGATAAGGTAGAGTGACCAGGTTACCGACAAAAATCGGCGAAATATGGTTTTACGTGCATCAACTTTTGGTCCTTAATTGAGAATATTTTTCGCTGGGAAAGGGCTCGTTCGAAAGGGGAAGGTTCAATCTAGCGCGCGCTGCTCATGAGCCGAAGAAATTATGCAGATATTTGGTAATATAAGCGTTAGAGGCAGGCCAAATATTGAGTCAAGACTCTGTAGATTCGCGATAAGGTAGAGTAACCACGTTACCGGCAAAAATAGACTAAAAATGGTCATCCAGGCCTTGGCAACATACGCTACCGCTCAAAAGTATCCGGACACTTGCGAAATATGTCTTAGCATTGCACAAAAGTAATTTCAGTGCCTGAAATAGTGACTAAAATCGATTTTCATTAGCTTCCTATGAAATATCTAACGTTCTAAATTAGAAATTACGTATGCGGAACTTACCAATACTACACTAAAATTAAATACGGGATTCATCGACGTATCCACCGCAGAGTGTCCGGATACTTTTGACCGGTAGTGTATATAGAGAGATCACCGTATTGTTTACTCGATATATGTCCGAAGCACGGGTCTAGCCAGGGACATGTATCAGCCAGGCGATCCATTGAAAAATGCAGCGAAGCTCTAGAGGTCTCAGTTCATCGTCCATCTCGGGCTACATATACCCCGCGTGGGGATAACTCCGCGACGTTTATCATCCATGCCTTGGCGACATATATAGCGAAAAAATCATTGTATATATATATATAAACGAGCTCGAGATAGTAAACAGCTTGAATAGAATCCGGGGAGGACCGAATGGGTGCATTTGCATCAGTGACTAAGCGATCTGATTCTGAGCCGCCCGGTATCGGTGGCCGGAGAAATATTTCGGCTCGTCAGAAAGGCAACGGAGCTCCCGGCGGCTTTCATTTCGCGGGGTGGCGAAAGTTAAGGAAACAGTTCCGGTAATAGAGTCAGCCGGTACACCCAGTATATTAAGGGGTGCCGTTCGCTTAAATTGCCTCTCGCCGGAGCTCCGAACCTTATCGTTGGTAGCCGGGCGTGATTGTTGCGAAAGCTGGGGCGGCGCATGGCGTGCTCGGGTACGGCAGCTTTGGACGCTTTGGTACGCGAGCCGGCATGGCATGGCATGGCATGGCATGGCATGGCTTGGCTTGGCTTGGCTTCGCATGGCATGACACATGGCACGCGCGCCGAACTGCTGCACCGAGTAGAACGGCCATCGATGTAGAACGGAGACGGCGCGGCGGTAGTATCGCCGGGAATCGGTTGTAAGGCTAATCCTTGCAAATAGACGTCGGGAGAGGTCCAGAGAGGCGACCGATACGCGTGTACCCGCCGATGTTTTATCGCTGCGGAACCCGGAAATTTTTCAACGGATAAACTCCGGAGCGGCGCGTAGCTTTTTGCGCCCGTTGGCTTTTTGCACGGTTAGAAGAGACGGGTGCTCCGGGACACCGGGGAAAAAAGCCGGATCGTCCGCGACGATTCGATGGGCAACGAGACACGGTGGAGGGGATTCTGGCGAGCTGCTGGTCGTTAAGGGGGCCGGCAGGCATTTGGCCTTGACTGTCACGCTATATTACGCTATGACTTTTTTCTAGACATGTTACGTCTTAAATAAGTAAGTAATTAATTAAAAATACATACCACATTGTTTGTACATGTCTTTGCTACGTCTGTATAGAGCCTTTTTTTCGATACGAACACTAAATCTCTCGAAAATAAGAGAATCTCTCAGCGGCAGCCATCTTGTGACGTCTCACTTGCTTCAGAATTCGAATTTTCTGCCGATTACAAATTACTCCACGATGAGGTAGAAATTCGCAATTTGGGCTCTATACAGACATAGATTGGACTTTTAGGAAACACAATTGACCACTTCTAAACTGCTCATTGCAATATTGAAGCGATAGTTTGAAAAGGTTTTGACCCATGCATACGTATATGGATTTCAAACCCTGCCGGCCCCCTTAAACCTCGCGGCCGCAACGGCCCCCGTACATATTATGATATTACGTATCGCGAGGACGAACAGACGATGACACACATCCGCGGCCACACGTCGGTCACGGAGAAATTGCTAAATCTACCGACCACGTCGGCACGGGCCGCGCCACGCAAAATAGCCTGCGGCCGCGGATCGATTAGATTGGCCGATCCGCGTTGCCAAAGGAATTCTTTGCGGTGCGCGCAGTGGTTAATTGGCAGGTAATCGAATGAATGGTCGATCTATCTTTCCCGAACGATGCGAGCTTCTGCCGAAACGATCCGGAAAAGCTTGCCTCGAGGCGCGAGGATTTTCATGGTCTCGGACCAAGATGGTTCGCGTCCGCGCCGCCGCCGTCGTCGTGGCGGTGGAATGTCTTTTGGAGAGTTCGCGAATTAGCGACCGTGCGAATGGCAGATTAATTCGTGTAAATCGTGGGATCGTCGTCACCGGGTTGTACAGCGGACACTTGCATGCTGAAGTCGCCGCGAAATGAAGCGGCCACTCAAGATCGTTGAGAGGAACTTCTCGTACAGTGTCTGCTCGGTGAATGCCGCCGCGGAGATGCCTCGCCTCGCCGCTTCTTTCACGCTACGGCGATTCATTCGAGGAAAGAAGACGCGTACAACGATCGCACACACACACACACACACGCGCGCGCGCGCGCGCAAAAGTGGTCTTGAGTGGCCAATTGGTCTGACATCTATAATAAGTGAGGATAATGTTATGATTTACAGATTAATTCTCGGTCGATCAATTGGCTCGACGATCTTCACGTGATTACTGGCTGACAACGGCGCTGACGTACCGCGCGGATTACTTGGCCCCGAGAACTCCGTCTCTTCTAATTAGACGCTGTGCCAGTAAACAAACATGTGCACGTCTTTACGGTTTTCTACGGTTTTTGTGCAATCTACAGTATTGAAGCTTTTGTAGTTTTATTTAGTAAAAAGGGAACCTCGTTCAGTCTTCGTTTTCATGCTTTCAGATCCAGCGACGGTGTACAGTAATTTCTCTGTATATGTCGCTAAGGTCTGCATGATAAACGTCGCGGAGTTATCCCCACTACCGCGGAGTATACACCGTGAACTGAGGCCTCTAGAGCTTCGCTGACCTTTTCTACGTCAGGCGTGGATCAAAGAATCTCCTGTCTGATACATGTCCCTGGCTAGACCCGGGTTTTGGACATACATCGAGTAGCACTACAGTGAAGGGCCACAAAACTCGAGAGGAGTGTAAACATAACACAAGTATGGTACGCCTTCTAGACGATACATGACTCTGGAAAGACCCGTGTTGTTGACATATATCGAGAATTCACTGTAATAAGAAAACAGTATTCTTATCCATAAAGATGTCCGCCTAAATACCTAGCCAGCGCCTAAAAGTATGGAATTAGCACACGTATGGAACGCACACGTGAATAATTAGTTTTGTGAAGAATCAAGCTTCCGAAAGTTGCTCCATTTTGCCGAAACTTCCAAGCTTCCCTGATTACATTTTGAGTAGTATTGGACGGGCGGACGTTATGCCACCGCGGCACCCATTTTTCGTAACTCGTTAGAAAGGGAATTTAACTTGTCGCCTATCGCGACATTCTCCGTTTGGATTTCGAATGCACTGCCAAACGAAACAACGCTCGAACGGTTCATTTGAATTTTTCGCGGGCTTCGCGTGCCGCACCGTTCCCACTCGGCGTCAATTGAGATTGGAATTTCGTCCAACTAGGCGCTACCGCATATTCTTGGGTTGTAGGTGTGTAAAAAATTATAGGCTATTATACTTGCTGGATGTTTTATATCGGATGATTGCGAAACTTCGTGCCCGATTTTCCGAGACCTCAACAACTCCTTTGATATTAAATCGCGAATATTACAAATACACTGCGGATCTTTATACATTTATCGCTTCTGGAAATTTTCCAAAATACTGTAATATAAAATTCCACACAGAATAGTACGATTTTTATTTATTTCAGATCTACAAAGGCCACTACCATATGTCTCCTCCACGATACATGACGCTGGCAATACCCGTGTTGTTGACATATATCTAGAATTTCCTGTATATTCATTTAATAATTTCCCACGAAATTATCTTTGTAATTTCAATAATTGTAAAATAAAAAATCCGGAACCGGTCATTTTGACCGGGGCTGGTGGGTTTAGTGCCAAGCGTAACGGATCCAAAAATTTCTTCACCGTAAGAGACGCTTCGTTACATTCCAAAGGAAATAGAGATCTAACCGAGGCTCGTTCAGTATTTCGCTGAACCGAGTCTCATCGGGTCAAGAATTTCACAAATACATAAACTCCACAATCTAATACAGTAGAACCTTGCTAGTTGCAATTTCGTTGATTGCACGTAATCCTCGTCCGTTGCATACTAGCCTCTCCCGCCACGAGGTGTTCAAGGTTCCGGAACTCGTGGCGGAGATTGTGGTGGTTACGCAGAAGTGAAAGAAGATCGACATTACCGAATCATCGACACCTCGAACTTTGCGCGCATTTTCGGCCCCGTTTAGGCCAAACAAGTGCGTTTTACTTTCATGAGACGAACACGAGTTACACATACTTGCACATTACTTTCCAAACTATACCGGTTAACCCTCAGCGGACCAATGCCGCCATAGAAGCGGCATGGCACTTTTACTTACTGGGTCCAATGCCGCAAAACTAAAAAAAAATAAAATAAAATATAAATATTATTCTTTCTATACTTGACATAAAAATGTTGAGTCCTCAGTTTTTCTTCGTATGAAAAGTAGCTTGGACCTGGTGGGAGGTCAACTTGAAACTCTTCCGAACCGTTAAGGGCCCGGTCTTCGTAGATTCGCGATAAGGTAGAGTGACTACATTACCGTCAAAAAATGGTTTTACGTGCGTCAAGTTTTCGTCCTTATATAAGAATATTTTGTCACTGGTGAAGGGCTCGTTCGAAAGAGGAAGGATCAATCTAGTGCGTGCTGGTCAAGAGCTGCCGTGATTATGCGGATATTTGGTAATATAAGCGTTAGAAGTAGGCCAAAAATTGAGCCCAGATTCTGTAGATTCGCGATAAGGTAGACCGACCACGTTACCGACAAAAATCGGCGAAAAATGGTTTTATGTGCCTCAACTTTTCGTCCTTATATAAGAACATTTTGTCGCTGGTAAAGGGCTCATTCCAAAGAGGAAGGTTCAATCTAGCGCGCGCGGCTCATGAGCCGACGAGATTATGCGGATATTTGGTAATATAAGCGTTAAAAGTAGTCCAAAAATTGAGCCAAGACTCCGTAGATTGGCGATAAGGTAGAGTGACCAGGTTACCGACAAAAATCGGCGAAAACTGGTATTACGTGCCTCAACTTTTCAAAAAAAAAAGTCACGTAACTATGCCGAGCCCTTAAGTGTCAAGTCGCAGCGGCGTCGGACAGCCTAAAGGAATCGATCGTTTGGGCCGGTCTCGAAAGGTGGAACGCATAACTCGCTTTCAACGAAACTTTTACGAAGGTCGTGCGTACACGAACCTTCATCGTAGTTCCGCCGCGCTGGAACAGAGGGAAAGAGAGAAATAGAGAGATGGAGTGAAAGGGAGAGAGAGAGAGATAGAGAGAGAGAGAGGGAAAGAGAGACGAGGGCCCACCGAAGCACAGGTATCGGACACGTATGAATATCACATGACCATCGGTCTCGTTCGAGCGGACCCTCGCGTTTGACCTGGCGCGTGCATGCGAGCGTCACGTGAGGACATAAAATATTTTGTCGCGCCGCGACAATTTACCCTTCTCCCGCTATTTGCCCCCTTCTTTTCGGGGAGAGGGGGCAGGGGGGCCGGATGATAGAGGGGAGGGAGAGGGAGGTTCGAGCTCCAACAAAAAATCAATAGGCCGCCGCAGGAAATTGAATTTGGCCCGCGCGAACTGGCCCGGCGTGTACCGCAGCTGCGTGGCCGTCGAGAGAAAGGAAAAAAAAAATGGGAAAACGAGCGCGAAGGAAATAGCGCCTGTCGGTCGGACGCGACCGAGGCCACCTCCATCGAGATTCATTCGATTTCTAGCCCGGCTGAAAATGTGTTCAACCCTTTACAACCGTACGTCTGTTTTCAGTCATCCGATGGATATCCATTCCACTCGTACGTCTGCCGTCACCCCCTCCCCATCCCCATCCCCCTCCTCGTCAATGAAACTAGATGTGTATTGCGATTCTTTGTGCGCCGCGTACATCTGCTGACATGGAATGTGATGGATGGGGAACGGAACGCGCAAGTTCCTTTTTTGATACTTCTGTGGGCCCGAATGTTTCCATTTAAAACGATCATTGACGCCATTTTGATGTCCCTTCCCCGCTTGCTGTGTCTTCACCGTGAAATGACTATGCCAAGATAGAACCTGACGCATTCGCACCGATATTCGGAACCTGAGTTACGAGTTACTATTCATCTACTTCAGGTTAACCCTCTTGCTACCACCCCTGCATAGCTGGGGTATGCGAAAACTGCCAGGGCCAATCTAATGTTTACCATTTTTAATTTAATTTAATGCTAAAGAATTAAGTTACTGGTTCAGCTAATATTTCCTGTAGTCAGCCATCATCAACTTGAAACTTTTTAATTTCGTATGCAGAGTATCACAGGACGGACTGTATTTACAGTAGTTGCAGTCTTTTCTCGATATATGTCGCAAATATCTAGCCGATAAAAGTCCCATAACTATCCCCTCCACCGCTAGGTTTACCCTGTGAGGGGCCTCGGTCGCCGAGGAGTGTCAAAGTATCAAAAAATAGTGTCTTCTAGCCGATATATGTCGCTGGGTGGATCCGTGTTGTGGACATATATCGAGAAAACATCCGTCCCGAGTTGCTCTGTATTAACAAAAATATTTTACCAGATTTCTTGTCCTCTGTCACTTTTGCAATGGAATTTCATTGTCACCGAAACGGCCATTGTTCTCTATATATGTCGCCAAGGCCTGGACGATAAACGCCGCGGAATTATCCCCACTACCGCGAGGTATGAGGGGCCGCGAAGCTCGAGAGGCCTCGGGCACCGAGGAGTGCAAGCATAACACGGCTCGGGTATGTCTTCTGGACGATACATAGTTGATGACATATATCGAGAATTCGCTGCAGTCTTAACCGTGTTAAATCTTCATCGAAAGACAAGACCCGGTAAAAGGTTCGTCAAAGGATCACTGTACGTGCTCGCGTTCCTGGTAATATCGCGAGCGATCTGATGAGCAGCAAGATGGAACGATACTTCAATTTCTCGAGCACGATTCTCCCAAGGTCTGCCCGGTTTCGTTTCTTTGAGGACACGGCGTAATCTAGACGCGACTGAACATTGAAAATCCGGGCACGCAATTGCTTTCGTTCGAACGACGCAGCCAGTGAATTTCTCGAAAATGTGCTCCGAACGAGCGAAACTCTGGATTGAAACGGGACCGTGTGCAAACGGTTAACAGGGGATATTTCAGATGAAACCAATCTCAGGTGAGAAATTACAGAGAAACACTGGTGGAGATCGGTGTTCTATGTTATCTTAGTTGACTCACCCTCTTCGTCGCTGCCGATCATGGCGTAACGCTCGTATCCGGTCAGATTCCTGACTGCGCCAAGCCCGAAATCGTCCTTTGTCCACTGAATCGGTCCTTTCTGGTCGAGGACCCGGCAAGGAAGCGTCACGCGACTGCCGATCACCGCGGTCTGATCCATCGGCTCGATCGCGAACCGCTGATATACTACTTCCGTGGTCGTGGCCGGCCTCGCCGTGGAAGCCAAGGGTGACACGTTCGTCATGTTCGTGGCGGACGTTGTCCTGGTTCCCAGTGTCAGTAGCAACGGCAGCCAGATTATAGACGACGCCGATTGCGCCGCGGCCTTTGTTCTTCTCCTGCAAAAGAAGCGTAACAGAATGTTTAACGAGAATGATCAATACCAAGGTAAACGGACAATTTAGGATGTAGTAAACAAACTTTTCGTCAAAAGGAACATGTTTTCGTATTTTCGTATAGACAGAGAAACAAACGGTTGTTGCATTCGTTGCCCCATGTACCACACAATAGTATAAAGCAGGCCTGGGCAACATCTTCCCCGCCGTCGCTTCACGAAACCCAGTATCAGTGCGTCGGTTCCCCCACCACTGGATAATTTATATAACCCCGTCGTGCTTCCATCTCTCTTGGAGACAACACAAGGCCCCCTTCTTTCGCACACCATAGGAGCATGGTGTGGGGCCTCAGGAGTGGGAAGAGGACTCGCGCGTGGCTCGCGAGCCACCAGTTGCCCAGGCCTGGTATAAAGTCACGAAAGGAAACTAATGCAGCAAATTAGTGATAGGTATAAATCGGAGAAAGGATAGTCGATTTACGAGAAAAGTCAAAGCTACGGTCGAAACCGGCAACACCGTCGAATAACACACGTTCTAAATTAGTCGAGGCAACGGGTTCCGAGTTCGCGAAACTCGCGGGAATTCCGATATTTTCGATGCCCGAAATAGACCCGACATTTGGGGAATTCCGCGCGCCGCTAGCTGTAAGTTAATAAACATTATCAGGATCTGCGGGACGCGAAATGGTTGGACGAGTAATCACTGTAGTCGCTTCGAACTTTTCGGTGCCGGTTACAGTGAACGAGCAGAAGGACGAAAATACCTTCGTGTCGCGAAATTACGTGCGGCAAAGCCGGCGTGCAACAACGAGGCCGATCAATCGTTCGATCGCAAAGGGTACACGAACGAATTCGGTTAAAGGGTAGTTGCGAAAGTGTTTACAGAGACTGTTTATCTTCAGCTAGCCGTGACGCATAAACTAAACGCTAAATATCGTACATCCGCATAACAATTCTTCCTGGCCCGGGGGGCCGGGGGCCCGGGCACGGATTTATCCCCTGAAACATAGGCCCACAATTAAGGATCACCATGAATTCTGAAAGTGCACAAATCTCCGTGTAACGGCCTGATGTTTACGGTGCCGCGAGCGCGACTCGCTGCCGTGAATCCTCCACGGCGGGGTGTGCCGATCGAATGGAGAACGGGGAGGGGAGGGCGGGGAAGGGGAAGGGGAGGGGAGGGGAGGCGAATGAGTGATCTAAATGTGAAATAAAGGTAGCACCGACAGCGGTGCCATTCTCGCGATCACGACGTAACCTGCCAATTGTCATTAAAAGTGTGCAGGGTTCGTTGTTTAACGCGCTTCTTCGTTTCCCTGTGTTTCTGTTCCACTAGCCGCGGCGCGTCGCGTCGCTCGAAACTTGATTTACGTTCTCATAGACGGCGGCGACATCCCTTAGCCTGGTTCTCTTTCGAGCCGTCCTTATTTATCTTTACGGTCCCACCGGATTCGGAAACGGGCGAGAGAGAAAAAGAGAACGGAGGCGTGGGAGGAGGCGGGGGAAGTCGTCGCCGTAAATGGGACGATAAAACTATAGCCGGCACGACGGTAGCAATTTATTATTGCGCTGTAGAGCGCACAGCCAACCGTGCACGTGATGCCACCATTATGAGGAGAGCCGGAGGAGACCTTCTTTTTTCTCTCTCTCTCCACCCTCCCCCTTTTTTACGAGGGTAATGCTGTTTTGTCGTTGCAGCGAAAAAATACGCTGGCTGTGCCGGCAATTATTACGCGGGGCTGCTTTACCGGGGAACAAAAAGAACGGCTATCTAGTTGTCATCGGGAACGGCAGGGAGGAGCGTGCGCGAGCGGCACGTCAAACGATCGAGAAATATTAGGGGGACCCATAAGTAATCAATTATTTTGAAATCTAAAACAAACTTTGCAGTAAATTCAAGATTTTATTTCTTAATTTATTATACAATGTCCATCATTATCAAGGACAGTTTGCCGTCTTTCCTGCAAATTTTCCATCCCCCTCTTATAGAAATCCAGGGTTCGTCAAGCAAAGTATGACGCCTCCTCAAGACGCCTCCTAACATCTTCTACGGAATGTTTTATTTCTTCAATAATGCTCCAGAGATCTGAAAACATTAGAGGGAGCAATATCCGGTGAGTACGGGGGTGCGGTCAAGTTTCCCATTGCAATTCAATTTCCCATTGTCAATTTGCAGTTTTACACCTTTTCTGTGGACTAAAGACGGCCCCTTTTCCAATAGTTCTGAATACAGCCGTTGTAATTCCTGACAATACAACTCAGCAGTGATTGTAAAAACGGAAACTGTAAAAGAATATTTAGGTGACGTGGGGTAAATGAAATGATATGTGACGCGATGGTTTCACGGGTAACAAAAAAATATAGTTTATTCACGAGAACTGGTTAACAATTAACAAATAATAAAGACTATAAAACACAACGAGAAAACTTGAGTCCATGAGAAAAATGCGAAGACCAAAATATACGGAAACTCTACGTCGCGTATAACAAAACCGTCGCGGGTGACTCAGACTAAAACTCTCTGGAGCTATCGTTCTCCGCGAGAGTCCAAAGCTTTCTGCCCTTCTCGTTTCTGAGGCGCGTTAAATAATGTCCCCGAAAAACCGTTAAAATTGGGAGAGGTTCTCCACCCCCACAAGGGCATGGAGAAAGTTTCCTCCCCCACACATTGCATCCGGGGACTTCACTCTTAAGGGTACTGTAACGGTCGAGCCGAGGTTCTGGCAATCGTCACTTAAATGACCAAGCCCTCAACCCGACCTCCCATGGTACGCACTTGAGAAGGATGGAATTTCCGCGTCCGAAAATTCCACGTTCCCACGCACCATGGTCGCCACAAATACGTGTTTCCTCTTCAACGGGTACAGGACTAAAGGCAGAATTGATTACTTATGGGTACCCCTAATGCAATGCTTCGAATGATTGCACGACAATTAGAATTCGCAGCTCGAGACGGCGAGGCTCGATCAATTCGGATTCCTTGCAGCCCGCCCGCGGCCCGTTCCTCGGACACGTTCTGCCAATTCTCCCGGTGCCCGATGAAACAAGAGGAACGACGAGATCGCTCGTCGGATCTTCGCGAATAAACTGCGATCACGATAAACGGCGCGGCGGCTGCACGCGTATCCTCGCCGCGTTACAATTTACGTAGCAATTTCTCGCTCTGTTGACCCAGAGGGCCGCGCCGCGACGGACACGGCGCTCGCGCCTGCCAGCCCGGGAAGCACAACAGTCGGCCAACGAACCATTCTCTTAATCGTTTCATCGACCTCTCAATTAACTTTCATTCGTCTGACCAACGATTACTCGAAGCGATCCGCTCGGCGTCTCTGCTCGGACCGCGTCGTCTCCTCGCGCTCTTTTATCGCTTCATTCCGCGGGGGAGATCAATCGTCGGCGCTCGAACGAGGCCTCGATGGGCTCGACTGGAAAGAATCCCGCCATTTTCCCAGAGGTACACTGTACCGTTCGAACACGTTTCTCGCAAATCGAACACGTTCGATGGGAAAGTGTCACATTATTTGCCACATACGCAGGCTCAAGACAGTGTTCGAACGCCCTCTGAAACGGTATAAATTCTTTTTTAACCCGTAGCACTCGAATGGCGACAGGCGCCACTAAAAATTGCTGTATCATTATTCAAAATATTTTTTACACTACTAAATTTGTTTGTATTTCATAAATTGCTAAACATTTCAGTACTCTACGAGTAAATTGCACTATTTTCGTATGTATAGCATTAAATAATATACACAGGGTCATCCGTTTTTAAACGGCCAAACGTCAACCAGCTATAGAGGACCCCAAATGGAACAACTCTCACCCCGTAACACTTTTTTTGATTCGGTCTTGATTTCTTAAAAATATTTTAAACAATACGCACCCAAAAGATGTATTTAAAATCATTCTTAAAACTTGAGCCCCGTTACATTCCTTGAGTATTGAGGTATTGCTGTAAAAACCAAGATCCAAAGGTCATACAAAAAAGTTGACTTAATAAAAAAGATGCCCCTATTTATTTTAAACCAAACAAAGAAAAAAATCATCAAGATACATAATTGCAGTCCTAATATATTTAATCTTAAGTGAACGCAAAAAAATGACGGGTTTTTGCAATTATCGAAAAATCAAGACCGAATAAAAAAAAAAGTGTTAGGGGTGAAAGTTGTTTCATTTGGGGTCCTCTATAGCTGGTTGACGTTTGGCCGTTTAAAAACGGGTGACCCTGTATATAGAAGGGAAATATTCTAGGTCGGGAGAAATGTTTCGTTTCAGAGTTAAAATGGCTTCGAGTGCAAAGGGTTAATTGCACCAAACGACCTTGACTTCCTTTTTGAGCAATCGGAAGAATTAGATGTTCTGGAAGAAAGGTTTCATTGGTTCAATGTTGCTCCTCGCTGTAGAAAAGTGATGCCAGAGAAGATACAGTGTTTTCTCGATATATGTCCCAAATATCTAACCGATAAAAGTCCCAGACCTGTCCCCACCGCCGCGGGGTATACTTTTCCACATTCGGCGTGGATAAAACAACAGTATCTCCTGGCGGATATATGTCCCTGGTTAGACCCGTGTCGTGGACGTTGTATCGTATTCTTCATAATTATGAAATAAATCTCACATGAGATTTTCTGTAATAAAAAAAGGAAAAACACCGCAGTGCGTATAGAAACGCGAAGCAACGTCGTCGAGACCGGTCGAAGCTGATGCGAAGGAACGATTGTTGCGTCAGTGCGGGGAACGCTCTAATCCTCCGGCGTTATCGTCGGTGGGTCTTGCGCTGACTTCCGTCGGTGGACAGGCGTCTTGGAAAGGCACGCAAGCTCAGAAAATCTCATCCGCTCGTTACACGTCGTGGCCGTGTTTCTTCGGGCCCGGGAAGTTAGTCGCGGGTAGAGCAGCAAGTCAGCTGGTTCTTGCCGCGGCGTGTTCCGTTCCTCGACAAAGAGAGGATGTCGTAAGACGCTCGTACGACATCGTGGCCGGCTGCTTCTTACGAGCTCAATAGGATAATAACCCCGGGGTCGGTCGACGCTACCGGTCGAACGGACCGTTTTCAATGGGTACACGCGAGTAATGGCCGTAATAATAATTGCGCTTGTGCCTTGCGTCCTCGCTCGCGTTCCTTCCCCTCCCCTCCCCTCCCCACCGCCGCTCTACCCCTCTCGCGCCGCGTCGCCCGATGCCGTGCGTCTCGGAAACTTTGAAATGTGTTCGGGCCACGGGACGCGCGTCCTATGTGGGCCACGTTTCCTGTCGTCGTTGACAAATGCCTGGATCGGCTGCGGCTTTGCGGCTCAAATCGATACCGGCACTTTAACGCGTTCACCTGGGCTTCCGCGCTTTCGGAACTTGTTCCCACCCCCACCCGTGCCCATCCCGATATCTGGTCGATGCTGGGAAACGGGAGAGTGTCGCGCGTCAAGCCGCACACCCTGCACACGCGTGCACGTTAATACCCTTGTGCAATTAAAACCGGCAGAGTCGCGACCGGTTATTAAGATCCTCGGGCACGAAGACAGAACACGCCGCTGACGATCGGCGTTTATAATTTCTGGATTGCTGGCGTGAACGACGACGAAGCCACGGTTCACGCGCGTGATCAAGAAGAAGGCGATGCTCCATTGTCGCGACGACGGCAAGCGGTAATTTCAGCTGTGTAGCTATTAGGCTGTCGAGTTTACGAGATTCTAATACTTGAACGGAATGTTCTGACTAGCTATTTTCGCGTTCCATAACTTGCTCTCCAAACTGAAGTCAATCTCTGTCACGCAAACTTTGACCATCCGCGGCCGCTGGTCGCTCACAGAAATGCGAGGCGTTGCGGAGGTTAATAATTAGCGTATACGGGATCAGGAAAAACAAGAAGTTGCAAATCCAATTATTGACCAGGACGCAGGAACAGTCGTTGGCTACGTGATCGTGCGAACTCTCGTGGTGGAATCTTCGACGTAATAACTGCAGCGAACCGGGAGCAATAAACTTGTTTGATCGGAGAGGTTTATTCATCATCCGAATTCCATTGCGGTTTTTATCTTGCGTTTGTTGATGGCCTAACTGGATCCAATGACGAGGAACGGTTCAAAGAAGGAAACGCGTTCTGTGTCTAGGCTGATAGCAAAACACAGTGATTCTAAATGAGCACCGCGGTTAGGATTGTGGTTCGCGGACGTTGCTCGTACATCTCGAGAGACCAGCGACGGTGTTGCGACTGATTTCCTTGTATTTATAATTGTATATAGGGTGTACCATTAACCACTGGCGAACTGGTTACGCGTAACGAGGGGGAGCGCCATCTTGTTGGAAGTGAAAAAGTTACCACGCACAAGCTATGCAAAGACGAACACATTACTGTGGCTGTTTTCCGATTAATAATAATCTCGCCTAGGCTTGAACAGTTGGATTTCATCGCGCAGACAGTTCTCAAAACAGTGCGTTAAGAAAATGTGGAATCAAATTTGGAAATTTTTGGATCAGATCTTCAAGCTTCTTACGACCAACCTTGATTAATGTCTGTTTGAATTCAAAAAATGATTCCAGCAGATATCGAAATGAATAAAAATTGAACTAAATTAGACCTGAACGCGTGTCCCATTAGAAAAATTGATTTTCCCAAAACCGGTGTTTTACAGGATAGTTTATGGTCGAATATTGCGTGTCCTTTGCCATGTACATTGGCAATGAATAATCGATCCATTTCTCATGTAACGCGGTAAAAGTTAATACTTTTAATTAATTTCCACGCCGCATTTAACACCGCCACGAATCCCGCGGAAATTTGTTATTCAACCGATCGAACATTATAATTCAGGGATTACGCTGTTTCCCCCAGCGGCGCGGTAAATAATCGTCAGACGGTCAAAAATTTCGAGAATTTACGGCGGTGCACGGGCAGTATTTTTCTCGCGGCCGCGCGCGCGATCCGTTACGTCGATGTCCCAATCTGCGGAACGATGGCTCGCAAATCAACGATTTTTTACCATTACTGCTACGATTCCGCGTGTCCGATACATACCGTTCGTTCGTTACCGTTCCGAATTCCGGCATAATTGTAGCGGCGCGTAACGAACGGTTCGTCGAATCGCCAAAAAAGCAGTGAAAAAATAAAAAACACACACACACGGAGAAAAATAGAAAGCGGGGAAAAAGCGTTGAAGAAAGATCGCCGGAAGAGGCGCTGTTCGTTAGGCGCTCACGCAACGTATCAATTATGGGGAGGACAGATAATTGAATCGTTCCGACGGGGCGACCAGTAACGAAGATAATTCATCGTAACGGGCGACCGATTACAAAAGGTTGGACGTTCCATCGAAACACGATCGGCTGTTGTCGAATCGAGGGCAAAACAGAACGCGTCATGGTCTCCAGTATCAATTGGCCGAATCGCACGCCCCCTTTGCTTTTTATCGCGGTCGTGCGTCGAGATTTCGCGCGGTTTCGATTTCGAGCCAGCCCCGCTGCCGTCTACTATTCCGGCTGCGTATTCTGGTCCATCCATCGAGCACACCGTGCCCGTACAATGTAACCGAGCGCCCGTAGATCATGTTTCACCGATAAAACCCTGCCACTCTGTGGAGACTCGCGATAATTAATTGCCGGCTGCTCATTCGAACAATTACACCTGAATGCCGTAGCAATTATCGGCGCGAGGTACCAACGACGCCCGCGTTTCAACAAACGCACACGTTTGTCGCCTGACTGCTTACTATCGCCGCGAGTCATCGAAATTTTCGCCGGGCAAAAATTATCCGCCAACGCTCCCGGCGAAATTACCGTCGCACCACCATACGAAATAATCCCGCGCGTAACGTACGAAATACAGCCCCTTCTCGATAATTGTCGCAAATACCTGGCTGATATAAGTCGCAGAACCCTACTGCCGCGGGGTGTACCTCGTGAGGGGGCTCGATAATACTGGTACGATGCTCAGCGTGGATCAAAGAATAGTATCTCCTCGACGATATATGTCGCAAATACCTGGTTGATAAATGTCGTAGAATTGTCTCCACTGTCGTGGGGTATACCTCGTGAGGGGCCTAGAAGCTCGATAATACGGGTACGTCGTTCAGCGTGGATCAAAAAATAGTATCTCCTCGATTATATATGTCGCAAGTACCTGGTTCATAAATGTCGCAGAATTGTCTCCACTGCCGCGGGGTATACCTCGTGAGGGGCCTAGAAGCTCGATAATACGGGTACGACGTTCAGCGTGGATCAAAAAATAGTATCTCCTCGATTATATATGTCACAAATACCTGGTTCATAAATGTCGCAGAATTGTCTCCACTGCCGCGGGGTATACCCCGTGAGGGGCCTAGAAGCTCGATAATACGGGTACGACGTTCAGCGTGGATCAAAGAATAGTATCTCCTGGAAGATAATTGTCGCAAATACCTGGCTGATAAAAGTCGCAGAACTATCCCCACTGCCGCGGGGCATATCCCGTGAGGGGCCTCTAAGCTCGATAATACGACGTTCAGCGTGGATCGAAGACTAGTATCTCCTGAACGATACATGTCGCTGGCAAGACCCGTGTTGTTGACATATATCGAGAAAACACCGTATGTGTTCACATTTTCTTCGATATTTTAAACGCCTCGGGGTCCAGAACAATGAAATCGTCGGACTTCAATTACGACGCGAAATTTCCGGTACGTTAATATAAATTGAAAGGGTAGTCGTATAATTTAATCACAGTATCGATTTTCATTAAACAATCCAAAGAGGTACAAGAGTTCGAAATGGAAATCCGTGAACGTAACAGGATAGAGTAATAGATATTATATTACGTCAGAGGAAAATGATCGGAAAAATAGATTCTAATGCGCGGTTGGTGAAACTCGAATGAAAGTATTTGCAATCATGGCGCGGAAATTGAGCCAGTTTCGCCTTTTCTCTGGACCAGTGGTTCTCAAACTGGTTGCCCGGGAAATTTCGAATTGTTCACATGTGAGAGGCCGAGCACGTCTCGTACTTCGATCTCTACTAACTGTAAAAAGCAAAAAAAAGTAACAATAATAGGTGTGCCGGTGAAAAATGTTTGAGAACCGCTGCTCCATACCATATCGTAATCAGCAGAAAACGCTGCCGGTAGGTTCTAGGAACTCGGGGGGGAAATTATCGACGATAGCATAGTAATTATAGTATCAAACTCGTGCAATAGTCAATTTATTACTCGGCCAGCTAATGGGCAACCTCGCGTTGCCTCAAAGCACAGTTGCTTCGCTTAGTTGTCCGGTATTAGCGCGACGATTGGTTGTCGCGGTCGCGGCGCTTTCGAAACGGAAATTACGTAACGCTGCTCGTGAGTGGCAATGAGTTGTTTTTTTTCTCCCCCCCCCGGCCTTCGCCCCGCCCCCTGGATAGGTAAAACGCATCGTTACGGGCCGATCTGTATCTGACGGGTGAAAATCGAACGCGGCGACACGGGTCGGCCGGGCCATCGGGTACAAGTCCCCGTCGTCGAGCCATCCAAGAGTCAGGCCGAGACACGGCGTCTCTGATCAATTTGTCATCGTGTGACCTAGTATCAAAGATACGAGTCCCTGGGGGCGCTGTAGCTTCTGGAACCATCCGGTTTACGTATACATGCGGCTGGCATACGGACGCGGCTCGATACCGTCGCGTCGGATCGGCCAGGTTATGTGCTGGAAACGATAGCGGCGCTGCTCGATTCTCGCATTCGATTCCACCCACTGTTATTTAACGCTGCACGCTCCCCGGCGCCACAGTGCTCCGGATCGAAGAACTTAGGGACATTCGACCGAAACGTCGACTTTTCGAAACTGAAAACTAATCACTTTGTATTGCTTTGTGATCGTCCATAGACCTCGAACATGAAGAAATCAAGAAATTGAAGAAATATTTTAGTTACTACTTTCGAAAGTGGCATACTTCACCAGGCAGAATTGCTCAAGTTCTTTGCGATGTCCTCATCACATTTTTCAGTTCAAATGTCCTCAGTACATTTGATCAAAAATTCTAATAACATAATTACATTACATATATAAGAAAACTATTTGAATTCCCAGCTATTATACAATGGTTTTAATAAGTAAAGCAACTGACTCGACAACTACGTTGGGGTTTAACAAGAATGGATAAATGGTTCATTCTATTTGCCTTATACACGTGCTACACTTACAAGCTACATAGAGCGTCGAACAAACAGAAACGCACGCGCTAGTACATAGAGGAACGCACTTCACTCTAACGCGTATCGCGCCACCTATTCGTCACACTTGTGGCGGGGAATACGAATATCTCTTCGTGTCAAACCTCATCAAACTACATAAAAATTTATAAAAATAACTAACAAATATGATATTTCTTAGTTCAAACCTCATTTCAGTATCTCAAGCGGTTCGAAAGTGATACACGAATGACCCTAAATTCTTCGATCCGGAGCACTGTGCGGCGCTCGTTCGGCCAACACCTCCCAGCCACTTCATCGCGTTACTTTGCTCCCGTAGACTGCGCGATGGTCGAAACAGCTGCCGCGGGACATAAGCCTCGGAACTTGGCTATCTCTATCCTGTCTCTGGCCGGCAATGTTAGAGGCCCGGGCCCGGGCGTTTTATGGTTCCCGTACAAACACGTGTGGGGGATAAACATGTGCGCGCGAGCTTCCACCAGCAGCGGGCAGTGCTTCCCCGAAGCTTATGGGCGCGAGTAGTCTTCGCTTCCACAGAATAGTCTATTCGATAGTTCCTTTTCGGGCTCGTTTCACTCGATCCTCGGAACTCCGATGTTATCAGCCAGGTGGTATCGTTCCGCTTCGGTCTGCCGTTCTCCCTGGTGGGACTTCTTTTTTGTTTTCTCTTACTCGCCGAGGGATTACGCTATCTCGTTTCGCCGGCAATCATTGCGGATGCATGCGTCAAACTTTTAGCATTTTATTCGGCGACGTCGGCGTCGGCGTCGTAAAACCGGGTTCCGCGGACTTTAAAACGACCACCCAGGAACCTCGAATCAAGCGATAAAGGTCCCGGGATGTTACTCCGATTGGAAAACTTGGAGATTTTTAGGGGATCTAATCGCGCGATCTCCCCGTTACCCAGATAAACCTCAATCACGACAACGATCCCTCCGAGAGGACAAACAGAGGGTCCGATCGGGAGTGTATCTTTGAAAACGCCACTGTTTTGCTTCGCCCCCGTTGCGCCGCTCCTGATAACTGCGAAACCGTAATATCTCTCTCGCGTACACCTTTCAATTTGAATAATCCGATGAATAAATTTACCTCGGCCACACAGTTCCGGCAATTGCAACGTCCCCGGTATCTCCTTTCGAGGGCGGGGCCGCGTATCTCCCGGGGCGTTCGTGTCCAAGCCGGTCGCTATCAAATAATTTTTTATTGGCTCCGCAAACGAAGAATAGCGAGCCAGCTTACATCCGGGGTCGCGACAGGCCACGGGGAATCAGGTTCGAGGGGAAATCCGTTCGAAATTTCTGGATTCATTAGGGGGACCCATAAGTAAACAATTATTTTGAAATCTGAAACGAACTTTGTAGTAAATTCAGGTTTTTATACAATCTTCATATGTTTCCTGAAAATTTTCAATCCCCCTCTTATGAAAATCCAGGGTTCAAGCAAAATATGACCCAAGGTGCCTCCTAACATCTTCTACGAATGTTTTATTTCTTAACCCTTTCGCTTCGAGCGCCGGATATATCCGGCATCTGTATGAGTGTATACAAGTACCATCTGTGGCAATGATGAATTCCTCTTTATCGGCAGAACATTTCCTGTTGATTTTATCGACGTATTGGATTGATCACATAGTACAACTACGTTTTCGTGTTGCATCAAAACGTATTACTTAATATACACCAGACATCCAAACGATTGTTTACCGTTTCATTCGAAAGTATCTACCCAATCCAATACGTGCTTCAACGATTGGCACAGAACTGGAGACAAAACAAATTCTTAGCAAATGATTGATTACTTATGGGTACCCCTAATATTTTCGAGCCGATCACCGTCGGCGCCGCCATTAGCGGTTTCTTGACTTACCGTACGAAGACGGGGGCCGAGATCGGATGCGAGCAGCTGACGCGTGAAAAACCCGCGAACTAGGTTGAACCACTTCGAATATATCATTTTTATCGTGCCGGGACTCCTCCTCGAACCAATAATCCATAACTGGCCGACGGTTTTCGATTAAATATCTATTAACCCCGGTGGTGGTTTTTTTTAAAGCTGCCGGAGCGGACCGAGCCCCGGGAACTGGGTCGACCAGGTGTTCACCACGTTTTGCGCCCGGCACGGCGCGGCTCGGCCTGCCGTCCCGTTCGAATATTAGGAAAAATCTCCGATGGCAATAGTTCTTACCGTGGCGCGGCTGGTCCACCCCTCCGACGTGCGACGCCTTTTGTTTCACGTCGGCGGGAGCGAGGGGCCGCGCGTGTCACTCGGTAAAATTGATTTATTATCGCGCGACCGTTTTCAGGAACCGCCGTTGTATTCGTTCCGCGGCTGTATTCATGGCGGAACGAAAACTGTCAGGGTATGCGCCGCCGCCGCCGCCTAACCTAGTAGCCTGGAATGGCCTAGCTTGGCCAGCCCTGGCCTGGTCTCCTCGCCTCGTCTCGCCACGCCTGGCCTGACTAGATGCGGCGCGGCGGGTCGGCTGTTGCAACGCGGATGCATTGTATGCTCACACAACAATCAACATTGGCCGTGTGTAGCGCGACCGGTGGCTCATACGGGACCCACAATGTTAAACTTGACGTGTGCGTATCGCGGGCAGCAAGCCAGACAAACCGACAGCGGCGCGGCCGAAAACTCGGGACCCGATACAGTGAATCCGCGTTATATGTCGCACGGGTCTTGTCGTCCTCGGGACACTATTCTTTGACGTAGTACCGAAAGGACAGCGATAGTCACCGCCATTCACAGTTCGCGGTCTGTAAGCACGTCGTGATTCGCCTGTCCTATGAGTTATCTGTCAAAGTCACGGCGGAGAAATGCTGCCAAAGACTCTACTATTCTTTCATGCGGCGTCGAACGTAGAAAAGGACACCGACAGTCTGCAGTCTATTACAGCTCGCCGCGGTCTGTAAACACGTCGTGATTCGCCTGTCCTATGAGTTATCTGTCAAAGTCACGGCGGGGAAATGCTGCCAAAGACCCTACTATTCTTTCATGCAACGTCGAACGTAGAAAAGGACAGCGATAGTCTGCAGTCTTTTACAGCTCGCCGCGGTCTGTAAACACGTGGTAATTCGCATGTCCTATGAGTTATCTGTCAAAGTCACGGCGGGGAAATGCTGCCCAAGACCCTACTATTCTTTCATGCGGCGTCGAACGTAGAAAAGAACATCGACAGTCTGCAGTCTATTACAGCTCGCCGCGGTCTGTAAACACGTCGTGATTCGCCTGTCCTATGAGTTATCTGTCAAACTCACGGCGGGGAAATGATGCCAAAGACTCTACTATTCTTTCATGCAGCGTCGAACGTAGAAAAGGACATCGATAGTCTGCAGTCTTTTACAGCTCGCCGCGGTCTGTAATCACGTCGTGATTCGCCTGTCCTATGAGTTATCTGTCAAAGTCACGGTGGAGAAATGCTGCCAAAGACGCTACTATTCTTTCATGCAGCGTCGAACGTAGAAAAGGACAGCGATAGTCTGCAGTCTTTGACAGCCCGCCGCGGTCCGTAAACACGTCGTGATTCGCCTGTCCTATGAGTCATCTGTCAAAGTCACGCCGGGGAAATGCTGCCAAGGACCCTACTATTCTTTCACGCAGCATCGAACGTAGAAAAGGATTTCGATGGTCTGAAGTCTATTACAGCTCGCCGCGGTCTGTAAGAACGTCGTGATTCGCCTGTCCTATGAGTTATCTGTCAAAGTCACGGTGGAGAAATGCTGCCAAAGACCCTACTATTCTTTCATGCGGCGTCGAACGTAAAAAAGGACTGCGATAGTCTGCAGTATTTCACAGCTCGCCGCGGTCTGTAAACACGTGGTAATTCGCCTGTCCTATGAGTTATATGTCAAAGTCACGACGGAGAAATGCTGCCAAAGACCCTACTATTCTTTCATGCAACGTCGAACGTAGAAAAGAACATCGACAGTCTGCAGTCTATTACAGCTCGCCGCGGTCTGTAAACACGTTGTAATTCGCATGTCCTATGAGTTATCTGTCAAAGTCACTGTATCTAGCGAGCTCGGTCGGTTGGTAGCTGAAACGAGAGATCTCTCGGGCTCTCTCGGTTCGCTCGTTTCCCGACCCGCCTCGCCGATCCCGTTTTCATTAACATCGCGCCCTGTGGCCGACTATTTTCAGTGGGACCGGAAGTGCAGCGATACTTAGCCCGCGCCGCCGGTTTCGCCGCCCCCGGCAAACGTCCGTTGTTTATTTAAGCAGCGACTGTTGTCGAAACACGCGTGAGACCCGGCACCGGCACCAGCACCGCCGGCTGCCCGACTATTTTTATGGAATCCATAAACAAGTGGAACAAACGTGCGCGCCGACATCCACGCTCCCTGCTTCGGCCAGCTTCCGTTCTACATTCGGTTGCATTTCAGCAACTCGAGGAGTTGAACGGTTCGAATGCTGCCCGATCTACATCCACGATGAAATGCTTCCTCTAATAATGGTGGCCGATTCGAGTGCACCGACGCGTCACGCAGTATGCAGTTAGTATCGCGCACAACGCTCCCTCTCGTTGACCTCTTCGCGCATTCAGACGGTTCTCGCCCTGTTGTTTCGCTTTTGTTAATCCCACCGGGCATAAAGTATGCGGAACATCGGAGATACGCCGTTGACGCTGTTCTTCCCTTTTGTCGCGGCAGTTTTTCTTCGGCAGTTTGTAGTATTACTCGGGAAATGTAGACGCATATCTTCAATCTCTTGCCCTTTAGGTTTTTCTTCCAGCGCGATGCGCGGGACTTTTGAAAACTTCCGAGCTAGACCGCGGAAGTTTGTATGCTTATTATGACGCACGAGTTGTTAAACACGGTAAATTGGGAATCTCAACTTTTCGCCGCTGTGCGACACTCGGCTCCCTCCGGGAGACGATTTTCTTTTTAACGAGAAGCCACCGCAGATATAAATAACGAGGACAGAATCGACACCGATGTTAATGCATACTGACGCAGATTCATACTGATGCATAGTTATCGATACATCAATTTCGAAGTTCCAATCGCGTTATTAATTTCGTTTGCATGCCCTTCAGAGTAGTTTGCACAGGCGATTCAGTTCGACGGTCAATTCCGCCGTTGCTGAAGGGTTAATGAGATTTTAATCATTTAACGCTATGCACGGCCCTGAGCCGATTCAACGGTATCGCCGACGAGGAGATCGAAGCTGTTTTTCGCTTTCGATCTTAGATATTCGTGATTGTAATCCTGAATTAGCATACCGGTAAACACGGACTAGTTACCGCTGTTGGTATAGGATAATGAAGGGATGCGAAAGTTCAGGTTAATCTATGCCCGAAATTGTTTCGCCAAAGTTATCCGCTTTAGTATCAATTAGAGAAATTATTCGCCCGTATTATATGTCTGATACGTAATCATTAGACGGCGGACATGCGCAAACACATAATTTCAGACGAGGATTTATAAATCGTGTTAGCATAATTTCACTCACAGATGTATCTTCGCCGCGTTAAACGTTACAAAATCTTTCTTCTATCGCTCATCAGGAAATGCGATGAATGCGCAAACAGCTCTGGTAATTATTATAATATTAACTCGAGAGAAATGGAACCAGCTATCCAGAACGAAGAGCGAGAGATCCCGAGGTTGCCGCGGGAACCATTTTCCCAGCAAGAACGAACAAAACTGCGAAACAGCAAATCTTCTTTTCCAACTATAACATTTCTACCTTTTTAACTCTATAAAACCAAGAACAGACTTCTTAATGAATCCATCAACCTGTGGAACTTTCGAATAAAACTCGGCCGCGGATACCTGGTGATCTTTTCTCCGATCCAACTTCCTCGAAAGACTTCGCAAGTTTCCGATCTCTGCGACTCGTGCCGCGTATCGCAACGTCGCGACGCGTCGCGACGTTTGGACTAATTCTCCGGATAGCAAACTCTACCCTTTGTATTCTATAAAGTAGGTATTCTATTCGCACTTTAATAGTTCCACAAAGAAGAAAGAATTGAAGAATTGCTGGTCTTTTCACGTACAATAAGATCCCATAATCAAAAATATAGGTTTCCATTTGAGAAAACAAAGTTGACCTTCGAATGACCTTGAGAACGCCATCCAAATAAAAAACTGATACAGCCTTGGACACGTGTTTTACACTTTTTTAATATCTTTCATACTTTTCGAGATATTCGGCTGGAAAAATATAAAATCGGTGTTTGAAAAATATAAAAAAATTTCGGATATATGATTCTTTATAAAAAAATTGATATTCTATTTAAAATCTGTTTTACAGAAAGACTCAGTGCATGTCTCTCACAGTTTGACGAGAAATGCAAGGAAAGCACATAAAATACCTACTATGCGTTATAATAAACAGTGCTACGACCACAGAAGCACCTAGGCTAATTTTTCTTTAGAATTGCAAGATAATACTATGTAGTAGAAGCTCCAACAAGTTTCAGCGATGTGAGACTTGCAACTTTTACTCTACATCTTAAAAACTTATGCCTCCACTTTTACTCTCTCTCTCTCTCTCTCTTTGCGTACATAGTTATCGGTTAACAATAAACATTTGGCACTAAAAACTATGCAACTTACCTCCTCGAACAGCATCCATAATGCACAATTAAAATCGAAACGTTTCAACAGAATTTGTACACTGTGCCCTTAAAATTCGCAATGTGCATCACGAGCTTAACCAGTTAACTGTGTTTGACGAGTATACTCGTCACGAAGAAATGGCAATATTTGGTGTCGCGACGAGTATACTCGTCAAAACAGCTGTAATTCAAACAGCGGTTAATTTTTGCGACGCAACTTAGGTACACATTTTTCAAAGAGGTCGCAACAGCTAACTGATTAACAAGGTATGGTCTAATGAACTCGAAGTTCGGACTGTGACTGTTGGTCAGGTATAAAAAAACGACCTTTTTGCTGTTTACCCCGACTTAGAAACGCTCTTAGAGCAACCAACCCCGTACTTAAAACTTACCTAGCTTCATATTTTAGGTTTTGGCCACGTTTTCCGGCTTTGGGACCACTGTGCGTCGCGTCGCGTCGCGCGGAGGTCGCAAAAACGGCTGACCCGTCGTCCAATTGAATCGCGAGCACGGGAGGAATATAATCTAGACGTAAGACCGTGAACCGTATTTTATCCGGGTTTCTGATTCAAAGCCCCTTTTTCGAAACGGCACGTCTGACAAGACGATTTGCGAGACTCGAGGACGACACTGGCCCCACGGAGCTTAAGCGCGTTACGTGTCCCGTTCGTTGCACGGGAAAACACATCCCGGTTGCCTCCCGTATCCTTTTCTTACGGGGGCCGAGTCCGAACGTCTCGTTGAAACGATCCAGGAAAACAAGGGAAACCGAAGGATCCCGCGTAACCCCGGTGTCACGGCGGCCGTTACTCGTCCGACGAAAATCGCTGTCCTAATCCATGAATTTAGAACGCGTGATTTAGCGTCACGAATCTTCGGCCCGGACGGCGGCGACCAACCGGGAATAAGTTAGATTGAAACTGTGATATCGTAGATCAGGGATCCTGTTGATTACGCCAATTATTACTGGATGCACCACCAGATTCCCACCTCCCCCCACCCCCGTCACATTCTGCACCGGTTAAACGCCTGCGAATCTTTCCCATCCAGTCGGATTCGACCAGCTCCTAATTTATCAGAGTCCGCGCGGTAATTGGTTTTACTAATAGATACCGGTCGATTTTAGTTATGTCGAAGAGACGAACGCGGCCTGTGCGCGTTCCCGTTTGTCTACTGTAGAACGGAAAAAGAAAAGTATACTGATTCTTGCGATTGGTGGAACAACTGCTGGGCGGAGAAATGATTTATTATTGATTTTCTGCATAGTAAACAAAGTTTACATAGTAAACATGTCCGAATAGAAGTACAGGGTGTATACAAATTATGTCACGACCGTCCAAAAGATGGACTTGCACCACTTTCAAAATAGACGGCCCATAGAACGGCCTAATCGACCTAATCGATTCGGTACTATCTGAAACTATATTCAACGTGTGGGCCCATCAATCCTTGGAACTATATTCGACATACTTTTTCGAGATTCCTGTATACAGATTTTTTATAATATCCATATTCTTTAAATACTTAATCTAACTATTTTTTTTTTTATTTCTTGTTCTGATAGCGTAACCTGTATCGTTATCTACATTTCCGCGTTTGCATGTAGATATGCGGCGCCCACAATCTGGCGGTTTACTTAAAAATGGTCGAATTAATTTCGCCCGCTCCGTTGTTTACAGTACGCAGCATAATAGTTGCAGAATTCATGACTTTCTTCTGCTAGATTGTTTGAATATTTCATGAAGCAGGTATGTTGCATTTAATAAAATATTTTAACGAGGAAGGTAAGCGGCGAAACAAATGCTCGTAATGAGCATGTTAACACGTTACTACCGGGTTTCCCATATACACGTCATACAATTATTTTTCTTGGTTTACATGAAATTTTGTGCTGCTATAACAACCGCGCGAAAATTCGTAGGAACCATCCGGATGCTCAAAGATGCGTAGTAATTAAAATCGTAAATCTTGATTGAATAAGCAATAGCTAAATCACACAAAAAATTTATAAAATGATGTATTGATAATAACAACGCTCAAGATGGCTGAACATGGGCTTCAGATGACTATTGGAACAATTATGGTAATTGTCCCGGAAAACACAGTGGACCCGAAAAGTATTCAGACACTAAATTCTTGATTCCTGAAAAATTGTTGACATTTAAATTCTGATAATTTCGTGAAAACAAGTGGTACAACCATGAGCTCGGTCACCGGTGACTCCCGTGGCAAGTAACGTGTTAAACATGGTTACACACTGTAATTTATTCGTTGTAGGTAATATTTCAACATTATATGTATCGTATAATAGAAAATTCATTCAACCCTGTAAAACTGGCGTGGCATTCCACGTGTTAAAAGCGTCCCAATATTAGTGGGAGTCACTGTACATTCTCACAGATATTGTTACAAATAGCAAGTTTAGGTGTACAAACATTTTGTTTTTCAGAGAAATCTCACAAAACAAATCGCACGAAATAAAAATCGCATAGAAAAGGACCGCACAAAGACAAGTTTGACTGTATTAACAAAAGTTAAACGACTTTTAAAAGCGTCCGAATATTAGTGGGAGTCATTATACATTCTCAAAGATATTGTCACAAATAGCAAGTATAGGTGTACAAATATTTTGTTTCAAGCTCCACGAATCGCGTCACCTCGGTGTGCGCAGGAGACAAGAATCGTGCATCGAACATCGAAGCGCACAGAAACCATAAAATATCAGTCCGACACCCGATCCAGGTCTGACAAGGTTCTCGCGATTGTTATTGTTGCCGATGAGGATACTTTATTATTGTCCAGAGAATCCAGAAGAGAGAGAGAGAGAGCCAGTATACTGGCCAGAGGAGCCGAGCGGTCGTTGGTCGTTCGAGGGTATTGAACGGTGGAATTAAATCGTAGAACAGAGCGCAGAATTCGTTTCGTGAATCAGATTTCACCGGCCGCGAGTTGATGGAACAGTAAGGGGGTGGGAGGGGTTCGGGGGCCGGTAAACGCTGCTAACGTTTCACGGAGCGGCGTATCAAACCGCGGCCGGTGTCTGCGTGGTTCCGGCGTTACATACGAGCGTACATATGTAATGCGAGCCGCGGCTCGTGTCCCTGTAACGCATACATCTGCAATGCAGAAACGAGACGACCATGTAAATTCAATATTTGTGCCTGGACAGGATGATCACTCTAGAAGGGAACGACGACGACGACCAGACCAGACCAGAGCAGACCACTTAAAGGCTTGTGCAGGTCGAGACTGGGTTAGGGTTAGGCCATCGTCGACCGTTCCGCGAGCATTTCGTCGATTGTTCGAGGCGTGAATAATTCGTGACGATTCGGACGTTCGTGGAAATACCGTCCGGCGTGGTCCCGTGTCCGTTACGATTTCAGGAAGATTAATTATCGAGAATCGTATAAAATATTAGCCTTTTGGGACGAGTCGGTATCCTGTCTATCGGAACCGTCGCCGCGAATTTTCACGACAGCGTCGATCGACGGGTCTAATTTATATTTAAACGGGCCGTCACGCGGTGCAACGTCTGACGCGCAAGAAGATGGCTCGCGCGCGCCCGCTCGAGCGAGCGAGCGAGCGAGAGCTCGTCGCCCTCCGTGCTTCCGCGTTAATCACTGAGCCCGTCTCATTACGCGAATCAAAATATCCGTGTGATAGACGCGATCGTGAGTGGCGACGCGACGCGACGCTTCGGTCGTTCGCTTACCGGTGTACCGGTGCGCGCGCGAGCATCGGTGAGCGTGCATATGCTAGCGGAGGGTTTGTCAGCCGGCAACCCCTTCTAGGGTTGACCTTTCGCCGAGGCGGATCGATATTGTGAAACGATATTTCCTCATTACGGTCGCGCGCTGCCACCTCGGCTCGCGGATATAAATTTCCTCGCCGAAAACAGTCGGACACGCTTCCAACCCCGCGGCCAACCGTTCTCGCCCTCCCGGCGAGAGAGAGAGAGGGGTCGGAAAAAAAGGAGAGGGAGAAAAATGGGAATTGTCTATTACCAAGGCTCGCGAGCGACGCGAGAGGGAAAATGATTCATGCGAGATTACAGTGCGCGCGGGGCGAACGTGTACGCGTACGAATAGAGAAAGGTGGGCGGAGGGTGTGGACGCGGGGGTTCGGGGAGACACGGCGGACACGGCGGTTTTTGTGTAGCCCCGAGGATACTGTCTCGAGATAATTACAGCGTCTTTACCCGTGATTTTAATAAATGCCGAGATGAATGGAAACAGCGCCGCGTCGCGTCGCCAGCAATTCTTTTAGCGGGATGAACATTTCACGGGGCGACTCGCGTAACGAGATAGAAAAGGAGGGAGCCTAACCGGACGGCTGAATACCGTTCCCTCCTTGTCCGGCACCGGAAATATGAAATATTAGGGGTAATCATAAGTAATCAATTATTTTGAAATATAAAACAAACTTTGTAGTAAATTCAGGTTTTTATCAGCAAATCTTCAAGCCCCTCTTATAGAAATCCAGGGTTCGTCAAGCAAAATATGACTCAAGGTGCCTCCTTACATCTTCTACAGAATGTTTTATTTCTTAAATAATGCTCCAGAGATCTGAAAAGATCAGAGGGAGCAATATCCGGTGAGTACGGGGGTGCGGTCAAACTTCCCATTGCAATTCTTTGATTTTTTCCTGAGTGAGTTTCGCTGTACAGGGCCGGGCATTGTCAATTTGCAGTATTACACCTTTTCTGTGGACCAAAGATGCCCTCTTTTTTCAATAGTTCTGAATACAGCCGTTGTAATTGCTGACGATACAACTCAGCAGTAACTGTTTCTCCAGGTTTCAACAACTCAAAGTGAATCATGCCACGACAGTCCCACCGAATGCACAGTAACACCTTTCTAAGTGATAAGCTAGGTTTAGGGGTTGATATTACGGTTTGATTTGCAGGAAGCCATTGCTTGGATCGCTTTATGTTATCATAAAGAATCCATTTTTCATTTCCGGTAACGATTCTGCTAAGAAATGGATCTCTACGAAATCTGGATAGCAATCAAGTGCAAATTGATCGACGAATATTCTTGTTGGTATAATTGATGCGGTACCCATATTCCTTGCCTGTATGCCTTTCCCATTTCTTGTAGGTGACTTTGTATAGTTGACCATGTGGACACAAGGCTTCTCGATAATTCTTGTATACTTAATTTCGGATCAGTTTCCACTAGATCTTTTAGGGTGTCATTATCAAATTCAACAGGTCGTCCACTTCGAGGCCTGTCAGTGAGATCATGATCACCAGCAGCAAACCTTCTGAGCCAACGTTGACACTTGTTGACCTTCGATACATCTCCATAAACATCGCAAATTTTCTTTGTTGTTACCGTTGCATTAAATCCCGCACGAAAATGAAAAAGCATGCAATGACGAATATGATCCTCGGTAGGTACGGACGCCGCCATTTTATTACAGGGTTGTGAACAAAATTATACTTTTTAGAATATCTTGAACACATGCCGCTTTACCGAAAACTGTAAAATAGTTTTCTCTTCAACGATCGGTACAGAACTAGAGGCAAAGCAAATTCTTTGCAAATAATTAATTACTTATGGGTACCCCCTAATACTTCTGCGCGGAATAAAATTATTTCGCCCGGTATTTAAACGGCCTTGAACCGCTCGTTACAATGGCCGGTCGACTATTTCTATTGCCCGTGACCTACGCCCCATTATCATAGGGCTTCGTTGCTCCATCGCGCACCTTCATTTGCGTTCGGAATGACTTTATCGCGGGAAACGCTTCGGTCGAAATGATTCAGTTGTTCCTCGCGGAATCGGTTCTTATCCGTGGCGCGCGTCGCCGGTGTCACGTCGTATAGATGACGTAATCGATGCATAAACCAGTCACCGATCAACGAGGATCCAGCTGGCTCGATGTCCTTTCTGCGATTGACGTTTCGATCGCGTGTTCAGCCCGGCCACTAAGGCCACAGCAATACGCGGTAATTCGATTAATCTTCGATTAATTACATGCCCCGGTTCGAAGGGATAACCATACGACGTCCGGTATCCTACCCTCCGATCGGTGCACTATTACAATCACATTGGTAAACGGATATCTAAACTTAAACATCTGTTCCCATCCTCCTGTCTAAATGCTACTTACGTCGCGCAAAGACGTTGATAGTGGATGAGACATGCTACTGGGATGGTCGCAGAAGATCGTGCCTGATTTCAAAATAAAATTGCACCGGAAACTATCTCAAAAATTCGGACAGTTTCGCGACACATGGCGGCCGGAGCGCGGATTTGACGCAGTTATAATCGAAACGTGTAGGCGAAATATAAAACAGTAGGAGGATCAAAAGAGTTTTAAAGCACGGATATGTTATCGAAATTGTTCCACTAAATTGTTAGAGGAAGAAACGAATATTTATTTTCCAGAAAACTCCGCAAATCGACAAAGTGGGAACTGTTCGAATTATGGACAGGCAAACGCAAAGGATTAAAGCGGACAGTTTTATCAAATTACTTTACATAGTTGTCACCATCCATTTTCCGCAATTGTCTCCCAACGTGTTTAAAGTCTGCTATAAATGTTCGTATTGAAAGCAGGATTTGAAAAATTTACAAAAACTACAGCCGTTCGTCTGTAATCCTTCTGAAACGAAGATTCAATGTAAGATAATGCATTGTTTCGTATCTTCGGTGTTTTCGTTCCATTTTACGCTGGCACACTCTGTTTAACTGCGCCGGCTATTTGAAGTCATACTAATCTCTTATTTTGGAACCAGACGTTTCGGTAATGCTGCAAAAGGTTTGCACTGTACATTTTTATAAGACTAATTTAATTTTCCGAGTGCCCATCACGATTTCCATGAGAACGTTCGAGCTTAAAAGCTGCGAGGCGAGCGGACGTTGCGCAAGTGTAACGCGATGACTAGGCCGCGGATTTTGAAAGAATCCGAAAATTAAACTTGGGACCATTTTCATTATACGCTCAAATAAAGAAGTCAATTCAGTAATTTCCTATGAAAATTCATTTCTCTAATTACAACAATTGCGAAATAGAAAACCGGTTGACCGTGGTAGGTTCAGTGTTAAACACAAGGTGGCACGTCCAATTATTCTGAAAGACGTCGTGTCTGTTCGGACGGAGCATGGTTGGAAAAAAAAGATGACAAATAGTTACAGGGCTCGCGTAAAAATGTTCATCGTCCGAACTGAAGCTTCTTCTTCAACCAGAAAGAGGTCGGACCCGACTATCGCCTTCTGGCAAGTAATTACCGTTCTTATCTGAAGTTTACGTTCCGAATCACTCTTTCCATTCAATTGAACGCGGTGAAAGGCTGGCTATTAAAGCGCCGCTAATTATTACTTAATTAACATCGCAAATAAATCGGGGAACTACGAATCGCGTGTTCCCGCGAGGAAGAGGAGGAGGAGCTGTACGGTTCGCGCGCGATCGATCGCCGGCTAGACCGGTTTTCAAGATTATTTAATAAGCTCGATAACAAACCGCGTGCGCGGCCGGTGAATTAGGTTAAGGGCGAAGGACCGAGAACGATTTCAGGCCGACGCCGCTGTTCAAACAACCGCTGATCAAACAATAACATCGTTAAGTCGATAAGTGGAATAATTAGAGTATTGATAATCATGTTCGAACGGATGAGTGGATCGTGAAAACACGGGTTGTTAGCTCAACGGAGACTCTCGATCCATCGGCGGACGAGTGCTATTTGCGCTCGCGACGTCGTGACGAATCGCGGTTAATTTGAAGATCGGCTACGGACACGTTGCAGGGGTAATCACGCGAATCCATCTTTCCGCGTGTATACCAACACCATCGGAGAATGATCATGCTTCGTTGGCTTCTATCCCATCCATTTCATTCTGTCTATACGTACAGGGTGTCCCAGAAATTTATTTCCTTGAACAGGAAGGATAGTTCCGCAGGATAATTCCTGAGATCATTTCAAGTGACTTTTTCCTTTGCGAAAATTTTCTCCGAGGCTTCAATAATGAGATATTAACGAAAAACGCGGACCAATCAGAGCGCGGCTATAGCAGAGGGATTCCGGCTCGGCGACGCCTCCCGCTGAGCGCGGCGTTGCCATTGGCCAAGCCATTGGCTCGCTCTGATTGGTCTGTGTTTTTAGTTAATAACTCCTTAACGAGGCCGCGTAGAACATTTTCGCAAAGGAAAAAGTTACTTCAAATGGCGCCAGGAATCAGCTCTTGGAAATACAACATTTTTGGGACATCCTGTATAACTTGATAAAAGTACTGTTTCGAAAGACTGTATATTTACAGTGGGTCCAAAAAGTAGTTGAACACTGACTTTCTGAGTTTTGAAAAATTATTCACACTTTGATAATTTCGTTAAAAAATAGTTTTGAAGCTCGACGACTCTGCGTCTCCAATGCGTCGTTCATTCTCCGCTGAGATTCTCTTTCTCGAAAATGATACGAACTGAAAGGTCTGTAGAAATGTTAGAAAATTTTGTTCGCGATTGAATCTACAAGAATTTTGAATCTAAAAATTGCTCTACGGGTTTATTTGGGCCGTTTTGTCGAACTTCCGAACGTTTTATACCCTCGGAACGTTCGATGTTGTTCAAACAATTGCGAACAGTTTTTTTGTTGTTGGTCTTCACCGGTTTCATCATACGATCGTGTTCTTAAACGACGGCAATTTCAGTTTCATCGATTCTGGCGTCAGTTTTTAAAAATTGATCCACGGTACCCGATGCGTCGATTGAGAAGAATCTCTCATTAAAACTTATTAAAGTCCTTACGATCCTGCAATTAGCTATAATTGCCTCGCGAGCACTCGATAATTTCGCGTGCCACCGGTCTGAGGCAATTGTCGATTACCGAAGAATATTCCTGTTCTGTCCGGGAGTAACCGGGAAAAAATCCGAAACAATTTGCGGCGCGGCAAAAAACGCCGGATAGGTTTAGAAACGGAGCGTCGTGATTCGATCTTAATTTGCGGTTCGGTGAGGGGAGGAGAAAGAGGAGGAGGGGGGGGGAGGAGGAGGAGGAGGAGGGGAACGGTTTTGCCGGGATACGTCAATCGTTTTTCTCTCTATCCCCCCTCCCCACGTTAATTGAAGAAGATGGGATAAAAGGAAGCCAATGGATGGTGCGACGCCTAATCCTGCCGCGGCGTAATAGATTAACACATCCCCTCGAGACGAGGCGACGCGGCCTCGTCCTCGCAAAAAATGGCTGCCGGACAAAAAACCCCGGGGAAACCGGCTGAAAGGACCGGCCTATTACAGGAAGTTTGAAGAGTCACGGGATAAATAGCTTCCATTATGGAGGAATGGCTAGGCGCTTCTATTCTCCATACGATATTTATTTATGCGAACAATAGCGGGGCCGACGAGGCTCCGTGCGCTCAAAGCCATCCTGGAAACTTTGTTATCCTTGCCGAGTCCGAAGGACGTTGCGATATCATAGACCAAGGGACACATGCATATGCAGCAGCGTTTCCGCGGACTATTTACAGGCGCGACCGAAAGAAGGTCATTCGACATCGAAAAACAAGATGAAAATGTAAAGTGACATTTTTTTCGCGGAACCCTTCGTTTTTTCGGGCAACGGGACATGCAAATTCTTCGGGAAGTGACTTCGGCGGAGTTTCACTTCGATTTTATTACCTCTCGGAACTGTTGCGCCGAAGGAACGTTTTCTTTGAACAACAAGAAATATTTGGACGCCCACTCTGGAGTTAGATCTGGTGATGTTGGTGGCCACTCGATAACACCTCTTCTACCGATCCATCTTAGTGGGAATCGATTGTTTAACCACTGGCGAACTGGTCACGTTTAATGCGAGGGAGCACCATCATGTTCGAAGTACAAAAGTACTTCATTTATCGGCTCCATAGATAAAAATTATTTCTACTCGTTCTTCTAAAGAATACACCATTTTATACAATTAATTGTATTGCGATATAGTATCTCTTGTTACGATGATTCATACTCGACTAAATAGTACAATCTTATATTGAAAGACAGATAGCATAAACAAGAATAGAGGACAATTTTGTTTTGAAACGGTACGTGCTAGTACAGCTGGAAAATATCAACGATTTGCGTCAAAGAATTTTGCATGATAATATGCCTCACTTCTCTTTAAATATCTCCGAAACTAGTGCGCGGATGAAAAAAGGTATCCTACGAAAATTGCTGGTCTTTTTACGTACAATAACATCCCATAATAAAAAATATAGGTTTCCGTTTGAAAAAACAAAGTTGACCTTCAAATGACCTTGAAAACGCCACCCAAATAATTGTACATGCGTTTTACACTTTTTTAATATCTTTCATACCTTTCGGGATATTCCGTTGTGGAAAGTTTTCATGTAAACACCCTGTACAATCAAACCTGTTTTTGTGCGGTCCTTCTTTATGCGATTTTTTTTGTGCGATTTATTTTGTTCGATTTGTTTTTATGCGGTATATAAATACCAACGGTGTTAGCAGTATAACACCTTTGTAATGTTCTCGTCGCAAGAAGATGCGCGTTTTGGACTACGACGAGTAGTCCTGATTAAAAGTAGTCATGATTAAAATGAGAAATTACATTTTTTTAAACGTTTCCATGTGAAATTTAATTATTTATTTTGCTTGGAAAGCACTTTCTCGCTATTTCGTAGATCTTTGACATATTTTCTAAGTGAGACTATTTTTATGCGGTCCCTCTCCACCGCATAAAAAAATTTTTCTTTAATATGTTGTAAAAAATTATTTGTTATAGCTATTTATGAAGTTTCTGAAAAACAGGTTTTACTGTATAGAGAAATCACTGTATTTTTTTGGTTAATACTAGACCATCCAGCTCAAACGCTTGTGAACTTTCAAAAGGGCCTAGCCGAATAAGATGGTCTAAACTGCCCTTAGACGTTTTTCAATAATTAATGAACCATTCGAAAGCTGACCAAGAAAAACCCCTCTGAGCCAAATTTCAACCCCCTATCTTGCTCGTGAGGGTAGTTACAGGGTAAATTAGATTTTGAGCTTTTCTTCCATCTTATTCGGCTAGGCCCTTTGTTAAAAGTATAATTTAAACCTTAGCACTCGTATGGTGACTCTAAAGCACCACTAAAAATTGCAGTATCATTATTCAAAATATTTTTCACATCATTACATTTGTTGGTATTTAATAAATTACTAAACACTTCAGTATTGTACGAGTAAATTGCACCATTTTCGCATGTATGTATAACATGAAAAAAAAAAAAATAGAAATATTCTAGGTCGGAAGAGATGTTTCGTGTTGGAGTTAAAACCGCTTCGAGTGCAAAGGGTTAAAAAATTTGTTAAAATCCCCTATGCACAGAAAAACAACGAGAATCAATTATAGTTCCCGAGAAAGGGAACATTGAACGTTGGAAAATTTCCATGTAGATTCTACAATGTGTGAAACGGAGAATGAACGAGCGTTCGCTGGAGGAGTGTATGAAGGTTGAACAGTAATACGTAACTGGAAAAAAGGGTGGAGGGCGAATCAGGGAAGGGCATCAATTCGGTGCTTTCGTAACTAATCAAGACGCATTGCTGAAAGTTCAGCTTGTTTGTTCACGTGAAATGATATCTTTCGAGTGGCGGTAACTCGTCCCGCGACATTTTCAATGGCAGAGCGGGGCCGTGTAAATGGACAAAATCGACAGGGGTGGCGAAGAAAGCAGCGGCCCGGGGACACGGAGACGAGGAAAACGGGCCGTTTGCTTCCGTTAACACGATTGCCCTTCTGGTTCCCCGTTGAACGGCCGCCTAGGATTTAACTTTCAAATAGCCCAGCCGTCGCGAGTTTAATTTCACGATTATTTTATTCGCTCGGAAAGGAGCTAAGTAGGTCGAGGGCGGCTCTTAATCAGCACACCTTTTCAAGAAGGTAATACCGCGCACAATTTTGCTTAGCAGCCTCTGCTATTAGTTTCTTGTTCGTCCCGACGACCGATGTTCCGGCTGAGAAACCAGCCAGAATTGAAAGAGCCGAGGAAAACGGGGAAAAGAGAGATGAAAAAAAAAAGAGATAGCCGAGTCCCCGGATGATCCGACCGGAAGTCTACCGACAAAATCCGTACGGACGTGTGCTGACACTCACAACACGTTAATTCGATACGGATTCTGGTGTTCATTATTTTCCTAGCTTTCGTTAGCATTGCTAATTAGAGCTGCTCTCGCCACGGGCCCGAATCTCGGCAAGTTCCCGCGAGACTCCGGTGCCGGATGGTAATAAGAACGGTCATTATTATACTGTTTACAATCTCCGAAGGACGAGGAGTCAGACTCAGCCCGAGATCCAGGATCTCGATCCAGGCGCCGGAAATTTTCACGTTCGGGGGCGCGCACCCTGCCAACAGTTGCCCAGTTATTCCAAGTTAGGCTTCTGCCTGGCGCACGTGTCAAGGGTCTATAGCAAGTTCAACACAAATATTTTCGGTTGCACTGTGTCTGATTCGAGACACGTTTGTGAGCTGTGATTATGGCGGAATAGGTTCCAAGTAGTTACAAGTAAAAATGTACAGTTTGCGTAAAAATGTATCTATGTTTTCATAACTAAACAGTGGATCTCTATGCGAAATAAAAATTGCCCGAGTTGCACAAAACTGAAGCGAAGTAGATTTTATTTATTGATACGTTTAACACGTTCACGGACAATAAAAATTTCAGTGAGCTGCGAAAATTGATTTTTTTTTAAACTAGTTGTACTATCCGAAATCTGATTAGACATAAGCAATAATAATAAGTTAACTGTCATTAGTAATGACAGTTGGTCATTACTTTGAAATGTATATTAATTACAAAAGCTTAAGGTTGTATAAAATTAAACGAATAAAAATTGGCTTTAAAATTTGAATGCTACAGCATTGATGTCATTTTGCATCACTATGAAAATGAATGCTATAGCATTCACGTCCGCGAACGTGTTAATAAATAACAGAACAGTACTTTGAAATTCCTCTATGTTAATCCCCTGTTATACATATAACTTTTACAACATATTTTCGAAGGTATTTCTTGTAGACACCTGTTAATCTTCCGATTGTTCCAGTTGTCCTCCTAATGAATTCGCCGGAGACTAATTGGATTCGACGCTCTCGGTGAAAATAGACGCAGACATCTCCGTCGGAGGATTAATACTGTAGTAAGTAGCGTAGAATAATTAAAAATTTTCAAGCAGGTCCGTTTAACGAGGGTAATTTCGTTTTCGCCATCGTTCGCGTTGCCATGAATAACCGAAAAAGTTTTTGTACGGTTGACGCGTTGAAAAAGTAGAATAGCTCGTACGCACGCAAGCTCGTCGCGTTAATTTCGCGTCTCCACGCGCGGGGTACACGTAGACGGCATTAATTAGGCGGACTTAAGGCAACGTTAAAGGTAAAATTTCCCGAAGGTGGTTACCGATTATTTATTCGACTGTTGGGAACGAACGGCGGGAGAAGCGGAGGCTGAAAATTGGCGCGCTATTTCAAAAGAATATTTCTCACACGGCAGATTTATCGTTTTAATAAAGTGCACACGCTCTGCCATCTGAACGGGGCCGCCCCGGGAGGGTAACAAGCGGTCATTGAATTAGAAAATTAGCCAATATTCTCTTGCCGCCGACAAAGGAACGGCAATAACGGAGAAATGAAAGTCGCATTGACCACACCGGATTACCCGTAACTCAATCTGCGAACTGAATTCCGCGCAACCTCCGCGAGTCCGCAGAACATTTCTTTCTCCCCATTGTGCCACGGATTAATCCTTTCAAGTATCGACGCGCGCGCGCAACCGAATCACCGTGCGCCGAGCGACGAGCCGGGGAACAATGCGGCGCGGGACTCGAGACAAATAGAAGCGGGAGAAGACTGCCCGTGAAATAATGCTTGTTTCCGCAGCACGAACCACGGAGATTCGCCGACACGCCGTTAGTCGGAACCATCCCGCGGGAAATGCGAATAAAAATTAAACCAGATACGGCCCGCCGGTATCTCCCGACATAATCGGCCAGGCTGCGGGAATTAAAAAACGTAATTCGTGGACTTTCGGAAGATTACGGTAGCCTCGCCGCAACGCGGCTCTTTCTCTCTCTGTGTTTCGGTCCCGCCATTTTTCGCCGTTCCACCGTTCCTCTCCTCGCGTCGTACTTCCGCTCTATCGCGAAGGTAATTAAAAATAAGCCCTGGCCCTCGGGGCTCGATTTCCCGACAAAAAGAAGCTTTAAGCGACTCGCTCGCCGTGATCCAAACGGATGCACTGGGTTACCGGTGTCTCGCGATTTTTGCCCTCTTCCGCCGGCGTATGGGTCCGGCTCTGACCCCCCTCCCCTCTTTCGAGCAGATTACGACTTGCCCCCTCCTACGACGATATCCCCTCCATTTCCCCCACGGCACCGTCACGTGACCAGTCCGGTACTGGCAGAGAGGGGGCAACTGTACTCCCCTCCATTCGAGTCAATTCCCCTGATCTGGCGACACTGCTTTCAAGGCTTCGAGAAATTTATCGGCTTCTACCCCCTCATTTGACTGCCGCGTCACCCATATGAGGGTGACGGAATTATTTGTCCAGGTTTTAAAATGAATTTTTACGTTAATATACTCATTTGTACCAAATTTTAGTAGAATCTGCAAAGTGTAAGAAAGTTGATTTTTTTCAATTTTTATTTCATTAACCCTTTCGTTATGGCAGTCCCCTCCGCCGGAGAACCACCACTGAACGTGACACCGCGCCAAAAAGTGTGTACATAGTCGGCACTCGATAAGAGTCAGTCACCGGAACGGCGCAACTGACTTGTAACGAGAATTCACTGTGCACAGGTCGTAGCGTGGATGCCGACTATAGTCGGCATCCGTACATACAGTTTGTCACATGGGTAACAAAAGGGTTAGATAACATATTTTGATTTTATGGAATTTTAGAGGTTTCCATTTTGGCGGTAAAAGTGTTAACTAGACAGTGGATCTTTAACACTAAACCAAGCACAAGATACATAACACTCACACGTCTTATAAAAGGGAGAAAATGAATTTTACTTAAGCCTAGTACGATTTTCATTAAAATATGTGCTTGAATAAAGAATTCAGTGATTTCCTTTGAAAACGTTTTTATAATTTTAACAATTGTGGAACAGAAAACCGGTGATTTTGACCGCGGTGGGTTTAGTGTTATCAAAATAAAAATAGTATAAATTGTGCGAAGTAGGAGCAGAATAAAAGCGATCGTGTAAACGAATTAGAGATGAGTAGCCGAGTTTCTAACCTCAAAACGAGGACTAGAACTCGTTAGTTATCGGTATTCAGCAAGGAATAAAGAAGTGTAATTAAAAAAAAATATTTCTAACCAGGAATCTGAACAAAATATATAACATTGACACGTCTCATAGAAGGTAGAAGATTGACTTTACTTAAACTTTGTACGATTTCCATTACAGTATGTGCTTGCATAAAGAATTCAGTGATTTCCTATGGAAACGTTTTTATAATTTCAACAATTTTGGAACAGAAAACCGGTGATTTTGACCGCGGTGGGTTTAGTGTTATCAAAATAAAAATAGTATAAATTGTGCGAAGTAGGAGCAGAATAAAAGCGGTCGTGTAAAGGAATTAGAAATGAGTAGCGAAGTTTCTAACCTCAAAACGAGGACTAGAACTCGTTAGTTATCGGTATTCAGCAAGGAATAAAGAAGTGTAATTAAAAAAAAATATTTCTAACCAGGAATCTGAACAAAATATATAACATTGACACGTCTCATAGAAGGTAGAAGATTGACTTTACTTAAACTTTGTACGATTTCCATTACAGTATGTGCTTGCATAAAGAATTCAGTGATTTCCTATGGAAACGTTTTTATAATTTCAACAATTTTGGAACAGAAAACAGGTGATTTTGACCGGGGTGGGTTTAGTGTTATCAAAATAAAAATAGTATAAATTGTGCGAAGTAGGAGCAGAATAAAAGCGATCGTGTAAACGAATTAGAAATAAGTAGCCGAGTTTCTAACCTCAAAACGAGGACTAGAACTCGTTAGTTATCGGTATTCAGCAAGGAATAAAGAAGTGTAATTAAAAAAAAAAAAAAAAAAATAAATTTGTAACAAGGAATCTGAACGGACTCGTCCAGGGTTCACAAAGTCGTTGAAAACGTTCGAGGCGGGTGCAACGCGTTGTCTCGATGTATCCAGTCGCGTCACAGTGATGTCGATTACAGGTTTGTAGGTCGCGAGGCTCGAGTACGGCGTCGTTGAATATTTAATTGATCCTCGTGGATGTACCCCCGTGT
The DNA here is from genome assembly GCF_050948215.1 of Halictus rubicundus. Classification (NCBI taxonomy): domain Eukaryota; kingdom Metazoa; phylum Arthropoda; class Insecta; order Hymenoptera; family Halictidae; genus Halictus; species Halictus rubicundus. The sequence goes on from NC_135151.1 coordinate 19,537,944, forward strand.
GTCATCTTTTCCCCCTTTCTCTTTCGTTTGCAGGTTCGTCTCTGTTCCACGGCCCGGTGGAACGGCTTTGATGTACGCCGGTTGGATAATTTGCTTTCGTGAATGGCCGCGTAACAAACGTGAGCCGGATGTTTCCGGTGCATGGAAAATCCGACTGCCTAGGTAGGCGGGGGGTGGGGGAGAGGAGGAGGAGGAGGAGGAGAAGGACGGGATCATGATGAATATTTGCAAATACTTAACGTATCACGTAACCCACGGAGAGATGTTTGGCAGCGATATGAATAAGTCATGAGGGCCGAGGCATCGGGAATTGAGACTCTGGACGAGAAACGCCCGGAACCGGAGGAACAAAAGAAATAGAAAAAGTATTCTCTAACGAACAGAGAGATCCGGGCGGAGATGGCGGAGTCGAACACTCGAGCGTATGCGCCGCTCACCCGAAATGTATTCCGCGTGGGCAGATTGTTTCGCCGCTCGCGAACCGGAAAATCTTTAGATAGATTTGGATACGGTTCGCGGAAGCAAGAAAAAAGAGAACTTAATTAATCCTCGTGGGTGCAACGGTTCCATTGACTTCGACGGTCACGTTCATCGTGAGAAAGGAACGAGGTCGGGCAACGGGATGGAAAGAGAACGCGAAACCACCGAGCGGCGCGCGCGATTTGAATGAATATTTGTCACGCGATCCGCAGCAGAGTCGTCGTTCGAGTCAATTATTAATCGTGATGATCTTATCGGGTCACACGAAAACGTCCGCTTCGTCGAACCTCCTTAGCTGCGCCCTACAAATTGAACAGCACACGGACAAAGCCACTACAGTGTTTTCTCGATACATGCCACCAACACGGGTCTTGCCAGCGACATATATCGTCCCGGAGATACTATTATTCTTCGATCCACATGAACGTCGTGCCCGATCTGTACTATGTTTATACTCCTTGGCGTTCGAGGCACCTCACGGAGTACACGCGGTAGTGGGGATGGTTCTGCGACGTTTATCATCGAGGCCTTGGCGACATATATAGAGAAATCACTGTACACTTATTTTTGGTAATCTGCAACAGTCTTTTTTATGTAGATTTATGCTGTTAATTCTCTTAGTCAAACCCAATATCAGGGCTTGTCATTACATGTTATCATTCCCTAAAAGCTGCGGCCATAATGTATAATTGGTCTATACTGTCTCTAGTATTCACGTGTTCATTATAATGTTTATGTACCTTCAGTTTTATATCCTGTAAACATTTTTCTCTTGTTTGCAATCTTTGTAATGTATTCTTTATTATGTTAAAATAAATCTCATATGAGATTCTCTAATAAAAAAAAACATTGGCAAGACCCATGTTGTTGACATATATCGAGAATTCACTGTATAATGAAAATAAAGTATTCTTATGTAGTTTTGACTAAAAACGTGTTTCTAGTTTTATCGGTTTTACAATTATAAATTATAATTTACTGAATTACGCATCTCACCGAGTAAACAATAACGTTGTATATATGGGAGGGATAAATTCTTTTTCATAACACAGGCTTGTATAGTTCTGAATAGTGTCTTATTGCCGCGGAGCGTAGTCCACGCGAGGAGCGTGGCTGACAGCGCGTCGAGCTGTTTCACTGCGTCGACGCTCGGCCATACCTCTTCCACCCTAATTCAATCGAAGACGGAGTCGCCGTTCCTCGCGATCGGAAATAATGTTCCTTATTCACGGAGCGAATGGGCTCGTTATAAGCTGCCGTTTAACTCCGTTTCCCGAGCCCATTAGCGGCCAGCGAAATGATATCGATAAACGTTCGTGAATGGCGCGCACCGTCACGGGCCTGTTTTCACGAATAACATTCGTCGTGCTGACATTCGAACGAAAGCAGCTTCAATCGCGGCCGTGAGTCATAAGGCGTTTTAATTTGCGACGATTCTTGTCCCGACTTTGTAGCGCGGTATACGGGCTGTCTTTTGTTGATATTGAAACGCTTGTTTGTTGACTCTGTACCGTGGGCAGTCGCATGGACTGTTGAAAGAAACGACGGAAATAGATTGAATCGACTGAAATTGTAGTACCTATACTGATCCCCTGTGCGTAGCATTTAATAGAAAGGAGATCCATTTCTGATAAATATACTTGTAATAATTATATAAGTTTAATAGTGGTAAGAAAATTTATCCCGGCTCGGTACACCGCTAAATGCCCCATTGCATTTTCTAGATGCTGCAGGCAGACTGTCCACATTGATATTAATCTTCTGTGCAGAAAATTAACAATTTCTTTTTATTAAAGTAAGCATCTTTCAAAATATTTTCAGCAGGTTATCTCGGGGTATACTAGAACCCTAAGTAGCTAGATTTACTACGCTTACGGTTTAATTTACGATTATTTAGATTGTGAAGATGCGTCCATGAGAGATTGTTGAAAAATTGTTAAAAATTATACAGGGTGAGTCACCTAACATCTGCACCTCAAATATCTTTGTTGTTTCTAAAGATACGTAAAATATGAGACAAAGTTGAATGGTACAATGGTTGGGCTGACACGATGCCAAAAAAATTTTGTTTTTATGTCAGTTTTATGTCAGTCTGAGATATCAAGGTCACCTTGACTTTTTTGAATGGAACCACCCCTTTTTTAAACACATACAATGACAGTCCCTTTCATTAGGGATTCAGTGACAATAATTATTCCAAGGTCATTCAAGGTCACATACAGGTCCCTCTATATAATCACGTTCTTGTTATTTTTATAAAGTGATGTAGCATAGTTTAAACTAACTTAAACAGCTGCTCAGTGAAGACAGTGTTGATTAGTCGATCGTGATCACTCGAAAGCAGTGATTTCGAGGGATTCAATTTCAATTTCGCCGGCAGAAGTCTAAAATTTTTCGCGTCCGCTGTATCGCGGTGCAGTCATGCATCGGGAAATTAACGTGGCTGGTGTGTGGCGCAGAGAATCGCAAGGTAAACGTTTTTATTCGGCGGGCCCCGGTCGAAGATTAATGGCATCGTTTTGCGGAGAGGTATTCGTCGACGATTTCGCGGACGCTGGTGAAAATTGTATAATGATTGATAATCTACGCCGGCCACCGAACGAACCTGGCCGCGCGAATACGCGGCGCGTGTAATCCTCCTCGCACGATGCCCCTACCCCCCCCCCCCGAGAAACCGGCGGAAAATCTGAAAAACGGTTAAAGGGTGAGGGGTCGGGAAAAAGGCGAGACGAAATGAGATCTCGTGCGTCGGTCATAAATCACACGCGTGGACTTAACTACTTTATAACCGTCCGGCAGAACGAGCCGTGTTATCGATGAAAGTTTCAAGTCCGAGCGGTTGGCTCCTATTAAAATAAACCCAGGGCCGGGCCGGTCGCGCGGCGTCCCCCGTTACGTAACTCCGTGAAAAAGAAAAGTTCGCATGAAGATCGTATATTTGAGATTACCAGGCCGGCCAGGGATGCACTATATTTTCACGGAACCCCGCCGCGTGGCTCGCTCACGCTACCCACGAAGAACCGAGACCTTGTCTGCACGTTTATTGAAATCGTACGCTCGTTAATTCCCACGCCTGCCCATGGAAAATTTTCTATTTATTGTAGCCCCGGCGCGGGCGAATTATCATTAACACGTTGATTAAGTAGCCACGAGCTGCTCCGGCCAGACGGGACAAGGTCTCTTTGTCCGCTCAGGGGTGCGCTACCTGTTCAAGTTTACGTAATTATGGATTTCTTAACCGTTCGGAACCTTCCTTCCGGAATTATTGTTAATGTTCGAAAATACAGCGGACGTAATTATTTGGAAAGATTTGTGAGATCACACTTTGAGTGTTCTGTTCGTAATCATATGATTACAGTTTATCGTAGATTTCGAGAAGATCGTGTTCGAGGATGCAATATATGGACCGTCTATTTCGAAAGTGGTGAAAAATTATGTGATATCTCATTTTTTCTTTCAAAATAGACGGTCCATACAATAGAACTCGATCAGGCGTTTAACACTAGGTATACGGAGCACTAAAAATGACTATTTTACATTTCCTTATAAAAATAACATGAATGTATCTATCAAAATCTGTAGCCATTTTGTAAATAATATATACTTAGAGAAATCAATTTGTTAAATAATTCCTTATGGATCCATGTGTGCAATCTCAATATTCGTGAATTAAAAATATTAGAATTCGTCATTTCGACGGGTCCCGTGAATCTAGTGTTAAACTTGACTGGGGTAAAATCACAACATTACAAAAATTCCATTTTTAGTATGGAAAAAAAAACAATTATTCGAATTGATCAATCGTAACGGTGATAATAAAAGTTGTTAATATTATTTACGTTCTCGCGTTAATTTAATGCGGTGTCCCCATACAAATCTCGCTACGTTTGTTAGGTAAATTATCAGATACATTTTATAACAAATTCCACCGTATATTTCTTTGATATTTTTTTTCCTGCCTCTTTTTGATATTATCACTTTGACCGCCAAACTAGAAACCTCAAAAATTCCATAAAAGTAAGTTATTGAATGAAATAAAAATTGAGCAAAATTAAACGTACGAAATTGAATAGTCTTCCACCTGTCTTGCATTTTACAGATCCTAATCCACTTTGGCACAATGAATTAATCTAAAAATTGCAAGAATTGTATGAATATTGGAAATGCCTTAAGAAGAATTTTTTTAAGAATCACGCTGGATGCAACTGCTAATTATATTATATGATAAAAATCATTTTGGAAAATCCAATAGCAGGTCGTTCCGCTTTTAACCATGCAGAAGATTAATTTCGAAGAGTTCAAGTCCTGATTTAATCATTCGACTAATCCCTCGATGAACGTTACCGTCGAACGACACACAGAAATTGAATTCTCCTAAATTTCCCTGACTTCTTATTGATCCTCGAATAACCGAAGACCGAAGCGGACGCGGTGAAACGAAAGTAGGGTTCGCAATTATCACATGCGATTAGCATAACGGGGAAATAAGGCGAGTATCGGAGCATCTAGACGGTGTCAGAACCCATCGGAGGTAATGTGCACGCGGGAGAGGAATATTCTTAGGGACGGTCAGAGAGTGGAGCAGCGGCGGAGTTTGCAGGAAAGTTTGAAGCACCAAAGCGACGGAGGAAGACTACGAGCTCCGAGCAGCCGTGCGGACCGCCATTGAGAGACCGAGGAGCGAGACGCGGTTACGTTTGTATTATGCCGGAATCGCGTCGAGAGTTGCGCTTCGAGTTCCGAATGGACCGACATGCCGAGTTTCGAAAAATATCCTCCGCCGTACGGTCAAGCTCTTAATCTGTCTTGTTCCGTGCGACGAAGGAACCGTATTCGAGCGAACAGAGGCCATATCGCACACGTAGACACACACACACACACACACACACGAGCTCCGAGTCTGCGAAGAGAACATTGTCTCGGCGAGCGAGGACAGTGCCGCGGAACGGAGCCAAAAGAATTTGTAAATATTTCAGAGCGCACGGCGGCCTTTGAGTTATCCAAGATACGAGGGAAACAGGAAGAAAACCGTACCGGGAGATGTACGAAGGTATTTCGTCCACGGGTCGCAATACCGGAGGCTAGGGCCAACATGGCTTTCCGAGTCATCGCACGTACTTCATGAGACTTCGGTGCGAAATAATTGTTTCCGGTCGGAGCGTGCCGGCATTTTCTAATTTCGGATACCTATCGGCTAGTCGAAATCAGCCCGCCGATGTATACCGCCACGTTTTCCGGGCAGTAACCCGTTGCAGCCGGGTTCCAGCGCAGGAAATAGTGTACGGTCGGGTGGTGAGAAGGGGGCGGGGGGAAGGGGAAGAGGAGACTGTTCAAACAGGACAAGAGTCTTTGTATACAGAGCTAAGGAAACCGATGGGACGTGAGCTCATCGTGGGTTTCGCGAATGAAGCCGGGTCTAACGGACTCTTTTGAGAAATCTTCCTCTCCCGTCGTTCTCTTCCCCCACCCCCCCTCCACCGTTCTTTTGTCTTTTAACGTGGCCCCGTTCGACGAACACTTCCCGGGTCCTCCACGTATCCGTAATATATTTTGATTTCTCGAGAGATCTCCGACTCCGATGTCTCCTTCGAGGCGACGCGCACCGGGCGAATTCGGTTTGTCGTGCATCGGCGGCACACACGTCTCCAAACAGCTCGAATTTTTCGAGGAGAAGCGCTTTGAGACGCGGAGATCGCGTCGCGATAGACGATTTGCGATACGCGACGCGAAAGTCTTGAGAGAGTAGCGGATCCTCTTCGTCGAACTCGTTAACGAGCGACATCGATCCGCGTTGCCCTCGAACCGGCGCACGGTGCCGCGAATCGCCATTCTAGGTGGAATAAAAATCACAGATCGTTTCACGCTTCTTCAAACCGATCGAAATTCTCTGTTTGGTCGTGAAATGAGATTCAACGTATGTAGAACCTTTGAAAATAATATTATATAAATTATAGAAACAGATATAAAAACAAATGAAAAATATAATATTAAATAAGTGTAACAATAATATCTAAATATAACAATATAAAAATTATTCTTCGCTGATATCGCTATCAACTACTTATGGGATTAGACGGAAGTTCTTGTTAAAAGTAGATCTAACACACCTGTCGGTATTTGTATTTTTTGCGGTATCGCCCTATAATAATTTATGATGGGATCAGAAGTAATTAACTTCATTGCTGTTAAGTCGTAGTTTGTAGATACAAGCGAATTCTTCTTTGTGTTGCTAAAATCCTAAACTTTCTTATGTCTTTGTTGCGAGCTTCCTGAGCCTCTTCAGACATCGTGCCAATTGGCAATAGGCATGATTTACTTATTTCTATGAAATAATAATTTGTGCACTGTAACGGGCGTGTAAAACCGAGGATATAAATTTAAATATAAATCTTTTGTTCCGCGAACAAATTTCTCGAAATTTAGAAAATTAGTGTTGTGACTCGAAGAGTCGTTCAAGAAGTTCCTTATTAATGCCTGTTATTTTCGAAGTTTCTGCAAAGTTTTTGAAGAAACGTCTAGCTGTGTTACAAAGATTTTAAAAAATTGTGACAAGCAGGTTAGCAGATATTCGCAGCTGATTTTCATCAGAATCCCTTCTATACAGTTTGAACTGAATGCAATAAAAATTTCAAGAAGGGATCTCTTGAGACTTTCTAGTTCTGCTCTATTAAAGTCAACTAACCGTCATAGAAAACTGGTACTTAAGAAATCTCTAAAAATTATTGTAAAGGACTTTATCAACGAACTTTCTGAACATTAATGTAAATATTTACTTATGTTAACCCTTTGCACTCGAGTGGTGACTCTGAAGCACCACTAGAAACTGTTGTGGCATTATTTCAAAGAAACTACAAAATATATTACAAAATATTCGTTGCATTACAAAATTTTTATCAATAGATTACTAAACATTTAAATGTTATATGTGTAAATCGGATCAGTTTCGTACGAATACAATGAAAATATTCCAAGACGGAAGAAAAATTTAGTTTTACAATGAAAATAGCGCCGAGTGCAAAGGGTTAATATGGAATATCGTGCATAGAGGCTTAAAGATTCATATTTATTGCTCCGACATAATTTTCTTTAGAGTAAGTATAAACGTATTACTTCGCCGTATTATTGTTCGGAGTTTTCACGTGTTGATTTAAATACTTATATTTCTATTAAATGAATGGGTACAATTAGGCTCAATAAACATTCCGAAAGAATATATGAATGTTATATAAAATGGCCATTCGCGACACTGTACCGAATTACTATACCGTTCGAAAATTTCAATTGGCCCTCGGAATTACAACCGGATCGCTCCGAACTTATCCAGACGAAAAATTTCGGCTATCCATTAAACTTGGCTCCTCCCGATCAAATAATTTATCTCCCGGCTAGAAAGAGATAGAGAGAAAGAGAGAAAGAGAGAGAAAGAGAGGATGTTCCTTGGCGACGCTTCCACGGACCAGATTAATTCGCCGTATCCGCTCCGCGGGCGCTGGACGGTCGCGAGCCGTACCCGCCTCGAAAATATTGGCCGAGGATTGCTCGGCGACCCGCTCGTCCCCTAAGCTATAACGTGCCAGCCAGCCAACCGGACCGGATCTCCTCGAGAATACCGTGTGTTTCACTGGTATCGACGAGCCTAGAGCTTTCTGCACCACTGGAGGCGACCGTGATTCCGTTTCGACGACTGTTCACTGCATTCTTCCGGGTGGGGCTCGTGCCAGATACGGACCAGCAACGTCTTATGAATTCCGTGTCCCGAACTGAAAGATCATTCTTCTCGGCTCGAGCGATACCTTGTCTCGAGTGGAACACGGGCCGCTGAATTTTCGGATCTACCACTCGTTCACCCATTCACTCATTGACCCGTGCCTCTACAATTTTATTCCGATAGAAGATGACGCTTTTTACTTCGAAATAAGAAAATCCCTATCCCCTTCTCTTCTTCTTCGTCCGAAATACGACGAACTCCGGGCCTGAGGCATCACCTTCTATCGAAAATTGTAGCGCTATATCGGCGCGGGGTCAGAAGTGACTCCGGCGTAGGCCTCGAACTCGCAGGAGTTCGATGGTTAAGGTACACCGACCCGTTTTTGTTTGATTTTTCGCTCAGATTATTTGCTCCTCCTTTTGTTGCTAATATGTACTTTTCATTCTTAAACTCGCGGCGAAATTACACGTTTCGAATGGGTGTGTCATCGGTGGCACGGAACGTGACGAAATAAATCAAATTACAATAATGATAATTAGAACTAGACTACGGGTGTTTGTGCAAAATAAAAATTCTTTATCTGAATTGCAACAAACAGACATTTATTTTCTTTCTTCTTATTAGACTGCGGATCTTCACGCAAAATAAAAAATATTTGCAATGATTGCAAGACACAGGAGCGAAATAAACATTTCTTTCTTCCCTTAATTATTTTATTAGGCTAAAACCAACACGGCTGGAGTCCTTAAATCTTTTTAATATGTCCACTGCTTTAAATCGTGCTCGCCCATTTTTGTCGTGAACGCATAAAATCCGCAGTCCACTTATTATGTTCAGCAGATTGAAGATAATATAATAATTGAAATTTTTCTGATACTTTTGCTACTTGGAACTCCAGCTACTAATTATAACGATGGCTTCTATTTCGATGCAAGACGAAACGAATTCGACGGAATTCTTTGGAAAATGTGCGAAAACTGCAAACGTTCCGGGTTAGAAAATGTACACGGGGAGAATAGGGTTTTCCGAGAAATCTTTTAAGGTTTCGCTACGTTTCGCAGAAAGGGCGTCGGAGGCGCAGTACTCGAGGACTCGAAGCTCGAGGATTATGCAGGCTGAGGCGACGCGGCGGGGCGGTGCGTGCGCGCGTTATCTTGCGTGTATGCAAATGGCAGCCGGGTCCGGACTTAATCAAGAGATACTGTAACACGCTCCCTGTGAATCGGATACCAATCACTGGTCCCGCGGCGAACGGGTTTCTTTGAGGCGAATTAGGACCCGCACCGGAGCCAGCTTGAGAGACCTACCAACTTCATCGTAGTGCTGATGATCTGAAGCAAGATCGGAGAAGCAGGGAGAGAGAGGGAGAGAGGGAAGAGCCTTTAACTGGTTTCATCGTATGAATACGAAATCGAGTGCTTTCATTAGGAATACGCACGACCGACACACGGTAATAAGGGGACGTTTATAATACGGGAACGATACTTTCACAATTGCAGTTAATTTCCCGGCCTGAACGAGTTTGTGTAACGTTTCGCAAAAATTCACGTTCTCCGGAGTGTTAACCGGTTAATTAAGATTCCAAGTAAAATAACTGAAATTGATATTTATATTAGGATTCTCGGTATATTTTTCACAGATTTTATGCACTTACCGGTAAGATTGGAATCATTCATTTCTGTATATAACGCTTGGCTAAAGTAATTTCACGGTATTCGTCTCGGGAAACGCGGGATTAATTGAATTTTTATATCAATATTGATATCATTTAGGAATACGGTATTGGTTCGCCTTGTAATTCCTCGGTCTCATGAAATAAACATCAGAGTTTGCAGATACGTTTGCATTTTATAACTTTTCAATAATATTTTTCTATCACATTTTGTTCCTGGTAAAGTTTGACTGAAACTCTGGGACACCCTGTATATTGGTCAAACGTATATTTGTGCGAACAGTAAATCTGCTACCGTTTTCACTAGTCAACTTTAAAGAATTCCGCAGAGAGATAAATCGTTGTATGCTTTATATAAATAAATTTAATATTACCTTTTACTTTTTCGTTTATCATTAGTATAAACGTTTCGCGTATTCAACACTCGAATGCTTTTTAACGGAAACCTGTAATCGTTCCCATGAAACGCTTCTCGTCCGATTAAACAAATTTTTTATATATTAGTTATTCACATAACTGCGCTCGCTTTTCACAAATATTGGAACCGTATTAATATTTTACGAATTATATTCAAACGACAACTGCAAATTAATCGAAAAAACAAGTGCAACTCGAATTTAATCACGTAACAGTGATATACAGGGTGTCTACGAAATCATGGTACAAGCGGGAGGGTAGTGATTATACATGCAAAAATAAGTCGGAACGAAGATGTAACATTTTCTATACTCGCCGTCTCCGAGAAAATTTTAATGAAATTTCAATGAATTTTTAAACTCAACTTTCTCGAAAACGAGGTTTTCTGTCTTTATTTTTCGATTGATTTCAGCAAGGAATTATTACCCGGCCGTTTGCATTATAATTTCAAATACCTATAATTGAAAATACCCTGTATATGTAATCGCATACTAGTTTAACACGAATCACACAGGTTACACAAGTATCATTATTATTATTACTATTATTGTAATAAAGATAATGCAGATTACATTAAAGATAGTACTGCAGTAAAGATATCACCGATAAAGTAATAAAGATAACGAAGGTATTATATTAATATGGTTTCCGTTACTGCCATAAAGATATTGTACTAATATACATTTCATACTTCAAAAGATTAAAGTAATTGAAGATATTTTGTTACAACATATTTTGCTCGAAGTGAAAAAAAGCAACTATACTTCATACTTTCAGTTTGTTCATACTCTTTTCATTACATATAGTGTAATAATTGTTTGCAAAATTATAAATATACAAGTATAAACGCTACGTATAAATAAACACCGTCTTTCCTTTGTTCCGTTGTAAACTAGTGGCATAAATTGGGCGATGTATTGTTATAAGGAAACGCGTAAAGTTAAGGAAGCAGGTTTCCTTTCAATTTATTTATCATTTCATTACATATAGTGTAATAATCGTTTGCGGAATTATAAAGATATAACTATAAACGCTAAGTACAAATAAAGACTGCCTTTCCTTTGTTCTGTTGTAAATTGGTGGCATACATTGGGCGATGTATTTTTATAAGGAAACGCGTAAAGTTAAGGAAGCAGGTTTCCTTTCAGTTTATTTATCATTTCATTACATATAGTGTAATAATCGTTTGCAGAATTATAAATATACAACTATAAACGCTAAGTACAAATAAAGACTGCCTTTCCTTTGTTCTGTTGAAAACTGGTGGCATAAATTGAGTGATGTATTTTTATAAGGGAAGGCGTAAAATTAAGGAAGCTAATTAAACATACAACTATAAACGCTAGGTATACATGAAGACTGCCGTTCCTTTGTTCTGTTATAAACTGGTGGCATAAATTCGGTGGTGATGTTTCAGCATATGTTCCAATCCTTATAAACACGAGGCTATACCTTAATAACCAAGACTCCGTAGATTCGCGATAAGGTAGAGCGACCACGTTACCGACAAAAATCAGCGAAAAATGGTTTCACGTGACTCAACTTTTCGTCCTTGTATGAGAATATTTTTCGCTGGTAAAGGGCTCGTTCGAAAGGGGAAGGTTCAATCTAGCGCGCGCGGCTCATGAGCCGACGAGATTATGCGGATATTTGGTAACATAAGCGTTAGAGGTAGGCCAAAAATTGAGCGCAGATTCTGTAGATTCGCGATAAGGTAGAGCGACCACGTTACCGACAAAAAATCGGCGAAAAATTTTTCTGGATGAAATCGAGAGTAGCGTAAAATATCTCCAGCTACAAATTGAGCTATATTTTGTCTCGATTCTCTGCGAAATAAAGCCAAAAACTTGAAAGACGTTTCAGAATTCATAATATCGATAATACAGAGCAATAAAACGTGACAAATTTAGTCACAGACTTAGGACCCGTTGGATCAAGACCAAGACGGATTTTGAGTCAGTGGCTGAAGGCTGTGAATGGAAATTATTTAGCAGTTACCGACCTGCCCTTGGCTCTTAAACAGAGTGCGTAAGGTCACCGATTGAAGGGGTGGATTGTCGAGGGGAACGTCCATTTTGTCGAACGGGATAGAAACAACCTGTTCAGGTATAGCCTTCGACGCGCGGGATTAGTCTCGGGTGGGGGACATCCCTCGCCGTGCACGGGACCGGGTGAAACAGTAGGGTTTACGGTCGAAAAAGAACGAGTCGGACCGCTGCCAGGGGACAGGGACAGTGTTGCTAATTAAATATATATCTCTATAAGCCGACGTTACAGTTTTATCCGGGCGATATTTTTTCCGTGGCAACGATAATACTCTCGGTACTCCCATTCGTTACTGCCAAAGGGAACAATTAACTCGGCGTACGTCGTCGATGAATTTATCGCCGGCCATTTCTGCATTTAAATGCGCCGGTTCTCGGGTGCAACCCGGCAATAACCATTACATCTTCCGACAGCTCGTGTCTCTTCTTCACTGGTTTAGCGCTTCACTTCGCCCACCGTTTCGTGCTCGCCTTCCAAGACGAATCGAGCCGTCGATATTCCGGCGCGAGGGAAAAATCCGGGAAAATATTCGAATCCACCAGCGGGGAACGTCTTTTCGTGTAACGAGGAGCTTTTAAGGCGAAACGGAACTCGTCCCGAGCGTTCGCACGCGCACTGTTCAAACGGGTAAACGGGTAAACTAGACTCGGGACTCGGTTTGAAAGTAGAGAACAACAGACAGACGGGGGGCGGGGGGGGCGGGGGCGGTTTGGTTGCGTAAATCTGTATAGAAAGAGACCCGAGCTCTGCTCGGTGGGCGTCGGGCGGGTTGGCGAACCGAGAGTTCTGTTGACGATACATCCCTTCGCATCTCGCGCCGGGTTCTCTTCTCTTCTCTTCTCGTGGCATAGAAAAATATTGACGTACGCCGGACGCAATCTTCCAGGGAACTGGAGCCGGAGAATGGTTACCGGTGCACCACCCGGCCAGAGAACCGGTACCGTTTCGGAACGCGCCGGCGAACCGGCTTTATTGATCTTCCCGAAATCAGGAGGACGGTTAATCCGACCGATCCACTGTCCTCCCAATTAAAAGATAGAATCGAGGGATGCGGGAAGGTGGGGGCGTGGAGGAGGGGGCGAGAGAGACGATGGTCGGGGCAGTCGGCTAATTGACAGCTGCCGGTATCGGCTGTCGATTTCTAGTCAACCACAATTTATTTTAATTTCCCCCGGCAGAGATAGAAACGTCGGATTTAGAAACAACCACTCGACGTCTCGCGCTTTTTCCCCGTTCTTTCTTTCTCCATCCATGGTTCGCTCGTTCTCTCATCCCTTCCTCCCACCCCCCCCCCACTCTTTTTCTACTCTGATTCCCCTCCGCTGACTTTCCCTCTCGCTCTATGCCTCCATCTTTCTCCGTCGATCCGTCCCCGCGCTCTCTTTTTCATCGTACTCATTCGCATTCAAATTTATTCGAACACATAACGCACATACACACACACGCGCGCGCCTGCACCTGTACGCACGGTGGATGTTCGCGCGGGCGCGGTATGCTTGACAGGAATGCATTCGCGTGCAACGAGTAAAAAGAGCTGGCAGTTCGCGGAGCGTGACATTCGCTCTTCTTCCCCTTTCTCCTACTATTTTTTTTTCCTCATCGGTGCATTATTCGACGCATTGCGGCTGCCTACGCTTTTTTCGGGATGAAACGCGAGCGTCGTTCCACGCTCCACGCCGTCCTTCAGCTCCTCGCATCCCCTCCCATCAAGGTTGTATACCTCTTTCGCCGTGGCATCCTTGCCCATTGTCGTTCGGTATCTACCCCTTTCGCTTTCTCCTCCGTCACTCGAGTTTTCCCGATTTCCATCCGGTCAATTAGCGAACGAGGCACAGGTGAAACGTCGGGCACCGGCTACTCGAGCCCTTCGAGCACCCTCCTCGACACCCTGCGCTGCCGCGGAGAATCCGCGGGCTCGATGCATGCCGGGTCGATTTTATTGCGGCAAATTAACGCCGCCGGGGCCCCGATATGCACCCCCGGAATATGTGTACATACGTGCCGGTCGGAGCTGCGCGGAATTGCCGGGATGTAAATGGAAGATATGTGCGCGCGGTTACACGGGAACCTATTAATTAAAACAGTCGGCCTGTGTAATCTGTACGCGGACCGCGGATTTTTATGCGTCCGTCGCGGATTTTTATTGCGCCGGTGTCTAAAAAGCTCCGATTAAAGTGGCAGCCTCGATCGTTTCCGATCGTAAACGTTCCCGACAGGTGTCACTGTCGTGAAACGAAAGAAACGGACGCCATGTTTCCTCGAGCTTGCGATGCGCATATAGCGTCCCGACGGTGGATGTATATGTGACAATTTCGGGACCGGAATGACACTTGTAACTTGCACCAGACGCTTTACTCTTTGATCTCTTGCTGCTATAGTCGCGCCTAGGAAATAATAGCGGGGAAATGACACCAGACCTGGCACTATTCCGATCATACTTGCTTGCTTAAATCATGATACAGCGGAACCGTGATTTTCCCCACTAATTGGTAGACCGGATAAGTCTTGGATAATAGAACAGTTGCACTGCTAGATTACGTCGGTAATAATTTGTGGAATGAACAGCATTGTACATCGATCGCACTAGGGTTTATTGTTTAAACACGGAACAGATGTGGATAATAGAGATTTCGGACATCGTCAGTCCGGATAATCGAGGTTCTGAATAATTGTAATTAAAGTATTCTGTGAATTACTTTTGACCTCATTTTAAAGTGTCGCGTATATGTTGGTAAATGTTTCCTAAGGAAATAATTGAAAAGAAAATAGAAAAATTGAGATCATAGACGTAAATTTGAAATTTATTCTCGAATAACAATACCTCCTCGCAATCATCACGCTAATTTGAACGATCTTGGTAAAAGCAAACACACTTCACTTTATCTAATTAAATTTTATCAATCTACTTTATGCTCGCGAGCTTTCCGCCATCTTAAGTAGCTTCTTTATTCCGTTCTTCAAAGAATTTTTATTTCCTACGCAACAAAGGGCCCCTTCGAGGAATAATGAAAAAACTTTTCACTTAACTCCAAGATGCTAACAACGTTTAGTCTTCTGAAAATATCGGAGGGAATTTAAAAATTTTCTTTGTCGAAGGAACAACAGATGGCCTACACAATCGCAATGGCGGAAGGAGCGCAGCTGGATCGTTTAATTAAAATGGGCGTGACGTAGACATTCGAATTACACGAATATCGGTAAATATTAATAGTAATATGTACAACGCGAGTAAATCTTGCTGTCCATATGCGGATGTGAGTTGTCAAATAAATTGTATAAATTTTTTTCTTGGGAGATGAAAGTCTTACTCGTTCGTGCAAAATGACTTTAGAATTAGAATGGATATAATCATTATATCATTATAGTCCTTTTCTATCGACGTGTCTAAATAACCGACGTCATTATCGGTATTGCACCTATGTGGCGTATAAATAAAAGAAAATTGAAAAAAAAGACTGAAACTTGTGCATATACTTAACACTTTACCTACCGGAGGATTATTAACCCTTCAGGGACGACGATCGATTAACTCCTAGAATAAATTTTTAATTATCCCTCAGGGTTAATACCTAAGCTTTCCACAGTGAATTCCCGATATAAGTCACTTGCGCGGTTCTGGCGAGTGACATTTAGACGAAATCTGTGGTTCTCACGAACGAATTTCTCGCCGGAAATGTAAAAGTCACTATCCGTCGTGGTATGGGTAGTCCCAGTGACCTTTAAACGCGATGCTCGTAGTGACTTATATCGGGAATTCACTGTAACGACTGTATGCAAAAGAAGCTCGAAAATTTTCTTTTAAATATCGATCTCAAAAGAAGTTGTGACGTTATTTTAGTCCCAAAAATGTGGCGAATTACCAACCGAATTGCTTTTGAACAATATATCGAGAAATTCTCGACTGTTCGAATGTAACCCTTTGCACTCGGCGCTATTTTTATACTAAAACTAAATTTTCATTCCCTCTTAGGATATTCTCATTTTATTCATACGAAACTATTTCCACATATAATATTTAAATGTTTAATAATCTATTAAATATAAACTTCGTAATATAACAAATATTTTCTAATATTTTTGTAATTTCTTCGAAATAATGCCACAACGATTTCTAGTGTCGCTTCAGAGTCACCACTCGAGTGCAAATGGTTAATGACTATCAGAGAATTGTCGGTGAGTAAAGGGTTAACGAACGCGCAGCGACGAAGAAGAATAATTTCAGCGGAGAGGGGAAATTCGTCGTTCTATGGGGACGATCCGCGTCGAAATTCCGGGAGATCTTAATTATGGAAATGTCGATAAAGGGTGTGCATAATGTTTCGCGGATAATAAGCTTACATCGAAGGTGCAATTGTCTCCGGGCCATCGGCTGCTTAATTTTCCATGCAAACACCCGGCGAACGGCCCGGTGTAGATTCGTTCGATTCGAGACAGCGTCCGTAGCAGCGCCGGTACGACAGCTATTACGTGTACCGCGTGCTCTACAGGAACCACGAAATCCTAGTCCCGACGTCACACGTCCAAGGAGATTCGGAACTGCGAATAGTTGACTGAAGTGTAGACGGGTCGGTCCGTGGGAGGCTCCCCGTGCAAACTATGACGATTACGTCGACACAGTAGCAGCTCTGTCAACAATGATCCGGAGGAGGCGATTCGAATGCGCGGCAGCCAGCGCGGCTTTGGAACTTGCTTGATTGCTTTCCCCCCAAAATCGAAGGAACTGGCCTCGGCGTTCGTATCTAAGCGCGAGAAGCGCCCACGGAATAAAACAGAAATTGCCGACATTGTCTGACGTTTCGAACTTCGTCCTCAAACAAAAGTACCCGCGCACCTGCGATCCCCGAACGGGAAATGTCCCCGCAAAATACGAATCGCTCTCTCTCTCTCTCGACATTTTCATTCGACACCAAATAACTGTTTCACCTTTAAACGAAAAAGAGAAATACTCGAAAATTTATCGATTGAACGTTGGTAACAATATTTTCTCCTTCCCGTCGGAATTTTTTGAAGGAGCCATGGCGACGAATTACGATTCATAATTTTGTATTTTAAAAGAATACAGGGAATTCAGCAATAGAAAAAGAGAAATACTAGAAAATTTATCGATCGAACGTTGGTAACAATATTTTCTTTTTCTCGTCGGAATTTTTTAAAAGAGCCATATATTTTTTAAAGGCGCCTAATTATGATTCATAATTTTGTATTTTAAAAGAATACAGCGAATCCAGCCATAGAAAAAGAGAAATACTAGAAAATTGATTGAACGTTGGTAAAAATATTTTGCCCTTCTCGACGGAATTTTTTTAAAGAAGCCATGGCGCCTAATTACGATTCATAATTTTGTATTTAAAAAGAATAGAGCGAATCCAGTCGTGGAAAAAGAGAAATACCAGCAAATCGATTGAACGTTGACAACAATATTTTCTTCTTCTCGTCGGAATTTTTTAAAGGAGCCATATATTTTTTATAGGCGCCTAATTATGATTCATAATTTTGTATTTAAAAAGAATAGGGCGAATCCAGCCATAGAAAAAGAGAAATACTGGAAAATCGATTGAACGTTGGTAAAAATATTTTCTCCTTCTCGTCAGAATTTTTTAAAGAAGCCCTAGCGCCTTATTATGATTAATAATTT
This sequence comes from Halictus rubicundus, assembly GCF_050948215.1. Lineage (NCBI taxonomy): Eukaryota > Metazoa > Arthropoda > Insecta > Hymenoptera > Halictidae > Halictus > Halictus rubicundus. The sequence continues at coordinate 19,555,902 of NC_135151.1, forward strand.
GTTATTTTAAAAGAATACAGCGAATCCAGTCGTGGAAAAAGAGAAATACTAGAAAATTGATCGATTGAATGTTCGTAACAATATTTTCTCCTTCCCGTCGGAATTTTTTAAAGGACCCATAGCGCGTAATTATGATCATAATTTTGTATGTTAAAAGAACAGCGAATCCAGCCATAGAAAAAGAGAAATACTAGAAAATTTATCGATTGAACGTTGGCAACAATAATTTCTTCTTCTCGTCGGAATTTTTTAAAGCAGCCATATATTTTTTAAAGGCGCCTAATTATGATTCATAATTTCGTATTTTAAAAGAATACAGGGAATTCAGCAATAGAAAAAGAGAAATACTAGAAAATTTATCGATCGAACGTTGGTAACAATATTTTCTTTTTCTCGTCGGAATTTTTTAAAAGAGCCATATATTTTTTAAAGGCGCCTAATTACGATTCATAATTTTGTATTTTAAAAGAATACAGCGAATCCAGCCTTGGAAAAATCGAAACTTTACAGGAACAGAAAACCGATAAATTTTTAGGAGCGTATAAAGTTGAAAGAGTTCTGCCCTTTGTTTGCGACTCCGTTAAAACAATTTGCCTGCAAATTTACGCCCCGGCAGGCAAACCCAAAAGAACCGGTAGACTGGTGGAAAAATCTGTTTCCTTCAAGATATTAAAAATAAAATGGATATCGAATTCTATCGGCCCTCGCGTCGGCAAACTTTCCGAAGATCCGTTTGCAGTGTGACGAAGTTCAGCAACGAGCGCGATAAATTTTGATTTCTCATTTGCCGTTTTACTTCTCGATAAACAAACTTCGTTGATTTCGCGAGAGTTTTATGAGCGCCGGCAAAGACGGTCGGACGCGTTAACGGAACAATCAAATTTTCAATTTCGATTTTGAAAAATTTACGCCGAGGAAATCTCTATAAGCTCTGCGGCTCGGTCGTTAATTTCGGGCAGTAACTTTTCCGGATGGAGCAGTGGCAAGCGCTAGTTTTATTTTATTACCTGGTTGCGCACGATAAAATACAAGCTTGCGAAACGTCCAAGAAATAAGTGTTCGTAAGCCGGCTGCATGTACAGAAGTAATTGTGTTGTATTCGCTCGGGGTGAACATTCTGAGGAACGATTAAAAAGAAAAAAAAAAAAAGAAAAAAGAAAGAAATTCATAATCCATAAAAACGTCGAGCTCTCGCTGTAAAGAAGGAGTTATATTTCAGGGATTGAAGTCTCTAGGGCTGGGGAGATGGAAGTTGGAGAAAATACTTTAAGCATCGAGTATTTTTCTAACGACACGTTCGGTCAGTTCGACAGTCTACTCGACGATCTCAGAATCCCACAAACTACCGGTGTTCAGCGGCGATCCAAAGTTACACCGAGGTAATCCCCCGGTCGGCGAGACGTACGTCGAGACCTCTCCTTTTTCGCAATCTATCGCGAGCAAACTAACCAGCTTGGAAAGCAGTGCTGGGAGGAGAGTCCCGTAGGGGTTGGCGACGGGTAAAGGGTGGAAAAGAGAATTCCGGATTGCCGCGTTCACACTGTACGCCGCCGCTGCGCCGCCCCCTTCTCCGCACCACCCCGCACCAGCCCCGAGCACACCCTTGCGTCTCGAACCCCATTACCGTCGATTCGAGAGCGATACCGACGCGCTGTGTAACGCGAACAAACACGGGATTCTTGCCGCTCCAGACGTCTGCGAATGCCAGAATTCACCCCCGGAGAATGAAACTCGCGAGAACTCTCTGTCCGACCCGCCATGAATTTACCGCTCGCCTGTCTTTTTTCACCGTTCGCTCTACATTATTTAATCTACGACGTCGCGCAATCTGCCAGCCGCGACGGGCTCCCCGCTAAACCGACCCCCATGAAACTTTCAGAAGGTTCAAATTCTTCTCCCCGGTAAAATGAGAACTATTCTGGTCGACGCTCCTTAAAACTCCCTTTTCCCGGATCCTTTTCAATCTCGGGATTCTACCGGCGACGCGACGGATCCGAATTACATCCAATAATTAGCGAAAATAGCGCGAAATAACAATTGCCGAATTTTCTCCCGATAGCAGAAACGTCGGAAAAATTCGGTTTTTGTTGTTTTTGACAATGATGTCGCATGACAAAAAATTTACTAAAAATTGACGACAACTGCCTGTTGTGGTACTTTATCAGGGCACTGAACAGTAGAATAGCATGTTTTCGTATTTTGGGGAAATGTATATTTTTCCGATTTTTTTGGGGGTTTTTCATTTTTTACGACCACAGTTTCCAAGAAAATAATCTGAAGAAATTCGCAAAAATCTGTCTTAGGATCCAAAATGTGCCACATTTTTCTCAGAATTTTAGGAAGCATCGGAGTGCGGAAAAGCGCGAAATTTAATTTACCCTGTAACTACCCTCACGGGCAAGATAGGGGGTTGAAATTTTGCTCAGACGGGCTTTTCTTGCTCAGCTTTCGAATGGTTCGTTAAACATTGAAAAACCTCTAAGGGCAGTTTTGACCATCTTAATCGGCTAGCACTTAAATTTTTTTAGATTCTGTCTAGCATTTTAAATTGCAACTAATCATTTTTAAATGCATCAAATCCCTACTAGTAATATTAGGCTGTCGATTTTCTCGAAAACAGAGCCTCGTATGAAAAAATGGTACTCCACATTCTCGGCTTACAGTGATTTCTCTATATACTTCGCCAATATCGAAAAATATCGTTCGTTACTGCGTCTGTTTCGTTTGTTTCCTCTAACGAACATTAATTAACGATTTAGCAGCCGTAGAAATTTGATTACATTTAACCTTGTTCGCTTTGTGAAATTCGTTTTCTAGTGTGTTTCGGAATTAAACTGTTCTAAATTAATCACGCCGGATCTGTTCGAGCTAAACAACCCGGAAACAGGTGAATCATGAGATAAAATCGTACATTACGAATTCAGAAACAGTCTTTATGTTTAAAACAATCGAATAGAATTCGAGATCAAATTCCCTTTCACACCTTTCGTGTTTTCCTATATTTTTAACAATACATTTGATAGATACTGTCATTTCTCTATATATGTCGCCAAGGCCAGGATGATAAACGTCGCGGAATTATCCCCACTACCGCGAGGTGTACCTCGTGAGGAGCCTCGGACTCTGAGGAGTGCAAACATAACTCGGCTCGGGTATGTCTCCTGGACGATATATGTCGCTGGCAACGTAACAGATTGTTGACATATATCGAGAATTCACTGTATTTGTTTTTAGAATCATGCCTCCTTCGGTTTCCCCCCAGTGACTGATTATCCCGTGTAAATGACTTTAGTTTTACATCGGAATGACTTGGAATAATCCACCGACGTTAACACTAGATTGCCGGAGCAAGTCAATTTGACTCATTCACGATTTTATTACTATATATATAGAAAAACATAAATCATTTTTGTTAAAACATATGTTGGTTTTTAATAGAATTATGAAGGTATCTGATCACTCTCATTGTCATACACTACCGCCAATCTGTCAGAGGGAATCACTAACTGACCAGATACCTCCTTTTTCATCCGGCAATCTAGTGTTAAGGAAATATTAACACTAGGTTTACGGAGCATTAACAGTGAGTATTTTACATTATTTTATAGAAATAAGAAGAATGTGTCTATCCAAGTTTTCAGCCACTTTTAAAATAATATATACCTAAGGAAATAAGTTTGTTGAGTAATTCCACGCGGATGGATCTTCACAATCTCAATAATCGTAAATTATAAATATTAGAACCCGTCATTTTGACGGGTCCCGTAAGCCTAGTATTAAAGCGCAGTAAATTGGAAAATATAGATTGGATCAGAAAGATGATCAGAGAAAAAAAATGACGGTCGAGTATGCGTCAGAAAACATATGCAGAGAAACTCCGGGCCATTTAAATAGCTATTACCCCGTGACACGTGAAAAACCGACCAATCAGACTTTGAAACGCGTAGTTCAAGATGAGATTTGAGAACACCGGTCGACGGTATCCGCGCGAGCCCGACCGACGCGAATCGTTATTATGCCGTGACACGGGCCGAGCCCACTGGTTTTATTATCGAGCGTTATTCTCGTTATCGCGGACGGCTAAATTAGCCCGAGCCGGATCGTTACTCGGAATACTCATATTCATTATTCGGCTGACGCCGCCGACTCGAATAATTCTATTCCCGGGTCAGAAAAGGAAGAATACCGATGCAACGTTAAAGACACGGAAGACGCGACGACGCGACGGAGGGTATTCAACCGACGCGACGCGGCGCGGCGCACAGTGGGCCAAAAGCGCCAAAACGTGGTCAAAATAGGAAGGAGAACTTCAATTTAGTTCAAAATTGATACTCATAGGTTTCTCGGGTCGCTGATTATAAATCTGATGTCAAAATTACAAAAAAACAACATGGCGAATTCAATATGGCGGATGCGTAACCAACAAAATTATCGGACTTTCTTAAAAATTGGTATTCCCATATTTTTCGGGCCGGCGAATATGTATCTGATGTCAAAATTACAAAAAACAAAATGGCGAATTTAATATGGCGGATGCGTAACCAAAAAAATATTGGACTTTCTTAAAAATTGGTATTCCCATATTTTTCGGGCCGGCGAATATGAATCTGATGTCAAAATTACAAAAAACAAAATGGTGGATTCAATAAGGCGGATGCGTAACCAACAAAATTATTGGACTTTCTTAAAAATTGGTGTTCCCATATTTTTCGGGCCGGCGAACATGAATCTGATGTCAAAATTACAAAAAACAAAATGGTGGATTCAATATGGCGGATGCGTAACCAAAAAAATGATTGGATTTTCTTGAAAATTAGTATTCCCATATTTTTCGGGCCGACGAATATGAATCTAATGTCAAAATTATTAAAAAAAACAAAATGGCGGATTTAATATCGCGGATGCGTAAAAAAATGATTGGACTTTCCTGAAACTTAGTATTCCCATATTTTTCGGGCCGGCGAATATGAATCTGATGTAAAAATTACAAAAAACAAACAAAATTTTTTTTAAACAATAACAAAATTATTGTTAAAAAAGAAATTGTTGTATCAGAAAACTGTATAAGTGGAACCATACAATGCTCATTTAACAAATTTTATTATAACTTCTAAATTTCTCGAGAAAACATGCTTGTAACTAGTACTATGACTACCTCTGCGTCACAAAAATGAATCGCATTACGAAAGGGGCAGTTTTGGGCAGCTACTTTTTCAAAATAATGTTGAATAATAGTATCTACTACAAGACTCGACAAGAATCTCCATGGAATATTGTGGAATGTACAAATTTTAGTATACATTTGTAAAATCTGTGCACTAAGTATTATCGTTCACTTCATACATTCCAAACATTAATTAATATAAATCCAATGTTATTATTATGTATAGTATTTACTTCCAGGAACAGCATCCATCGTACACGCACAAAAAAAATTCAATTTCCGTAAAATTGTAAGCTTGACACCTTTTTTTTTCACAACGTAGTTCACTGCAGGAAAACTGCGAGACGACTGTATGGGATATTTGTACTCCCACCATTTAGCAGGTATAGGTAGTAAGACTTTTTTACCTTCGGCTTCTTATACAGTCATTACCTGAGAATCCAATACGGCAAGAGCCATACCCCTAACGTGAAATTCATTGTTTGCATTTTGGCCACGTTTTGGCGCTTTTGGCCCACCGTGCGGCGCGGCGCTGCGACGACTTTGACAGTACAACGATATCGTGGTTCGCGATTCATTTGCGATGGATGCCGGAGGAGTCGATCGATCGTACAAACGAACGAAAGGAGACCGGTTAAACTTGGAACCGAATTTGCATCAGCCGATGGACCCGTTCGCCGACTACTATCTCCGAGTCATTGACCGACCTTCCGGGACGCTCGCTCCCCCTCGGATACAGTTTGGTAAAAGTCTCGGCGAGTGAATCCGTTACCGAGACCTCTCGGCCTCTATCTTTCTCGGCCGGTCTATCGCCTCGCCTCTCTTTTCGCGCCATTTCCCTCTCGACGATGAATCTTTCATCGTCACACACTTTTGGATCGACCCTCGTCGTCGTCGTCGTCGACGTCGACGTCGACGGTGGCAGCGGCCTCTGGAGTTAGCCAGCTTCTCCCGGCCACCGTAAAAACAGCAAGAGGGGATGGTTAACGACCTCCGAGCGAGAAATTGTTTCGCTGCCAATATGCTTTAGCCCCGCTTCACCGTCATTCAAGCAACTACGTCGCCGAAAGATAATTCGCGCGAATAACGAGTGTCTATTCTGCATGCAGTCACGTTATGGCGCTATTCCAGCCTCCACCTCCCCTCCCCCTACCGGAGGACTCGCAATTACCCGTTTTAAGGTTAAACGCCGTTCAAATGCCGTAAATAAATTCATCCCTCGGCTTTTTTTCCCCCCACTCTACCGTCCCCCGCCTATTAATACAGAGGTATTAATTTTTATCAGAGTACCACGGGGACTCGGCTAAGACTCCGACTTTTATAACAGACCGGCTCGCTTATTCATCCAGCCCGGCACTGGATGAAACGGAAAACGCTTACTAAACCCGCTGAATGCCCGTCCCTCGCGGATCCAGTTAATTTATTCGAGTTCCGAACCGCTTTTCCCCTCGGCACCGTCGTCGCAAGAAGATATTATCGGTGTTGTACCGTGATTAATAGTACACGCGCGATATGTTTCTCGCAACCTAACTGGAATTCCTTTCTGGCCTCTACCAGCCGTTTCATGGAACGCCGCTGATTCCGTATGAAAAAACAAGGAACACCGTAGAATATTCTGTGGAGCAGCCATTGATCACGATGCTTGAATTATCGATCCCGTCTTCACGACAGCCGATCGACGACTTCACGCTAGAGTAGTTAGTAAGAGAGGGAGTAATTAGTTCGCGCGAAATATTTTACGCGCATCACGGTACAAATTGCGAGGTTGATTCTAAAAATTGTACGACTAAACGATACGAACAAATACATGTAACCTACGTGCCTAAGAATCTTTTTGTTTCTTTTTATATCGTTACTAACGTTTTCGTTATGCCATAGAATATACTATGTAATACTCTGTACTAAGCATTATGTAATAATAAAACTCATAAGAGATTTCCTAATAAAAAGAAAAAAAAAAAATAAACGATATGAATGCGCTTGTTAAAACTTACGATTTCTACCGCGATATACAGTGTGTCCCACGAGTTCTGTCCACTCGAATATCTTGGTTATCTCAAACAATACGAGAAAATGTTACTTACAGAAGTTGTAGAGTTTAAGAGACTACGTGATAAATGATATTTTTGCAAGCGGAGGCCTAGAGGAGATATAGAGGTCACCTTTGTTTTTTTAAATGGAATGTCCGATTTGATGTCGAATACGCCAATCTATCGAAATCGATCATAAAAAATTGAACATTCCATTTAGAAAAACAAAGGCGACCTCTCTATATCTTCTCTGCGCCTCCACTTGCAAGAATATCATTTATCATCTAGTTTCTTAAACCCTATAACTTCTGTAAGTAACATTTTCTCGTATTGTTTGAAATAAGTAGGCAGAGCTCGTGGGACACACTGTACAGGGTGTCAAAAAATTACATGTCACGGCCACCATAGCGTGATTCTACACCTACGGTTTGGTGGAAATTGACAGAAAAAACTCCCCGCAAAATTGACCTTGACCTTGAGAATCAAGGTCAAAAAACAACAATTTTTTTTTGTTTTAATCGTGTTCTACTGGTCATAACGATCAACTTTGTGAAGGAAACCATCGGTCGCATCTCAACCGTTCTCTTAAAAAATGATGTTGCATTTCTTATAATTTTTGCAGCTTCTTTCTTTCATTCTGTAGTTAGAGAAATAGGAGTCTCATGATTATGATAATTTCATACCCAACGAGATAGCTTATACTGATGGCACCCGCTGTATGATAGTGCGCTATTTACTTATATATTGGCGCTGGATGTAAAAAATTTATAAGAAAAAAACAAAAATTATAAGAAATGCAACATCATTTTTAAAGAGAACTGTTGAGATGCGACCCATGGTCTCTTTCACAAAGTTGATCCTTATGACCAGTAGAACACGATTAATAAAAAAAAAGATATTTTTGTTTCTTTCACCTTGATTTTCAAGGTCAAGGTCAATTTTGCGGGGCGTTTTTCATGTCAATTTCCACCAAATCGTAGGTGTAGAATCACGCTATGGTGGCCGTGACATATAATTTTTTGACACCCTGTACGTAGAAAAATTTATGGAATAATTCCTCGCAACGGTTCAAGCAGAACAGTGTTCGTATTGGTAGGTCATGATCTCTGATAACAAATTCTCGAATAATTTCACGAGACTCTCCGGGAAACGCGGCATGATAAATAGTGGAAACTTAATTGCACGTGTTATGCAGACGTCGAAGAACGTTTGTTCGCGGCTGTTTGACGCAGTGTGTTCCGAGGCAGCGATGTAGATTGCCGCTCGTGGCCATACGTTCTAGATCGCTCTAAATACGTATGCGATACGCGGTATCCTTTTTGAGAAAAAGGAGTTTGACGGATAAGCGACGCGGCTAACGAGACCGAGCGAACGTCTGTCTTTTCCGCGGACGACGTTTCGATTATATCTCCGTTCAAACTTAATTTACCGGGGGGAGGGGGGGGGGGAGGGGGAGATAAATAGAAAGCGGGATAAGATTTTGTTCGAGGTTCTCGATTTAGTTCGGACGCGAGTAGGCAAACAAGGTGCGCGCCTGGAACGCGCGACCGAGCGTACCGTATAATTAACGGGAGGCGATCAACAGCATCGAAATTCGGTAGTCACCGGGACACAGCGGCTACTAATTCTTAACCCGTTTCAAGCGGTTTTCGCAATTAACAGGTAACTACGTTATAGGGCTGAACGGACAAGCTGGCCACCTTTTGACGCCTCTACGCCGACGAAAACTCGTTCGCCGACCGCACGACACGCCGTTAATTGGGCCCGGCAACGCCTGCAGCCCCGCTACAACCAGACAGCGGCAGCCGCGTGCACATTCTGCGGCCGTCTTTTGCATAAACAATGATCGCAGCCTGGGGAAATCTTCCCCCGTGTTAATAAACGAACACGCTATAAATTCCTAGCCGCCGTTCCGTGGCTCGTTAAAAATTCCGCGTAACTACGTCTCCACGACCGTGTCTCGATGATCGCCCGGTATTAAAAGCTCCGGCCCCCGTTGACACTTAAAGCTCCTAGGCACCCGCGCCACGTGGAATACCCGCCTCGCCGTGATGAGAACAGATTTGAATTATTGATACGCCGCATCCGGGGTCCTCCATTATCGAGTGCTGCAGAACCGTGTACATTACCAGACAGGAAACGTTCCCGTTATATGTTCGCGCTAATTTCCGGCGGGGATAAGAATTAACTGCGATTTTCATTTCGGATCACCACTTTGGGATCGTTGCCGTTACGTGGTTTGTAATTTCAGAATTTTCCAGTGCCCCCGGAGCGCTGCTATTTTTATAGGGCATCCCGTTTCCATTAATAAATCCGATCAGTCTCGAAAAGTCAATTAAAAGGCGCCAATCGGGGATTCAGAAATAGCATAACGCCGTGGGGTGGTTATTGGACACAGATTCAATAAGTTTACCGTTCATTCGTTCATGACAGTAACAGCTTCGGCGTAGGAAAGAATGTTTAACACCAGGTTGATGGGACCCGTCAAAATGACGGATTCTATTATTTTCAGTTTACGAATATTGAGATTGTAAAGAGTGTTAACACTGGGTTTACGGAGCACTAAAAGTGACTATTTTTCATTACGTTATAAAATAAACAAGAACGTGCTGCCCAAATTTTTAGCCATTTTTGTTTTAATAACATACCCAAAGAAATAAATTTGTTGAATAATTTCTCATGGATGTATCTTTAGAGTCTTAACAGTTGTAAATTAAAAATATCAGAACCCGTCATTTTGACGGGTCCCGTAAACCTAGTGTTAAGAAAATGGCTACAAATTTTGATAGATATATTCGCGTTATTTTTATAAAGTAATGCAAAATGATCGTTTTTAGTGCTCCGTAAACCTAGCGTTGAATCTCTTTATTCCTAGAGAAATAGAACTTGGAGGGCATAAAATTATTTTCTGAACACGCTAATTTAGTCCGTTCCGATTTCCATTTGCTGTTTCAAAACAATTACAGAATCGAACAAAACCTGCGATCCGCGAGATATCGAGACGGGATCGCTCGACTAAATTAGTCATTGCCTGCGGCAACGATTATCACTCGTCAAAGCAGAAACCACCGCGATGTTTTCTGTCATGTCATCGCTCAGCGGGACAATGCGTCACAATCATTGTCTTCGGCGGAGAATGCCGATCAATTTACCGCCAACACTGACGACAATACCTCATAAAGAGACATTGAAAAGTATATACGTGGTTTAACATACCGGATCACGACCAAGACAGAGAATACGTTTAACGGTGTGGAAATGCTTTGTTCTAATTAAAAGTTTATTTTGCGTTCATTCGCCGCCATTGAACATCGTCCGTCGACCCTGTCGCGCGCGTTAATACTGTGGATCGTAAAAACTCAATACGATAAATAAAATCGCAGTTGAATTCCGACCCCGCGTCGCTCATGGTTTTATTAATTCAGTTTAATTGGTTTTATCCATTGTGCGTTCGTATAAAGCCGCGCGCACATTTATCAAAATTAATACGCAGACGTGCATGTAGTCACAGGATATTTTAATCTGCGGATAACTACAAAAATTTCAACATATTTTACACATTTGAAGGTTCCTCGAAGTTGAATATTTTCCATCGCCGGTCACCTTTCACGACCTTCAATGACCTTGTGTCGTGGCTCACTGTACGCGTCTTAAAACACTTTATTAGATGGTACGTAGAAAAGTGTATCGTTCCAATTTAAAAAACAAAGTTGACCTTCGTGTGTCCTCTGCGAGACCACCTACAAGTAACTATTAACAGTTATGCCTTAATTTGTCTGACACGTTTTTTTTTTCTGTCACCAATAGCAACCGAGTTATTCAGGTTGCTTTAGGTGCCCCACCCTGTATATAACAAGAATAAATAGGTGAAATTTTAAACAGTAAAATGACGAAAAGATTTAAAAATCTGTAGACGGACTTATATTTAATATTTTTTGAACAGCGAATATTTCCCTAAAGATTATATTAAGAAAAATCGTAAAAATGACGAAGAGATTTTAAAATACGTAGACGGACTTATATTTAATATTCTTTTAATAGCAAATATTTCCCTAAAGATTATATTGAGAAAAATCGTTAAAATGACGCGACTGTGTTGTTATAAAAGCGAGAGACTAAAAATATATCGTGAACTTGTACAATACTGATTTCACCGAAACTGCATACCTATTTCGAACACAGCAATTATCGGATAATTGCAAAAGTTCGAGGTCAATTTTCAGAGATCTCTTTTTTAAAAAAAGCCACCGAAAATAGAATCTGGCAGCAGGTGAAACGTGGCGGCAGAATTGTAGAAAATGCTAGTGACGAGTTGCATAATCGATTAATAGAACAGTTTCTTTCAAAATGTAACCCCCTGTGTCATATTTCGAAATCGGTCAAGAGTCTTTGCAATAATCGTTTGTCACGACCACATCGTAACTGTTTCATAGAAGAAAATCAATTCCTTAGTCGGTATAAAAATGGCCGGGATAAAAACCGTGGTTTGCCCGTCGTGTTTTTGCGTCGGCTATAAAAAGTTAAGTATTGCCGCAGAATGGTTAGCCGATTGCGAGTCCGCAAAACCTCATCAAGTGTGTCGCGACCATTGACACGCGATCGTATCCCGTGTCGCTAAAACCGCCGGTTGTCTCGCGATGCTGAGGCAACGGATCATTCGCCGGCAATCCTAAACGCACCAGTCGGCTCGCCATAGTTGGCTCTGTATTGTAAACGTGTCCGACAACGATCCCGATTCCTGCGTATCGTCATTACGTGGTTTCGACTTTTTAAGGCGATACAACCTGCTCCGGATCACTCCCCTCCCCTTCACCGAACCTGTTCGCGTGAGCATCCGCTTTGGTGCATGATCCCTTCTTTCAATTCATGCGCTATATTTAGACTTTAAACGATTTTAACGTCTCCTCTTGTAATTAGAGCATTTTATGCGTTTACGGAAGAAATTGGTACGTAAAATATAGAACGGCGAAGAGATCACAAAAATTTTAGAATGTCTGTACAGTTTTTAAGACAGTTTTTAAGAATTCTGTACAGTTTTTAAGACAGTCTTTAAGAATTCTGTACAGTTTTTAAGTGGCAGAAGATATTGGCTCTTGCTTTTCACAATCGACAGAGAAAGTTTTTATTTTTCACAAAGATCGCGGATCTTTATGCAAAATAACATTTTTATACATCAATTGCAATCTATAGGAGCTAAGTATTTTGCTCATTAATAATTTTTATATTGTTGAAATCCTTTAATCCTTTTACTGTTTCGAATTACACCCACTCATTTTTGTCATAAATGTCTGCTGTAAATTTAAAACTGAATTCAATGTACACATAGGAACATTATTTTTCATTCTCTAGCTTTTTCATCCACTACAACCACCGAACCAGTCAAAATAACTGGTTCCGAATTTTTTCTTTCACAATTACTAAAATTGTAAAAATTGTTTCTATCAGAAATTTTTATCTTATCACTCGGTCTTGTCATTTAGTTGGCACTATTCCAAAGCAATGTACATCAGTCGTATTTATTACTCGCCAGTTCTAGTGTTAACGTCTACAGGCACGTTCTCGCTATACAGGGTGTCCCGAAAATGTTGTACTTCCTTGAAAGAGGTTTGTCCTTTGCGAAAATGTGTTCTCCACGACTCGGTGAAGTTCTCGCGTGTATTGGTTTGCGAGTACGGAAGCAAGAACCGTCGAGTGAGTCAATGGCACGCAAGATTAAGCTATCGCCCTTCGAGGATATGTCAGGAACGCCGTTCGCGGTACAACGGAGCCCCTTATGTCCTGGTGCAACCTTAGAAATCGCACAATTGACTGTCCTTGCCGGCAGTTACGCTGCTCGTTTCGGTTAGCTAAGGACTCGGGAGCTAAAGCGTTCGACTGCAACACCGTCGACAGTAACGCGTTTCTCCGCAACTTTGATTAGACAGGCTGTATAGAGCGGCGGAACATCTACGGAAATTCGAGTCCGAAGCACGTATACAAAGGAGGGGAACCGTCAATAGAGCCGGCACCACTACCGAATGCACGCATATCATCCAAATGCACTCAATATATTCTGTTGCCATGCAACTGGTACATCCCTTTTGCTGTTCTGCGTGTTAACGGGAGTAAGTTAATTCAGGGGGGGTGCGACACACTTGTTCGACCTTACAAAAACATCTTCGATCATAGTAACGTCTACAACGGAATTATAAAAATTCCACAATATAGACAGTCTAAAATACAGGAAACAAATACTGAAATATTTTCATCATTTTTATGGAGACAACCATTTTATTCGTAGTAGTAAAATATTAGGGGGACCCGTAAGTAATCGATTATTTTGAAATCTAAAACAAACTCTGTAGTAAATTCAGATTTTTATTTCTTAATTTATTATATAATTTCAATCATTATCAAGGACAGTTTGCCATCTTTCCAGGGTTAGGGTTAATTAATCCAGGGTCCGAGAAGCAAAGTATGTCTCAAGGTGCCTCCTTGCATCTGCTACAGTTGTGAAAAAAAAAATTATACTTTTCAGAATATTTAGAACACAGGCAGCTTCACCGAAAACTGAAGAAAACATGTTTCCTCTTCCGGTACAGAACCAAAGGCAAAACAAATTCTTTGCAAATAATTGATTACTCATGGGTACCCCTAATACTAAAATACCTTCATCATTTTTATGGAGGCTTAACCATTCTATTCGTAGCGATAAAATAGTTTTCCGGAGCGGTAAAGTAAAAATACTGAAATATTGTTCGACTTTGTTGAGTCCTAAGAAACATCAGCCATTCCATACCCGAGTGGTTTCGGACGTTCTATTGCTTCGGCATAGCATAATCACCGTTAAAATTAAACGAGCCCGTTCCGTCGAGTTTGATTGTGCTAAATCCCGGCAGCGGCGTTTTTAAATAAATCAGCATAGTTCGCCCGGAGCGAATGACAGTGCCTACGAAACGATGTTAACTCTCCGAGACGACTGCATACTTAACGTTAATGTCGACTGAAAGAAACATAGAGGTGACAGCCACTCGGGCTAACCGGGCCGGTAGGAGTAGAAGGGGGGCGGGTTGGGGGTTGGGGGAGAGGGGTGAGGGGGCAGCTAATTGGTGGCGGGGCTCGCCTTTCCCGGAGGAGAAGTTCGCCGTCCCTTGCCTGTAGGCCTACGGTCGTAATCAGGCCTTCATCTTCTTCAAATTCCGCCCCCGTCGTGCGAAACGAACCCTCGGCCAAGAATCGTCCGTGTCCGCGTTAACGAAGGTCCAATTAAGATCCCTTAAGTTCCCCCGTGACGAAACAGAATAGACGCCCGAACGCGACGAATACATTTAATAATCTCGCCGGGGAAAATTTACGGGGGTCCCCATGCCCCGAGAATTACGCGATGGAATGCCGGCTACGGTTCCACGTCAAATAAGATCGGCCGGTTTGTGCTCTAATTACTTGGATCCAGGGGGGGACGGGGACACGGGCGTACGCCAAAGGCTGAATTAGATCCCTGCTAAAACGGTGAATTAACGCCACGTGTCTTTCGCGAGGCGACAACCTCGTTCCACGGATTTTCATTCTCTTCCCGCGGTCTTTCAGAATGATAGGAACGAAAGGGTTGAGGGAGGGGGGAAGGGGGACGCGTTTGCAATTTTCCCTTTCACGGGGCGCCGTCGTCTAGGCGGCACACACTGGACAATTTGGACGAAATCGGATTCAAAATTAAAGAACTTTCGATAGAGATGAGGTAGAGCGATGAAATTTTTGTTAAATTAAAGCTGAAACTTTGTAGAATATGGGAAAAAATAGGGAGATTATTACCATCGAATCGTTTCAACGAAAAAATGATTTCATTAGCTTTTGTCGCAAAAATCTCTGTTTTGCAAAATCCTGAGGTCGTAGACAAATTTTGAGACCGGATTTGAAATCAGCGTGGAAAAATCTATGGGAAATGATGTATAGCATGTTAAAAACAAATTTTTTCCGCGCGTGGTATTGGGAAAACCACAATTTTCTTGAATTTGTGCGCGTTTAACGAATTTTCTCGAGGTTAAAAAACGTTCGTGCCACAATCTCTCTATTTTTCCCATATTCGACAAAGTTTCAGCTTTAATTTAAAGAAAATGTCATCGCTCTACCTCATTTCTATCGAAAGTTCTTTGATTTTGAATCCGATTTCGTCCAAATTGCCCGCGGCGCACGTTAAAACATCGCACAGTATGGTATTTGGCTCGAAAAGCCGGAAAAAATTATTTAAGCGTTCTATATAGGCTCAAAGCCATAATGTAGTAGTCCCTTGAATTCGTCTCAACATCAGCTACAACATTATGAAATCAAAAATATATCTTAACAGTTAAAAAATTTAATTGATCCTCACTTTTTATAAAAGAAAAATTTTTTCCGAAATTTTATGTATTGAAATTTGTAGACATCTGAATACTGTTAATCTTTCGTTCGAACCTTTTTTTCCTCAGATTATCGGAAACCCTTGAAAAATCGTGGCGATTGTGGAGTACGTGCACCGCACAGCTGGAAAAAGTATTTTCGCACGTAAATTATGTTAAAATGATGTGAATTATTATTTTAATACAAAATATGTAGATCGTGAAATGTTTTAATAAGTAGATATGTATTTTAAGAATATTTTTAAATTATTACCATCAATTACGGCGTATAGGCGTACGTAAAACACTTTAGCTATAAAACGTCAATCCGGACGAATCCGGAACCAAACTTTATTAGCTTGGAATCACAAATCTCTGCCGAATATAATGCGACCAAAAAGACCATCGGGACTCACTCAGAACCATAATAAAATCGTTAACGAAATCTTGTAATTGTAAAAATAATTTCACATACAAATATCAATAACTTTATAAATAAGTCTAATAAAAAAAACTGAAAACAGTCTGAAAGTGTAGTCCATACTTACCTAAAAGATATCCATAATGCAAAAAATTACACAGCTTTTTCCAAGCATGTAAAAATCACTCATAAATGCACGATATGTTATAGCACGATTGACTCTTGACTTTCGATTAAGTTTAGAGATTCATAAACTTACAAATGAATAAAAAGAAATTTAGTACATTGTTCTCCACGCGTTCAACAACTTCGAGCAATAAAAAAAAATTACCGTTTACGTGAAATTTTTGAAATTGACTTTCTCCCGGCTATTCGGGCGAAATACTTCACTGTGCGTCGCGTTACATGCCGCCGGTTCCCAATGGTTAAAATATGCTCGGAGGTTATCGGTCTTGGCACGGGCCCGCGTCCGGGGAAAAACCGCCCTGCTCGTCTGTAGCCCACATTTCTGATTAGCCCGACGCAACCGGCTCCGTTATTAGCGGTGTCCCGGGGGATCACGGGATTCCGGGCGTGTCGTCTGCGAACGACATTCGTCCGTAGTTATCGGGACAGCCGATATCAGGCGAAACATTTAACGTATCCGGAGTCCTCTCGAGACACAACGTAGCCGGAATAAAGAAGCGACAGGGTTACGCAGCAAGGATCGTGCCCTGAACCGGTAAACAGAAAGGATCTAAAAGACTTGGGAGAGTGCGAGCACGCCGCGGCGCGAGGCGTCACGTTCACGCCAGGACACGTCGCAATTTTCCTCTTCGAAAAAGGACGCCGCCGCCGGACGAAGGAAAGGGGGTCGGTAGCCACCCCGGCGATTGTTAGAACGTCACGTTCCGTGGAACGACCCTCTAACGGCCGGGGCCGTATCCTTTGAGCCTGAGAGCGCACGCGCCTCCTGGCCGCCGTCGCCATCGGCCGGCTAATGTTTTCTTTTCTAATGACCGCCTTTGAACACGACGCCCTACCCGGAAAAGTAAATAACACCGAGAAACGAGTCTTCGGCTCGTTAATTCGCCGCGCGTAGAACAGAGAATCGGAGAGTAGCTTGGATAGATCGATCGATCGGTGCTCGGTTTCAGTCAGCTACCCTCCGGGACAAGGGCATACGACAGCCCCCTACGTTCCTTTGTCTTTGTATACGATGGCGGAAGAAAATCTACATCGTAGACTATCAATCGCATTGTACACGTTGCTGGAAATATCTGTAACGCTGTGGTATATCCGTTTCTAAGAAATGTGAAGAAAGACAATAAAGATTGCGGTCGATAGGTAAATCTGCACGGGAAATGTTTATATTACACGTCACAAGAACTTTTTAATGCATACTGTTTAACCGTTAACGGACCAATGCCGCGTACTTGGCGGCAAAGATAAAAAATAAAATATGAATATTTTTCTTTCTATACTTGATATAAAAATGTTGAGTGCACAGTTTCTCTTCGTATGAAAAATAGCTTGGGCCTGGTTGGGAATTAATCATGAAATACTTCCGGATCGTTAAGGGTTAACCCTTAGCACTCGAATGGCGACTGTAAGGCGCCACTAAAAATGATTGTATCTTTATTGAAAATATTTTTTACATTATTAAATTTGTTTGGATTTAATAAATTGCTAAACATTTCAGTGTTGTACTAGTCAATTGCAGCATTTTTGTATGTATAACATGAAAAAAATGTATATAGAAGGGAAATATTCTAGGCCGAGAGAAATGTTTCGTTTTGGAGTTAAAACAGCTTCGGGTGCAAAGGGTTAATAGTTCGATTTGTTCAGTGTATAAAATGGGTCGTGGAAAAACGTTAAAACAGTTTCAAGAAAAGTTTTCTATTGTCGAAATTGCTAGTCTCAGATCGGAGCAGAAACGTAACCAGTAAATTTGCCAAAAATCCAGATCATTCTAGCCACCCGCGACAACATTGTGTCACAAACAATTTTCTGACTCAACTCCGATGTTTTTACTATTGCTGCGTGTCAGATTAATTGAATCGCGCGGCGACCGTTGTTAACCAAGATCCCGCACTTCGGTGATGAGCGAGGAGTTGGTAAGTCGGCAGGTTCGATCCGGACTGTTATCAAACAGCGGTCTGGCTAGACGCGACTCGAAATTAGCATTTCTCCAACTATCGGCGGTGGACAGATAGCTGGCTTCGGCTAGTCGTCAAAGGTCCGCGAGAGTTCCCGATAATTCGAGGTCCGACCGAAGCAAGTTTCGAACTACTTGGTCCGTGAATCCGATTCCGAGTGTTGCCAAACCTGGTGATCCGGCGATCGGTAAAAACAACGCCGAAAGATTTCCTCGGCGGGGAGGACTCGATCGATCCTTCGTTTGGGGGGAAGAATTTTTCCTAGATCTCTCCCCCTCGTGGAAAATCCCTTGAACGGAACGAGAACGAAAGTGGAGAAAGCGGCGACGTCGGAATGGCGAGCACATGCTGGAATTTGTTGCGACATTCCAGACGCGCGTGTCGCGAGAGCAGCGAAATGAATGGGCAATGAGGACTACTCGACGAGACACGCTTAGGGGATTAGAGGGGTGAAAGAGAGTAGCGTCGCGCCGCCTCGCGCCGGTAACGGGGACGTCCTCTGGGTTTCCCTATCGAAGAACCGCACCGCAGCCAGGGGTGATTACGGCGATTGTTACAGCGTCACGTTCCGCGCGACGAGCCTGTAACCATCGGGATATGTCAGACGGAGTAAAAACACACGTGTTCCCGCTCGGGAATGCATTTGCACGGCGACCAGGAACGACCCCGGCCGGCTTGACACCCGCGGTGAGAGGCCACTCGAGCCACTTCGCCGAACACCGATCGATAAGAATTTTCTTTCCGGCACCCACTCGCCTTTCGAAATATCACGAACCGCCGTGTAACTGCTCCCTGGAACAGTTTATCCTTCGACCCTAACTCAAACACGCCAAATACCCTCGATACTGTACTCCACTTTCCGAAAGAAATTTATTAATAACTGTTTTTCGTCCGACCCTCGCAGGGACGATGCTTTCGAAAAGCTCGTGGCTGTCGTGACTAGATTTATTAAAATTTTTATGCATTTATTTTCTTTATCGTTTGTATCCATTGAACAGGTGCGAATTGCCTTATAAAGCTGAGGAGATTCAGTTTATTCGGAAGCGTTTTTGTGATATTAATAATTCTAAATTAATAACAGTTTTCGTCCGACCCTCGCAGGGCCAATGCTTTCGACGATCTAGTGGCTGTCGTGACTAGATTTATTAAAATTTGTATGCATTTATTTTCTTTATCGTTTGTATCCATTGAATAGGTGCGAATTGCCTTATAAAACTGAGGAGATTCAGTTTATTCGGAAGCGTTTTTGTGATATTAATAATTCTAAATTAATAACAGTTTTTCGTCCGACCCTCGCAGGGCCGATGCTTTCGACGATCAAGTGGCTGCCGTGACTAGATTTATTAAAATTTTTATGCATCAATTTATTTTCTTTGTCGTTTTGTATCCATTGAATATGTGCGAATTGCCTTATAAAACTGAGGAGATCAGTTTATTCGGAAGCGTTTTTGTGATATTAACACTAGATTTACGGGACCCGTGAAAATGACGGCTTTTATGTTCTTTGATTTACAATTATTGTGACTGTAAAAATGCATTTATAGGAAATTTATTTAACACATTTATTCCTTGGAACATATATTATAGTAAAAGCCTGCTAAAAATCTGGCTGAATATATTCTTGGTATGTTTATAAAATAATCCAAACTGGCCACTTTTAGTGCTTCGTAAATCTAGTGTTAATAATTCTAAATTAATAACAGTTTTTCGTCCGACCCTCGCAGGGCCGATGCTTTCGACGATCTCGTGGCTGCCGTGACTAGATTTTTATGTATCAATTTATTTGATCATTTTATTTACTTTGAATAGGTGCGAATTTCCTTATAAAACTGAGGAGAGTCAGTTTATTCAGGTTTGACGGGGTTTTCGATCCCTTCGGAAGCGTTCTTGTGATATTAATAATTCCAAATTAAAATGCCGATTACTCGTTTGTTAGATACAGTGTTAGTAATTTTTTTACTTAAATTAGGATCCCAAGTACCGATAGATATCGACACGTTCGTAGCGACTCAAATACTGATTCGTCTTTCTCCAAAGATTTCAACCCTTAGCACTCGAATGGTGACTGTAATGCGCCACTAAAAATTGCTGTATTCAAAATATTGTTTACATTATTAAATTTGTTTTGTATTGAATAAATTACTAAACATTTCGTTATTGTACGAGTAAATCGCACCATTTTCGTATGCATAACACGAAAAAAAAATACATAGAAGGGAAATATTCTAGGTCGGAAGAAATGTTTCGTTTCGGAGTTAAAATAGCGTCGAGTGCAAAGGGTTAATTGAAGTAAGATTATAATTTAATTAAGATTTTAATTAATACTTTATCCGTATGTATTATACGCTGTATTATTCCTTTGTACTCATAAAACCGAATAAATCCAGTAGAGATTGGACAGCTTAAAAAAAAATGAAAAAAGGTTTTCAAAGAGATCAACGCGTATACGAGAGATGCAGTAGGAACTGCAGCTGGAGAAGTGAATGAATCAAAATCCGAATTAACACTAGAACTACCGAACCAGTCAAAATGACTGGTGGATGATTTCTTCCTTCACAATTACTGAAACTATAACTCTTCTTTGTTACCATAAAAATCGTATGAAACCTGAGCAAATTAAACCTTGCTGTTATTACAAAGGGATAAGAAGTCTAATCGGCACTCTTTTCTCTAATTGTCGCGAATTGTGCTCGGCGAGGTGAAATCGTTCAAAGCATTTTCCGCGGTATTGTCGCGTCCACGGGGACCGTTTCAAGCGTAATTTCTGCAATAATCGTCG
The DNA here is from genome assembly GCF_050948215.1 of Halictus rubicundus. NCBI lineage: Eukaryota > Metazoa > Arthropoda > Insecta > Hymenoptera > Halictidae > Halictus > Halictus rubicundus. The sequence continues at coordinate 19,576,785 of NC_135151.1, forward strand.
GTGACTCGGATTACCAAAGCGGAAGCTGCGAATCGAAGCTTCAAAGGTTAACGAGAACTTACGCCCGGAGTTTTCACTTTGTCCACTGCGGAGCATATTCACCCGGGGGGGCAAGGTGAGGGAGATTATGGCTGTTCTTAATTTGTAATCCGAGCGTGCCGTTCGCGCGACGATATGGTCCCAGCGGCGAAGATCCCGTGAGGCCTCGCCCGCGCGTAAACGACAGTCGTTCGTCGTTGCATCCGAGAGTGACGCCATCGTCTTTGATATCGCGACGTCGAAGACACCCAATTTGCTACCGCCGCAGGTTTACGAGAGCGCGGTGAAATTTCCCCGGCATTTTCCGCGGAAACGGTGTCGCGAGCAGCTCCCGGACAAATCGTTTACACGCGCCGATTCGGTAACGCGTCGCTCGTTAAAGATTTTACGAGATCTATTTGCAACCTCGACACGTTTCCGACGAGCAATAATAAAATCGAATATCAAAACCCGGGAACAATTAAATTCTCATGTATACGGGCGACTCATTGTTAACTCTAAACCAACGTTACTGTATCGCCATGTAACTTATTCACTTTTCCTATAATATACACACAACCCATTTTTCAATATTCACGACTTTCTTTATTGTTTACTTTCCGAAAAAATTTGATAGCATGTCTTTCTATATTAAGATACATATTGTTTTTTGAATCGGTCATTTTGACCGCTCATGGTAGAATTAGGTATACATGAAATGTATACCTGGTAGGTTTAGTGTTAACCGACTGGGAGATTCTGCATGTCGAAATGAGTGAAAACGGAAGAATGCAATTTTACCATAGACTAGCACGAAATTGTAACTGTACGTGAACAAAAATAGTTTTTTTACTTTAAATTGTCCCTTTCTGACTCATAGGCAAGACCGAAACGTTGTATGCTTCTCTGTATAATCACCAAAAGCTCCGAAAGTGAGTTTTTTTTTCATTTCTCCAATAATAATAACTTCCCGAAAATAATAACTTGTGCTAAGAGATTAAAATGCTAAGAAATTTAAATTTTTATGAAAAGAAAGAGAAATGTCTCCTTTGATCAGACTTCTGGAGAATGTTTATATTTTCATGTTGCAAAATGGCGGAAGTTGTGCGACGGGTGTGTTTAAATATTCGCCGGTACATTGGCATTGCAGCGTGTAAAATTAAAAACGAATTTTTAATACTCATAACAAAATTCCTGCAGGAACACGTGCATCCAAATCAAGCATAGTTAAATGAAACATTCAAAGCCGGCACGTGAAACGGCAGACCTCAATGCATCTCTAAAAGCACGAATAGCTTCAATTTAACAACTTCGTTCTGGCTGTTTTTGAAATGATAGGTCATTAGCGTGCGCGTATGTTCCTGATGTAAAATGAGCATCATAGTTATTCGCTGTTTTTTCACGGATTTCGATGGCCATTAAAATTCCTCCGAATTGCCGCGCGAACGTGATACAAACATAGTGTACAAATTAATGATTGGAATCAGTATTCGATGTGAATCAAAAGAGTTCGTTTCCACGATCCCCATCTAAATAAGAAGTGTTTGATGTCAGAAAGCTGATTATTTTCTTTCATTCGAACGTCATTGCTTCTCCGTTAATTCCTACGTGAAAGCGACCGCCTCATTTCAATACCAGTTCTCCGAAATTATTAGTAAAAGTTATTAGCATTATAACATTCAGAATAGCTTGATAAAGCGGAGTATCAAAGCTCGTATAAACGCTTTATATCACGAATAAGATTTTCAATCAATTTTTACTTCTCAGCATTTGTCAATAATCTTCTTTATGATGTCCGTACATACGCTCGTACTGGTTCTTTTTCTGACATGAATATAAATTATCAAAATCGTCAAGATTTTATCCGTTTTAAGACAGGTAAAATTTGTTCAATGATATCAACTTTAGCAGACGTGTGGTTCTGCAATATTTTTAGAAAAAATTTAGCAAACAAAAGTTAAGTGGTGTTCAGATATCTACAAATTTCGATACGAATTTTTCAAAGGTCACCTTGATTTCTTAAGTAATAATATTCCCAAAAACATCTTAATCCATTTGCATCAATAGCCGACGCGTGGTTTTGCAATTTTTTATAAAAAATGTAGCAAACAAAAGGTAAGTGGTGTTCAGATATCTGCAAATTTCGATACAAATTTGTCAAGGTCACCTTGATTTCTTAAATAATATTCCCAAAACCATCTTAAACCATGTGGATCATTAGCCAACGCGTGGTTTTGCAATTTTGTAGAAAAAAGGTAGCAAACAAAAGCTAAGTGGTGTTTAGATATCTACAAATTTCGATACGAATTAGTCAAGGTCACCTTGATGTCTTAAATAATATTCCGAAAACCATCTTAACCCATTTGCATCATTAGAGTATATATACGCTCAACTTTGTTGGTCATTCCCATTATTCGTTACCTAAAAAATAGGAATGTAGGGTGTTGTTCGAGATGAAAGTAGTAATTCTGATTTTTTCTTATAATGCTGAAATATGAAGTTGTTTTACTAGTCATTTCTGTACTTAAATATAAGCAAAAAGAAAGTTTGGCGATAAAGGCCTTCTTTTCATATTTCCTTACGATGCGAATGGGTTAATAATACAAAGATAGGTGAACGACCCAGACGTCCTTAAAAGGAGTTGCGTGATGATTGACGGGAGCACAATTCGCGAGAGTGGAAATTCGCATTACTTTCTTCGCGATCGTCTGCGAGCGAGAGAAGCGCGGAAAGAGATAGAGCGGATCGACGACAGTTGGCGTCGTAAGGTCAGACAGAAGACGCGCGTCATCGTAGCGAGTGAGTAATACCTGAGCCGGGTTATAAATCAAATGCACTCGCCGGCTGCACTCAATTTTATCCGCGAGGCGTGCGCTAAGTTTGATCCATTTTCTTAACACCTGGCCTCCGTCCGATGGATATTTATTGCGCCCTCCGTAGCGTGGGTATGACGTCGGCCGTATTGGCCGGCTCGGCGTTTCCGGAAATTTCCATCCGAGCAAGAAATTCCGCGCGGATCCGCAGAGGCGTCGCGACGTCGCCGGGGCACAAACACGGGGACCCCACCGCACACTCTCTCGACAGTTTTATCCTTGTCGGTCTCTTCCATTGTTTGCTAGACCAATAGCGATATATTTTTTGCTGTAAAGTAAGCTGAAGAGTACGCCGGGGAGAAGGAGTATCGCGCGTTCGGCGAGGCGCGGTTTAAGTATATTTTATCGAAGAGAAAAGGAGGCGAGCGTGGAGCAGAAACGCGCGCGCGGCCCGATCCCCCTGAACCGTGAAGATCCGCTCGCGACGGGTGTCTCTGCCGGTAAACGATTTATTTCCTCCATTTCTGGATATGCCTGTGTGCAAACCTGAATTCCGGTGTGTACTCGCCCCGCTCTCACCTGTACGTACAGGTTCCCCTCCCTCTGTATGTATACACAAAACGTTCCCTTTTCTCCCGTGGGATTTAGAAGAGTTTCCGGGTGCCGGTGAAAGGTGTACTTTTGTATCACCGAACCGCTGCCGGTGTCGATTTAATTGAAAAGGCGTCGAGAGCGATATCGACAACGTTGAGCCACACTCACGATCACGTGAATTGAATGCTCCCGGAACTGCGGATCATTTCTGACTGAATTAAAACGGAACACTTGTTGTTTTTCCCTTCTTCGGACGATAGGAGGAAGGTTTTTCTTCTGCTGTTTTTAGCTAGTCTAATTGCGTGTCTATTTCTATGGGGAACCAACCGGGGAAGGCTTCAAATTTTATTTCGAGCGTTTTCCAATCGCTATACTAAACGGTCTTTGAAGTTGTGTGAGAGGGACAAGCACGAGAAGAGCGTTTCGGCTTAGAACCGTAAGAGGACTCGTCGGTAAATAATGCCATAGACGCTGGAATATCGAGAGGCAGTTGAGAACGGTATATATGGGAATCGGTGACAGATCAGGTACTAGCGGGAAAGGTGTTAACTATTTCTCCACCTGCTGGCGAGCATAAGAACTAGCCACCACAGATCCCTTGCCAATAGACGCGCAAAGCTTCACTTTCTAAAACTACAATCGCTACTGCTATAATAATTCGCTTAATCCTCATCTCTCCTTTATTTGTTTGACACATTTTTCACTCCTGAATAATAATTCGTTATCTTACTACAGTTTTTCATTTTCAAAGAAGCATTTTAAAACGTTTATTGTTCGTGGCCCAAGCAACGGGGGCGCTCGCATATTTACAAATTTCTGCGATTCAACCTTGGTGTGCGCGACACTAATCAGGCTATACAGTGAAGAGGTTAAGAATACGGAACACTTTTTTTATTGTATCCAAAACGATCGAGACTGTGGCGTATCTCGAGCATTGGTATTCCCTCGCCAATGCGAATCACTGCACATTTCGCCATATTGAATCGGTAGTCCCTCGCTACTCCAGCTCTCGAACTAGTCGCGATGCAAAGTCATAGTAAAACTTTTGCGGCAGGGGAACCGATCGTCGAACGTTATCGTCAATGCTAAGTCAGCGTCTCCGCTGATTTCACTATTATAAAAGGACAAACACTCGAAACGACTGCGCAGTTACCTACACTCTAAAAGCGCAAGCACGCGGAAGATCCGTTTCTCTGCTCGCAAGCGATAGCCGAGTTATTTCGCAGTATCCGACTTTATGAAACATTCCGTATTTTATACTCGTTTAGTGAAAGTGCAGCGGTTGAAATATTGTTCGCGCCGTTTGTGACACTGCCGTCCATCTGGCTAGAATTTCATCAATTTTTTATATGAATATTTTAAACGCACTCGACCAAGCGGGCGGACGGAAATGGCGCCGATTTTGATCGAACTTTGATGCGAAGCAGCTTTCATAGAAATATTCAACGCTTTTCCTTTATCGACCATTGTCGTATAGATCATGTCGTAATCATATCGATAGAATGAATTTTATATATTTTTTTTTATACAGGCTATTCTCGGTCGAGTGGTATAATCGGAAAAGGAAACTGAATCCGGTTTTCGAAGTAAGTCGAAAACGAGGAATAAAATATTATTGTTCACCGTTCCGTTTTCGAGAAAATTGAATTTGACGATTCGTCGTCCGGCATGCTGATGAATTTTCGAAACCGATTTTCTCGAAAAGGAAGTCTTGTTCTATATTGTCGATTCGCTTCTTTTCGTAGAATCATTCCTTTTCTGGCTGTATCACCTTATCAGAAATTTATAAAACATCTTGCTAGATGTCAATTTATAAAACACGGATAAATTAGAGTTTTCAACAAATGGAAAATCGTCAAAGTAGAAAGATCGTATATCTAATACAAAGTTGGTAGTATAAATTGTGAAAACACTCAGAAAATTCATATAAATTGTACATCTATGCTACAACGATACGACTATTTATCGATAAAAGTAATGTTTATCGAACACGTAGTTACCATAGGAAAAATGCAGTGCGTAATATGGATTATAAAATATTTTAATTATTTTTTCGTCTGCACATATGTGCCCCTCTTTTTGAAATATCTGCTTGCACCTGTCGCGGCAGCTTTGCGATAACTGGTCTTTAGCACATTGTCCCCAACCGTTTTTCTCTTCTTGGTTACTTCATTCTGACTGTTCTATCTGGTTCATCCCTCCGTGGAAAAAAGAACGGACGGGTGACTAAATCGCCTAAAACTTGATGCCTTCATATCGTTTCTGCATGTACATTTTCATTTTACTGCATTCATAATTTATACAATATTTATTATTCGATAATAAATATAGCCACCCAAGTATAACATCAAGATTAAAGAACAAGATTAATAACATCAAGATCAATCCATAAAAGGAACTAAATCCGAAAAATATTGAATATATTAAAAATATATATTATATTGGAAATATATCAAATATATATTATATTCGAAATATATTAAATATTAAATATAGTCCTACTGCGTATAGTAATATAATACTACGTATTAAATATAGTACTTAATATAATACTGCCAAACGTATCATCCTCTAACACGAATAAGAAAAAGCTGTCTGCAATGGTGAACCGGACAATACATTTCCAAGTCATTAAGAGGGCCAGCATGGTTTGAAATCCATATACGTATGCAAGGGTCAAAATCTAGACAAACTGCCGCTTCAATATTGCAATGAGCAGTTTAGAAGTGGTCCATTGTGTTTCCTAAAAGTCCAATCTACGTCTGTATGGAGCCCAAATTGCGAATTTCTACCTCATCGTGGAGTAATTTGTAATATTCGGCAGAAAATTCGAATTCTGAAGCAAGTATGACGTCACAAGATGGCTTCCGCTGAAAGATTCTCTTAATTTCGAGAGATTTAGTGTTCGTATCGAATAAAGGGCTCCATACAGACGTAGCATTGACATGTTCAAACACGGTGGTATGCATTTTTAATTGATTACTTACTTATTTAAGACGTAAAATGTCTAGAAAAAGGCACAGGATAACATAGCGTGACGGTCAAGGCCAAATGCCTGCCGGCCCCCTTAAGATCAGGCAGGCTTCTTAAAACTTGCCCGGTATTTTCGTAAATCAATATTTCCGTTTAATGCGAAATATTTTTGCGTCCCATAAAAGTTTGAAACGGTGTCGCTGAATACGCTTCCGTTTAAGCGTTGTTGGGAGTCCCACGACTCGTAAATATTTTATCGAGCCCGACTAAATTCCGCCAATAAGGTGAGATCAATGAACCTATTATGTCTGGGAATATTTTATTACTGGTGCTCGGCCGCGAGTTTCCTCGACCTCGGCGGCTGTTGTGCGCCATCGGGAATATGCGTCCTGCTTCTTTTCTCGTTTCCCGGTCCCGGGTCCCCCGGCCCGGCGGGTTTCACCAACGTTCTCGCGTTTCGTGCGCAACCCTTGATTTCCTCCTTTTGCGCCCGGTAAATGAAATCGCGTGCCGTGACATTCTCAACTCGTCGGACAGAGGGCCGGGGTCATCTCCTCCGTTCCGAATGCAGCCGCGTGAGGGACCGCGGTGCTCCTTTTGTCTCGCGACTCGCTGGAATTTTTACGAGTTACATTCCGAACGGGACGGAGCCCCGTGCCGATGCTCCTTCGGCGCGGACCTTTTGCTTTCGGCGCCGTTAATTATAGTCCTCGTGTCGGGGAAAGCCAACTCCCTGCCGCTCCGTTGCGGCCCGCGGGAAGAAGCGTGCGACACTCGTGGAACGCGCGTCACCAAGCGAGCACCATCCCCGACGTGCTGGTCGAAACTTTTGTTTTTCATCCCTTCGCGTCTGTCGGCCAGATATCTTCTCACTTGACACCCCCCTCCCCCGGCACTCTATACTAAAATTTGCTAAATCTGTTTCAGGTAAAGGGTGCAGCCGGATAAGCGGGTCAAATCTTTCTTCATACGAAAGGGTCCACAGAGAAAACCTGCTGTGGCAAGTTTCAAGTCGCTACCCCTATCGCGAGGGTAGTTACAGGGTGAACACGGTTTCGTGAACTGTGCTGTATTTCTTCTGTTCCGTTGAACAGAAAATTACGAAAAAATTCACGAACGTTCTACCCGATGGCACGCACGACTGTGAATTTTTTTCGAATTTTAGACTACAAAATCGAATTTATAAAATTCCAGAAACTTAACCCCTTAGCTTACAATGACGTGTCAGAGACGTGGCAAGTCTACCGGACCAAACATAAACAAGTCGTATCAGAGACGTGATGTGCTGACCGGGCCAAACACCAACAAGACGACAACAACATCAACATCATCAATCTTGTTCAATAATCAAGTGATCGTAATTATTTATCAAACATCTTGCAAGGTAAAGTGAATTGTAGCATACACATGTATATACAAATCATAGGACGTCTGCGATCTGCACAACTTCGAACGCTCAGCCAAACCCGACGCATGACCGACCTTGTTGTGGATTATGGCACGCGCTATTGGAAGTTAAATCGTAAGGCAAGGGGTTAAGATTTGCTGTAAAAGTGTTTCCGATTTCTTTTTCTGTCATTTGACAATAATTATTGTATTTTCCTACCTCGTTCGCGGTAAGTAAAAATTTAATTCAAATCAATCGGCAATAACATAACGGTAACGTTCAACTCTTTACGTGTGTTTACCGTTTCACAGAAACCACAGTGCGCTCATTACGAACGGATTTTATTGATCTACAATTGCATCGCGATACACCTAAGAAAAAGTTACGCGAACTGTACTTAAACGTTGGCGTGACAATTATATTAACATCAACGGAATCTTAGAGACGATAAATTACGGTATGCGTTGTTCATTAGAGGTTCTATTACATGTGCTGTTACGTAGTTTACAGGGGCCAAGGAAAACACAGGAGTGCGCGAACGGTGCTGAAAAACTGGTGTACACGGAATAACAAGTCAGCGAAAGATACAAAATTAACTGTAATTACGGGGCGCTGCTTGAGAGACCCTTCTCCACGTTCGGAAACTCCCACGATTCTAAATTTCCGCGTGTTTCAGGTTCTGGACGTTTCCACGAAGAGAACGCGAGCCTTTTCTCGCGCCGAGTGGAGGCGAGTAGAGGCCCCTGAAACCTAAACCTAACCGAGGCCAGGTCCTAAACGCTTCTGCGATATCCGGGCGGCGAGACTGCCTCTTCTCGGAAACTCGATTTTCTCCGGGGCCGATGAAATGAAACGCGTGGAGCGCGTATTGACAAGCCGAGCCGGGTCTCTGATAATTGGCCCGGGTGCCCGCGTCGGCTGGCGCCGAGGGGGCGAGAGAGCTCGCGCTTTCTCGCGTTACGACGCGGAATGGCCCCGTAACTCCGTGTTCCTGCTCGGTTTTCGGGGGTCGGGACAAAGCGTCACGTCGCGCAATTCCAGCCCGTAGTTTTCATTACCCCGTAAAACGAATTAGAGAAACACAGTAGAGGGTTAATGAAGGAAGGGGTCTCGCCCGGCGGTCTGGAAGGGGCGGAATAAGGGGCGAAGAGGCTACCGTTGGAAATTCTGTTAATTTCACAGCGGCGGTTCGCGCAACCACGGGAAACGGGATTCGGTCGTCGCGAGCTCATCCGCGCTTGGTCCTCGGGCCGAGCTGCACACGGTTCCCTGGCTCCTAGCGAATCTTCCTCTACCGTGGCCCCCTGCCTTGCTCCACCCTCACCCCCCTCTGCTCGGTGCTCCAGCTCCTTCGCGCTGAACACGTAGAGCTGAATAAGCCATGGCACTAACCCACATACACGTAAACCCCACGAAGAAGTTCGGCGGGAGCTCATTACACGACCGGAGTATCAACACGGTCGCGGTCTCGACCCGGATCGGTCGTAGTTTTGCACTTCGCCGGTCCGCACTTTTCTCGTTTCGTCCCGGTATTAAATCGCGAGAGGGCCCCGCCTTTCCGCGGTAAACATCCACCGCCCGAAACGCTCGCGCGAGGGCGAAGTTGAGTGCTCCCCCGCCCCACCCCTTTCCTTCTTTACATGTTAATCTCAGCCCCATCCCCCGTCTCCTTCTTGTCCCGTTTGCTCTCGCGTCTTTCAATCCCCACCCGGTCGCCATCCGACTTTTGATGTTTCCATCCTTAGAGCGTTCTTGTTTTTTCAAAATCTCCAGCACGCTCGCCTCCGTTACGCGATCTCTGCCGCGTCTCCGTTTCTCGACCCTGCAGAGTCCCTCTCTCTGTCTCTCTGTCTCGCTTTTTTGTCGCCAGTCTCTTTTCCACTGATTCTTTGTCTCGTCGCCCCCTTCCACCTCCCCTCCCCCTTTTTCGCTGAGTCGCGCGAGTAGTGTACACAGCTTTTAACCCGGATTCATGGCTCGGCGCTGCGCTGCAAGACGACCGGCTCGCCAGGAGCTCGACACGAGCATCGCTCGACACCGAAAAACATTTTAATGATCCTGTGCTCGCGGATCGGAATCCGAAAATTTGGTCTCCCGAGTCTGGCTAGCGTGCGGGAATCGAGAGAGGGGGGAGAGAGAGGGAGAGAGAGAGAAAAGGCCGGAGCACAATGACGCTGCGGAACTCGGTTAGATTTTGAATTTTTCAGAACTCACGGACTTCATAACATTTGAAAAGCTACGAAGGAGCCCGGCTCACTCCATTCCCCTTTGTGCCACGGCGAAAGCAAAGGAGTAAGAGGAAGTATTGTTCCGGCACGCTCGACCCGCTCCGGGTCTCCGGACTCGCTCCGGTGTCGCAGCAGTTTTTCGCGCGTGAATCCACGGCCCCGTCTAACTGCAGGTAACTACGGATGTAGGATAAATTATGCAAATCGCGGCAACTTTTTGCGTTTCCATCAACGAAACTGGAGCGCGGAGATCACGTCCGCCGTCGGACGCCGAAACAGAATGCGGGATCAATGGTTTCTGTCTTTCTTAACACTAAATATCTTTCATTTAAATTTGTTAAGATTCTAGGGATGCAGGCACGAGAAATTATTCAGCAAATTTATTTGGTTAGGTATTATTTTAGAAATATTGCTGAAAATATGGGTGGCAGGTTCTTGTTATTTTTACAAAGTAATGCAAAATAGTCAGCTTTAGTATTCCTAGTGTTGATTACCCCTCACCGGGAATCGTCGCTTACAATTAGTCAAAATAGCCGCACAGCATGTCCATCCATCGTCTTCATTTCCGTTTCACCTTTTTATCTGATCAACGGTTTCACTCATAATCTCATTTTTTAGATCAAATTGTATTCACGAAGAAGTGGAAGATTTTACATGTGGAGGCAACAGGAAATATGTGAATCTTCACACGAGGTGTGGGAAAAAAAAAGAATATGAAATGGAGCGTCTGTTCTATTTTTAATATTTTCATAATTTATACAGGCTGTGTTGATGGTGCAATCGTGGAGGGGCTGATTCTATATGAGAAAATTAATCGAGCATACAGAATGAAATGGTTTCATCCGAAGCTTCGTTTTCGAGAAAATCGAGTTTGAAAATCCAGTGTGTTATTCGATAGGAATCGTCCGACGCGTCTGACCATGACTAACCAATTCTACTTCCTGCACATACTGTAGCGCGCGAACCTGACGGATCTTTAAACTCGATTTTCTAGAAAGCGAAGCCTCAAACTATAAAAATTTATTCCACATTTTCGACTTATTCTCTCATGTAGAATCACCCCCTCCCTGTACAGGTACGAGGAAATGCAAAATTTTTGTAAGAAAATATGAACGGTGGGTTGAGAAAATAGTGGACTGAAGCTTTGACCCCTTGCCTCACGAGTCAGACTCGTGATGAAGATTCTGGGCAAAGTCCAATAAATGTGTATGTTATTAATTTCCTTTGAAACGAAATAAAATTCTATTTCGTTGTAGTTGGTATACATCCTCTGGAGAAAACATTCGCATACAATAGATATAAACTATCTTCTATTTTCTATGAAACTCTGAACGATGAAGAATTTCTAATCATTAAAAAGAAATAGTAGTCCAAGGGGTTAATCGGAAGATACAGTGCAAATGTGGAAGAAAAATTTTTAGGTACATTGTGCGTGTGTATTCTCCATGTGGAATCCGAATAAAAAATTCCCTTCTTTCTCCAATAATTTTGAGAAGTTGACTTAGAATTGTCGTCTGAAAAAAAGACACAAAGTGAGTCCGAGTTCTATTATCTATTTTACCGAAACTATTACCGTTTAAATGTCCACAATTTTCTCGAGAATGGGAAAGTGACGAAACACTTTCTGGATGCACTGCCCTATGGATAAACTTCCCTCTTCTATTAAGAAATTATGAAAGAAGTTTTAATCGCAAGTGGTGCAAGGTGTTAACGATCCTTAGCGACACCCGTCAACCATAATTGCGTTTACAATGCGCACTCGGATTTCACTCGTCGGACGATCCCCGCGTGATTACGTTCCGGGCGCGCTGCAAACCGAACAATTTCCCTTTGGCTTTGCAAAGAATTTCCATTTCGCCGGTGAACGATATTTTTCCCGTCCTTCTGGCCGGGGTTTCGCCCGAAGTTTCATCGCGGAGGTTATCGCGGCGGTCTCGTGTTCCTCGACCCTTCGTCGGGCGCGCGTCCTCTTCTTCGTTTTCGGCGCCGCGGGCGACCAGAAAGTCCGGCGAACTCGAACCGCGCGGCAATCGGCGAGGAGAATTTATGCCGCGGGCACGAGAAGCTCGAAAATCGTTGCGCTAATTAACCGGGTGCCGGTGCTGTTCGCCGCGGCGCGCGGTACACCGGACGCGTGTGTCGATCGATCAATCGGCGAATTATCGAGCACGAGTTTAACCGGCGCATTGTTGCGGTCCCGATCGACGAATTGCGCGTCTCCGCGGTCGGATCGTGCTTCTTCGGGTTAATCCAACAATAATCGGACAGAAACTCGATGAAATGTGCCGGGGCGGTGGGGAACTCGCGGAACAATGCGCGACGCGAAAGTTCTACGGCAGCGTAAAAACGGAATCACAGAAATCGAAGAGCTTGGCTATTCCAACGGAGCACGTTCCCCTACCTTTTTTCTCTCGTGCCGGCGACTTGGGAGTGGCTGACGTTATTAAATCGAACGGGGAATACCTATCGGCTTCTCATCGATCCAAGGAGAAAACTGCCCAGAAGTGTCCATGCTAATTGCACCGGATAGTTTTTGCCGGCCGACCTTGTCGCCGATCGATGGAACTTTCGACCAGAAACTCGTCCGAACGGACCCGACCGGGCCGGAGGAACAACGATTGTTAATTCTGGATATTATTCGGTTTTCTTATTATTGTGGCGGCTCGGTTGCTCGCGCGTCTGACACCGCAACTCTTTCGGTATACGCGCTCCAGTTCGTTTTATAATATTTGAAGAAGTATCGTAGCGGCTTGAACATTGCGAGCGAGATGATGGAAAGAACAGGGAGTGGAATAAATAAGTGAAGCTACACTCCTGTGGCGACCCTACCCTAAGCGCGATCGATATCCTATCGGTTAAGGAAGGTATGCACAGAGTGAGCTACAAAACGGGAACTATGCGCTTGTGGAGCTATGAAACAAAATTGTTTAACTGCTCGAGAAGATACTCCTCTCAAGGTCACCGACATTCTATTTTTCTTTAGACTTTTTCGAGATAATCTTAGTCGATTTATCCTGCATATACTGTTCACTCGATTATGTCAATAACACGGGTCTTGTCAGCGTCGTGTATCGTCCAGAACCAGGTATTCACGGGGTATTCCCCGCGGTAGTGGGGATAATTCCGCGACATTTATCATCCAGGTCTTGACGACATGTATAGAGAGATCACTGCAGTGTTTACTCGATATTTGTCCAAAACTGGGGTCTAGCCAGGGACATGCATCGGCCAGGAGATCGGCCAGAGGATAGTTCCGGGGCTTTTATCGGCTAGGCATTTGGGACATATATACAGTAAACACTGTATATGCAAAAAGGAAAAAAATATCATTCTACGAAAATAACAGCTGCACGGAAGCCCGTTTCATTCCAATTTAAAAGCCAACGAACATGAGCAGAACAAACAATTAAACATTACTTATAATTACAGGTGGAAACAAACGCGCAAACCGATAAATTGTATCTCCCCTCGTGCATAAATTCATTCCGGACGATAACATGTTCGTGTTGCAGATGCTCTCTCGGACCCGTTTGAAATGCACGCAACAAGAAACCGTCCGCGCGCGTATATCCCTCCGGATAGGACAAAGGATCCGCGAGGAAAGGATTGGCGAGCGACGAATATGGGAACATTGAAAAATGGCAGAAAAAGCACGACGACATTTACACGTTCAATTCTTTCCGCAGATTCCCGAGAGCGTCAACGCGAAATCGCGTACTCGCGTTTCGTTTGAAAAACGATCGCGGTTGTGTTACCGTTTTGTTCTCCTGGAAATGAACAGTCCGCGCGGCAATCGATACGCCGCTCGGAGTGGGGGGGGGGGGGGAGGTACGGGAAAGAAACACGATGATAGTTGTAACAGATTTTATACCCGGCTGTCGTTGCTCCGCGGTCCCGATCTGACGATGGCATTGCAGATTGTACCCGGTAACCACTTGGAATTCCATGCTCGGCAAGAAGGATTCTGATGACCTGGATAGCTTCATTGATTATACCAGATGTCCGGTAAACGAAATACCCGGATATCGGGATTCCACAGTCCGCGGGACCAGGGTAGGTCACCGGAACTGATCGCTCGTGGTCAGTGATTTTCGTTACGAACGCGAGTATGCTCGTGTCTTACAAATTAGAGGGACCCAAAAGTAATCAATTATTTTGAAATCTAAAACAAACTTTGTAGTAAGTTCAGTTTTTATTTCTTAATTTATTATATAGTCTCCATCATTATCCAGGACAGCTTGCCATCTTTCCTGCAAATTTTCAAACCCCCTCTTATAGAAATCCAGGGTTCGTCAAGCAAAATATGACTCAAGGTGCCTCCTTGCATCTTCTACGAATGTTTTATTTCTTAAATAATGCTCCAGAGATCTGAAAAGATCAGAGGGAGCAATATCCGGTGAGTACGGGGGTGCGGTCAAACTTCCCATTGCAATTCTTTGATTTTTTCCAGAGTGAGTTTCGCTGCACGGGGCCGGGCATTGTCAGTTTGCAGTATTACACCTTTTCTGTGGACTAAAGATGCCCTCTTCTTCAATAGTTCTGAATACAGCCGTTGTAATTGCTGACGATACAACTCAGCGGTAACTGTTTCTCCAGGCTTCAACAACTCAAAGTGAATCATGCCACGACAGTCCCACCAAATGCACAGTAACACCTTTCTGAGTGATAAGCTAGGTTTAGGGGGTTGATATTGCGGTTTGATTTGCAGGAAGCCATTGCTTGGAACGCTTTATGTTATCATAAAGAATCCATTTTTCATCTCCGGTAACGATTCCGCTAAGAAATGGATCTCTACGAAATCTGGATAGCAATCAAGTGCATATTGATCGACGAATATTCTTGTTGGTATAATTGATGCGGTACCCATATTCCTAGCTTATATGCCTTTCCCATTTCGTGTAGGTGCGTTTGTATAGTTGACCATGTGGATCCAAGGCTTCTCGATAATTCTTGTATACTTAATTTTAGATCATCTTCCACTAGAGATTTTATGGTGTCATTATCAAATACAACTGGTCGTCCACTTCGAGGCCTGTCGGAGAGATCATGATCACCAGCAGCAAACCTTCTGAACCAACGTTGACACTTGTTGACCTTCGGTACGTCTCCAGAAACATCGCAAATTTTCTTTGTCGTTACCGTTGCACGAAAGGTACGTACGCTGCCATTTTATTACAGGGTTGTAAAAAGAAATTACACTTTCTATAATATTTTGAACACAGGCTGCTTTACCGAAAAGTCTCCTCTTCAACGATCTGTACAAAACTAAGGGCAAAACAAATTCTTTGCAAAGAATTGATTACTTGTGGGAACCCCTAATATTTCCCGGCATATCGAGGGAACAATTGTTCCGTATAATACGTCAGGGAACACGGAGAAGGCTGACCGAAGAGAGTTTCGATTGGACAGGAGGAGACTGTTTGAGAAGTCGATGGGATTCCAATTAGACAAATCCGCTTATTTTCGTTCCGGCGAAACATCCCGGAACTTCGACGGGATAAAGAAGTTATAAACTTGACAGTCTTATCGAGCCCGGGTGAAAAACTCTCGAGGGCCGGGAGAGAGCGGGTCGGTTAATCAAACAGGCATCAACGGGGAATTACAAGCGGAGCCCAGCCGAGCCCGAGTCGAACACTCTAAACACACCTCGAAGTTTAACACCCCTATTGTTCGGAGTGGCGGCCACGCAACGTTCGCGGGGCCTCGTTGGGAAGGATTCTTTCAAGGGGGTGGTCGTGGGATCGATAGCGCCGGTGAAAGGTCGCGTTCGCAGGAATCGGGATCACTGGAGCAACGTTCCGCGAGCGGAATCGGGTAACGCGATTCGGTCGGGTATCGCCGCGATTTATTTCCGCGCTACGACGGGAATCGTCGACGAGACCGCGCCGATGCGAGCGTGCGTGTCCGTGTGTCTCTGTGTGTGCACTTGTCCTTTTTCATCTCCGGTATGTTCCACTCGTTGGGACAAAGCTGGGGAAACAAAAGCGACTAGCATTTTGCCTGCAAAGGTAAAGGGGTGAAACGGCGGGCAGCGTTGTTTTCTTGTTCACTATATTTCCCAGCCCCTTTATACGCGTTCCGCGGAACAAGAGAGACACAGTCAGAGAAAAGAGAGAGAGAGAGAGAGAGCGCTTCTACTGCGACATACGAAAGCTCGATAGCGATTAATAATTTTTTCATCGCCCCTTCATCCGTGCCACCCGATGAACAGATCTCAAAGGGAGATAGACCGACCGAGGTCCACGGTCGCGAAAATCGCTGCGGGAAAGCCCGAATGCCGCTGCTGAACGCACGGAAAATCTTTCCGAGTATTTTTCCAGTTAAAACATCTTCGCACCGCTAGCACCAGGAATCTGCAGTCTCGGCTCACTGCAGATTTCTACATTCTTTATCATTTATTCAGCCCCCATTAATTGTGATTTATGCTATCTTCCAAGATAGTAGCTGCACTCTCGCATTCGACGCCGTTAAGACAGACCCTCGAACAAACTTTATCGTTCCGGGAAATTTACTCGGTGAATACAGCGGAATAAATAGTAAGAGCGGTATGAATAAGGAAAAAGTTGGAAATAATAAAAGCTCACGAACGAGATAAGCGAAACGGGAAATGTGTAAAGGTGCTGCTAAAATTTATGCAAATATTACTCCTCGATGTCCAATTTGTAGAGAAAAGAATCGAATGAAAATTTCACTTCTGGCACATGCAAGCTTGTGAAATGCAAGACGAGGAACATGTTAATAAACATCATTTGCCATAAGGAATCTCTAGTCAATGCAAAACACTTTTCCCTCTTTCAGATTATTATGAAATAGTTCATGAAAATGAGAATTCGCATAAAACTCTAGCAGTCTGCTTTGTACAGGGAGTTTCTACATTTAGCGAATTAAGTACGATGCAAATGGACAATAATATTTATAAAGTGAGATTAGATTAGCCATAACGAAATTAAATAAATAAAAAGCGGGTGCTGTAAATATTATAGTAAGTCCAATTAAACTGTTTGGTATATGAAAATATTTAGCGAACAATGTCTACGTAATACTGTATAATTAGTTTTTCGTTACTGTGCTATTCTTGATTGAAATATCAACGCGATAGCACGAAGGATCTCAAATTGTACACGTAACATTGATCAAGTTATAATTCGACTTGCTGTGTCCTCGGTAATTTACAACTACGATCTCCATTTTCGCTTATTCTCCGTCTAAACATACACTGGAATTATAAATAATAAAACGCCCCGAAATCCGACAATGAACGACTCAATAGGGTTCGTGATAAAAATAGTCTGCTCGACTAAAGCGACAAAGTTAAATATAGCGCATCGTACAGTTTACACGTCAATAACGTGTTTCCTGCTAGCCCTCGCTTTCTGAAATTTCGACGCGACGATATTAATCCTCTTATATTTTCACGATCTCCTCGACCGGACATCCAAATTTCATTTGTTCAGCGTTCCAGTTTACCGCCGGCGTAAACTTACACTGGAAAATCGGGAGCACGTTCGCGAACGACCTCTCGAATGTAGGTTCACGAGGTCTACTGAACGAGTTCAGAACTCATCCTGCGGTCACAGTATGCCGGCCAGTCGATAGCGAACCGCCGAGGTCAGAGATACGCCGGGGTCGCAGGGCGGACTCCTACCCGCCAATTAGCTGCCATTTCTTTCGGTCTGGAAACGAGTGTTTACCCGCGATTACTGTTTCGCCGAATAGTTTCCATTCTTCCCCGAGTCGGTCGCGAACAATCGCGCGCGACGAAACTCGTCGTTCGCCGAGCGTAACGTCCCCTCGGGAGTCCCCGCTTTTCTTCTCTCATCCGATTTTCCTTCCTCCGAAATTTCCCACTTTCCTTTTACGCCGCTGCTCGTCGGGCCGGTGAACGATACGGACGATGATGGAGCGATCGCGTCACCGAGTAAATCACGATTCCCGGCGAATTCGATGGGAAGTTAGCCGGCTCGAAACGATCGATCACAGTTTCGCCGGGAATTGGGGGGAGACGGAAGGAGAGCCGGGTTCGGGAACGCTTTGAAATATGCAACCCGACAAATATGAAGTCGTCGTCGAATCAAAGTGGCGACACGCGCATCACCGTTTTCGGCGTTTATCGAAGCGTTTATACGCCGTTTCAGCCTAAACCCCGACGTATTCCATTACCGTGACAGTGTGCCGGCGGTCGTCGCGTTGCAGCTTGTCCAACAACTTTGTTGCGTCGACTGATAAACGAGACCCCGTCGCGTCCGAATACGTGAAAGACGGTGCGAAGTTGCATTTCGATGCATCGACGCATCCCCTCCAGATTTTGCGACCCCCTTGCCGAAACCTCTTCGCTCATCTCGGGGAATTCTCTTTCACGCGTTTCGGAGAGTATTCTAAAAGACGGGGCTCGCTTCAGTCACCGTAAACAAGGTTCGCCGATGCGTGAACCCTTCGGATTCGGAGCGGGCCGGGAAGCGTGTGGAAGTGGTAAAATATTGGCAAATATTTAAATACACCGACAGAGATATACTTGGCAGCACACAGCTCGATTTTCTCGCATCCCGTGTCCCTCCGTGCACACGGTTCTGCTTATTCGGAGCAAACACATATTTAGAAGAATAAACAGCGTGTCCCTACGGCGAACACGTAATTCGACTATAAAATTGCCGTGTTCGAAGGGTTGAATGTTTTCTCTGATTTCTTTTCTCTTCTCTTTTGCTTTCTAAAAGCGTCTCGTGTTGACTTTTTTCGCCGCGAGAATTTTTTCGAACGCGCCCGAACGGACTTCTTCGACCGCAATTGCAGTTGGACTTGAACGCATGACGTTGACGATTCTCGTGGTGATTTTTCATTTAGTTTTTATTTCTTCTGTTTTTTTTTCTCTCTCTCTCTCTCTTTCTCTATGTTTTATTCGTAATTGCTAAAGGGCAAGCGCGGCAACGAACACTTATCTATAAACCAGCTTATAAGTCCCGGTTTTCTTAGTCTGACATACTTGCCGGCGCATGCACGCGATGCAATTATTTAAACGTTCTCCTTACTGGAAAAGTCAAGATCCAGCCGGTCTGCTCTCGAGTCTGCTCGCGCGTAATACTCGCGTGTGGAAGACATTACGTTTTTTATTTTTTTAACGATAACTGCTTGGCTGTTGTACTTCCTCGGAATTGGAGTGAACAATAACGAGCCGGAAAGGAAATGTATTGCTGTTCAACCCTCGCGCTGCTAATATATATTTTTTTAACGCGAACTAATAGGAGGGGGGAGCCATTTTGTGCCCGCTTTCAAGAAATATTTGCAACGACCATTTCAATGTTCGCTGAAGAATAAAGTAACAATAAACAAGCATTTTTGTTGTCGGAAAGACATTTCTACAGGATGTCTTAGAAATGTTGTACTTCCTTGTAATTCCAGAGATCATTTCAAGTAACTTTTTCCTTTGCGAAAATGTTCTCCGTGGCACCGTTGAAGAGTTGTTAGCGAAAAATGCGGACCAATCAGAGCGCGCCTACAGCGAACAGATTCTTGGCATTGGCCGAGCCGGAATCTGTCCTCTGTAGCGACGCTCTGATTGGCCCGCGTTTTTCGATAATAACTCCTCGACTAAGCCGCGGAGAACATTTTCGCTAAGGACAAAGTTACTTCAAATGACTTCACGAATCGTTCCTTTCGAGGGAGTACAACATTTCTGGGACGGCTTGTACAATATTTTTACTTGCACAAACAATTGGTAATAACAAATTTGATAATCCGGGGGCTAAACAACTTGACCCATTAGCCCATAGTACATTCCGCCAATGTCCCAAAAATTGGACGGGCTTTAATTTTTATGTTTAGATAAAAACGATAACAATTATGGCAAAAATAATTCCAGTTGGTTAGTACGAATATCATTATACAGTTAGCTTAATTTTCTTTTGTATTTTTGAATTGCGGCGGGTAATGGGTTAAACATTTACTCTGCACTCACTTTTGACAATTTAATTTTATTTAGAATTATTTTAATTGAGAACATGTACGACCGGGGCCCGTTCTACTTTACCAACAGTGCTCCCGTGACTCCGACAATGTTTACGTCACCACTATTTCCCCAATATACGTTTCCATCGACATCCTGTTTTCATCGAAACTCTGTTCTCATCGACGCATACATACATACATAATCATGTATATTCACTTCGCTCGCATTCGCGGTATTACTGGAAACAAAACTTCAATTCAGCCGAAGCGAAAATATAACAAGTGCTGCATTTCGGCAAAAAAGTATTAGTCAATATGTGTATGCCAGCGAGAACAGCATGTCGATGGAAACTGATGTTCGTGAAAACAGGATGTCGATGATAACTGGATTTTTGTGCAAAACAAAAGGTTCTCCGCGTTCATCGCAATGGCCAGAAGCCACGTAAACATTTCTTTCCTATTCGAATCATTCATATTTGAATCTCTCCATTGTTCTCAATTTCACATTTCCCTAATTTTGTCATGAACGCATAAAATCCGCAGTCTAACGATACATTGGGTAAACATCTTTACACCGTCGGTAAAGTAGAACGAGCCCGTATGACTGACCTTCGCGCGCCGATTCCAACAACAACGAAAACACGAGCTGTCGCGCGACCTTTGCGCACGAAAACAACGAACTTCTGTCATCCGAACGTCGAGCTCTGTTATCGGAACAAATAAGAGCCGGAGCAGGGAGTAGTTAGCGTGCGGCTTTATTATCCGAACTCGTAGTTTATGCCAAGACGGCAGCGCAGCCCGGCGTGTTCGGACAAACGTGGCTCTACTCGAACCGAAGTGGAACGGTTGATGTTTACAATGCAGACGTCTCCCGAGCAACTCGCCTTGAATGTTTCACGTGCAAAAGGGAGGAGAACTCGCGGCAAATAAAATACACATGTAAACCCCTGGTCGCGCAGCATCTGCAGACAGTTAGTTAGGCGCGGGGTTTCAGGTTTACGGGAACGTCTGGCAGCCGCCTATTCGAGCTCGCCCGCAGCCGCAACCATATTCCTCAGGCCGGGATGGTTCTCAAAAGGGCATCGTGCATGTTCCTCGAACTTAGACGCTCGGTTCACGCGGTCGCCAGAGGAGAGGCTGCGGGCTATTTGAGCTGCGTGTATCCGCTCCCCGGTGGCTGGCAGCGCGTCACTCGCCGGTTGCTTCATTCAGGAATCGAATTAGCCATTCAACCGCGAAAATCGTCGTGTAATTTGCTAGCAGCGAGCGCGTTACACGCCTCGTTCTAACTCTCCCTTAACCGGGCATGGGGTGTGGGGGGTTACGTGGGGTTGCATCGGATTAGGGAAGAAAATCACAGGGCCGAGAATCGTCGGAACAAAGAAAAATGGGGAATGGCTTGTGTCTGGGAAACGAGGAAGGTTCAGACCTTTTGACGCTCCACTATCAGAAATAACAGACAGAGAGAATGGGAAAGGGGTAAAAGAGGGCGCGGAGTAGGCGCACCCGGGGATGAGTGACAGAACATGAAAGAGGGCGAAGGAGAGTGAAAGGCAGAGAGGGTGATCGAGAGAGCAGAGTTCGAGTGGGAGCCGGCAAAAAGGGAGGGTTGAACGTACGCGGCGAGACAGACGGAGGGAAAACCCTCCGGTCCGGAGGCCGTGCGGAAAAAAAAAAAACAAAGAGCCGATCTCGTTCCGCAAATATCGTAACGCAGAAATTTCGGCGGGTCCCGGGAGCGGGGAGAGAATTTGATTGCGCCGTTTCTGTCGCGTTAAATTGCGTTCGTTAAAGCGTTATATTAGATACGCTGAATTTATATCACCGAAGCGATTTCTAGTTAATACGGCAGGCAGAGGGTGAGCAGCAACCCGCCACCAGAGAATTTAATTGAGACGGCCGCGCGCACCGGCGCGTACTCCCAAATAGCTGTAGTCCGATTTCAGAATTTCATATCGCTCCGAGAGCCCGCCCCCGGAAAATCCTACTAATTTCTACGCAGTGCGCTGCCGCGGAACTAACGCGGAACTGTTGCGACACCGATGAAGCCTCGGAGTTTACGCGAACGATCGTCTCTACGGGCCACTTGAGATAAGTGACTCGCGCAAGCTCAACACCGGCCCCGCACTTTATTTCGATGATTTCCTGCCGAGTCCCCGGTAATTCCGAACTCATTCGAATCGTCCGTGTCCCCGCTGAGGAACGTTATAATTAGACTGCCGAGGTTTATTCTAATTCAGGACATTAAAAACTAACGGGAGAATAGACGGTGAATTCTCATTAGGAGTCGGTGCCAACCTTACGATTTCGAGTCGGTGGAACTACCCGCACCGAAGCTCGAGAACATCATCGTATCGGAGAAAGACATTTTCTCGGTATTCTTGTCGCTATCGCTTAGTAGCCATAGGCTTCTATGACTTGTAAACGGGTATGACTCTTAAATGCGACTCAGATTTCGTCTAAGAGTCACTCACCAGAACGGCGCAACTGACTCGTAACGATGTTCACTGTACATCGAGCGAAAACAGCACACAATGCTCGGGTTTTATACTAGGTGTACGGGACCCGTCGAAACAACAGGTTAGAATATTCTTTTTTTAATTTAATTGAATTATTCAACAAATTCTTTGGGCACATTCTTTATAAAGAGAACGGCTACAAATTTGAATGCATACATACTTGTTATTCTCATAAATGAATATAAAACAGTCGCTTTTAATTCTCTGTAACACTGTTGTAAAAGCACTTTTGTTTAAATATCCTGAAAACTAGAGGATGCAAGAGAATCATTTTTTTTTTTTCAACGGGAAGTTGGTCACACAAAAGAGACTCAGGTGTCACTTGTTTCAAGTATCTATTAAAATTTTTAGTTTCCTGTGATTTTCTTTGCTAATCGTTAATCCATTTTCTTTTAAACATTGGCCAATTAGAGCAGTGCGTGCGGAATATTTTTCCAAGAATCATCGCGCAAACAAGTTTCGCCGAAAACGGCTTGCGTAGCCGGAATTGGTTTCCTTGCGAGGCGAGATGAAAGTTAGGGATACATTTGTTTAGTTCTCCGCGTTCAGGTTTAATTGTATGCGTACCGACACGTAACCTGGTAAACTGCGATAAAATGTTTATTCTACTGCAGAGGATTTGTTGCCCTGTTGCCAGGGAATGCTATAAATGCATGAACTTCTGCAGTTTAGTTACGGTGCATAAAATTTTATTATCTCACGAAAATTCATATGATATCCGTAAACTGCGGACGTTTTATACGTTTATACGCTATGTATACACAAACCCTCAGACGTTCATGAAGTACACGTATTACAACTTAATTCACGGTACAAATTTTTCTCGAAATTCTCGGATGAACGCGGATTCGAAATTCTTCTAATAATTTCTTGCGACAGAAGCAGCTTTCGATCATCTAAATGTTTCGTAAGGCTCTCCCACGATATTTTCTGTAGAGCACGTCGATTTAAAAATAATTTTCCTAACTTCCCTCGAAGATACGTCTTCGTCTCCTTTATACCGTCAGCGTCTCCGATGCGCGATTGGACCGCAGCCACGGAATCTCCCGGCGTGCGTCGCGTCGAGTCGCGTCGCGGCGTGCGCTTCGATCCGTTCGAAAATTCAGGAAGTCGCTCGTCGACGAGCTAGGGGATGAATTTAAGAACCGGGAGAGGGTAACGCGCGTGTCCGCGAAAAATACGAGCGGCGCGAGCCCCCCGCAGAAGAAAAATCGAACACCTGACGCCGGTATAATTCACGTTCCGCAAATATAAATTTCCGATAAATTCTACGATGGCAAAGGGAACCGGTGCACGGTTCCATACCGTGGAGGGTTGGTCGATGGACGGCGGGGCCGGAGGGTGGACAACCCCCTGCCGGGGGAGGAGGAGGTGGAGGCGTTCGTTCGGAGGGTCGATGATTAATACGTTCGATTTCATAGCGTCGCTGGTCTTGTAAATATGTTTAATTTATACGAAAATGCTGCACTCGGTCAAATTATTGATCGTCACCGGATAAACAACCGTCGCCAAACAAACGAGTGTGCGTAAATACCGTAGCCCGCTGATCACGGTAATTCGTCCCGGTTAGATGACATCGACCGACAGCGTCCCGGGGTCGGCCCGAGAGGACGCGGGGGGTCATTTCACTCGCGGATCCCGTCAAACGTCCCTCGGAAAGGTTTGCTCGCGCGTTTAGCCGGTTAACGACCTTGCCGTCTCCCAACGAGACGCCGCGGACTGTACCGGTTTCGTCGTACACTGGGTACAGGCGACGCGACCCGACGCGACGCGACGCGACGCTTGTTCTTCCGCGTTCAGCGTCGTTGTAATTACGGGCCCGCGAGGACGGAATAACAACGCGGCGAGAATCCGCAGGTCCGGAAGCGGCGGCGACACATCGCATATCCGTAATTACTTGCTCGTGAAATTCTATTCCGTTTCGTCGAACGAGGATCGTCTGATCAAGCCGAGAACCGGTCTCGTCGTATCCGGAAAACAAAGGGATCGGGCAAAAGGCAGGAGGAGCATCGCTTCCGCGTGCGGATAGTCCTTTTTGGAAATTATAGAAATCGATGCCCGAGAGAAGGTCACGCGGGGCGCAGGAATAAGGAACCGAGGAGAACAGCAGGGAAATGGCGTAAGGGTACCGAGGAAGAGGAAGAGGAAGAGAGAGAGAGAGAGGTAGACGATCGAAGTGGGGGTGGAGGGGGGGTCTGTACATGGAGACGCGAACGCGGAGCTATGTGCAAGTTACCCGGAAGACGAGGCAGATCGGGCCTCTTCCGGGCGAGAATTGAGACGTAGTCGAGGGAAAGGTGTCTCGTTGTTTAAAGAGCGCAGTCGGTAGATCCCCTCGAGGGATTCCTAGGGATGGGGTCGGGCGAGCAGCTCCGGAGAGGGGCGGGGAGGGGCGAAGGCGGCGGAGGGTAGATTTCGGTGGTAGATACCGGGCAAAGGCTGTAGGCCGTTTACTATAGCGCCTTGTATGTATGTACGGGGGAAAGGCGAGAGCTCCGCGAAAGAGAAACAAAGAGCGAAACGAACGGCCGGGGGTGAAACAGAGAAAGAGAAACGAAAAGGTAAATATACACAGGCCGAGAGAGACCGAGAGACCGAGCGGGTGGAAAGAGAACGCCGGTGCCCTGGGAGAAGAAGGGAGAGTTGCACGGACGAAGACAGAGCACGCAGAGACCGAGAGGGAGAACGAGGAAGAGAGCGAGGGATACGTAGCGGTATAGCTTCAACTTTGGCTATGCCGCAGTGGTATCGAGCGGTAACCCCACCCTTTGCTCCTGGCGTACCCCTTCTACCCCTTTCGTACTCAACCCACCCTGCCTACATCATCCACCCACACTACCAACCTTCTCTAGGGAGTGTTATAGCGCTCTATTCGCTGCTATGTTCACTCGAACGAGTCCAAGTCCTCTGTCCGCTTTCCACCCTCCCTCTCTCTCCCTCTCTCTCTCCCTGGCCATCTCGGTCGCCCTCTTTCTCTCTAACGTCTTCTTTCTCTGACCAATTTCTCCTTCTAGCCGAGTTTCATCCTCACATCTCCTCCGACCTGGTCTTCCCTCGTTTACCCTAGACTCGCTAGTCTTCAACCCCCGTAGAACCACTCTTTGTCTCTATCTCTCTCTCTCTCTCTCTCTCTGCCTCGTACTTGTCCTAGACCAGTAGCTGCACCACGTGGCAGTACTAACGCTAACGCCACTCCATTTAGCCAGCTGTACGCCGCCAGGAATGCCGAGATCATGCATTGGATCGAGAGTTGGTACGTTCGAAGCTTTGAGTGCCGTTTGCGAAAACGCATCGGCTAGTCCCTTTGAGCCTATTGCCTGTTCCGTCCGTATACCGTCCCGGTGTATAGGTAAGACGATTATGCGACTTGGACGCAGATATGTCGGGGGGATGGTATATATACGCTGCCGGGTCGACGGGCTAACAATGTCGAGAGACACGCCGGATTAAGTGTGTCGACAAGGTTCCGATCGTGTAAGCGTAAGGACGCCTCGGGACGCTAAGTTTGCTTGTCTATCGTCAGCAGTCGAGCTGCCTCCCGAGCCGAGCCGAGCCGAGCGGAGCGGAGCGGAGCGGAGCGGAGCGGAGCGGAGTACCGCCGGCAGCGGCCCGATCTCGTTTCCCTTCGTTCCCATCGATTATCATCCCGGACACCGATGCCAACCGTTCTATCTCCTCGCGCCGTTTCCTCCTTTCATTTAATATCAACCTCCGTGGCCCCCGCTCTTTATTGGACAGTTTAAGGCACTATACGCGGGGCATCGTTGCCTCAAAGTTCCGCGCGAGCCCCGCTACCCTTGGAATACTGCCAAACAATTATCGTTACACAACGGGGCATCGGGATGCCGCGTTTAATCATGCCATCCGCGATTCACTGCCCGACAGAATCGGACCTCCCGGTCGATTTTTATATTCCGTTAACGGCCTCTTTCTTTTCTTTTTCTTTTTTCTTCTTTTTTTTTTTGTTCAGTCTAGGGCTGTGCGCTCTTCGCGATTTCCGATCGGTCACTCCCGGAACGGAAATATTATTCATCGCGAAAACACGGTGTTAACACTGAACCTACCGCGGTCGGAATGACCGGTTTTATATTTTATGATTATTGAAACTGTAGACATTCATTTATGGAAAGTAGTGGAATAAATTTCCTTGTCCAAGCATTTATCATACTGAAAATTGCGGACAATCCCAATAGAGTTGACATTTTTGTAAGGCAATATTTACCAGATACTGTTAACGCTAAACCGGTTGAAATGGCCGGTTTTATGTTTTACGATCATTGAAACTGTAGACATTCATTTATGGAAGATAGTGGAGTGTTTATACGGACAATCTTAACCCTTAAAGGACCAATGCCGCCATATAAACGGCATGGCAGTTTTACTTACTGGGTCCAATGCCGCAAAAATAAAAAAAAATATAAATATACATAAAATAAAATAGAAATATTTGCCTTTCTATGCTTAGAAAGCTTTTTTCAATTTTTACGAGACTTCCAGGCGAGTTTCATTGTTTTTAATCGTTTGTATCTCGCAGCAACGTTAACCAACTTTTATGAAATGTCCAGCACGCACGGCACGAGTCTAGAAAACATGTTCTATAAATTTTCATTTTCAGAGCCCAGGTAAAAAGATTGTGAAAAGAAATTTTTTGTCGTGTTTTTTTTTTTCGAAACCAAACGCATCTATCAGCGTTCCCTTTCATCCATTCGTCCATTGTTCCCTGGTAAACTCAAATTTATTGTTAGATGTTCGGTACACATGTTGAACAGACCAGCATCGATGTTTTGGGAAACTTTTTCGATGTTACGGAAAACATTCGCCCGTTTTTTTTTTTTCAAATTCGTGTTGACCTTCGCGAGGTTGCCTCGCGAGTTATGCCTCGCGATGCGTGGACGTGCTGCGCGTCTGAGATAGCCGGTGCCGCAGGACGAGACGACAGTTGTAGTTATTTTGATGACATCAAAGGAGTCTCGCAATATGTCCTTGGCTACATTTGGATATGTGTATCATGTATGCTCGCGGCGCACGCACTGAATCCGAATACTACAATTGCCTCGCGGTAACTAATCGTTCATGCTGCCTCGCGTTCTTGCCGCACAAATACTGAAGAGGCAATCGAAACAGCACGATTGAGGCAATTGACAGGTGGTAGATTATGGTATATTCTAGTATATTCTGGTGTATTCTGGTACATTCTTGTTTATTCTAGTGTTTTCTGCGATATTCTAGTATTTTCTAGTATATTTTGGTATATTCTGGTAGATTATGGTATATTCTGTTATATTCTAGTATATTCTGGTTTATTCTGGTACATTCTTGTTTATTCTAGTATATGTTGGTATATTCTGGTAGATTATGGTATATTCTGGTATATTCAGCTAATTCCTAGTATATTTTGGTATATTCTGGTATATTCTAGTATTTTCTGGTGTATTCTGGTACATTCTTGTTTATTCTAGTGTATTCTGCTATATTCTAGTATTTTCTAGTATATTCTGGTACATTCAGCTATTTTCTATTATATTCTGGTATATTCAGCTAATTCCTAGTATATTTTAGTATACTCTGGAAGATTATGGTACATTCTAATGTATTCTGCTATATTCTAGTATATTCTAGTGTATTCTGGTATATTCATCTATATTCTAGTCTATTTTGGTACATGCGGGAGGATTGTGGTACATTCTGGTATTTTCTAGTATATTCCGGTATATTAAGATACATTCTAGTATGTTGTCACATGGTTTGGTAAAAGAAAAAATTGCGTCGGCCATAATACACGGCAGAATGTTAACATTTTTATCTACCGGGAGCCTATTAATATTTTCAGTAATTGTGCTGCACCAAAAGGAAACTAGGAAATCTTCCTCCCGCGTTACAATCCCAAACGAAATTATTAGGTAAACTGAAATCGTCACTGCTCTTTAAGGATCCGTGAAGAAGTCTTCAGCCATAGACCACATACTTGAAAAATCCGAAATAGCCGCCGACATGTCGTCTTCTTGGAAATGTTGCTGCCCGACCCAATATTGAGGCTTGTCTTCTTATTTTCAAGTTCTTGAAAAAATGTAAGCTGCGAATTTGATTTAATTTAGTCTGGACTGTGTACGTATGAATGTGTATACGTATGTATACTGTAAATTGTCTCAGTGCAGCAGAAATAGATCTCGATTGAGATCCGAAATGCTTAACACTAGATTTACGGGACCCGTCAAAACGACGGGTTCTAATATTTATAATTAAATATTATCAAGATTCTAAGGATGCATACACAAGAAATAATTTAGCAAATTTATTTCTTTGGGTATATACTATTTTAAAAATATTACTAAAAAGGTGGGTAGCACGTTCTTGTTATAGTTATGAAGTAATGCAAAATAGTCGCTTTTAGTGCTCCGTGAACTGTCTACTGTTAAATAAAAAAAGAAAAAAAAATATGTTGTCTTGCCGGCGTTCCCCCGTAACCGGAGGAGAAGAAATGGCGGAGTCGCGAGCGCGCGACCGATCGACCGCCGTTATTAATCGGCGCGTTCGGAGAAGCGACGCGACGCGCGACGCGCGACGGCGCGGCGCGGCAGTATCGTGTTTGCCTGTAACGAGTGACACCATCTGTGGCTCGCGGCGATATAAATCGCGACCCCGATACGTTCTCGTTGCCGCCACCGCCGCCGCTATCGGTTTACCCGGTGTTTGCGCGATCTTCGACGAGCCGCCGTCAAATAAATCGCGGCGGCTTCCTGTCGACCAACCGAGTGACTATAACCTGCGGCCGAATAGGTGTTTCGCCCACCGTTCCGTTGCGTTCCCCGTTTTCTTTTTGCCTTTCCAACAAGACCGCGTCCGACGGTATTAACGCTAAGAACCGGAAAAGCGAAGCTCGGGAAAGAATACTAACCGCACGCGGAACGAAAACTCGCCCCTCCGGAGGCGGGACCCGTTTCGAATCTGCTCGAGCTGTTTCTTTTCGTCTCGATCAAAGGCGCGCGATCGCAGAAATTATTTCACCGGCGCAATGAATTCCAGGATGTCGCGGCCGCGCAACAGCGATACCGGTCGGCCGTGAATCCGCGCGTTCTGCCGCCGCGCCGCGCCGCGCCGGCCGCCGTCGCGTCGTGTCGTTCCTTTTGAATCTATCGATCGGCGGTCTGCAGTGCGGAGAAGGAAAAGCCGTCGCGGACGAGGTACGTGCAGTTCCCGCGCAGGAAATTATTCTTTGGAACGGTGAAGCGTAAATAAGGAAAAGGATAAAAGAAAGGAACGAAACCGGGAAGGAAAGGATAAGAGGGGTCGGGGAGGGGCGAGGGGGCAGAGGGTAGAAGGAAGGAACGACAAAAGCTCAAGTAAAATGCTCTTATCGTCGGAATAATATGTATCTTTCTCTCTCTCTCTCTCTCTCTCTCTCTCTCTCTCTCTCTCTCTCTCTCTCTCTATCTCTCTCGAGTCGCCAACCCCTTCGCTACCATTCTCTTTCTCCCGCTTTGTAAGCGCGCCCCGTTCCTACAGCGACAACCGGTATCGTAATTATTTGCAGTCGATTTAATTCCGCGTGGCATTACTTGAAATATTTTTCACGCTGATTGCTCTAACAGGCAAACGACCGTCTGGCTGCCTGAAAAAACGTCCATCTTCTTCCCCGCTCCCCGCACCCCACCCCTCGTTCCGATCTCATCCCTACAGCCAAGACATTTCTCTGATTTCTCTGTCCGTTTCGAGGGTAATTGGATCATCGTAATTTTGCACGCAGACTTGGCGCAGACGCGACTCGAGATCGTGCTCCGCGCCGTGGCCGATTTTTATTCTACTCTTGGCTGGAACCGTAAAATATAATGGAAACGCATTTTCTAAAAATTGAAATTAATTCAACAATTTAAATCGTTGGCTATCTCGATATTAGAATACTCAATTTAACCCTCAGTTGACGGTGTCGAGATGATCAGTGTGAGACTTCTTTTAGGTGGAGGGAAAAGTAGCCACAAGCGGCATTTAAAAGAACAGTGACAAAGAACGTGTGTGGGACAATGAAAAGTATTATGGTGAAAGTTTCGTTCGCTGGACAAACTACCTTTCCTGTAAAATATATCTGCAATAAAGTATACAGAAAGTATATGTATAAGTATGTAGAAAGTGTATGTGTATAAGTATGTAGAAAGTGTATGTGTATGTATGTAGAAAGTGTATGTGTATGTACGAAAGTATGTAGAAGAAATTATATTATTAGGTCGTCCAATAAGTTCGTGCCGTTTACTCTTGCACCATTTAAATTCGAAAAATAAAATATGTAATCACCCTTTCATTCCACAACCTCCTCTGACCTTTTTGGCAAAGACATCATACCGTCACTATAAAATTTCCGCGGTTTTTCATTAAAATACTTTTCAATGGTGAATTATATAAACATATCCACGGCACGAACTTATGGGACGACCTAATATTTACAAAGTAAATATTGGGTTGGCAAGTAAGTGATTACGGATTTTGTCTAATGATGTAAAATCACATTTAATTCAGTTTTTTGCTGGCAAAAATCTGAAGTTTCATGAACATGGAAATACTGCACTGCCTGAAAGATGGCAAAAGGTCATCGACGAAAACGGACAATACCTAATTGAATAAAGTTATATTTTTAAGCAAAAATTTTGAATTTTCCTTCTTATTTAAAATACGCGATCACTTAGTTGCCAACCCAATATATGATAGTAACAAAATAGTTACAAAATAATTACAAAGTATTCAAATTAGTTACCCAATATATGATAGTAACAAAATAGTTACAAAATAGTTACAAAGTATTCAAATTAGTTACCCAATATATGATAGTAACAAAATAGTTACAAAATAATTACAAAGTATTCAAATTAGTAACCCAATATATGATAGTAACAAAATAGTTACAAAATAATTACAAAGTATTCAAATTAGTAACCCAATATATGATAGTAACAAAATAGTTACAAAATAGTTACAAAGTATTCGAATTAGTTACCCAATATATGATAGTAACAAAATAGTTACAAAATAATTACAAAGTATTCAAATTAGTTACCCAATATATGATAGTAACAAAATAGTTACAAAATAATTACAAAGTATTCAAATTGGTTACAAAATAAACGATAGTAACATAATTTATCTAAAAATACAAGTGAGAAAGTTTCCCGCTGCCTCTTATAAAGTGTCAAAATAAAAATTAAATATGAAACTTCTCTTGCAGGCAGGTGAAAACTTTTCTTCCAAGTCGATTTTAATTTAAACATCACCGAGCGAGATTTCGTTATTCGCAGTCGAGGGGTCGGAGATAAAACTGACCCGTGCGCTAGTCGTTTGATCTAAATCGGTCGCGAAAGCGAAGGCAGGACGCGCTGCCTTTTGCCGGACTGTCAGTGCCGCGGAAGTTAATAATGATTTCATGCGTGCGCGGGAACGAATACGAAAAAAATACGGCTGTAACGATCGATGTATAGTGCGCGGCGCCACGAACGCGACGCGACGCGACGCCTCCGCTGGTCTGAATTTATCTCGAATCGAGCACCGAGCCGTTTCCCTCGCCCCCGAAAATGGTAACACACGTCACCGTAGAATTTTAAACAGTTTTCCAGAATTTTTCGAACAAGCGTCGACTAATTTATTATGCGGTCTCGGCGCGACGCGACGCGACGCCGGGCGTCCCCGGGTGACCGACCCGAAATATGCAATTTCTTTCGCGCTCGAGTTTGCTCACGTGCGCGCAATGAATTTCATCATTTTTAACCACTTAACGGGCAAACGAGTTCCGCGCTTCCGCGCCCGAGCGTTTTTCACTTGGCGGCGGAATGAAAATTTTCGGGGGTAGCGGCGGATCGTTTCGTTATTTTTAACGTTGCCCCGACGCCTCGATGAGAGAATTATTTTCGGCGGTCTCCCTCTCGTCGGGGCAAATATTTACTCGAAGCCGCGCGAGTGTTCCTTGGACGCCCGGGGCTCCTGTCCGGGATATCTGTCGGAATGGGAATTATTAAAAAAAAAAAAAAAACACGAGCCGGTTACCGCGGACATACAATTTCCCTCGGAGTTGGATGCTGTTCGTGGGAACCCGGAGAACAGATGTGTACGGTCTTATTTACGAAAGCAGAGTTTCCCTGGGAGACCGGGAAGAGAAGAGGGAGCGGGCCAGAGAATTTACGTTGGAACGGGGCTCCCGCTATCTTCCCGGAGTTTCTTGCACGCTCGCAATTAGCTCGGCCAACAACAAATTCTTTCTCGTCGAGCACCGTCTCGATGGCCGAAACGGTCCGGCGTGCAGTTTTCAAACGGCACTCCCGACGCGAAATTCTTCCCCTTTTGTTTCGGAGCGGGACCGTCGTCGCTCGCCGCGTTGGACGTGTTACTGTTCATTTTCGTCGCGGGACGCGTCTAGCCGCGCGATATTGTATTATCGGTGGACGGGGCAAAGACGAGGGAAACCGACCGAACGAGCTGGAAAAAAGACGAGAACGACAGAGGGTGAAACGGGGGGGTTGGGAAAGAGAGAAAGGGAGAGAGAGAGAGAGAGAGAGAGAGAGAGAGAGAGAGAGAGACGCGCGGACAGAGAGGGCCGTTATTAGAAAGAGCGAACTGCCTCTAAGTCGGACGTTGCGGTGGCTCGAGTGCCCCGGGAGCTTTAATTTAACGCTTTTCCTCCGCTGATTTTAGCCGTCGCGCCTCGAGTTACCTTAAAAGATTTTCTGCCACGGGGAACTCGGTTTTACGCCACGCTGGCTGCGCGCGAGCCACAATATTACAGTGGCGTACAAATTAAAAAAAGAAGAGGAGTCGAGGGACGGCGGGAGGGGGGAACGGGAACGCGAACGCGCGGCGAAAGGAGAGAGGAAAAAAAAAAGGAAAGGGAGAAAGTAATGAAAGAAAGGGCAAAACCCGTACGGGCGGGGGAAAGGTGCCGGGCGTGAGAGTAGCGAGTTGAGGTAATCTCCGGGACGCGTTTTTTCACCGCGGGAGAAGTCGACGCGGCGACGTTAAAATTGCTAATACAAGTAAAACAGAATGCTTCTCCCGGTTACCGAAAGCTCGTTTCGCGGCCGGCACTGTTTCCTTTTCCACGAGCTGGACGTGTTTCCTTTCGTCCTCGCACCTGCCGGCAAGGTAAACGCCGAAGAAAAACGCTGCTTGTGCGCGCTCGCTCTCTTGGCCAAAAAGAAAAGAAAAAAAAAAAAAAGGAAAAACGAGAAAAGAAATCCGACGAGCGGCAACAAAAATTTTAATCACAAAGACCACGTACCAGCCAGCCGTTGTATCCCCGCCTCCTAATCGGCCGGCAACCGGGACCATGAAATTGGACGGTGTTTGCGAGCACGGCTTCGTTCGCCAGCCAACTACCGGATCGAGCTGGTTATGTTTGGAATTAGCATTGAAAATTGTACGAACCCGGAGCGTCGTTAACCTATCTGCGTAGCGGCGCCGTCGTTCCGACGGGACGCCGTTGCCAGCGATGCTCCAACGGCTTCCACGACCGTACAGCCCCGAAAGTGAAACAACCAAATGTCTACCGGCTCTATACAGTTGCATCGATAATGCCACGATTGCGGCGAAACCGGGTTCGTCGAGTATCAACGAGACAAAGGGATGCACCCGTAAACTGGTCGTACCTTGTCGGGGCTCGTGATATTTTCTGGCACTACGTAAATATCCTAATGCGCGGGCGGTTTGAAAAGATCGAGACTTAAGAGTAAAAACATGCAGTTTGGAGTTTTATAGTGTTTTTATTTTGTATATGTCGTCGAGGCCTGCATGATAAATGTCGCGGAAGTATCCCCACTACCGCGGGGTATACTCCGTGAGGGGCCACAGAGGTCGAGAAGCCTCGGACGCCTCGGGTATGTCTCCTGAACGATACATGACACTGGGAAGACCCGTTCTGTTGACATGTATCGAGCATTCGCTGTAATCTCTATAAAATTTGATGCACTTCATCCAGTGCTCTTATGTACCACCTCGGAAGTCCGAGATTTTCAAAATAGCTGTTTACTACACCTACAAGGTCATGGTGTGATGAGAATCGACGACTAGCGAGGAATTTTATCTATTTTGGGAATAGGTGGAAACTAGAGGCGACATCTGGGGAATAAGCAGGCTGGGGAAGCAAATGAAATTTTAATTCAGCGATTTTAGGCATAGTTAAACAAATGTGTTTTTGACTCTCAGTTCACAACGATCTCGCCGACAGATTTTATTTGTTTAGCAATTTCGGATACTTTTTAACACAATATTGTGCACTTCGATAACGACTTCTTCTGTCGTCACAGTTTTTGGACTCAGCTGGCCACTTCTTCACTGTCGTATATGACGGTGCATTATCATCCAACACATTTTTCATTTCATTAAAAATTGCTATAGATGTTAAATCTTTTTTTTAAAGAAAAACTTAATTACGGTGCCCGAAGTTATCCATTTCACTGCAGGCAGCGATACAGTTTTCTTTGAATTAACT
Organism: Halictus rubicundus; assembly: GCF_050948215.1. Lineage (NCBI taxonomy): Eukaryota > Metazoa > Arthropoda > Insecta > Hymenoptera > Halictidae > Halictus > Halictus rubicundus. The sequence continues at coordinate 19,611,716 of NC_135151.1, forward strand.
TTTCTGACAAACCAGGCAAGAGATCAAGTTCAAGATCATGTGTGAAATGAATGTCGAGATATAATAACAAAATTTGAAATATTATTGCCATCTATAAGGCTGCGAACTTTTCAAATTGCCAAGGAAAATATTATTAAAAATGTAAATATATACACTACCGCTCAAAAGTATCCGGAAACTTGCGAAATATGTATTAGCATTGCATAAAAGTTATTGTCGATTTTTATTAACGTTTATTACAACGTTTTAAATTAAAAATTACGTATGTGGAACTTACCAATACCACACTAAAATTAAATACCGGATACTTTCGAGCGGTAGTGTATGTAAAAAATTCTTTAACGTGCGTACCTTCATTTTTTAACGCTAGAACTACCGAATGAGTCAAAATGACTTGCTCCTAATTTTATTTTTTTTAGAAATACTGAAATTATGAACAAGTTTACATGAGAAAATTTTTTATTAAACTTCTCTATCGAAGTAGATATTTAAACAAAACTGGTACGAAATCTAAACAAATTGAAATTTTGTTATTATAGTATGCCAGTTGCATTTAGTGCTTGGCAGTTCTAGTGTTAACGTACGGTCGTTGCCTTGCTAGCCCAGGTAACATTATTATAGTTCGCGCAGACACCTCTGTTATATTTAAGAAAATACTTGTCCTCGTTGATGAGAACAAAGTAGCCTAATACGAACACCGGACTATGAAATTTCTTTCCCCGGACTAGGAAATTGTTTCTGATAAAAATAATATCATTTTCCTTTCGTTCCCGAATATATTCTAACATTTCTATTCGACAATTATCTAACGTTGCTTAACACGTTAACTGCCACACGTCAGTCAAATATGACTGACAGTGATTTTTGACTGGGTTTAGAAATTCATTTTTATTATAGGATATCCGGATAAACCGAATTTTATTGGAACCTCTCGAACACAAAAATCTCAGCCTGCAACACAAAAATGAAACAAATCACCCATTATACCAGACTAAACGATCTTAAAAACCACCTAAATGAAATGTTTAGGAAACAGGTATTTGACAAAATTAAAAGGAATTATATAAAAAAATATCATAATGAAGGAGCGGATTTTGAGTGGCACCAAGTCCGGTAGATCGTCAAATTCAAACTTCAATTTCTAGAATCAGAATTGGGCACTCAGAAATAACCCATTCATTTCTGTTAAATAAGAAAGAAAATACGATCTGCGATATATGCAAAGTACCAATTAACATAAATCGCCTAATAATAGAATGCAAAAAATTTGAGAATGAAAGGAAAAATGCTAAGTTGCCTAGATCCTTACCCATTCTGTCAAGTTCTAAGGAGTATATCGCCGGTCTCGCCAAGTATATCAAGGATACAAATATGTATAACATATTGTAAGAAAATGTACCGTGTTGTTAATGACCTTTGATGTTGAAGCAACATTAAACAATTAAAAAAAAAAAATTGCTCTGATTTTGTAAGAATCCCTGGAGTCGATATTTGGCACTTAACGTGTTAAACGCGAAACGTGGCTGCCACCGTGAACCAAATGCATACTTGTTACCCAGCTCTGCCAATGTGTTCCCGGTTCAAGGTACACGCGTAAGCACGCACAGAGGGCTCGCGAAAGAGGGAGAAAAAGTGTGAGTTTCAAAGAGAAATTTCCATCGCGACCGGGCTCGCCCGACATTGTAGAACGATTTACAATCCTCTCGTTGTCCGAGTCGTTTCTTAAAACGACAGGAATAAATCCCTCGTCGGCGGTGTGTAAACGCAAAACACGCGATCACGGGTCACCTATAAATCTGGACTCTAATTCAGAGCTCTTCTCCCACCCCGAGGGGGGGGTGGTGGTACCCGGTAGGATTCGTTTACACGGAACAAATTACACATTTACCCGTGCGTAATAAAGCGGCACGATGTGTACGCTAACTCGATAACTCGCCTCTTACAGCCGGCGAACAGTCAAGAGTGGAATTTATGGTTGGCGCGACACGTTCCGGAGCCGTTGGGACGACAGAGAACGCCGTAAAGGTGTACCCACGGAGTTAACGCGATTTGCTGGGCGCGTCTTCGGGGTCTGGCGTTCGCCTAAGACCCGCTGGAAATCGATGGAAACCGGCTTCCCACCGGAAGTTCCGACGGAGACAATGGACGAACTAGGTCCATCCGTTCATTTGTCGCCTTAAAAGAACCCCTGGAGGTGTTCCTCGAGGAACCGTGTCCGCCACCTCCGGTTCCCGGAGTCTTTTTCGTCGCCGGTGCCGAGGTGGCCGGGATGCGAAGAAATGCGAACGAGAACCCGCTGGACAAATGTCCACGAGAACTTCCGAGAAAGTTTCATTAATCTTTCACGCGACCGCTCGTTGCCGGGGTATTGACTTTCCCGGCCGTTCTCGTGCGACAGCCCTCGCGGCTCGTGGTCGAAATTCTGAATGAAAGGCGACGGTAAACGCGGCTGAACAATCTCGGTTAATTGCCTTTCAGCCCGGTCAAACTAAATTCGACGGGCAGGAGCCATTATGCCCCGCGGAAAAAAGAAAGGACCGGCCGGTTGCGACGACAATAAACTATTTATCAAACGCTGATTAGCCGGCCCCGGCCCCGGCCCCGGCCACCCTGCCGCCGACTGAAACAAGCTTCGATTTAAGCTTGATTCCCATTAGCCCTCGAGCCACGACCCCCGCTAATGGCCGTGCTCAACGTGAAATCGAACCGTATCTTTTTTCATCATAATATATCGCCCGGCCCGTCTTCGTGCGGCTGCGAACGTTCCGCGTATCTTGTTTTATACTACTGTTCTCGTGTTGCTGATTTCACTTTAATTTTCTCAGATTATTTTCCCCTTTTTCTAATTTTCTTTTTGGTGTTTTTCACGTTGCTTCGACGGCAGAGGTCATTATCAATTTTGTACGGTTTGGGCGTGAAATGACCGGTTTTATACTTTACGATTATTGAAACTATAGAAAATAGTGAAATACATTTCCTTCTCCAAGCATTTGTTATATTTGAAAATTACAATCTCAATAAATTTAGGGTTGCTTTTTGTACGGATTGGTTATCTTTAAGAATCGGGGTTTCTAGACTTGTTAGATTTTCCGGTGACTAGACTATGGACGCTTTTATAAAATGTGAAAATTACAAGCAATGACATTTAAAAATATCCATGGTATAGTGCAAGTTGAGCTTGCAAGAGAAAGGAGAAAGAAGAATGGAGCTTTCAAATTTAAACACTTTCTGCGATTTCACTGGAAAAACTATGCAAATGAATTTTATAAGACGATTCTACGGACTCTCATAGACACAGTAATATTTTTTATAATATTACGAACATGTAAAAGTAACGATGAAATAGTATAAAAGTAATTCAAAAAGAAAACGCTCGATGGATCGATAGTTCAATTTCAACAATTTTGTGCGCTCCAGTCGTAACTGCTAAAAAATGTTTTTTAAGTAGAAAAATTCTGCAGACTCTCCCGAATCCAACGATATATATTTCCATACCATTCCGACCAGTTAATTATATTTAAACAATTTTTAAAGCAAAATTGCGCCCGATAGGATTAGTAAGAATAACGCTCAACTTCGACAATTATTTGCAGTTCAATTATAATTGCTAAAAAGATGTTCTCTGCGTAGAAAAATTCTGCAGACTCTCCCGAATCCAACGATATATATTTCCATACCATTCCGACCAGTTAATTATGTTTAAACAATTTTTAAAGCAAAGGATGCGCCCGCTAGGAATCGTAAGAACAATGCTCAACTTTGACAATTATTTGCGGTTCGATTATAACTGCTAAGAAGATGTTCTCTGTGTAGAAAAATTCTGCAGACTCTCCCGAATCCAACGATATATATTTCCATACCATTCCGACCAGTTAATTATGTTTAAACAATTTTTAAAGCAAAGGTTGCGCCCGATAGAATTAGTAAGGACAACGCTCATCTTCGACAATTATTTGCAGTTCAATTATGATTGCTAAAAAGATGTTCTCTGCGTAGAAAAATTCTGCAGACTCTGCCGAATCCAACGATATATATTTTCATACCATTCCGACCGGTTAATTACGTTTAAACAATTTTTAAAGCAAAGGATGCGCCCGATAGGATTAGTAAGAACAACGCTCAACTTCGACAATTATTTGCGGTTTAATTATAACTGCTAAAAAGATGTTTTCTGCGTAGAAAAATTCTGCAGACTCTCCCGAATCCAAGGATATATATTTCCATACCATTCCGACCAGTTAATTATGTTTAAACAATTTTTAAAGCAAAGGTTGCGCCCGATAGAATTAGTAAGAACAATGCTCAACTTCGACAATCATTTGCGGTGTAATTATAACTGCTAAAAAGATGTTCTCTGCGTAGAAAAATTCTGCACACTCTCCCGAGCCCAACGATATATATTTTCATATCATTCTGACCGGTTAATTACGTTTAAACAATTTTTAAAGAGAATTTCAATCAAATTCGACACACTATGTCTGTGTTTTGAATTTTTGTTTACACAACCTCAATTCATCTGTGGCAAATAAATTAAAAAAATGAGAAACGTGTGGTATTTTACAACCTCCTTTGAAAAATAATTGCAAGAACGAAAATATTCTGCAAAATTGTTTACTGATCTCCAATAAATAAGGGCGTTGCACGGGATGTACCGCTTACGTTGAAATCATCGCGCTTGTAATTACGATGACAGAAGCGCTGCGTACGGGACTAACCGCTCGTGGAATCGATCGATCCTACGATCTTCGTATCTAGATCAGAGCAAGTAACAGGGCTATTCATTTAGAACGACCTGTACAGTGCCCACGGAGATAGCGTCGTCGGGACTTTATCTCCGGCGTCCTTTCGCCGGCAACTATAAATCAAGCTTGATTCTCCTCGAAAAGAGGAATCATCGGGTCGATTCCGAGCTTTGACGATCGATCCATCGAACATGGTCGACGTAAAAAAAAAAAAAAAAAAAGAAAAAAGAAGAAAAACGCGATCCCGGTAATCCAACGTGCGTCGGACACACAGCTACAGGCCGCGCCGCGCCGCCACGTATGCTGACCGATGTAGCGTCGACGCAGTTTATGAAATTTACGATCAGTCGCTCGTAAAAGAAACAGTTATTGGAAACCTGTAAAACGTGGACGGCGTTGACATGGGCTTACTGGGTGGGGGAAGGAGGGGAGAGGAGGGGAAGGCAACGGCCGGTTTCGTTTGCCGACGGAATAGCCCCGTGAACTAATGATATTATTGCGTATTCAACGTCGCGCCACGAGTATAACGCATGGCCGACAAATTCATCGAATGTTTGCCATTACCTGGCCACACGGGCGCGCGCGTACAGGGTGTAACAAAATTTAGTGTCATGGTTTCGGCAGATGGTTGTACACCTTCGGATCGGTGGAGATTTGTTAAAAGAAATTGCCGCAAAATTGACTTTGAGCTTGAAATTCAAGGTCAAATTTTTGTATGCTTGTATCGCATTCTACTCGCCATGGGGACGAAACTTGTCAAAGGAACCGTAGGTCGCAACTCAACCGTTCTCTTACAAAACAATGTTAAATATTTTAACGTCGTCTTCCGTTCTTCGGGTTTCTCGTTCTTTGCCATAGAATAGAACCGTCAAGGTTTATCGCTCTTAATAGTCGTGCTGGATCACCGGCTTCGGTATGGCCACCATTATTTCGTAAACAGAACGGATGTAAAGAAATAGAGGACAGTAAACATCATAACCTTCAGATAACCACTGCCAATAATCACAATATTTTCTGCTCTCTTGTGCAGTGACTGTTAGACGTCGGGTACGCAAAGGAGAGGAAGAAATTATAACGCGCGTCGGATGCTTCATGCTATTGACGAAGCGTTTGGAAATTATACCTTAGCTCGCAAACTATGCAGCAATTGAAATCACGAATCGAACACGCTTTTCATCGTGTGCAGGTTATACCGAACATTTACGAAAAAGTTCGCAAAAATTTGGACGAAAGACTAAGTATCTGTTTGCGTAAGAATGGTGGCCATATCGAAGCCGGTGATCAAGCACGACTATTAAGAACGATACACCTTGATGGTTCTATTCTATGGCAACGAACGAGAAACCCGAGGAACGGAAGACAAAAATATTTAACATTTAATATTAAATATTTAATATTTCAGTTGAAATATTTAACATTGTTTTATAAGCGAACGGTTGAGTTGCGACCTACGGTTCCTTTGACAAGTCTGGTCCCCATGGCGAGTAGAATGCGATACAAGCATAAAATAATTTGACCTTGAATTTCAATGAAATGAAATTCAACGTGCAATGTTGCCCGCAGGTTTCCGTCGCGTCCTGATACACGAAAGTTTGTTTCGGCTACCTTGCGCCACCGGTAATTCGAATCGATCTGATCAGGCTCTTGCGCTCCGGAATTCTCTTAATTTTTCATTGTCGAGGAGTAGACAAGAGTTCTCCGTTCACGTGTCCTGACGACGCGGAAACGTTCGAATGGGTTTCCATTCGAACGAGATCGTTGGCGCTCGGTTTTTCCCGTCCCGCGGCGGCGTCTCGGGTTCCCCGAGCGATCGATACATCTGATAAATCGTGGTAATTCTCGTTGATTACGGCCTGACGTAAGTCAACTCGGACGAAAAGAGGGACGAACGGGTAGCCTGGAGTGGTCGTTTCGAATATAAACCTCGGAGAGAAGGCGTGGACGAATGGGAGGGTCGCAGAGGTGCGGGGGGATCGGATTTTGCAAGCGCAGCGAGCCACCGGATGAAAAGTGCACGATTATTAGCCTTCTCCTCGCAGTTCCACCCGGCGGCCATCGCCCACCGCTTTTCACACCCCCGTAAACGGATTATAGGGGCTTCGCCCCCGGAGCCCTTTTCCTTCGCCGAGGGCCCGCGAGACGAAAAGAAACCAGCCCAGTCGTCGATCTCAACGCCGCGACGCGACGCTGCGCGGCGCGGCGCGGCGCGACGGCAACGGCGACGGCCAACGGAGCCAATTCGGGCCAATTTAATCCTGATTCGAGACCCGCCGTTCCCGGAACGGAAAATGAAACGCGAAGGCCGGGCGAGGCTTCGCCGCGCCTCGCTTCTTCTTCCTCCTCACGGCCGGGCCGGGCCGGGTCGGGTCGGGTCGGGTCGGGCCGGGCCCTGCTCGTTAACGTCGGGTTACCAGCTACCCGCGCGAGCAAAAAGGAACGATTCTATCGGAGATGGTCCGTTATCGGAGGACCGGGTCGCTTTAACGAGAGGAACGAACTGTTTCGCCGGGGCTGTTGCGAACCCGAGTCTTGCCCGACAGGACGAAAATAAATAAATCAGAATTAAAATTAAAGTCGAAGTTGAATGAGAATGAATTAAACGATTCGGATGGCAAGCGTTGCCGCATGTGTCCAGTGAACGAGCATGATTCGTATTAACCCTTAGCACTCGAGTGGTGACTCTGAAGCACCGCTAGAAATTGTTGTGGCAATGTTTCAAGGAAATTAGAAAAAATATTACAAAATATTTGTTACATTACAAAATTTGTATTCAATAGATTACTAAACTTTTAAATATTGTATGTGGAAATCGAATCAGTTTCGTATGAAGAAAATGAAAATATTCTAAGACGGAAGAAAAGTTTAGTTTTAGAATGAAAACAGCGCCGAGTGCAAAGGGTTAACCCATTTGCATCGTAAGGAAATGTGAAAAGAATGCCTTTGTCACCAACCTCTTTTTTTTTATTATATTTAACAGTAGAACTACCGAGCAATAAATGCGACTGACGTGTATTGCTTTGTAACAGTGACAAGACTGTGCCCATTCAGACTTCATACAACTTTAATTGTAATATGTGCTTCAATGAAAAGGTTCATTAAAAAATTTCCGATAAAAACATTTTTACAATTTCAGTAATTGTAAAAGAAAAAATTAGGAACAAGTCATTCTGACTGGTCCGGTAGTTCTAGTGTTAAGTACAAAAATGAATACAAGTAAAAGAACTTCATATTTCAGCACTATAAGAAAAAATAAATTGAGCGTACGTCTGATAATGTAAAAAATATTTTGAACAATGATACAGAAATTTTTAGTCGCGTTTTACATTCGAGTGCTAAGGGTTAAATTACAATTAAAAAGAAATTAATTTAATTTTTTTTTAAATTAATTTAAATTACTGACTTCGATCGCCTGAAATCGTTAACGGAATAAAAAGACTCCCAAGTGGTTCCTGTTTCTTGTAGTAGAAGCAGAAAATCTTTATTTTGCATAGAGGTCAGCACTCCAATTATAATCTTATCGAGATACAACTTGACCTTAACAGAACTCCCATAAATCGATAGACAATTTCCGAACAGTCTGGACCCCAGTATGTATATTCTCCGGCTCTTCTTCGTGCTTCCGCGCGTTACAAAAGTTCCCGAATAACGGCAATTAAAATTTACCGTACAAATCTACGTTTCCAGGCAATGGGCGGCAGCGCACAGTAAAACGCGAAATTTAGTGACATTTTGGTATAACTTCTAAACTATTAAAGATTTCGAAGTGATATTTGGGGTGTAGAATATTAACAAGTAATCTTTTCTAATGGCGCATAATGTACCATACTTTTTGTTTATTTAATAGATTTCTTTACTAGTTTTCAAGTACATTTCCCAATTTAACAACTTTTAAAAACACATTCAGCTCAGTAAATATATTATTTCTCTAAATTTTTGAAAAATCGCTCTTCAAATAAAATTAGCTTTAGTGCCTAAAGCATTTTTTAGTAATCAAAGAGTCCCGACGAAGAACCCGAAAACCTATGCGCATAGCTTAGAACAATAATAACTTGTGATATTGGACGATATCGGAAATAATTTTTGTACGATTATATAGAAGAAAGTGTGCTGAACATATTCCATTTTGTAAAATTCCACGATCTCTACTGTCTTAGAAGATATACTGAACTAATGGACAAAGTATACCGAGGTGTCCGAGGACCTGTGCGCATAGCCGCACGGACGCGGGCGACTTTAAACAATAATAACTCGTGATATGGGCCGAGATGGGAAGTAATTCTTACATGATTGTGTAGAAGAGAGTATGCTGAAAATACTCCATTTTGTAAAATTCCATGATCTAATATGATACAGAAGATATTCCTTGCGAAGTCTTGAGAATTTCGAAAATTTTCTGCCTTGCATTTGGCGTAACATGTTTGATACATTATGAACAGTAATTTTTAATCGACAATGGTAATTTACAGCTTCAAGATAAAGCTTTCACTTAAAAAAAAATTGGAAGGAAAATATTAACACTAGGTTTACGGAGTACTAAAAATGACTATTTTACATTTCCTTATAAAAATAACGTGAATATATCTATAAAAATCTGTAGCCATTTTTTAAAGGATATATACCTAGAGAAATCAATTTGTTAAATAATTCCTCATGGATCCATGTTTGCAATCTCAATATTCATGAATTAAAAATATTAGAATCCGTCATTTTGACGGGTCCCGTAAATCTAGTGTTAAAAAGGATCGTCGGGGCATCTCAAAGAAGAAAAGCAATTTTGTCCATGCGAAAGGCTGTCTTCAAAACTTCCAACTTCAACCGTTCATTACGGTAACGGTATTTATTAAATTTTATTAACTTTTTCATTTTCAAGGTTGATGGATAAACCAATAAGTATTCAACGTAAGTCGATACGAGACAGTTGATTTTTCGGCAAAACGTCACTAAATCCCGCGCTTTAGACCAGCGTGCAGCGCGCCGATTTGACATGCTTCGAAACGGAAGAAGCTCGTCAGCGCTCTTTCAAGCAATTTCCCGATCACGGGGAAACGCTGCAGCCGGGACAGGGCGCAGAAGTGGAACTTAAAGAACGAAATCCCGCCGACGCAGACTTCCCCAATTATCGCGGGCGTACGCGAAACGGTAATTTCGACGGATGGCCCCTGAAAACCGTGAGATCTTGCCCGGGGTTTTTCTTCGTCCGTCGCGTCTGGTGCATCTTCGAGCTGAAACGTTGTAAGCGACGCGCGTTCTCGCCTAAAGATACCGCGATCATCGCATCCGTCTGCGGTGGATCAACAACCCTGCGTATTTTTGGCGAGAGACGAGGTGGCCAGAGATCGCGGACATAGACGTAGGAGCGTCGCGGCGCGCCGCGGCGCAGCGTATCGATTCTCGGTGCTCGGCGAAACGCGATGCGCTCTCTCTCTCTCTCTCTCTCTTCTCCGCGTTACCATCCTCTCTCCTTGTCTCTCTCCCTCTCTCTCTCTCTCTCTCTCTCTCTCTTTCCGCCCCATGTTTCCGCGGCTTTCGTGAGACCGACGATAAAATAACTCGGAGTAAACTGCGAGAGAACAAGCCACCGCGCCCTCGGCCGGCCTTTATTCAGAATTTTTTAATTACTCGACGAATAAAAATCGCGCAAAGAATACACCGGCGCCGGGTAGTTTCAGAGATGGCCGGCTGGTTGGTCTCTTAGGATGGGGGAAAAAGTAGCAGGAAACGGGAGACCGGGCCCCGGCCGTTCTTCCACCGTCGCGACCCTTTTTAAACCCCGGACGAAAATGTCGCCATTGTCCGTTCTGCGAGAAATAACGTTTACCTCGGAGAGTCAGCCGGTTGCCTCTGAATCGTACAGGTTTCGAGGATACCGCGCAAACTCCTGCCATCCGACGTCACCGCATTCGTCTCGCGTCACGATTTTTTGTTTCCCTACCCCTCCCCTCGAATATGCAGCACCGCCGAAAATTCTAATGAAAAGTGGTAAACCGGTTCGCGGGCGTTCTCGACGCCGATGCTGAAAAGGGTTTCTTGCCAGCCGCCGCGACGCGTCTCTGTATCTAAATAGAAATCCCATGTGTCTCCTCGTTTCTCTCTCTCTCTCTCTCTCTCTCTCTCTCTCTCTCTCTCTCTGTCCCGGCCGTGAGAACCGACCGCGTGACGCTCGCGCGGATAAAACCGGCGTCGCCCCGGGATTATTTCCTTTCAATTGAAAAACATTCCGGGGTTAATTGTTCGCCGGTTGCTGCTCCTCGTCTCGTGAGCCACGCGGATAAATCACGGGACCCGAACTGTGTCGAGTCCGATCGGGAGTTGCCGGAGTCTTCCGCGGAACTTGAAATATTTCACTGCGGTGCCGTCTAATTGCTCGACGAACTTCCCCTTTTGCAAGCATTCGGAAACGCGACTTGATAAACCGTTCGGTGTTTTCAAACGAGACCCGACTGTCGCCTGACTGACACCGGTTTTAATTACAGTGATCGATTCGACGAGTCCTACACGGTCGACCGGGCACAAACCTTTATGCTTATGCCGGGCGATCGACGATATACGTAATTCATGTATGTACGTATAATCCTAAACAGTGTTAAAGCGCGCGGAACGATGCCAATTCCATAGCTCTCTGATGATGCTCTGTTATACGATTGTTCGAAGTTCAGTTGCTATCTGTACGATCCACTGACGATCACGTTTCAGGATGCTCGAAGATGTACCTGCATTGTCTTTTTTGTGAATATTCTGTTTATGGATCGTTGCATGTGAAATGTCCGAATTTTAACAGTGACGCTTAGCGAGCACAAATTGTTTTTAAATAAATTTGTCGATCGAAGTGACCACCATTGTAAGCAACATACTCTAACAATGAATTACAAGTCTCTTTATTATCGTAGAAATTGAATCATTTGGTCGCTCACATTTTTCATTTGTAAGACAGGCATCGCCATTTTGTACTTTTTTCCGAATCGACGAATAGTGTTTCGCTTAATCACCGCATTTCGATTAAACATGGCTCAATGTAATAATTCATACGAATAGAATGCACGAGAACCGCATTGATTGACGTTGAAATAAAATTAATTTAACAGGAAAATACAGTGATTTCTCTATATATGTCGACAAGGCCTGCATGATAAACGTCGCGGAGTTATCCCCTATCCCCACTACGAGAGGGATAAAAACTGAAGATAGAACCTTAAACTGCAATTAAATTTGAAGATTGTAATAGTATTTCTTCATCAACCCGCTTCGTAACATTTACATTCTAAAATCGGACTAATAATTAACGCGTCCTGTTCTTTCAGAAATTCACAGGAGTTCCGGAAGAATTCGGAGCTCTCCTAGCAAAGGAGTCTATCGTCTGAAAGACGACGAAATCTGCAAAACACTTGTACTGTTCCTGCAAGAAGTCTCGCGGGACAGCACAAGGTCAAAGGGGACCCTCCATCGCTCCGCCCATTCCCACCGTTGACGCTCCAGTAGGCCAATGCTTAGGCTTCGACGTCACGCGTTGTACAGTATGTGCGACCACTTCAGCCAATTGAGCAACTAGAGGCGTGGCCCTTCCACTCAGACCAATTAGGCCCGCATTCCTTTCACAAGACTTCTTGTGCAGCATGCACAGTACTGTTCGTGCCTTACAAGATGTCTCGCGGGACAAGGTCAAAGGGGACCCTCCCTCGCTCCGCTTATCCTCACAGTTGACGCTCCAGTAGGCTTCGACGTCACGCGTTGTATAGTGTGTGCGACCGCTTCAGCCAATAGAGCAGCTAGAGGCGTGGCCCTTCCACTCTGACCAATCAGGCCCGCATTCCTTTCACGAGGCATCTTGTGCGGCGCGCACAGTACTGTAACTCCGAGCGCTAAAATCGCCCGGAGTAACGAGTGCATCATAAACCCAGGTTAATCTTTGTTTCGACGAAGGGGTCGCTGACCCAGGGCCAGGGCAAACAGAGGGGGGGGGGGGGAAGGGAGCTTCGGAGACTGCGTTTTCCATCCAAGCATGGTTGCGATCCGTTTTCACGGAATGCCGTCCGACGGTCGATAAATTTTTATCAGGACGGATTACACTACGTCCCCGACTGTAAAATGGGACTGCAGGTCCGCTCGGATTTTACGAGGAACAATGAAAAGGTCCTCAGACTCCGTTAGGCGGTTATCTCCGGTAACGACGTACCGGGAAAACCGGGACGCAAGAAGTTCATACGCGAGGATTGATACTCGAAAGAAATCCGATCTCTGGCCCCGTTATCAAGTAAGAATCCATTGTCTCGTTACTGCCGCGCGTCCAATGGAAGCCAGACAGCCGCCACGCTGAATTATTCCGCTAACATCCCGCGGAACGGACACGGAAAGACTCTCTTAACTTTTGTCCTCATTATCCGCCGGATTAACCCGTCAGGTCCGTCTGATTATTCCGTTATAACCCGGCTAGCAGGGTTTCGAACACCGGGTCACCGCGATTGTTCTACGGGGTCGGTCGTCGTTCCTCGCGATTATCGCGCTCGCTATAACTCGAGAAGAGCGTTCTACTTTTCGCCCGCAGGAAATTTTCCGGCGAGCGTTCGAAAGGAAAAGAGAAAAAGGAAAGAACAGAAGAGAAAAAAAAAAACAACTGGGGAAAAAATTGCGTCACGTTCCAAGCGCCCAGGAGAGAGGAGGAGAAAACGTCGATCAACGTCGATCACGCGGATCCTCCTCCATATCGAGTGGAGTGGTAAACGCGACCGAAAATCCGCCTTTCGATCCCCCAAGCTTTCGTTCGCTCATTAAATCAGCTCGAGAGAGCTTCGAAACGAAACGCTCGCGCAACGAATTTCCATTCGATCGTTCACGATCATAACCCCGTGCGCGCGAGAGTGTGCGCGCGATGGGTGGGGTGTATCGATACCGTTCAACCAAGATTCACGCCTACACGATTATTTCCATACATGCAATTCTTATCGCGGATCTGACGTTCGAAATGCTCCGTTCCAGCGTTCCAGCCCGATGTTCGTGCATCGAGTGACGTCGCGACGCGATAGAAACGCTCCGCCCGAATTAGATATTCACCGACAATGTTATCAACCGACATACGCGCGTCGCGCAAACACTGAATAAATCGGAGCGTTGTGTATCGTTAAGGTACGCGCCGCGCCGGTATCGATCGCATCGAACCGGCACAAAATCGAATCGCGATACCGAACCGCGCGCGGTTTTCCAGATCGCGAGGAACAAGATCCCTGGCCGAGCATCGCGACAAGTGTACAGAAGCGGAAATCGAAACGTAATGGAGTTCCTTGACGAACAGAAAATCAATCGAACCGGAAGTCTGTGGGGCTGGAACGATGTTGACTCAACTCGGACCTTTCTGCTCAATTTTTCTGATTTCGACGAAGAAAGATTAAACAATTGCTACTTAAAGTACAATTTATCCAGAAGTAGCATGAAAAAAATCAGAGTTCCAGTAAATTCTCGATATATGTCAACAACACGGGTCTTGCCAGCGTCTTGTATCGTCCAGGAGACCCGTGCCGTGTTATGTTTACACTCCTCGGCGTCCGAGGCCTCTCGCGCTTCGGGGTAATTCCGCGACGTTTATCGTGGAGGCCTCGGCGACATATATAGAGAAATCACTGTATTTTTTGGTACATTCGTTGAAACTCTGTTGAAAGAAAAGAGGATCGATACTACGAATTCTATTCTTACGAGTTCTAATGGTAAATATAGTTGCATTAACTATGAAAATTTGTTAAAGTTCACATCCTGCGAAGTGTCTGACCATTCCTTATTCATGTCGCTGGAATATCATGTACCCTATTATGCACATATCACTTGGAACATATATTTGACGTATGCTGCAGTTTTAGTCCTTTTCAATAGTTCATGCATACTGACTTACAATTAATCATAATCTTCCGCCGTTTTCCGCGATTGTTAATTTGCCGTCGGTGTGCCTAAACAACCAATTTATAGACCCCATGAAAGATATCGAAACAGACATGAATCGTTACCAAACAACCGTAACAAAATATTATTAGGTCGTTGCATATGAAATGCCCAATTCATAACACTAACTCACACAAACATAATTTTCTCTACATAAAACTTATTAAAGTAGGCATCACTTTAATCGTCATATTCTGTCAACAAAATGAGTCTTCTGAAAAATGAGTCTGAAATTAATTTTAATCTCGTAAAAATTCTCTGATCCTTCCTCGTTAAATTGTCATTGATATTGTTGGGCTTTATTACCACCGACCAACAGTGCGTTCCTTGCTACCCTGACACCCGGTGCAATATACCTGTAGATCACGATGGTATTTCTTGACTAAAACACTTCGCAACATTTGCATTCCGAAATCGGTCGCTTCGCACACAACGACCTAACAACAGCGACATTTGAAATTTACTTTCAGCGGGAGCGTTGTAAAATACCGTAAAGACTCCGGGATAAAATATGCAACGGAGAGAATCTCTCCCCGTCATAGAGACAACCTCCATATTATCTTGCCTCGTTTCCCGGGACTCGGTGCTGAGGACCGTGCCTCGTTCCAACGTGAAACGCGGTACCCGAAGGCACACACACACACACACACAAACACAGATTTTGAAGCACGCCTCGTCCCCCATCCCGGGCCCGGGCGCAGTCAGAGCAATTTGCTTCTCCCTTTACGACGTGTTTCAAACGCACCGAGAGAAACCAATAACACCTGTCGGGAGAAATAACGAAGCGACGGAGGAAGCGACAAAGGACGAAGACGCGTCTTAGAGGTCCCGGAGGGATTCCTGCGCGATGCAAACGGTCTAGCCTGGCCGGCGATTGGGAAAACAAAGGATCGACGCTCGAACGAGTTTTCGGGTAAGCTGGTGTCGGACGTCGGTCCCATTATCGGCAGATAGCCAATAATGAGAGGGCCGGATAGGTGAGAATTTCTCGCGGACGCACCGGACGGAGGAAATAAGTTGGCTCGAAGGCATCGCTCTCGAAACGACATCGGAAGTATCGATTTCCAAATACCGCTTTTCCGTCCACGTTACTTCCCCTCCCCTCCCCTCCCCCCCCCCCTCCCCTCGTCGATCGTACCCCATCCAGGAAACGATCTTGCTTTTATTTCGCCCTCGGGACCTGGATATTTCGTTACGCTGGACCGACGCGATGGCGCCATTCACCTTTGTGTTTTTCTCTCTCTCTCTCTCTCTCTTCATCATCTCTCCTCTCCTTCCATACCATCCTTCTCATCGTCTCACAGCCACTGTCCATTCCTCATCCTTCCTTCCTTCCTGCCCCGCTGCGCTTTGTCTCGGCGCGCGATGGACTCGCACTGGCACCCTCTCAATATTCGAGCTTTCCAACGGCGTGACGTAGAACCCGATGAATTATCGTCATTACCACACCATTCATGACAACCGCCTGTCTTTGACCATGTTCTCGATATTTGACACTCTCGTAAACGTGCCGCGGCAGCCGGCTAGTTTCAATGAATTACCATCGGATCGACATAATTGTAACCGCGTCACCAGCCCTAACTCTATCCCCCGTTGTCGTTCAACGTGACGCGCGCCTCCCCTCTTTGATTGATTTCTGATCGACCGCCGTGCCGTTCGATTCATCGAGTCGCATCGTGTCGACAGCCAGCTCGCTGCAAAAATTTCGAGCTCGTCGCAAACACAGCAGAATGACCATTTTAGGTGGAAAAAAGTGGAAAAAAGTCATGTTAGGAAATAGATATAACGATCATGTATTCTTCCGGAATGTTTACTGAGCCTAATTGTACCGATAATAATTCATTTCATAGCGATATAAGTATCGAAATCAATACGTGAAGACTCCGAACAGTAATACGGCGAAATCTAAAGAAAATTATGCGAGAGCAATAAATATCAATCTTTAAGCTTCCGATATTCCATATTAACATAAGTAAATATTTACATTAATCTTCACAAAGGGACGGAACGACTTGACGGCGACGGAAAAATCGATTTTCGTAATATTTTAAATTCGACAAAAATGCGTGTTACTCAACGGAGAATGTACATTTATTTTATTTTATTTTATTTATTTTCTCCGCGGTTTCGTCGAGGAGTTATCAACGAAAAATACAATTTGAGAAGTTCAACGAGGTGTCTATTTTATTTTAAATTTAAAGGGACTTCTAGCAGAAAGATATGCTTTTTTTATTTTCATTGCAAATTGAAGCTTTTCTGGGAAAACTTCCGTTCTATTCACACGTATGAAACATTCCCTCCAATCTTCTGATGAAAGCACAGATGTAAAAGATAACGCGCCTAGAATACAGATGCACTTTAACCGTTTGCACTCGAGTGGCGACTCTGAAGCGCCACTAAAAATTGTTGTGGCATTACTTCAAAGAAATTTAAAAAAACATTACAGAATATTTGTTACATTACAAAATCTGTATTCCATAGAATGCTAAACATTTAAATATTATACGTGGAGATCGGATCAGTTTCGTATGAATAAAACGAGAATATTCTATGAGGGAAGAAAAATTTAAGAATTAACCCTTTGCACTCGGATGTCCCCTCGAAGGGGACATTATGAGTCTAGACTCGATGGCTCCGAGTGCAAAGGGTTAATATCCCTGGGAGTGATGCTAGACGAAACTGGAGTAAAGGGAGGCCGTGTCTCGTCTGCTTGTTATTTAACAACGAGTGAATGGCACACACCCTAAGTTTCTATTTGGTTCGAGTTAATTTCGAGTTCGGGGAAACTTCTAGTTACTCCGGCGTATTAACGGCATCGTTCGCGGTTCGTAAACGCTTAATGTTTCGCCGCGTTTTAACGTCGTAATACGCGATACGTTTAATGGTACACATTTCATGGTCACGTGCGACCGTCTGACATGGACACCGTGGACAATTGTTCCCGGCGCGTCCGAACATTCGGCCATCTTGCGATATCCTTCCGAATATTTCGTTTCCGCTGGAACAAGATCCGGGGCAATTACCCGTTCGCATTTCCCGGTCGTGGAAACGATCGATCGTTTGCGCGGCGTGAAAATTCAATTCCGAACCGGCATTAATTTTTCAATCGCGCGTACATCGTGTAACTCGCGCGAATCGCCCTGTAATTCCCCGTTCATCCGCGGACTATGAGTATTCGCTGTTATTGTATTGCCACGCGCGTTGCTGCGCGCCTGTGTGCGCGGATTATTGCCATCGACGGATGAATTTTATTCTTCGCGATCGATGGATCAATGCAGTTTCGCCGGTTGCTCGCCGTTCGTTCGAACGCGTATTGTTTTCCTTCGGCCGGTGGTACTGTTCGACGAAGAAAACTCTGGTTTTCACGTATTCGATTATCATCGGTAATTATCAGCATTGATTGCATATAGGACTGCGACCATGGGATATCCATTATAAGCTTCACGGATTAAGAACCTCGCCCCGATCTATCAGAGCTAATCTGCTCGCCCAACTTTGTCAGATGCTACGGCCAACATGAACACAATAGGACACGAAGAGCGGACGTAGTTCTGTAAGTAGCGCAACCTTGTAAACCACGAAATTAAAACACGCTCAGCGTTACACCGACCGCTGCACACCGACAGAAACAAACCTAAAACTACCTAAAACTTTTAACCAGTATCTGTCTAACCGAATAACGAGCAGGCGAAGTTTTTCCCGATTCAACGAGGCTGCAAATTGACATGATTTGTTTCGTTCGCTCTAAAAGAAAAATTGGAATTAATTTCCAAGGGTGTGTAATAACTACACGACGTTTATGCAATTTTCAATCTTTGTAGTGAAATTTTAAGAGAGCGGAATCGAATGAAATCTTGTTCTCAGTGGTAGTAAACTTTGTAGATCTGCAGGAAATAAAAATCGTACTAAATTCTGTCGAATTTTGTACTCTGGCATTTTTTGGAAATTTTCAGAAGCTATAGATGCATAAAAATCAGTGCAGAACTTCTGTGAAAGGTAAATTGGAACTCGTACACCGAGTCGAAATAGAAATGATTTTGATAAAATTATTGTTTTAACTAGGGAAAGTAATTTTAGTGAAATTCGTATAGCAATTTCGAGCATACTTCGTATGATTACTGACTCGAACAGTTCTACTATATTATAAATCCCGATATGATACTCTTAGCCATCAGCGAATGTAGGTTCTCTGTGTATCCTGCAAGCCCACACTACATCTATGTATGCTATCACTATACTTCCCTTCCTCGAGGTACAGGCCATTTTCAAATATTAGTTTTGGAGGGAAGGAGTCTGTGAGCTGCACGGATAGTTCAATCCGAGGACCGGTATGAAGATATTCGTATCTCCGTTCCCGTGATTCAATCGGTCTTCTAATCCATAAAAGCGGTAATATTTTATGAATTTGTTTCCACGTACTAGAAATCGTGACGTTTCATGTAAATGTGTAGGGCAATATACAACGTCGTAAATTCTCGACAAAGAAGTAGCAAACTCTAACTAGGCGACCGTGCATGTCAGTTTCCCGGACGCAATAGTCGTACTGACAATTGAAAGAGAAACTTTTATTTTCCATAGTGTGTGAAAGTCTCCGTAATGCGAATTCAAGTATAGTTGAATATTGTATAAAAGGCAAGTTAAGAAGACTAACATTTCTGTACGGTTCATCACTAAATATCTTTGTTTCGGACTGTTTAAACATAGTTTACTGTCCAAATTTCTTTCTTTAAAATTCATAATTTTTTATCTGTGTGTGCGTGGGTGTATACGTGTGTGTGGGAGAAATACGGAACATGCTCGAGCATTTAACATAAAAACTAGGGGTGAGCGGGTACCCGAAAATTGCCCGGAATAAAATAAAATGTTAGGAAAATTTTGGTACCCGAAGTCGAAATCGGGTCGGGTCGGGTTGGGTCGGGAACCCGAAAATTATAATATTTTATGTAACAATATAATATCATAATTATATTATGACACGAGAATTTCCAGATAACCGTATATCACGAATTTTCGGGTCCCGGCCCGACCCGGCCCGACCCGAGTCATCAAAAGCCGAACGGAGGCTTGGGTACCGCCCACCTCTAATAAAAACTAGTTAGTTATTATACTGAAATGGGTAAGATGTTTATGCAGATGATGACGACAACGATTATTTGAAGAACAATTACTTTGTTGTGATAACTACAATAAATAGTTCACTTCGAACACGTAAGTTTCACTTTTATAAACGTAGGTTTCATTCAAACAACACAAAACTCTTCTATAGTATATTTGGAAAGCTTTCGAAGTCAGGTGTTCCATATTATTAACGTTTATCCTACACCTGCCAAGAAACGATTAATAACAATTAGGAGGATTGACCATGTCTTACCTGGTATGTGTCTTTTGGAGAATCGAAACGACGTTTTGTTCTCTCCGTATCCTGCACCTGCGAAAAATCAATACAGTTAACCCAGGCATTACTGCGAACATGTGTTTAAAATTACGGAGTACAATGAACAGCAGGTATACATGTATATAATTCATAATACTTCGCGCGGAATAATATAGCGCACCGTTTATGAACTGTTTTCAGGGTTAACAAATATTTAGCGGATCAACAAAATGTGTAATAACTTTATACAAAAGGGACTGTATTGTTGTCACTAGAGGCTTTTAGTAATTCGATATAAAAAAATATTCCCGTTAGCGAATTTAATGACCAGACATTCGAAGAAATGTAATGCAAAAGCAGTGACAACCTGATCGTTAACAATTATTTGATTGTACATTTAAAATACACGCTGCAATATTCATTTATATGAAAGACAAAATTATACGCCACGATGACAAGTGTTCATCAAATCTTTATTAAAATAGATACGATAATTATTAAACGCAATATCTCCGGAGTAAAATACATATAAAGAACCAGCAACAAATAGGTCATACGAACCTGCTACTGTCTTTGTTAAGAAATGCTTTTCCTCTTTTTTAGCTAGTTTCAGTTGAATTATAAAGATGTAAATTAATTAATTACCGTCGACACTGCTTAGAGTCGATCACCAAAACAAAAGTTGTAATCAGAAAACACGGGGAACAGTTTATTCCTCTCGTGTCCCGATTCCAACAATACAAAACCATCTTTTAGAAAATGAGAGCACGACTACGTCAATCCCCGGATGATTGATGATCTAGGACGAATGCAGAGTTATTGTTCCGTGCCGTAGAATTTCCAATATACAATGCTTTCGAGGAAAAACTAAGCAACGTTTGTCGTGTACATTTTAAATATCATATATTACTGGTTAGCGGGACTGTTTCGCAAATACAAATTTTCATGCATCAACTTAAAAACTCATATACTGCGCAAGTACAAAAGTTTCAGCCCTTCAACTTTTAACCACGTAAAACAAATGTGGATTTCTCCGATTCGAGCAAAGCTGGGCGAATAAAATCAATTGCTTTTGAAAGTACAATGTATCCAGAAGTAGTGTGCAAAAAATCAGAGAGTTCCAGTAAATTCTCGATATATGTCAACAACAGGGGTCTTATATCGTCAAGGAGACATACACACGTGCCATGTTATGTTTACACTCGGCGTCCGAGGCCTCTCGCGCTTCGGGGTATACCCCGCGGTGGGGATAATTCCGCGACGTTTATCGTAGAGGCCTTGGCGACATATATAGAGAAATCACTGTACTTTCTGGTACATTCGTTAAAACTCTGTTGAAAGAAAGGAGGATCGACTAATCGCTACGATGGGTCACGTCTTTCGTTGCGCAACCTCGATTTTTGAATTTTTCGATTTTTTTCCGGTCCCGTTCCGTGCAACGATCGAGGTTCCACCGAAACGCGAACGAACGTTGGTGCGCGCAAACATAAATCGCGCTTACGCACAGGAGTCGTTAGCTCGCGAATTTAGCTAAGAGCTGAAACGAGACGAGAGTTGCCTCACTACTAATTGGCCCGTAAGTGCATGTACTCCGGGGAGGGGGAAGGAGGAGGGGAGGGGGTGTATTTGTTTCGTAGGTAGTCGGCGATTATCCGCCGTTCATCTAACAAAAACGAACGTCACGGTCCGTCGAATCTTTTCCCGCGAATCAGCGCGTGCTTTAATCAACGGGTCCCGACGACGCGACGCGTCGCGACGCTCCCTTTCCGGCCCGGGGGTTGGGGGCCGCGGCTTCAATGCGAACATAAACGACGCGCTACACGGAGGAGGATTCTCGCCCTCTCGTCGGCCGGTAACGGTAACGCTGTTACGGGCAAAGTTCTGGTTAATTCGCGCGTCCCGTGCGTCGCGACGCGCCGCGTCGCGGCGTTGCGCCGAGTCTGCTAAACGAAACCCGGAAAAACAGTTTTAATTCGCGCCCTCGACGCCCAGACACGTCAGCCGCGTCTCGAAACGACGCCGAGTGCTCGTTGCCGCTCGATGGAATCGAGTTACCAGAGATAATGAATGAAAAATTATGTCAATCCCGCGTCGGCCATGCAGTCCGAATCACCGAGCTCGCCGAACGGCCATATCAGATTCTCGCGTATGAAATGCTCGATTTTAGAGTGCAAAGCTTACGGAACGTTTTGATCGAGAAATGCTATATTACAGTCCACAGGTGTATAGTATAATGTACCTTGAGGTACACGGTTAATTCTCTATCTTCAATTTTAATCCGGATGTCTAACTTCATTTTTAAATAAATTTTCGTGGAAAAATAACATATTGAAAATGGCATTATGTGATTTCTAGAAAAGGTAAAGAGGCCTACGAAATGGAAATAACAATCTTGTAAATGAAGAACGTGATTGACAGAAAAAAAAATTTGTAGCGTGACAAGAAACTTCATTTGGATATACAAATACATACGAAGGTGGACGGCACATTACAATTTTGTAAATCGAGGAGAGAGCGTCGCAGTATTTTTTATATAATTGCAATTATATAAAAATAAAGTTTGTTGAAATAACTTGAATTCTGTGATACAGCTTGTTGAGACAAGTTTAATTCTGTGATACAGCTATATACAACGTGTTTGCGATACATAGGCTCATGAACGACTGATCTTGGGTTAGACGATTACATGATGTGTCTACTGCGTGTTTATACACGTTGGACGTCCTGTATAGTCTTGCCTGTTGCCGAAGGATGGCGTCGTTGTATGTTTCGCGAGTATTTTCCTACTTTGTATCATCATTTTATGGAAGTTGTTCGTCTACTAATTCGTTCAGCAACGAATTGACTATTATCTACGTTTAATGTATTAACAATCACTTTTTTCAAGAACCGGTGATTTTGACCACGCGCGATTGGGACAGGTATACAAGAAGTGTCGGCAGGTTTAGTGTTAAGGGGGCTGTCCAGAGCCTTTTTTCCGATACGAACACTAAATCTCTCGAGAGAATTAAGAGAATCTCTCTGCGGCAGCCATCTTGTGACGTCATACTTGCTTCAGAAAGCCAGTTTTCCGCCGAATATTACAAATTACTCCACGATGAGGTAGAAATTCGCAATTTGGGCTCCATACAGACGTAGATTGGACTTTTAGGAAACACAACTGACCAGTTTTAGACTGCTCATTGCAACATTAAGGCGTCAATTTGTCAAGATTTTGACCCTTGCAAGTTCATATACGTATATTGTAGACAGATTCTCTTAATTTCGAGAGATTTAGTGTTCGTATCGAAAAAAAGGCTCCATACAGACGTAGCAAAGACATGAACAAACACGGTGGTATGCATTTTTAATTGACTACTTACTTATTTAAGACGTAAACTGTCTAGAAAAAAGGCACAGTGTAAGATAGCGTGACAGTCAAGGCCAAATGCCTGCCGGCCCCCAAATGTTGGCCGGTAGTCGGTCTATAATTCAAGTGCGAGTTCTTTTCGGTGACTCCTTCGCCGCGGCAGCCCTCCGACGAATCGGCTTCCGAGTGCTCGAAACCACCACGGATATTTGTTCTCGCGCTCGGCAAACCGTGCCCCGGCCAACACTGTGTTCCGCTCCGCGACAAATCGATGCGTCCCACCGACGGCTGCTGCTTGAAAAACGATTGTGTCGAGCGCAATCGGTCGCCGAAAGGGGATTAAGACGCGTAGGACACAGCCTCTGACGCGTAAATATCTAGGCTCAAGAATCCTGTCTCCATTTAACCCTTAACACTAGAACTACCGAGCCGTCAACGTGACTTAGACTTATCCCTTTATAATAACAGCAACATTGGATTTGCTCAGGTTTCATACGATTTTTATGGTAACATTTACTCCAAAGAAGAGATGTATTAAAAAACTTCTCGTGAAAACGTTTTCATAGTTTCAGTATTCGTGAAAGAAGAAAGCATCCACAAGTATCTTGACTGGTTTGGTAGTTTTAGTGTTGACGCTCCGACTTTTAATTGTGAATATACCGGCAACTTCAACTTATTTTCATCATACTTCGACTTGCAAGTTTTTAAGTGTTTTAAATGCTACAATGACGTGTAAATAATAATATTAAAGTGATTCAAAACAATCTCTATTCATCTCAGAAGTAATATAATTTTGATTACAATATTTATATTAATCGGTCGCACATCGGTGGTGCCTGAGAGGCACGCTTGGAGCGTAAAGGGTTAATACCCGAGAATTTTCCACCTTCGAGATATTCAACGTGCACCGGTGATTATTTCATGATCATTAGTCTTGTCACTCGAGAACTCAATAACCTGGAAATGTCGATGTAATATTCATACGATAATCCTTGCGGCTGATCCAGATAATGGGCTAAAAATGACAGTGTCACAGCCTCCAGTGACTAAATTACGGCCGAAAAATCGTCGATCTTTGAACTCTTATAATTTTGTGTGGAAAAACGTTAAAACACTGCTCTTTCCTTATTTTCGATAAAAAAGAACTCGAAAAAATTTTTTATTTTGTCCACAAATCGATACTTTAACTAAGAACGTGTTTCTAGTACAAACATTATTTAAATAATAAACCGCAGCAGCTCACTGCACTACTGAAAGTACAGAATTTGTTTAAATTTTCCGCGACTTTTATTACGATAGATGTTTGAACAAGAAAATTTTTTCGTAGTTCAAACAATTGTTAATTAAAGACCGACCGTTTCGCTGGGGTAAATTGAGTCTTGATTGAAATATTTTGTCCAAAAATTAATTGCTCCATTATTCTTACTGTTTTTATTATTTTTGTTCGTTTTCGTAACTGCATGTAATTGTAAAGTTTGTAACGTCCACTCTACAAAACAACGTACAGTAATGGAAATATGTAATAAATATTTTTTCATAACTGACGACCATATTATTCTTTCATACGCGTACAGTTCTACTCATCAATTTCTACTCATCAACAGTGGTATAAATTTCAGTGCTGATCTTGAGCCCGAGTCTCCACGATTGTCAAGCGTTGTATAGGGTAAGGGACCCAATATGCCTATATTAATTATACTTATTTTTAAAGCATACTAAATATTAAAGAAGAGATATATTACCAGATTATAATGAAAAAAAAATTTGATATCTCTTTTGTAATATTCATTACGTTAAAAATAAGTATAATGAATACAGACACAGTAATTGGTGCCCCTACAGAAATTGGGTCCCCTACCCTAACGCTATTTATGGTACATAAACAATATTCCCATGTAAATGTTCTCAGAAAAGTAGAGGGTAAAATTTATGGTTTTCGAAAACGCTGTCTCGAAGGAAAGTTAATTAAAAAATAAATATAATCAGAAACGAGAAACAGAGCGTCCACACAAAAGATATAAAAATTCTTTTCTATAAATAAATCACTTTTTAACGTGACTATATCTGCCGAGCTATTTTCTCCGTTGACTCGAGAGGTTCGCAGAGTTTCGTCTCCGATATTCCGAGATCGCTTCTCCAGAAGTTAAGTTCGCGTGTAACCGATATATTTCTACTGCTTCATCAACGTTCCGTCGAACTCCTGGGTACGCTATTATGGTCTATAAGTTCCTGATGTCCCTCATTAGCTCGCTGACAATCGAGAAAGTCTCGGCCGCGGTATGGATGTGTTCGAAGCGACGTGGAGACTTGAACTTGGTCCGATAACAATATTTTCATCGACGGCACGGTATAATTGGCGTCGTTACCCGACAGGGCGGTGGCACGTCGTCGTCTGACAAAAAAAAAAAAAAAGAAAAAAGGAAAAACAGCTCGGCGCGATGACGTGCTCCCACGGAGGAGAATCGGATCCCAACGAGGCCGTTGTAAAGTGGTTTACGACAGCCATTAAACGCGGAAAAGCGCGCAGCTGGCCGAACATAGTTCCCGGCGGCAGATGCTGGAAGTTGGTGGATCTTCGCCGGCTAGCTGAAGAAGATACCTTGAAGGAATGTCTCCTCGAATCGATCGACACCCGGTCTAATCGAATACTATTACCCGCAGCTCGTCCCTTTGACTTCTAAGCTCGACTTTGACCTCGCCGGGCGAATGAAGTTAGCGTGGCGCGGCGAGAAAGAAGATTTTTTGAAAAGCGAAATTCCTGACACGACAGAGATAAAAAACCGGGCCGGATGCGGTCGGATACCTTTGAACGCTTTCGAAAATCGTCAAGAGGCGGAGGAGGATTTTTTCCATTGGCAGCCGCGGATCTTCTCCGCAGACAAATACAGAGGGATCAGAGAGACTGCGCTGGCTGCGCTGGCTGCGCATAGACGCCCGCTTTTCGTATCGCGAAAAAGGCATCCGACTCGCTCGATTTCCGCTACGTCGAGATTTTTTTTTCACTTTGTTGCCTCGGTTCGAGTGGCGAATCACGAGAACCTTGATACCGATAAAACACAGAGCCAAAGTCTTCTTTACTCTTTGACCTACTCGCCGATCCTCGAGCTCTCGTGCTACATTTTTTTTCGTCTTTTCTCGTTTTTCGATCAACTCCTTCCCCGAGTACAGTTCGGCTAGATTCCCGCCGGGGGGGGGGGGGGGGGTCAATATTTAGAGTCTGCGAAATTGTTTGAGTTCCAGGACTCATGTTTTATGCAAACGGCAGGTTCCCGACGTTATTATGAGGTTCCGCGAAGAAGACGGGGATGAACCGATATTTTTAAGCGGCCGTGTTGCGTTGTAAACCGGCCATAAATTAAGAACTTTAATATTACGGCTCGACGGGAACTTCCCGCGGACGTTGTTTCACGGCGCCGAAAAAAAAGTTCGCTCGCGAAAAGCAAACTCGCGAATTGTCGCGGAGCATGATCCCGCCGAATGAAAGGCAGTTCCACATTCTTCGAAGTCGAACCGTCGCCTCCCCTTTGTTTGATCAACCGGTCGAGTCATGCACGATCGGTCATGCTTGACCATTTGAATTTCGTAACTTCGTTAATGTCTGTTAATGGAATACCACGGGACGGTAAGTCGCTCCGGAACTTTCGAATCCCAAGCCGAGCACATCCAGATACCTTGGGACAAATTGCTCTCAGTTGACTTCGTTTAAAACAGACTTATCAATTTCACTGTTTGTTTCAGGTTCGACGTGTCAAGAGCGCCACCACGAACACTTCAACGATCCAATTTCTCCGGACACACCAACGCGCAAATAAAGCAATGCCAAATCCCATTGGCTCGCGATCACCATTCGATCGGATCCTCTTTACGAGCTTCGCTCATTTAATGCCACTGCTCTTGCTCTTTTACGGCTTTAGATCTTCGCGTTTCTCGCTTCTAAGCGCGCGCTTGATCGTGCCCGCATTTCAACGGGCGCGGTAGGAATTGCAAAAGTTTGGGTCAGTTGTTGCGCGGAATAACGACAGAGGGTATGCTAAATGAAGCAATCCAATTGTTGCGTAGCAGCTCCGTCACTGAGCTTAGCAGCCACACCTTCCGTCATGCGTATGTATATCGTTAACTGAAATTGTTATCTCGGGCAGGACGACTGGACAAGCATATGAGACGTGATTGATTGTGCATTTTTTTATTATTGAAACTAGTGAAATCGAGATCGGATTGTGTATCAGGCTTAAGAGCTAAGGGTAGTCACGTGACTTTTGTGGAGCCAGCACACAGTGTTGAGAACAGAATCAGTGTTGATTCAACTTTGTGAACATTCATATAAATATTTACTTATGTTAATATGGAATTTCGTGCGTTGAAGCTTAAAGGTTCATATTTATTGCTCTGACATAATTTTCTTTAGAGCAAATATAAACGTTCGATTTCGCCATATTACGGTTCGGAGTTTTCACGTATTGATTTCGATACTTATATCGCTATTAAATGATTTATTATGGGTGTAATTAGGCTCAGTAAACATTCCGAAAGAAGATTATATGAATGTTATATCTATTTAAGGACGAAAAGATTAGGCGCGTGAAACCATTTTTCGCCTATTTTTGTCGGTAACGTGGTTACTCTACCTTATCGCGAATCTACGTAGACTTGGCCCCAGATTTACCCGTCAGAATTACGGATTCTGATGTTTTCAATTTACGAATATTGAGTTTGTAAAGATGCATCCATAAGGAATTACTTAACAAATTGATTTCCTTGGGTATATATTATTTAAAAAATGGCCAAAAATTTTGACAGACACACTCGTGTTATTTTTATAAAGTAATGTAAAATAGTCATTTTTAGTGCTCCGTGAACCTAGTGAATAGGCTATTCCCAGCGAAAAATATTCTCGTCTAAGAAGTTGAGGTACGTGAAACCATTTTTTGCCTATTCTTGTCGGTAACCTGGTCACTCTACCTTATCGCGAATCTACGTAGACTTGGCCGACGTCTACAACTCATCAGCTCATCAACTTGATGTTGATTTACCCGTCAGAATTACGGTTTCTAATGTTTTCAATTTACGAATATTGAGTTTGTAAAGATGCATCCATAAGGAATTACTTAACAAATTGATTTCCTTGGGTATATATTATTTAAAAAATGGCCAAAAATTTTGACAGACACATTCGTGTTATTTTTATAAAGTAATGTAAAATAGTCATTTTTAGTGCTCCGTGAACCTAGTCTTAATAGGCTATTCCCAGCGAAAAATATTCTCGTCTAAGAAGTTGAGGTACATGAAACCATTTTTTGCCTATTCTTGTCGGTAACCTGGTCACTCTACCTTATCGCGAATCTACGTAGCCTTGGCTGTTAAGCGGAAATGAGGGGTTTCCCGCTGGCCGTTGTGCCATTCCGTTGTTAGCCATTTTCCTAACCGCGTCCGGTAACTCGTAGAGCCACTCGAGCGTCGCAATGTTTTAAACAATCGCGACACGCCGATTAGTCGTGGAATCCCCGTGCAGGTGATCGATCCGCAGAGTGTGGAACGCGCTCGTTCTTCACAGCGGAGCGCCGAGGTTCCCCTTTCAGGGCTTTCAGCGGACCAAGACAAACGGCGCCGGAGCGAAAAGAAGAAACGGTGCCGTGCGTGTTTTCGACGAACGATTTGTCCGTCCGGGTCCCGCGCGTACCTCTTTCACACAAGTGGAGGATACGTGTTACTCTCGGTTGATTTTTCTGCCACGCGCATCCACCGAGGCTCGAGGTCCGCGCGTTTTTCCATTTTCTTTTTTCCACCGTTGGACGCGGGACAAACGAGTCGCTTACAGAGTAACGAGTACTGAAGCGGTAAAGTCTGTCTGGCCGGAGGCAGGATTTTCGCGAGAGTATTTCGCATCGGGCTCTGGCACGCTTTAACATTTTGCCTCTCGCTATTAGAGGAAAATCCATGGCCCGAATGAGGACACCGGAGAGTTGCCGGTCGGATGGGTATAAGGGGAAGGGGATCGAAGGAGAAGACTCTGTTTGCGGCAAGAATGGAAGCAGCGACGGCCACCACCGGCTCCAGAGATAAAACTCGCGCAGGGTAATATGACGCGTTCGGCGCCAGTGATTCCGTGAGTCCTTGTCATCGACAACGGGCGTCGAGCACGGTAATAAAGACAGGGACAACAATCGTCCGCGCTGAGTGGCAACGAAAGAGGAGGAATCGGGCCGCGGGGGGTCGCGACCAAGTAAAACAGACCGTGGTAGAACCGGGGGCAACGCCGAGCGAGATCGCCGGTCTCTTTCCGACCCGAGAGCCCAGAGGGTCGTAGGAATAACGCAAGCTGGAGAAATTACATTCTCCTTTTGTCCCCGGTTCGAACAAAGCCGCCAGAAAAAAGAGGGGACCATCGGAGCGGGAAAGAATACCTCGCTGAAAAGATGGACACGGAATTGAAAAGAAAAAAAAAGATAACAGCGGAAAAATGAGAGTGGGACATTGCTAATTTCACTACGATTCAATGGAAACAGGAGAAAGGGACACCGGCCAGACGAAAACAAGTGTACAGCTCAGACCGGATATCACGACGGCTCCGTAGCGTCGCGTCACCTATTGTGTACCCCCGTAAGGACCTCCCTGGAGGCCCTGAAAGACACCTGGGAGGGCTGACTCTAAACTTCCGATTCTACTAACGAATTTTTTCCTCGCTCTACGCCTCTCACCGGTGAAACTGAATACAGTCTTTTCTCGATAAATGTCGCTATATATCTAGCCGATAAAAGTCCCAGAACTATCCCCTCTACCGCGGGGTATATCCCGAATTTCGAATGGCCTCGGTCGCCGAGGAACCGGATTTATTCAAGGTATCAAACAATAGTGTCTTCTAGACGATATGTGTTCCTGGGTAGACCCGTGTCGTGGACATATATCGGCCAGGAGATACTATTCTTTGAAAAGGACAGCGAAGCTCTGGGGTCCTCGGTTCATGGCCCCTCAAGGGGTATACCCCGCGGGATAGTTCTGGGGCTTTTATGGCCAAGATATTTGTGACATATATCGAGAATTCACTGTACTCGCCTCTCCGGTTTCACTTAGTGTCAGCGAACAATGCTGAATTTCTCGGGTCGATGGACCGTTTAAGCGACCAAGTTTAGCTAAATTGATCAAGAACCGTGACACAAAGGCGCCTCTGTTTACCGTCACAGGAACGTTCAATTCCATCGCGTAGAAGGACTTGGTCGTCATTCATTGTTGCCAGATGTTAATGACAACTTTTTCCACGCGAACAAATTGCATCGTACAATCGCAAACAGAACACTTTGGATGTTTTAATAAAAATTTAATATCAACGAACTCTTTTGCAAGAACTGTCACGTAAATAGAACTTTTACAGGTATTTCAGTAGGAATTTAATATCAATTTGAAATTAATATGTAACGTTGAGAGGGAGAGATACGGTATCATATAATCGAATGTATTGTAGCATATAATGAATAAGGAATCTCGTTATTTAACTACGAATTCTCATGATATTATGGAACTCGAACAAGTTTTTAATAACACAGGGTAAGAATATCTTTCATTTTTTCTTTTACGGGGAATCTTTTAATCGACAAATTAAATTTCTCCCTTATCCCGGTTTCAATAAAATTATCCATGAAAATTAAAATTTGCATAAAAGTCCACGGTCTGCTCAATGGCTTATTTAAATTCAAGAGTATGTTTCGTTAGCATGCATACGCGAGCGGATTTTATCTCAAGAAATTGAATGATCAAAAATTTGTTGTAACAGTTGAATAAACAAAAACGCTAACAACTGGAACGACGTACACCCCCGCTCAAAAATAATAAATAATAAATAACAAGTATGGAGTCTTGGATCAATATGATTAAATGTTATGCGATCTACTTTATACAGTATTAGAGAAGATAATAGTAATAATAATAATGCATTAGATATCTCAACAATAATAAATCTTCTTTTTAGTCGTTCTCATT
Organism: Halictus rubicundus; assembly: GCF_050948215.1. NCBI lineage: Eukaryota > Metazoa > Arthropoda > Insecta > Hymenoptera > Halictidae > Halictus > Halictus rubicundus. Next base: position 19,643,073 of record NC_135151.1, read on the forward strand.
AGTCGTGACATCCTGGCTAGTAATTTTTTCACTACTTCCCTCTACTTCAGTACGTCACTCTAAATATTTATATTCTAGGGGTCATAAATTTATCGTGAAATTATAAATTTTAGTCGTTTTTTAGTATTCTTTTTAGTTGCTTTTACCAGTCGTGGCATCCCGGCTAGTAATTTTTTCACTACTTCTCTCTACTTCAGTACGTCACTCTAAATATTTATATTTTAGGGGTCATAAATTTATCGTGAAATTATAAATTTTAGTCGTTTTTTAGTCTTCTTTTTAGTTGCTTTTACCAGTCGTGGCATCCCGGCTAGTAATTTTTTCACTACTTCTCTCTACTTCAGTACGTCACTCTAAATATTTATATTCGAGAGGTCATAAATTTATCGTGAAATTATAAATTTTAGTCGTTTTTTAGTCTTATTTTTAGTCGTTTTTATCAGTCGTGGCATCCTGGCTATTCATTTTTTCACTACTTCTCTCTACTTCAGTACGTCACTCTAAATATTTATAATTAAGAGGTCATAAATTCAGTTGATTTCAGTGTGGTACTTTCCGAAGCAAGGTAAAAGATAATCTTATTATAATTTTCAAATGTACCAAAGAGAGTAATCAAATTAAAAAAAAAAAGAATATAAAGCAGTTTTATTGATAATATAAAGGAAACCTACCACCAAATTACATTTTTATTTGGTCTTTCTGAAGTTTCCAGTTTTTATAGTAGATTGAAATTCTTTATTTTACAGGACGAGTATATATGTCAACCGAGCCGCAATAGAGCTTTGGCTTGACGAGTATACACGTCGCACTCGGTGAACTGGTTAAAAACGTTCAACCCAGCTTTCTAACAAAGCAAATTGCGTGGTTATGTAAAACGTAGCTTAAGAGGTAACGAACATTAACGGTCATGTGATCACGTTGTTAGGGTACGCTCGTGTCATGTAACAAATTAAACGCACGTATCGCGAAAGAAACCTTCGGCCCAACGTGAAACATCCTGTGAAAGTATTTTTAGCCGAACATTTTCCCAGCCGAAAGAGTATAAAAATATCGTCCGATCGATTCCCCGAATGATTCTCAATTGCAACGAATGAATTATTCATAGAAACAGCCAACACATCACAAAATAAACCCGTCGCGCGAGAACTAATCCCAATTAATCTAACCCCGGAATTCGACAATTCCGCCGGTAGTGGCGCGGAGTGCTCCAGATGGAACGTTCATTTCACGAGTGATTGCTCGAATTCGGTGTCGAGAGCGAAATCGTCGGTTTCTCGGCGACGCGACGCGACGCGACGCGACGCGATGGCGTCTTGCCGCGTCACGTTCCGCTTGTTCAGCGGCAACCTGAGCGAAAACGGTCCGCTCCGTTCCGCGCCGCTATAATCGAACCGCTTCTGATACATTCGATGGGAGTGTCCTTGCTCGGAGGGGAAAGGCTGATAGTGCAACGGGTCGCTTGCAAATCGGAGACACCGGACCGGGTTAAATGTATGCATAAGCCCTGGTAAACTCGTTGCGGACCGGTCCCCGGCGCATCTCCCTGCTGCTTAATTCAAGAGGCCATTTGGGCGACGCGCGAAGTACGCGTGACCGACCGGTTGCAGCACCGGGCCATCGACTCTCGCAGTGGCGTGGCGTGGCGTGGCGTGGCGTGGCGTGGCATGGTCGTGGCGTGGCGTAACGTAGCGCACGCGTGCACGATTAAAAGGGGCTGCAATGTCGTCGACCTTGACGTGGCCGAAGAATTTCGGTCGATTGGCCAGTGATGCCAGTGTGTACGTGTTGCGCCCGCTGGACGACGACGCTCAAAGCGGTACCCGGGAGCTTTGTCGAGGCTTTTGCGGCGCTTTTTGCGCGCCCGGCTTTTAATTAAGCCGAGATATCGGGCTTTTCCTTTTACACCGGCCAAGCGGGCTCTTGTGCTTGATAAATCGGGACAAGACCGGCTGAACTTCTTGCCGGACAGAATGCCCTCAATTTTTCCGGCCAGATACCAGCTCAGCGAACGCCGGACCAAAAGCAATCGTCAAATTGCCATTCATTGTTTCCGGTCTCGCTACACGCCGCCAACCTCCAACTCTCCGTCGCGTGTCTTCTCACCGAATGTCTCGGTTCGCGTCCTCCTCGACTGCAATAGAATTTTCTGTGCAAATTCGCCGAGTTGGAAAGAATTTTCAGTGGCTATTTTTGTTTTCGTTCTCTAATCTCGTTGGTTGAAAATTTTCGGAGTACCAAGCGAATTATGTAAATTAAATTCTTGCATATTCTACGTTGTGTTTTCCGTTGTACAGGCCAACATGCGGAAGATTACAGTGAATTCCCGATATAAGTCACTGCGAGCCTCGCGTTTGAAGGTCACTGGGACTACCCACCCAATCACGCATAGTGACTTTTACATTTCCAGAGTGCACTGTGTATTTCAAACGCAACGTTCGGCGACAACCACAGATTTCGTCTAAATGTCCAAGTAAGTGACTTATATCGAGATTTCACTGTAATGAAATTATAAAAGTTCCATCGTTCTCTCTTCGAACAGCATTTTTAGCGTCCCTAAATTGGTCGGATACTTTCATTCTCCGACCCATTATTCTCTCTCGGAAAACTGTTGACTTTATTCTACCGAAACTCGATAATAACTTTTATTTCAGGATTTACAATTATTATTGCCACAGGATAGATCGTTAATTTCTCTTCCAATAATACCTGCGAAATGCAACAGAATCATTCACATTGAAATGTCACGTAGTGGTTCTGATCGAGACATCGAATTAGCGAATCATTGTGAACTATTACAAAAATTTTGGTCGAAAATTCTACCGAAAATGGAGGTGGACGGCGCCATGTTGTTCATCGCTGATTTATTCGCTTAGGAACCAATTGAGAACGGGCAGCGAGTCGGGTCTTTTTTTTTTTCAAGTTTTACAGTTTCCTCGCGATCGGTTGTACCGGGCCAGGTCGGAGTGCGCATCCAGCGCGGGCATAAATTCTTAACTGCCACTAACTTGGCGAAATTTATGGCTCGGTTGCGGCGCAGCTTGCCTCCATCGACATTGTCTATTATCGTATTTACCGCGGTCGCGTCGTATCGCTATCGGTTGTAAGCTCTATCGTTCAACGTCCGTAAACGTACGCGGCAAACTTTGCCGGAGAAAACGGTCGCGAAAGCTCTCCGCGTCGGTGGTAAAGTCGGCGTCGGCGTCGGCGTCGGATGCGCGCCGATTCCCGGTCGAGTGTAAGGCTTAGAGGGGGGTACCGCTCCGTGCGTGATCAGGGTTTCTGATTAATGGAGATGTCTGATCACTGACGGACCCGCTTTACTTAAACCCGAGAACCAATCGACTGTTCGATAAAGCGATTAAATACAGACACGACAGACAGGCACGATGACGTTGTAGCGTTCCGCGTCAAAGGGGACGAAATTTTACCATTTCCGAAAGCGCACTGACGCCTGAAAGTTACTCGATGATTCCTTACATGAACGGGTTGCATTAATTCGGGGGATTTTGTCACTTAGAATATTCGTAATTTTCGTAATACAGTGAGATTCCCGATGTAAGTCACTACGAGCCTCGCGTTTAAAGGTCACTGGGACTACCCATACCACCACGGATAGTGACTTTTACATTTCCGAGCGTGCACTGTGTATTTCAAATGCAACGTTCGGCGAGAACCACAGATTTCGTGTAAATGTCACTCGCCAGAACCGCGCAAGTGACTTATATCGGGAATTCACTGTATGCCACGATCGGACATCGATCGAAATAATGATCACTTTAACTGAACCTGGGTTTGCATTACTAATGACCGCAAATGTAAATGTAAACAGAACAGCGAAACCCTAAACCATGTAATTTGGAAATGCGAGTTGCAAAATTCAAAGAGACCCGAACCAATTAATTTTCCATATTCGGACGGAAACGCGGCGTCCATAGAATTTGTATTGAATGGGGTTTATGAGTCGGGCGACTGTATTCTGTCATTTTTGAGGAGTTTTGTATACACGGAATTTTCAGTCTTCTTTTTAATTAACGCATCAATGCGGACGCCTACGGAGACGTTTTTGTCATTGAAAATGAGTTTTTCGATCAAAGTGTTTTCCCTTCTTTCTGAATGTGATTCTGATGTGGAATGTCGATTTATGAGAATACTGTCATCATCCGATGATTGGGAATAAATTAAAGCGTTTATGGGGTATAAAAAATATTTTTTCTCGTCACCGTGTACAGTTTTCATACACGTGATTAATTATTTCGACTACATGAATAATTGACCACGAACTGAAATTTCGTGAAAGCGACGCGCGCGACGTTCAGCTGTTTATAGACACGGGTCCTTTCGGACCCGGTATTCGCCTGGCGAAGGTTAAATCAACATTCTGAGCCATCTATTCCCAGCGGCACGAACTAATGCAACCTCCTCGCGACTGAAAGTGCGTTTTCCTGCTTGTTACAGTCGCTCGTTACAAAATGAAAAATGGGAAGCTATACAACTTCATATTTCCAGGTTCCGCATTACGGTCCACGTTTCTCCCGAAAGGGCTCCGCGCTCGTTCCTGTGAAACAAATGATTAAATACTCCAGATTCCGAAACGAGGCACAACTGCACGAAAATACGAAATTAGAACTTTACGACGAGCTCCGAAAAATTCCACGGAAACGCGAAGCTCCTAATTGGAATGAATACGTAAAACACAGTGAACATCCGAGTTTTAATTGTGGCCTGCGCCTCTGCGCGCGTTTTCAAAGTTACGGGACGAGCACCGGCGATCGTACGGCTGGTGATAATCTTCGTTATGATTCAACAAAAGTTTTCCGCCTAACCAAGGAGCGCTTAAGCGGTTCGCGCTGCGCGTTAAGAGCGGGAAGTTGCAAAACTTTTTTCCCCGGCGTCCGAAAGCGAAAAATAAGCGCGAGCCTCGTTGCCGAATTAGGCGGGACGAATCTGTTCGATACTATTCGACGCGACGAAGCGCGCAAAAAAAAAAACGTAACGGTACGTTTATTTTTCTTTTCTCGTTTCGGTCGTTGTTAAAATCGACACGGAAATATATATTCACGGTTTCGCGGCCGCGACAAGAGGCGCGGACGAATGTTGAATTTATCGATCCTGTTTTAAGTGCTTCCGTGATGCGCCGCGATTGCGAAGCGCATTCGTGACTAAACCGTTCCGCAAATGCTGCTCGTTCGATCGATCTCAAGTGGCGGGTACTGATTTTTCAGCTCGGAATCGCGTTTCGGGTTCAGTTGAAATCGAATTACCATCCGCGAGGATATTCCAATTATTACGGCTTCCCGGGTAATCTCTTATTTACCAAGTTTCGGCTTGCCGAGAACTTTTGCAGTTTTATTAATCGCGCGACGATAACTTCTCGAGCCTCGAAATGCTGTTCGATAAATTATTGCCCCGCCACTTCGGTGTTTTTATTTTCTATCGTGATTTCTCGATGTTTCAACGACGCGACGTTCGCGGAAAATCTGTTTTCTTAAGTTTTATTACTTGTACTGTGCAAGACCTACTCATAAATAATATACAGCGGAGCTAAAAAGTACTGTGAACACTGTAGTTTCCGTTCTCGAGGAGCAGTTGATTTTAAACTATGACAATTTTAATATGTACAGGGTGTCCATTTGAAAACTTTCCAGCCGAATATCTCGAGACTTATGAAAGATATTAACGAAGTGTAAAACACTTGTTCAAGGATTTCGAGGAGGAAAGAGGGGGGCAGTTTCCAAGGTTATTTGAATGTCAACTTTCTTTTTTCAAATGTAAACCTATATTTTTCATTATGGGATCCTATTGTATGTAAAAAGACCAGAAATTTTCGTAGGATACTTTTTTTACCAGTGTTTTACACTTTTTCAATATCTTTCATACTTTTCGAGATATTCCGCTGGAAAGTTTCCAAATGAACACTCTGTATATAAATAAGCCTGGTTTAAACGTCTATTTCCACAATCCTTTATTCATTTTGCTTTGAGATTTTTTAACACGTTAAGAAGCCAAAAATCAATCCCAGAGATTCCCACAAAATCAGTATAATTTAATTAATGAAACCGAAACTAGAAATTTAAAATGTATCATAGGCGATGCTGTCTTAACCCTTTTGAATTCTAAGGATCCTAATAAAGTTCGGTTTACCTGGATATGTCACAATAAAAATGAATTTCTAAACCTAGTCAAAAATCACTGTCAATCATATGTGACTGACGTGGCAGTTGACGTGCTAATACAGTCGACGAACAACTGAAGATACGTTTTTGTCGAAAATTCGACATATTCGAACGCGTGTAAAAAAAATTGAAACTTTTTCTCGTGACCGACATTCACGAAGATTGAATGAAGAAAATAAAGTACAATGAGAAAAATAATTAGGGTGTGAAAATTCTAACGACGAACAGAGACTAACATTTTTTACACTAAATTCTTATGTTAACACTTTGACTGCCAAACCTCAAAAATTCCACATAATCAAAGTAAGTTATTTAATGAAATAAAAATTGAAAAAAATTAAATGCACGATATTGAGTAGTCCTCCAACTTTCTTACATTTTACTGATCCTCATCAAATTTACTACAATGAATATATTAACGTAAAAATTCATTTTAAAACCTGGACAAATAATTCCGTCACCCACATATGGTTGAAATGACAGTCAACGTGTTAAAGGCGCACGAATACACGTGCGAGCGAGTACGAACGGTGTGATCTGCACAACGTATTGTACAGGGTGTCACAAAATTATAAGTCACGGCCACCATAGCGTGATTCTACACCTACGATTTGGTGGAAATTGACATAAAAAACTCCTAGAATAAGTAGGGTATCAGGTAAAGTAGAACTGGTTATAGTTAGGATAGAATATTTTATGCTGTGGTGAGTGGGATGCGAATAAATGGAATAAAATAAAATAGAATAAACTGTAGTAAGTAGATAAAATTCGTTCGGAGACTAGAATAAAATATAGTAAGCAATGTATAAGATAAAATAGTGCTGAGTGACATAAAAAACTCGCCGCAAAATTCACCTTGACCTTAAAAATCAAGGCACAAAAAAACAAAATTTTTGGTTTTGTTCGATCGTGTAGAATGGAATAGAAAATGAAAAAATTGAACGAGTTCGTATCGATATGAAATGCGTGATTGATGCAGTAGCCGCGCCCAATTTCCTAATAGCCGGAAAACGGCGACCCAATCTTCTCCGGTAAACTGGTTTGTTTCCCATGCGCCCTCGCGAACTTCCTAATCTTTCCTATTTTCCCTGGACTCAGCAATCTCCGTTGAAAATTGCGTTGATAATGGGACTGCGCCGGACGCGAGGGAAAAACGAAGACACGGCCGGATCCGCGGCTTTTCCGAACGTACTCTGCCCACCACGGCAGACCGCGTTCCACGTCGGTTACGTCCGCTTTTTTCCGATAAACACGTAATGGAATTTAGTATCTCCTAGAGCCGATGCTGAGAGAATTCCCTTCAATGTGCAGCTCGAGTTTCACTGGCCGGTGCAATCGATATGCGCGTACCCACACATACGCGGCGGCCGCCGATAGGATCTGTGAATGGTTTTTCTATGCCGATCGGAACAACGATACCGACGTTGCTTCAATTATTTTTTGTTAATTAGTGGCCTCGCGCGTCAATTAATAATCAAAAGAAAATACGTCCGCGAGCCTCGCAAGATTTTATCGTTCACGTGGAAGAAAGTTTTTCCATTCCCTCCATAAAGCTTGCGACCAAACTTTATCGTTTCCATGCTTTTTACTGCGTCTCACGGTAATCTGGAAAACAATGCGTACAGCGTTTTTAAAACGTTCATCGAATTTTATTATGAATATCGAATATTATTTGCAGGGTTGTAATTATTTACACGCGTCTTCGTAGAGAGCGTTAAACATTCCTGATATTTGTTTTTAATCCTACAATTTCTTGTTGGCTTCCCATCTCTTTCCGCGACCCATATTTTCCAATTGATTTTAGCACGACTTAATTTAGCACTTAATATAATGTGCGATTATACTGCGATCATTATTATTCTATACTGCTGATTATACACCATAATATATCTGTTTGGTTTATATTTATATTTATACTTTATATTTATATTTCAGATAGAATTTAATAACGCGGAATACTGTTTATACACACGAACTGTTACTATAGTTTCGTGAAACACGTGCGACAATATGTACACAAGAAATATTGTGTTTCGGAATATATTTTAGAATGATTAGGATGCGAACCGCTTTAGGCAGTGTAGACGCAGCATAAAGAGTCCAGTAAACCTCGCTAATTTGCTAAACAATTTTACTTTTAATAGAATAACAATAACGTTTCAACACTTCCACCGAAACTTTCAACTTTTCGTTCGACGTCCGAGTAATAACGATTACTCCCCTCGGATCAAAAAATATTTTCAAACTTCCGACTAAAAGCGTGCAGAAACACCCACACACACACACACATACACAGGATGATAACGAAGATCCACGGTAACGTTTTATCACATGAAAACTCATTTCCGAGTAAATCGACGCGAAAAAATTGTTGCGCCCAGTACTGGTGTTTACGATAAATTGAGACACTAAACAGTGAACAGCTCCGTAGAGTAACGTTCGCACCTGGCCGAAATTCGAACTCGGTTTTACGAGGTACGGCGGGACAAGTGAAAAATTAGAATAGAATTTTCATTCAAACACGCGTTGTACAATCGCGCTCTGTACATCGTGATCCTGTGTATTCACATTTTATACAAATTTATTTGTCGGGGAAAAACGGACAGCATCGCGCGCGCCGGTCGATCATAACCACGGTAAACATTATCCGAGCCCGAATTGACCCGGCCGTTTATGAAATTCCGATGCTCTTTATTTGCACGGCGAGTCGCCGCCGTCGCGAATTCTCTCTGAACTATTTATTCGTGTATGCTGGCCCGTCTGAATAAATCATGCCAGACACGACCGCGGTTCCCCAGAAACTCGTGCGAGAGCACCGTTGCCAAGACGCCCGCCTCTTATCCTCCGGGGAGAGCATTAAAAATTAGTTCCAACTTATGAGCCGCCCCTGGTGCCCCTTTCCTCCGTGGTGGATCGAGGATTTTAGTTCTCGCCCAATGATTCGACGCCACACAGAGATTTTCCGTACCAATTCCATCGATCGAAGCGACCCTGAAATTCCGGGGGGTCCCACGGAAATCACCGATAGCGTTGCCAGATTAGGGGAATTGACTCCAATCGAGGGGAAAAGGTTACCCCCTCTCCACCAGTACAGAAGCGTGGGGGAACAGCGCGGTAGAAGGGGAAATTAGAGTGGGGGAACAGCGGGGTAGAAGGGGAAATTAGAGTGGGGGAACAGCGCGGTAGAAGGGGAAATGAGAGTGGGGGAACAGCGCGGTAGAAGGGGAAATTAGAGCGCAGGAAACGCGTGGTAGAAGGGGAAATTAGAGTGGGGGAACAGCGCGGTAGAAGGGGAAATTAGAGTGGGGGAACAGCGGGGTAGAAGGGGAAATTAGAGTGGGGGAACAGCGCGGTAGAATGGAAAATTAGAGTGGGGGAAATTCGCGGTAGAAGGGGAAATTAGAGAGGGGAAACGCGTGGTAGAAGGGGAAATTAGAGTGGGCAACAGCGCGGTAGAAGGGGAAATTAGAGTGGGGCAATAGCGCGGTAGAAGGGGAAATTAGAGCGCAGGAAACGCGTGGTAGAAGGGGAAATTAGAGTGAGGGAACAGCACGGTAGAAGAGGAACTTAGAGTGGGGGAACAGTGCGGTAGAAGGGGAAATTAGAGTGGGGGAATGCCTGAACCTAATGTCACCAAATTAAGACTTGTCTCCCCCTCTACCCTTCCCCTTCTCCGCTGCTATTCGCCCACCAAGGCCCGGTCATGTGTGGCATATTTTTTGTGAGGTTAAATTTGTATTAATCAATTAGCAGAACGTAGAATCAAAGGGAAAACATACTCTTCTATGCGCTCTACAAATATTTTGCGATATACAGCCAAACCTGTTTTTGTGCGGTCGATAGGGACCACATAAAAGAAAAAATATTCAGGAACTTCATAAATAGCTATGAAAAATAATTTTTTACACCAATACAAAAAAATCGCACAAAAACGAAATCGCATAGAAAAGGACCGCACAAAAACAGGCTTGACTGTACTACATCGAGCAATTAGGGGAAACTACCAACCATTAATGTGGGAGTGTGAGGCATGGTTATTTATTTATTTGGAAATTTGTCAAAATTAAGTTCAACGTTAAGCTGATAATAAAAAATAAAATATATATTGCTATGTCTATACACAATATCGTATGGTATTTTAATCAAATCAATGTATTGTTTGATTTCCAAAGAAATAAACAATCATGTCTCACACTCCCACATTAATGGTTTTTACTTTCCCCTATTTTCTCGATGAATTATATTGCAGAAATGTATTTAAATATTTATCTGTGACAGGTTGCTGTCCACATGAAGAACGTGTTCGTTGCTCGATGATTGTTAATAGTTTTGTTGTCGATCAAGACTGGTGTCGATGAAATTCGTTGCTGGTGAAACCTGTGTCGGTGATTTCCCTGGGACCCGAAACACGGTTCAATTCCCTTCTAAAATTAAAACTGACGTCTACAAGCGTTGCAGAAAATGATATCGGAACATCCACGCAGGTCGAGGATTGGATCGTCTCGCTTCGAGTCCAGCCATCGTCCATTTCTCAAAAGGAGATTCACGTCGGGAGTCATAGTAACTGTACACTGTATTCCGAGCACTCTTATGGGATCAGTCTGCAGTCGGGAACGATAGCGGTGGTCAGTTTTCATAACGGAGGATGCGCGTCAGTCGAAAAATAGAATATTGTGCGCTGAACCTGTAGGCGGAGACGTTTTTCGAGTAGCATCATCAAGACAGAGAATGTCCTCTTCGAAATGGTATTAAAATTTCTCCTTCTGGAAACATTAATCTTTATAGAATGCTTTCAAACACTACGATCGAATAAAAATTTCAGATTGTGCCGGTTGTAGTTCTTATTAAATTGAATATTAAACGTTTCGCTGTGTCTAGACGCCCGCATTTTCTGTAAACGTATAAAAGATAGCAGGAAGAATGGTTTTTAAAATGAATGACAACGTTGTAATGCGTTTAAACTAGTTCCGCGCCTTGCTACATTCTTTTATTGCTTCATCTTTTTACATTACGATGAATCGAAACGTTAAAACTTGAAGGGAAGTCGTAATTTCTTTTGTCATTCAATTATTACAGAAATGAGCGCTATGCTAACTTGCTACCGGAAACTTCCCTCTTCATCTACATAACCACTCCCACGACGAGACACGAACACCATTCATAGGCACCGTCGAGATGCAAACAAAATTAAACAGACAAGATCTAGACGCGTCGAGCAGCTACAATAAGGAAATATTACCCTCGCTAGAGCTGTATAAAATAAATTTCTGTTGTTTGTGTATAGATTATTCACATCATATCGAAGTTAAATTCGTTATTTTAGTTAAATTCGTGAAAATTCGTTATTTTTGTATCCAAACTACATTCAATCATTCCTTTGTACTGAAATTGTAGTTCCCCTAATCAAAAAACTTTCTCTCGGCAATGAGAGCACTCTATACCGTAGCATACAATACAAATACCCCTTAATTATCAGACAGGAAATATAAAATAGTATAAAATTTTCCTAAAGTAGTTAAATTACTGCGAACGCGACACGATTCTTTACATACGTTTTAATATTTTCATTCAAACACCCAAATTTAATTTTCACTCGCCTATATATTGTTTGAAAGCAAACAGTAGATTTCAGTCGATTGAGTACATACAGCAGGTCGAGTTATGTACTCCTATAATACCGCTACAATCATATTAAACGCGAATAATGTCACAGAATCGGCAACAAGCAAATTTCGTAAGTGACTTGGTAAGTGAATTTGGTAAAAATCGTAAGCGAATTTGGTAAAAATTGCGACATTAAATAATCACGAGCGAAGGGAGGCGCATCAGCGATTCATGCGAGCGGAGTAAAAGTTCGGCGTTAAATATGTATTATACACGGTAGGACCGAAACACGGCTGTTTAGTAGTCGTTGTCGAAAGTTTCTCGCCGACCACCCGCAAGATATTCAAACGATCTTTCGATCTCGGGCTTTCGCTGTAATTTTCGCGAACGCTTGCACCGCGCATTGACCGCCGCTCGCATTTGTCCTTCGCAACTGCACCGTGGAATATTAACTCTAACAGCGCAGTCAAAGTAAATCCGCATTAGCGCCGCGGCGGAGTATAGCGTGCTCTCCGCGTTCCAGAAACAGCTTTGAGCGTAGACCAGACTTGGAGCGTTCACAAGGACCCCGGCGAGGAAAAGATTGCGCGCGAGAGGGCTTCGAGGAAAGCGAGTCCTATGGAAGTAAATCCTGCAAAAGTGCTCGACGCTCGTTACGGTGCACCGTGTCAAAGAGGAGTTGTTAGAGACTAATTTCCCGGCGCGCGGAATGGTAAATAGGGGCGCAAATTTCCCGCGCCGTTGTCATTTTGTTTATCCATCGAACGGCGTAGACGGTGTCGTCAACAAAATCGATCGATTCTCGCTCGTGTCGAACAGCGCAGCGGCGCAAAAAGAAAAAAGGAAAAAGCGAAATCAAATATCTCGGGGAGTAGAACTCGACTAATTACGGGCGACGTCCCACGCTGCAGGGTGTACATTGAAAATTAGGTACGCTAACAAAATTCGCTCGGCGACGAATTAGCCTCGAATTAAAGGACCCACCGCTCACCGTGGACCGTCGCGCAGAGGGAAAGTCTGCCAAGTTTCAAGTGTGTTCGTGGGGAAAAAGATAAAAAGGAAAAACGAAAAAACGAGCGCCCTTTCATTCGGCCCGGTAATTTGAAGGGAACATCGGCTCGGTGTCACCGGGGCAAATTAATAAGGAGCAAAAGAGTATCCGGCCGAGGAAACTCGGGAATCGAGTTAACCACCTAAAATCAGAAACGTGTACGTACCGGAGCAGGGCTTAGGAGACACACCCGCGGAACACGTTTAAAGGTAACAGGGGTTGGAAAGTCCAACGGCGGGTAATTTCGCTAAAATGTTCTGTCATTCTCACCGTTTCACGTTTCGCGCCGCGCGAACCCCCGATTCGTGGAATTTCGCGGCAGCAAGATTTTTTAAATTCCTGAATAACGTTAATGTCAAAACTAATATATTTTCATGTGTATCTTTAACCCTTAACACGTTCGTCGCCGCGTCACCCATACGTGGGAGACGGAATTATTTGTGCAGGTTTTAAAATGAATTTTTACGTTGATATATTCATTGTACTAAACTTGATTAGGATCTGTAACATGCACGAAAGTTGGAGGATTGGTCAGTATCATACATTGAATTTTTTGCAATTTTTATTTCATTAAATAACTTACTTCGATTTTATGGAATTTTTCGGGTTTCTAGTCGGGCGTTCAAAGTGTTAACGGATCAATGCCGCCATATATGCGGCACGGCACTTTTTCAAAATTTTTACAGATTTTTAACTTAAGACTGTTTCAATGAAATTGAAATTCCTTCATTTACCGTTCCCGAACGCGTACTGAAGTCACTGACAAACATTTCATAATTTCCTCGCTAGAGGTCAAGCGAAGGTCAACATATTGCACCTCGTTGGACTCGTTTTTTTGTAAGCTATAAGACTGTCGTAGTGAAAATATGCAGTCCCATTTGATCTTTCTCAGACTAAGATCTTTCGCGTAAAATGTAAAATGTTTAGTTAATTACATTCTCAGAGATATCGAGCAACCAACAGTATTATTTCAGGAACGTTATCGGAGTTCCGCGTGGTATTGTCCCGTGAAAACACTTTTCAGTAGTTGGACTCGGCAAATAGGTGCTTTCGTTCGTAAATACAAGTGTTATAGATCCCGTTTGTAACGACACAGGCACTGCAGGGAACTATGATTACTAAATTGCAGCTATTCAAACCCATAATTTTGCGCAGCAGTTTACGGCAGTGTCGCCAGATTAAGATTTGTCTCCCACTCCGCCCTTCCCCTTCTACGACGTTATTCCCCCACTTTTCGACGACTAGCATCCCCACCCTTCCGCCACGGACCAATCACGTGACGCGATGCGGGCACCCAATTAGCGTCTGCGCCTGCGCCGTGACCCGGCAACGGCGGAGAGGGGGTAACCGTATTCCCCTCAATTCCAATCGATTCCCCTGATCCGGCGACACTGGTTGATGGTTGACGATTATTGTCTTCGTAACAAGCGGTTACCGATAGACTTGTTCGAAACACTTATGTTTGCAAATTCGAGCAATTTACGAGCGTATGAACGTCCACAGTCTAGTTACTATATTTTAGTGCCGACAATGAACAAGAGCGACACAGTAGAGGTGATTTAACGGCACGTTATGCAGTATTTAACTTTTTGAACTGAACACGATACGACGTGAAATACGACGCAGGATGCGAGTTCTGAAGAGGGAAGTTTAAGAGGTGTGGTCTCAAGCGGGTGCGTATATCGAATTTTCTTCGCGCAGAAACGGTGCTCGCGAATGGTAGCATACTTTTGTTGCCGGAATCAGGGGATTCTGTTCGATTTACAACGAAAGAACCAGCCGATGCCGCCACAGTGGTCTGAAATGCGAAATTTAGTGACATTTTGATCTAAACTATTAAAGATATCGAAATGATATTTGGCTTGAAGAATATTAACAAGTAATCTTTTTTAATGGTGCATAATGTACCATACTTTTTGTTTATTTCATAGCTTTTTTTTACTATTTCTTAAGTATATTTCCAAATTTAACGACTTTTAAAAACACTTTCAGCTCAGCAAATATATTATTCCTCTAAATTTTTGAAAAATCGCTTCTTAAATAAAATTTGGTTTACTGTCTAAAGTGTTTTTTAGTCGTCAAAGAGTCCCGACGAAGAACCCGAGACTTTAAACAATAATAACGCGTGATATTGGACGAGATGGGAAATAATTCTTACATGATTGTGTAGAAGAAAGTATGCTGAAAACACTCCATTTTGTAAAATTCCATGATCTCGTATGATACAGAAGATATTCCTAAGTCTTGAGAATTTTGAAAATTTTCTGCATTGCATTTGGCATAACATGTTTAATACATTATGAATAGTAAGTTTTAAATTGATCGACGACAATGGTAATTTACAGCTTCAAGATAAAGCTTTCATTTAAAAAAAAATTGGAAGGAAAATATTAACACTAGGTTTACAGAGTACACTAAAAATGACTATTTTACATAACACGAATATATCTATCAAAATCTGTAGCCATTTTTTTAAGGATATATACCTAGAGAAATCAATTTTTGAAATAATTCCTCATGGATCCATGTTTGCAATCTCAATATTCATGAATTAAAAATATTAGAATCCGTCATTTTGACGGGTCCCGTAAATCTAGTGTTAAAAAGGATCGTCGGGGCATCTCAAAGAAGAAAAGCAATTTTTTCCATGAGAAATGCTGTCTTCAAAACTTCCAACTTCAACCGTTCATTACAGTAATGGTATTGCTTAAATTTCATTAAATTATCATTTCCAGATTGATGGATATCTAGAAAGCAATAACCATTCAACGTAAGTCAATATGACACAGTCGATCTTTTGTCAAAACGTCACTTCGTGTTTTAGATCGCGGCGCGCGCGATCGCGATCTTCTCGGCGAAAGATCGCGGTTCCTCCGGCCGGTGAAGAAAGAGGCGCGATCCGGAACGTTCGGTTGGACATTGATTTCCGTGGCCGATTCCGCGAATCGGCTCAATCAAAACACTTCCAGGCAGCTGCTTTACGAGCTCGAATTCGCCGGGGCTTAACAAGCTGAAAACGAGGATACGTTTAATCGAATGGAACTTGCCCGGCTTTCAGTCTGGCGAATTAGGTCTCCCTCAGTTAATGCCCGCGACTGCCTGTACTCATCGACTTCTCTTTGTAATTTTAATTGGCCCTCAGCCGCTGCCGCTGCCGCCGCTGCTGCTGCCGCTGCCGCTGCCGCCACAGTCGCGGCGGCGCGGCCGCGTATCTTGATTGTGGGCGCGCGCTCTTGCACGGGCTGGTGAACTTTGACGCGATGCGATCGGAATACGATTAACTCGAGAGCCGCAGTTCAACTGCAATAAAGATATGTATCCTTAACACTTCGCGCCACTACCCCCTCGCACCCCCTTTCGCACAGTCTGTTCGCTCTTCGAACAGGGGCGGCGATGGCGCGAGTTCCACGGGGAACTCTCAACATCCCGGGCGATAACGGACTAAATACGTGTACTTTACGGATTTTCCTAATCCGTGTTCCGGATAATTGAGAGTTCAGGCAACTCCGCTTTTTGATAGCGATTTCGAAGGTTCTCATTATTGTCGACCGATTATCTCGAGCGGCTTTATTTCTCTATTTAATTGGACATCCGCGATCTCCGATCCGATTTGTTTTCTCCGAGCTGCGCGGACACGCTCGCTGAAAAGTGCGCGGGCACTTGTTTAATTCTTGTACGGTTAGTGGATTGCGGATCTTTGTGCATAGTAAAAATTGTCTGTTGCGATTACGAAAAATTGTGAATCTAGTAGAACGTTGTTTCTTCACTTGCTAATTATAAGGGATGAGAAATGGTACATTGACATTTTGAAATTTTTTAAATTTTCCTACAATTTTGAATTTTGTCTACACAATTTTATTATAAGTGCATTGAGATTCGCAGTCTAATCATTTGGTTTGCGGAGCACTAGAAGTGACTATTTTGCATTACTGTGTAAAAATAACTAGAATTTGCTGCCCAAAGTTTTAGGCATTTTTAAAGAAATAAATTTGTTGAATAATTCCTTGTGGATGTATCTTTAGAATCTCAATAATTCTAAATTAACCCTAAACCTACCAAGCATTAACAGTATCTGGTAAATATTGCCTTATGAAAATGGCAACCCTTTTATTTAGATTGTCTGTAATGTTCAATATAATACATGCTTGGACAAGAAAGTTTATTCTATTCTAAAGTTTATTTATGTGAAATATAAAACCGGTCATTTTGACGGGTCCCAATTTGTAAATATCAACTTTTCGAAATAGTATAGTCGATGAAAAAGTTGGTTCACGGATTCACATTTGTATGTTTAATGGCAATTGAGTTTTATATGTTTGCAGTCGACTGATTCACTTAGCATTCTGAATAAGAGATTCGTATCGATAAACCGTTTACGAGTCTAACGAATAACCCAGGCTATTCATTAATTCTAATTCATTCATTTTATGTAGGTAACAACGCGGAAACAATACTACAATTAATTAGTGTTGTACATTTACGGCACGTGGGAATTGATGAAGTGTATAAATATGTACATACAGAAAATTCAACAGTATTTTCATTTTATCTTGACTACAAGGACCCTTCCAGTTTAATGAAACGAATTTTTTTCCACACAAAATATTTATGTGCTTGCTTGAATAATAATTACAATCGTGAGACACATGGCGAGAAGGAATAGATCCCATTCAAGTTTCTTCAAAGCGAATATAAAAAAAAACTGTTCATAAAGTGATAATTAGATTGCGGGTCTTTATGCATTTGTGGGTTATGAAAATTTCAAAAAAATGCTGACATAAAATTCACTCACTTATTTTTTAGGATTGATTTTTTAGAATTCAGCACGATTTTTATCAGTTTTGGATTTAAAGAGGCTGTCCCCATGAAAAACAGGATTTTATTTCTGTTCTTTTCGAAAATTGGTCTGCAAAAATTGGAAATTGCATACACATCCGCGGTCTAGTTATAATTAAAAACAAAAAAACCTTGTCATCAGTATTGTCTCACGTAGTGGGGGTAAATGATTCACAAATATCGTGCGCATCTCTTTCTCTATGCAGTGACTCCCACTAATATTCGGATGCATTTAAAAATCGTACATCTTTGTTAACATTGGACCATACGACAAAATTTGATTATATCAAACAAAACATTATATTTATAATTGTACACCAAAAGTGATCGCTAATGACCTCGATGGTAATGTGACGTTTATAAATAAAAAGAAAACAGATTACGTGAAGACGCGCATTCTCCGTAGCTAAAGCCCGTTGAAGATTTGTTTCCAATCGAGTTATCGAAACCGAAACCCTACAAATATCATCTTCCGCGGGACGAGAAAATACGGCGGAGAAACTCTTCAAACATCATGGAAATATCCGAGATTAAAGGTACCGGAGATTTCTACAATGTTCCATTTCCGTGCCGTTCGATCGCATCGGCCCCCGTAGATCGAAATCAATTATTTCTGTAGAACCGCGCAGCCCGAGGGGGTGTCTCGGGATTGATTCGATTACCGCGGCACGTCCTGCTGCAAAAATTCCGGCAGGCAAGTTTTCAAGTTCCACGCGACGATAAGGAACGAGGTCGTAATTAAAAAGCGGGCCGGCCGGAATTGCGGCTCGGTCGAACGAGGCAACTCGTTTCATCCGGCCGAACTGCCGCATCCCGACTGCAACGGAACGATCCAATTCCGCCGGAAGGAGAGGCCGATATAACCGTGGTTGCCGGCGTCGCGTCGCGTCGATCTCGAAATCCCGGGATCCGTGGATCGCGAGGACCGAAGAAGCCTGCGGCAGTCGGTCCCCTGTCGCCTCGTGTCGCGCAGCATCCACCGTCGCGTCGCGACCGCGTGTCACAATTCCAGCCTGATAATGCCAATAATATCAGCCCCTCTTTGTGCGGTAATAGGCAATCGCGAATCTTGATTAAGGTAAACCGCTTCTGCAACTATTCAGCCGAGGTTGCGATCCAATCGGATACGGGGTAAATTGCGTCGATTGTTCGGACGGGGGATCGATGGCAACGGAACGAGTCTTCGACGAAAAATCTGACCCCCATTCGACGAACCTGCGATACGGTTCCGGAATGGCGGCCGACTGTCTCTCTTTCATCCCCGTTCCACCCTCCACTACCCCCCTCTCTCTCACTCTCTCGCGCGCGCTGTTCTCGCGGCGATTGTTCCTGGGACAAAACAGGAGAAACGAGATATATATGCAATGAAAATGCGATCGGGTTCGGATTGACCGGGATTTCGAGCCCGATTCAACGACCGGTTCTTTATGCCCGACTTCGCGCGAGCATAAACTCTTTATTCCGACATTAAACGATTCGAGATCCCGAAGCCCGGGGACCCCGGTCTGTCGTTATTATCGACGACGGTAAACGCTGTAGCGAGGCATTAAACGTTAGCGCCGCTGTAAAAAGAAGTTTGGGTCCGACACGGTTGTAAAAAACGCTTCGACTCCGAGAGAATAACACTTCGGGATCGATGCAGTTAATACGGGAGCATCGTAACACGTCGATAAAGCAGTGACGGACCGCGATGGTAATTGTTTTTGGACCACCTGACGCGACCTCCTCAATTACTTTCGTTATTAGCTGACCGATTAAATTTCCTTTCTTTTTTTTTCTTGTCACAAATGACACGACTTCGGAGGGCCTTCGAGGTAACGACGTTCGATTTTTTTTTTCTATATTCTCTTTCGTGCTGATTTATGGGCACTCGAATTTGTCCGGATGTTTACCAGCTGATGGGCGAAAAAGGAAATGATGGTGTTATATATGAAAAGATTGAAGGTCACCTTGAAAACGTAAGAGAAAGATACGAAGGTGTGCAGTGTTTAAGCAGTAAATGCAACTTGCATAGATTACTTCTAATACTGTTACGATGGAATCTGTCGATTGCGGAGATCGAGAGAAGTTGGCCGTCGTGTCGATATTGTGGTATCCGGCCAACGGGGTTGTTGTTAAGAAGAAGAAAGACGACAGAATCTCTCGAGTCGTCGAAGCGAGAGCACGCACCTATATCGCATCTTTTGACATTGTCCGTTGACAGCTAATAAATAGTTATTTAGTTGTTAATAGTACTCGGTGTTATTGAGTTAGTTGAGAGATGTGTTCGCCGGCGAGGCGGAGCCGAAGCCTCCGCAACAATACCAACAAAATTGCACTTGTATCTTCGACAGGCGTTCATCAACAGAACGCTGGACGCGTCTGCATTTTTCGCGAGAACACAATGATTAAGCTGGTTGCGCGAGCCAACGAGCCGGGGAAAGAGGTTGACCCAATAA
This sequence comes from Halictus rubicundus, assembly GCF_050948215.1. Classification (NCBI taxonomy): domain Eukaryota; kingdom Metazoa; phylum Arthropoda; class Insecta; order Hymenoptera; family Halictidae; genus Halictus; species Halictus rubicundus. The sequence goes on from NC_135151.1 coordinate 19,663,175, forward strand.
ACCAAGGGAAGCATTTCCGCGGGAAAGGCACCGGAAACAAGGGCACCGTTTTAATGCCATTCCCGAGCTGGCACGATTCGCAAAATCCTCCGAACCGGTAACCAACGGCAACGGTAAGGCACCGTCGCGGCGCGGGGCGCTCGCGTATGGCTTACCGCAAGATTGCGTCGTTAAAACTTTGAAAAATGAAAGCGTACCTTCGGAACCGCGATAGCTGTCCGGAACCTCGAAGAAACTGGGACGACCCGGACGCGTAGGTGTGTCACGCTCGGAGGAAGAGAAAAGAGGGAGCCCCCCCTCACCCCCTCCTACGAGCGGCGGAAGTGCAAGGTCCTACGCGACTAATTATCGGATTAACTCGTAATTTCTGCAACAAGTGCCAACATCCGGCATCACGGAAAGAAGCGGCGCGCCGGAACAAGAGTATCGGGGAGGGGGTTCGGGGGGAAGAAAGAAGAAAGAAGCAGGAACTAATTGGAATTGAAGGGAGGGGGAGATAGAGAGATAGAGGTAACGCGCGGAACGACCACACGGCTGTGGCAACATTTACAAGTTTCATTCGCGAAAGTTCCTCGGACGAATTAGCGCTCGCCGCTACGTGGCGTTGAGTCCTCGGCGAACGAGGCGGCCCGGCCCGGCCCGGCCCGACCTGGCGTTGCCCCGTCGGTTCGACGAGCCGCGTACGATTTCAGATCACGCGCCACTGCGGAAACACAGCTTGCACCATTGTTGGGACGTGAAAAGTCACGTCCCAGCCGAGAAGAAATAGCAGGGAAAGCGGAAGAGGAGAGAGAGAGAGAGAGAGAACGACGCCGACCCCTTTGAAAGTAAGTTTCCCGTGGACCAAGTTCAGAAACGTATCGCCGTCCGTTAATCAGGAAAATCGCCCGGCCATTCCATTGATACTGGCACGGCCATTATGGCGGAGACACGAAGAATGCGATGAAATATCGCGACGTTTAGTCAACGGAGAAATCCCGACGTCCTCCAGCGGCGAGTGGACGGCTTTCGTCTTGCCGCCAGCAATAATGTCCCGCTTTCACGTCAAGGACTTATAATGGCCGACGAAAAAAGCCGCGTATAAATTTCGCCGAGAGCCGATTTCGTAGACGGGGACGCGGATTCAAAGTTTGCGGCGACAATATACGACCAGTATTATTATTGGCACGTCCTCGATCGAGTCTCGAACGAATTCTCCTGATTCTATACAGCCGTCATTCTAACTATTAGGGGTGGCCATAAGTAATCAATTGTTTGGAAACAATTTGTTTTGCCTTTAGTTCTGTACCGATCTTCGAAGAGGAAACACGTATTCTTTTGCAGTTTTCGGTCAAGCAGCCTGTGGTCAAAATATTCTAAAAAGTATAATTTCTTTTTACGATAATAAAATGGCGGCCGTACCTTCCGAGGATCATATTCGTCGTTGCATACTTTTTCATTTTCATGCGGGATTATATAATACATTAAGAAATGAAAACCTGAATTTACTACAAAGTTTGTGTTAGATTTGTTTGTTGAAGTTTGTGTTTGTGTAGATTTCAAAATAATTGATTACTTAGGGGCCCCCTAATATTATTGGAGCCGGGGGAACGTTTCTTTGGTGATCTGGATGACAAAAAGATACGCAAAAAATAAGGTGCTTTTAGCCGTCGGTGTTTTGGAATTATTTAAAAATGATTCTCGTTAAAATTTGTACGACCGAACATCAATTTATTAATGCTGAAATTAACTGGATTATAGTGCGAGGGGAGAACTTCATTATCAAGTGAATTTTTAGTAATGTTAATTGCTTCTTTGAATAAAATAAGCGAAACTTGAATGAAACCCACAACGTTCCCGTGGCAATTACAAAATAATCGTGGGATTACAAAATAATTTTCGCTTATCTACCAACAAGTCAGAATATAGGAATGATAATGGAGTATTTTTTATTGTACAGTTACAGCATTATTTTAGCGGAACTGGCGCGAATGTTTCTGCAGCGAAAATGATAACAAATGTTTGAAACAAACTTGGGAGGAAGTTGTAAAACTGCTGTACATTACAATGCAGAAGCTAACAGTAATGTTAATAACGATTTGGAAAGTACGAAATAACTGTGTAAATACAACGAATGAATAATGACGGCAGCAAAATAAAATAATAAAATCGCGATAAACAAGATTAGTGTTACATTTTATTTACAAAAAACGGACAAATGGAGGCTGTGGTTCTGCCGGTTTGCCTCATTTATAAAGCACGTTTCCTCAGAACGCCCACCTCCTCGGATAGTGTTTGTGGTGCGGTCTCGAATATGTGAATACTAAGTGAGCACTACTGTATTCTGCTATGGCTCAAGTGCGAGGAATATTTCGGGAGCGAATATATGTAGCTGGTCACGGAGAACTTTCTTGTGTATTTCTCGTGAGCGGTGGTACCATAATACAGTCAGAATTAGTCTTGTTAACACGAAGATTAGGTCAGATACAGATTCTGACACGAGAAGAGTATGAATGAAATATTTGAACGGTTCAAACATTACGAATGCACCCAATTTTTAGTTTAAAATTCGTTTTAGACGGACATCACTTATTTTCCCATGTTCTTCCCAGTTCCATTGTCTCCAAAAATATCACGTACCTTCTTCATGAAATCTGAAAAATGTCTACGAAGGAAAACTCATATGCTTCTGAAATACAAAGCTGTACATTTTAAATAACAACGTTACATAGCCACATTTTCTTTACGCAAAATATCATATTGTGCTCGTCGAAAAGTCAATGTTCAGTGTTTACTCGATGTATGTCCAAAACACGGGTCTAGCCAGGAACATATATCGGGCAGGAGGTACTATTCTTTGACCCACGCAACCTTACACTCCTCGGCGTCCGAGTTGGGGACAGTTCTGGGACTTGTATCGGCTAGGCGTTTGGGACATACAGGGTGGCCCACATAACTCTGAACAGCTCAATATCTCGAAAACTATGCCATCGATTTTAAAGTTCTTAGTCTTAAATTGCATGGAACTGAAGGGCCTTTCTGACTACATAAACGTGAAGTGGCCTCCCTTCCCTTTTAACGGGGGAGGGGAGGTACCTTTATAATTTTAAATGGAACCCCCTATAAAATGTTACATATTTAGATTCTACCGGAAAAAACAAGTCAATTTTGTCTGAAACATTTTTTGGTCAGATACTTCCATGATGAGATATAACAGTTTGAAGTTTCGAGTTGTACTTTAAATTAAATGTTCAAAATGTCCACCACGGGCTTGTAAACATTTATTTACTCGAAACATCAAAGTCGTTCTAACATTTTTTAACATTTCAGGAGTCACTGAAGCGCAAGCGTCACGTATTCTTTGTTTCATATCCTCTTTTGTCGTCGGTGGTTCAAACATAACTTTGTCCTTTACATATCCCCATAAGAAAAAATCTAATGGTGTTAGATCGGGGGATCGAGGAGGCCATTGACGAGGTCCCCCACGACTTATCCATTTGTTCCCAAATTTTTCGTTCAAAAATTGCCTGGTGATGATTGCAAAATGTGGAGGAGCGCCGTCTTGTTGGAACCACATTTCTCTTCTAACGTGCAGTGGCACATCTTCCAAAAGCGCAGGCAAATGATTTTTTAAGAAATCACAATAACTTGCAGATGTTACAGTTTCTTGAAAAAAATAAGGTCCAATCACAAAATCTCCTATTAGGCCACACCAAACATTTAAAGACCATCGATGTTGAAAGGGAACACATCGCATCCAATTTGGGTTTTCCACGGCCCAATAATGCATATTATGTCTATTTACATGCCCTGAATTCATAAAAGTGGCCTCATCGGAAAAAAGTATTTTGCACAAAAAGTCATTTTCCACAACACCCTGCAGCCACTCACAAAATCTTACGCGGTGATCGTAATCTGCTATCGAAAGCTCTTGTGATAAAACCATGTGATATGGATGGATGATACTTTTGCCGTTTCAAAATTCGTTGAATTGATGAACGACTAATATGTGATGTTTGTGCAAGTGTACGTTGACTAATATGAGGATTTAATGTAATTGCAGCAAGAATACTGGCACTATTATTTTCATTAGTGACAACTTTAGGTTTATTGCGAGTTTTTTTACACAATTCGCCGTGCTCGCGAAGCCGCTTTTCTAAATTATGAAATGTTGCATGACATTTTTTGATCCCATAACGTTCAAAAAACATCACTGCTGCACGCCGATAATTTTGTTGGGATTCACCTAACGTTAATAACATATTCACTTCTGTGTCAAAAGTAGCCATAATCACAATGTTACTGCTTGAATAACAGCTCTAAACTGAAAACGTTTTCATAGATAAGTGAGTCAAACTCAAGAATTGTAAATATTATTTTTTGTGTTTCTTCATGAATAAGCAAAGGACTCAAGCGCGTTTAATTCCAATAACGCTATTTCCGAGCGCTTCAAGTACCTACAACTCGAAACTTCAAACTGTTATATCTCATCATGGAAGTATCTGACAAAAAAATGTTTCAGACAAAATTGACTTGTTTTTTCCGGTAGAATCTAAATATGTAACATTTTATAGGGGGTTCCATTTAAAATTACAAAGGTACCTCCCCTCCCCCGTTAAAGGGGAAGGGAGGCCACTTCACGTTTATGTAGTCAGAAAGGCCCTTCAGTTCCATGCAATTTAAGACTAAGAACTTTAAAATCGATGGCATAGTTTTCGAGATATTGAGCTGTTCAGAGTTATCATGGGCCACCCTGTATATCGAGTAAACACTGTATTCCAAAAGTCGTCGGACTATTAAATTCTGTGGTTCTAATGTAAACGTGTTAATGTGCGTATCGCCTGAACACGGCTGATCGGACAATGCAATAAACGGAACCGCCACTTTGCTAAACAAAGCGGCTCGGAAAAGCAGTCCATTAAACCGTGCGTTCTATCATGTGCCCATCTGCGAGAAGGACTTCGATTTTTGCTGCTCTTCGTTTAATAGCTTGCCCAGATCGTTGATTACGTCTGTATCTGGAATCGCGGTCGGTTGATGGCTCGTCCGATTTGACGGAGGGGTGTGCGCGTGCGCCGCGAACAGAGTTTAACTTAAGCTCGTACATTTCTCTCTCGGCTATTCGACAAAGTGACTCGCGGGACGTGATCACGAATAATCTATATGAATCAGAAGCGCTCCGATCTATCGCGAGAAGGGGGGACACGGGCCAGACAGGTTAAGGGCCGACGCAGGCGAAGGACGGAATGGGAAAAAGTTTCGCGACGCAATAACGAGCCCAGAAAGAGCAGCCCTAAGTGGATGCGCTTGCCGAGAGCTCTTAAACACAGTGAATTCTCGATATATGTCAACAACACGGCTCTTGCCAGCGACATATATCGTCGAGGACACGTACCCGAGCCGAGCTTCGGTTAAATATCTCCGAAACTAGTGCGTGGATAAAAAAAAGTATCCTACGAAAATTGTTGGCAGTTTTACGTACAATAAGATCCGATGATAAGAAATATTGGTACCCATTTGAAAAAACAAAGTTGACCTTCAAATGACCTTGAAAACGACACGCAAATAGAAAACTGATACTGGCCCCCTATTTCTCCCTCGAAATCCTTTTTAATGTCTTTCATACTTTTCAAGATATTCGGCTGGAAAGCTTTCAAATGAATACCCTGTAGAACAGAATTATAGAGAGCGCGAGAACAGAGTAGACTTTGGGAATTATAATTAAGCGGCACTTGTTAGAAGCAACAGATTATTTCTGATCTATAAGTCTCGTTAAGATCACCTGATACTATCAGCTTCAGCTTGTAGTTGGAAAGACGTTAATGGCGGAGGAGCTGCGAAGATTCTTTCGGATAGTTGTTCTCGCGAATAGTGGCGCGACTAAGCAAATAGGTTCGGTCGCAACATTTTCTACATATAAGCGTGCAAGACAGGCTCGTCCCAGAGGAGGCCAATTACAGATAAATTGGTCGTGTTATTACCCCACACGCAGCACGAGCGGAGGACCACTTTTTCATGGTCGACAAGGGTTGCAAGTTCCCCTTAAGGAAACCAGAATGCTAATCCCGGGATCCGTCACAAGGCGACCTTGTACGTGTCCGATCGTTGATCTCTGACGCGATACTGGATACTCCTGTGGAACAAAGCTTAGCGTCCGCTGGAAAATCTCCACCGGAGATTTTCTCTCGATTATGGTTTTCTTTTGTGCAACTCAATTTTCTGCCTGCCGGACGTTCCTTAACCTTTCACGTCCTGACTCATTTTTACAGAATTATCGTCAGAATCGATATTATAATCTGCTTCACGGTTCCGAGTTTTCGTGAAGGTATTTACAGTCCATTTTGTGAAAGATACTTTAGGGAATCCTTCAGTTATTCATAGCATAAATGCATTATGCATTTATAACAAAATTGAGTAGATCAAATTTGAGATTGCATTTCTCATCTATTCAAACTGGCAAGTAAAGAAATAACATTAGTTTCGATTTCTTGTGGTCGATGCAGACCGTTTTTATTTTGCACAAGGATCCGCAGTCTAGTTATTAATAATCCGTGGATTTTTATTTACGGCTCGTGCAAAATTTGTGAACTGAAAGGATGCGATAAAAGATTAATAATATTCTAGTATTTCTTTTTGCCGTTCCAAAAATTTTATGTACTGCGAGACTGGCTCCGCTGGTCGTTATAAAAATATTCGAAAAATTCGTTAAAGTCTGTCGTTTATTGGAACATCCTTTCGCGTTATTTCAAAATATGCTTTGAACTCAAAATCTCGCGTAATTTAGTAACCTCGTGAATTAATTCGCGTTTATTCTTTACTGCCGGTAGTTTATAATCTGTATAAAGCAACTTTGCTATTCATAAATACCATATAAATTTTACTTCGCGAACTCTGTCCGCCGGAAACATCTTGGTAAAAAAAGGTGACTAATGAAAAGTTTCTTGAAATGAAATGTTGAAATACAATTTTATTTGAACAGTCAGTATTTCAATCACCACTTGCAATATTTTTTATTTGAAATATAGTCAACTTCGAACAAATATATCTTAACCCCTTGCCCTACAATATCGAGTCGTAATGAAATTCTGAGCAGGGTCTAATAAATATGTATGCTATTGATTTCCTTTAAAGCGAAATAAAATTCGATTTCGTTATTTTCTAATTGTATTTAAAATTCTATTTCTATTTTGTTGTAGTTGATATACAGGGTGTTAAAAAAAAGCACTCAATATTTATATAGTATATAGGATACACTGTACAGAAACGGTTGACCTTTCGACCTATGTTTACTAAAGCTTTTTTACTCAGTACAGTGTATCCTATATACCATATAAATATTGAATGCTTTTTTTGAACACCTTGTATATCCTTCGGAGAAAACACAGGCACACAATAAATACAAACTATCTTCTTTTTCCATGAAATTCTGAACGATGAAGAATTTCTAATCATTATAATCACAAAATAAATATCAGTGCAAGGGGTTAATACTTCTACAGTAAAAAAATTGAACATTCCATGTAAAGAACGAACACAAACCTCTATATTTTCTCTGCCCGGCCACCGATCAAGAAACCGTTATTATTACGTTGTGTATTTTTTTTCGAAGTCGTACAGTTTTCATTGATAACATTTTCGCGTATTGTTTGAGACCACCACGATGATATTTCAGACGGACAGAGTTGGTAGGACGCGTTGCGCAACCATCGCGTCGCTCGAGCCGACGTCACGGTGGTGGTCGAAGTGGATATCGATACAAGGTTATCGCATACTCGCCGTGCAGTATCCCGTTCCACCGAGCCAATTAAAAAAGTGCCCGTCCGGGCGAGCCCGTGCACCGATTAATCGGAGGGCCGGTCAAGACGGAGCCGGCTCGCGCGGCGTAACAATGGACTGAAAACAATTATCGAGTCACGCGACCGAGGACGAGACGAGACGAGACTGTCCCGCCGATCCGGCCGGACGATCGCAATTATCTGTCGCGGCAATTAATAGGCAGGCAGATCGAGCGAGTTATGCGGCATGCGAATAAACGGGCCAAAAGTAAATATAATTACGGGTCCCGTTATTCCTGCAAAATCGAGCCGTCCCATTGTAACGACGCGACGCGACGCGCAGCGGAGGCTCGCCGGCGTGCGAGAGAAACGGAGACAGAGGCCGATAGAGAAAGGAGACGGTGGAGAGGGACAGAGGGATGGTCCTCGAAAATTATGAGCCCGCGCGTTTCCCGTAACCACCTTTCCACCCCGTCACTTCTCACCCCAGGGCACCGTTCTTCATTTGGTTCGCCGGTGCACGGTGCATTCATGCGTCCCGCTGCTGCAACTACAACACAATCCAGGCTGGAGTCCGCGTTGCCCGCACGCCGTTTCGGCATTGTGGACCAAAACTCCCGTTCCACCCTTCACGAATTTTTTCACCCCCATCTTTTTCTTTTTTTGTTTTTGTTTCGCGTAACCCCTTTCGTCACGCCGTAGACGTTTACACGCCCTCCGAGTATATTTAACCCTTGACTGTGTAATTGCACCCCCTAAGAGAACGAAACGCCATCGAGCTTTCATCTTGACAGAAGTGTACTCACGCGCCGGGCAAGAGAGTGAGAGAAGGGGGAGAGGGGAGGGTGAGGCGTGTTTCGCTTCTCGTTTGTTCAAGATCTCATGGGGCACGGGTGGATTTTAATCGCAGGATTACGGCCGGAGACAAAAATCGACGGATCCGGTCTCTCGTTGTTCAACCCCGCGCCACTTACCCCGAACATTTCACCCCTCTTTTCGGAACCCCTTTTTTTTCGTTCGCGTACACACGTTTACGCGTCCCCTTCGAGTATCTTCAATCTCTTAAGCGTGTAATTATACTCTCCTTCCGTGGGGTGGGGGGACGGCAAATTGAGTTCCCATCTTTGATAAAAACGAGAGACCCTTCGAGAAGGAGCCTGTCCGTCGGGTCGACTGAAAGTGTATCGCGATACGAGCGCCGTATCGAGAAAGTAAACAAGAACGATATTTGACCAACCGAATAGCTTGCTGGTTGATCAAGATTACTCGAACTGATATGAACAGTGGAAAATTGGTTTTTGTATTTTCAACGGTGGACGCGGAGGTCTGTTCCATCGCGCGGTATTGTTCCGTGCAGATTCCCTCTCTCGACATTCCGTTTATTACATTCCCACGCTCGACTGGTCGTAAAGAGAAAGTGAAAACCGATCTTGAAAATGTCGTTCGTGACAATTGGCAAGCTGGAGACTCGCGGAGACCGCGTGGAAATGAAGTTCTGCGACAACTCTCTTCGTTAGACGGAACAACCTGTGGGGCGGCAGGCGAGCCGAGAGCTGCGAATATTTTCGCGAGTCGAAGGGCGAGGCGAGACGATGGCGTGTTAACGAAGTTTACAGCGTGGCACGGCACTGTTATCGCTGGCTCGTTACAAGGGAATTAAAACCGCGAGATAAACGAGTCGCCCTCACGTACACGCTCCATAACGTATCCCCGCCAGATGGTTTTCTTCGTGGCTCCGCTCAGCTCGCTAGCATAACGCCGCACGGTTTCAAGCCTTCGTCTTCGAAAGCGTCGTTGAAACCTGCCCGAATCAATCGGATCCGATTTTTTCCATTTCTCTGGACAGGGTGTTCATTTGAACACTTTCTAGCCGAACATCTCGAAAAGTATGAAGGTCGTTTGAAGGTCAACTTTGTTTTTTCTTATGGAAAGCTATGTTTTTCATTATGGGATCTTATTGTACGCAAAAAGACCAGCAATTTTTATAGGATACCTTTTTTATCCTAGTTTCGGAGATATTTAAAGAGAAGTAGAGCGAGTCGTACTTATACTATCGTACTTATAATTTCTATAGCAAATTTTCAAAATGTTCTCCGTTATTTTCTAGACAATAATACAGACGATTCTCAAATTCTGAATTGAACTAGTAGGATTCACAGTAAACTGTCCTATAATTTCGATTTGATCAGCTTCTTTTATGAATTTCGTTTCTTTTTACATTTATTCCTGTTTCCTTAATCTTTGCAACTAATTGTAACACGTACCTATGACAAATCCTAGGACACGTGTTTTACACTTTTCTAATATCTTTCATAGTTTCCGAGATATTCGGCTGGAAACTTTTCAAATGAACACCCCGTACAATTCGCTGTTCCGTTACGGTGCAATTAGCGTTAACGAACCGTCGCGTCTGGTTTCTCACATCCGAGATGTCGCTGTCAGTTTTGGGTAAATTTATTGGACCTGGTCTTTGGAACCACAGTCTCGCCCCGAATAATGTTCCCACCCCCGGCGACAGCCTAATCGCGTGGACGAGATTCCTCCTCGAAACCTTTTCAGTGTACCCCTCGGTTCGCGGCAGGACACGTCGAAGAAGGCTTCACCGCTCATCGAGTGTCATTGAAACACCGCGGCGCAAATGGATCACGCTTGTAACGAGCGAGAAATCGCGTTCAGACCGACGAGATTGTACAGAGAGCAGCTCTCTCTCCCCACCCCACCCCCACCCCGTTCCTCCTGCGTATCCAACGAGGGTGGGTCTGCACGACGATACCTTTCGCCGATCGAACGCACGGTTATCACACAATGACGCGAAACCACCGCGGCGAATCATGAAGGACACAGGAATCCGGGGTGCGGCATGCCGGGAAGGGGTGAATGGTGAACTTTCGGTGGATACGAAGAACGATTGTCGCCAGACGAAAGAGATTCTCGAGCGGTTTCCGTACAAGATTTATGCGTCGCGCCGGAACAGTTTCACGCGACTCTTCCCAATGGTTTTCGGATGACTGCGACGCGAAGAATGTATGTTGTTTCAGCCCTCTTTTTTTTTTTTTTGAAAATACTGCACCCTTCTGGAGCTGATCTGCCTGCCTGAAAGAGATTTCAGACGGGACGGGATTTCTTCTTAGCGATAAATGAATAACGTTTTCTTATACAGTACGAATGAATGTAATATCTCACGATTTCAGTCATAGATTTTTATAAAAGAATCTGATACTGAATCATATTCCCCGGGCAAAAGTTTAACCCTTAGCACTCGAACGGCAACCGTAAGGCGCCACTAAAAATTCCTGTATCGTTATTCAAAATATTTTTGACATTATTAAATTTATTTGTATTTAGTAAATTACTAAACACTTCAGTACTGTACGAGTAAATACGACCATTTTTGTATGTATAGCACGAAAAAATATATATAGAAGGGAAATATTCTAGGTCGGAAAAAATGTTTCGTTTTTGAGTTAAAATGGCTTCGAGTGCAAAGGGTTTGATCAACAGTGTATTTACCGGAAGCTTGGTTATTAATAGGGGGTGATTTGTTGGTTCGCGAGTGAAATTGCTATTGCTGTCGAAGGATGTACAGATTTCTCTACATATGTCGCCAAGGCCTGGATGATAGACGTCGCGGAATTGTCCCCACTACCGCGGAGGCCTCGGACGTTTAGGGGAGTAAACACAAGACGGCTTGACGGTTTGTCACCTGCACGATACAGGACGTCGTCAAGACCCGTCTTGTTGACATATATCGAGAATTCCCTGTATATTAACCCTTTGCACTCGAGTGGTGACTCTGAAGCATCACTAGAAATTGTTGTGGCATTATTTCAATGAAATTACAACAAATATTACAATGTATTTGTTACATTACAAAATTTGTATTTAACAGATTATTAAACATTTAAATATTATATGTGGAAATCGGATCAGTTTCGTATGAATAAAATGAAAATATTCTAAGACGGAAGAGAAAAATTTAGTTTTAGAATGAAAATGGCGCCGAGTGCAAAGGGTTAATCCCCTGCACTCGAAGCTATTTGAACTCCGAAATTTCAGCATTTGCAAGTTTATAAAATAGTTTAAGAACGAGGAGAAATGAGATGAATCTATTTTCAGACTTGAATTTTTAGCAATTTATTAAACACAGACGAACGTGCTTGCGTGGAAATTGTTTTAATGGCAATTTTAATGTTGGTGGCGAGTGCAGTAGGTAAAGAAACCCTTAGCCATAGACCAAAAGACTTTTGTGAAAAATTGTGAAATAATCGTCAGTATGTAATGATAACATCTTCATTTCAGTGAGCTTGAAACTTTCGCACGCGAAGACAAAAATTTCTGAGAAAACTGACGAGAACAGCGAGGCTAAAGAAAATCTAATTTATTTCAGGGAGCAGAGGATCCCTTCAGGGCGAAACAGTCGGAAATGCGAAAAGTTTTCTCAAATATAACTTATTGTTTCCCTTTAAAAGGGAACAAAGGCTGCGGGAAGTACGCATGCATGATGAATGGTCGTCACACATGAACACGAGGGATGGAAACTTCAAGTGCCCGTTACGGGGGTTGAATATTTATCCACGTGAGACGAGACTTCCAGATCCTGGAGATTATTTGTATCTTTGGAGGCACAACAGCTAATTTAAGTTGGTAATTCTCGTATCGCTTCGAACGCCTTGTAAAAATTTGTAATAAAAATTCACGAACGTCTCTGAGACGTCGTTTTAACCCTTCGCACTCCGCTGTCCCCTCTCATGGGACATCGTAATTCTAGCATATCACTCGGATGTCCCCTCTCATGGGACCTTAAAGTTTATTAGTGATTACGGGGAATTAAGTTATTTCAGCGCAACTTTTTGAGACGTGCATGTTTCCCTGAAGTTTTCTCTTGAAATGGCACAAGAAATCAAATCATAATATAGTAAAATTACTAAGATATATACAAAAAATGTCAGCGGGTTTTGTGTCAGAAGAGAACGTGAGAAGCGTGCTCACGACGGTCCGAGCACTTCTCTTGAAAAGAGCGATAAGGAGAGTTTGTAGAAGAAAGCTCGGTATGCGAGCATACCTCGCGCTGTATAGAGGGTTTTATAAATAAAAATAAACAAGCCTAAAACTGGAGGAAATGACTGTTGCGATAGTCAATAAGCCTGAAATGGATCGTGCGGATCAATACGCTTCGACGTATTGTTTTCTCCGTAAGTCGCTGAAATGGTGGAGGAAGTCACTTTTTTGGGGGTTGGAAATGCGTGTCATTAACTCCTACATTATTTACCGCATCTCAAAAGAAACAAATAATCAAACGCCAATGACGCGCCACAAGTTTGTCAAGGCACTCATTGACCAGTTGAGAACGTGTCCGTCCACATCTTCTGCGGACAATAGATTAGATAATAAACTACATATTCCCGATGTGAGACAAAGAAAACGGGATTGCATTGTTTGTTCTGACAGGAAAACACCTGGTGGCAGGTGTCAAACGTGCACAAGTCAGCCTGCAATGCATATTGGGGAGTGTTTTAAGGTTTATTACACTGTACAAAATTATAAAAAATAAAATATTGATTTTTCTGCAAATATACATTTCTCGATGTCAACCAATTCATATAAGTCCAATATCATTACAATACACTGCTTGGTTCCAAAACTATACTAAATAATACGAGGGTCTGTAAATGCACGTTTCTGCCACAAAGTAGCGCTGATAGCCAACGTTCAGAATGGTTCGGAGTGCAAAGGGTTAAGGCAAAGGGATTGTTAATTCGCGTTGCCCTTGACAGAGAGAGACTGAGACTCAGGAACTGAGTCCCCTTGTCCCCCAAACTGGGACAAGAGAGAGAGAGAAAAGATAGTGTGATCGTTCGCGCGGAAATTCATAGGAGGTAGTCGAGACTAAAATAAGGCGAATGATATCTGGCGTTGTTTCCCCCACCCCGGAGCATCCGGCGTGCGGAATAGAATCGGATATAGGAGGAGGAAACGCGCGGATAGAGGAGAATGGGCCGCAGCCCGGGAATGGTGTGAAAATTTCACGCGTTCCCTCGCACGCCGGGTGACTGCTCCGAATGTGCCGCTATGAATAATAAGAACGCGCTCGAATCCGTTCGATCGCGCGGCATTTCGTGACCGAATTCGCGCGAGACGGGATGGATCGGTGTGTCGCGGATTTAACGTCCGGGGAATGCTTTCAAGTTCACTTGTTATGCTTGCAAAGTCGCGCCTTTCCTTACCGCGGCGCCGCCAACTCTCCCAACCGGGTAACTTGACTCGCGTTTTCCTCGTGCACGCACCTCAATCCTGAATTTCTTATCGCTTACCGGATTCCCACTTTCGAAACAGAAACGGATTAAAAACACACCGGTTCGTTCCACGTCCTACCTTTAAACGACGAACGACAATATACAGCGGTTTTTCTGTATATGTCGCCGAGGCCTGGACGATAAACGTCGCGGAATTATCCCCACTACCGCGAGTGTAAACATAATGCGGGTCGGATACGTCTCCTGCACGATACATGACACCGGCGAGACCCGTTTTGATGACAAGTATCGAGAATTCGCTGTATGTCGTCGTTCGCTAAATTTAGAAAAAGTGGAAGCCTAAATTCGTACTCTTCCCTTATTTCCTAGATCGTTGACTATATCTAAACTATATCTTGACTATATCTAAACTATATCTAAACTATATCTTGATTATATCTAAACTATATCCTGACTATATCTAATTCATAGATCTCTCATAATATTAGAATCTTGTCTTCTTTGTTATTAACATATCTTATTCTAGTATTAGACTAGAAATATTGTTTTAACATGTGAAAGTCATTTATTTACTGCAAGACACCATACGAATAATATCAGTCAGATTAATCATTTGATGTGTTGCAGTAAATAAACGACTAATTTCTTCAAACCAAAATGAGTTGAAATAATCTATGAGCATCGACGAAAAATGAACGGGAATAATCCAAATATTTTACTAATTCTATATTTTCCAATTGTATTTCGTACTTTTTAAAATGTTTGCGAGTAGCATCGTAAGGTGAAAAGAAAATGTTGGTTAGGCTAAAGACGTTGGTGCGTGCGTATCAGACAAGCGGCAACGAGATGAAATCTCCATCGATGTAGGGGCGCATGCATCAACAACCCTTCCGGCTAAATATTGCCATTGCAGCTTAAGCTTCCAAGCCTCGGATGCTCCGCGTCATCCTCGTGCCGCCTGTAGGCTTATCAGCCATCCTGAATCAATTACCGAGACACAATTTCTTAATTCGTAATCTGTCCCATCAGCCTGGTTTCCGAAAGAAATTCAAACAAACGCGAGGCTGAAGTATTCAATCGGAGAATAGTAATTTAATCGCAGAACCATTTCCGATCTAATAACAGGTTCGAAGAATATTGGAAATCAATCGGATCACGTTACCAGTTATCAAATGATGCATTCGTCTTTTAATAGCGTCGATGCTTCTGTTCAATGACGAGCTAAATCTGCTCTGAATATTTCAGAACCGTATTTCACCGTTTTATTTTAGGATCTCTATGTTGTCTTTAATAGCGTTTTACGGTGTCACGAAACTGTTAAACCGAATCGGTTAAACATTGTATATTGATTTACATCCGCGGAATAAAAGTTTCCGCTGAAATCTAAATATCAAAGCTACAAACTTATTTATACATTTTGGTTGCTCCCACGAGGATTGCCCCTACGGGGTATAAGTCAAGTCAATGGGATCCGAAATTGTTATTCCTTTGATCCTTGTTACCTTTCTCGGGATTCTTGAATAGGTTAACACCCCGGAGACGACTCTAACGACTCGAAATGAGCATCGAAATAAGGAAAGTCGTAAATGAAACTTCACCAGACGTTCATTCGACAGAAATAAAAATTAAATCGAAGTGAAACCTACCCTCTTCTTATCATTTTACGTGGTTCTATTCCTGTTTTCATTCCGATTCGTCAATCGTGCACATAATTCTATGATAAGTTATTCCATTCCGCACTTTTCATTCACTGACATTCGAAATTACCCATTTTTCTACAAACTGCTGGAACTGGCTGTCTTCGAACGTGCATATTCATACCAGGGCAGCATGTTGGAGAATGTTCAAATAAAAAGGATGTTCGATAATATCGGCTACGCGAACTGCGGTATTATCCTGTCGAGAAATTAAGCGAAATTGAAGATTCGGTTCGAGCTAAATTAATGTTCAAATATAGACCACGGAACCGTGTCACCGAGTGGGCTAATCAACCTGTTAAAATATTACGGGTACCCCTAAAGTTTTCGGTAAAGCAGCCTGTGTTCAAAATATTCTAAAAAGTATAATTTCTTTTCACAACCCTGTAATAAAATGGCGGCGTACGTACCTTTCGAGGATCATATTCGTCATTACATTCTTGTAAAGAAAGTACGTGCACTTTCCCTTTTGAATTATCCCGCGCACTCACGGCGCGTTGGTGAACTAGTTAGAAAAACTGACACAAGAAAGAGAGAGAGAGAGAGAGAGAGATAGAAAGACAGAGGTGTCAAGAGGTGAATAGACACAGGGAATAATTGACATTTAATGTCGTTTCTCTTTTTACAGGTAAGCCTTGTAAATATTTGTACATAGAAACCTGAAAAATAAAACCAAAATCTCTTTTTACAAGAAAAAGAAAAAGAGGAGAAAAAGGAGAGGAGAGGAGAGGGGAGGAGGGGAGGAGATTTTCGAAAAAATCAAAGAATCGCAATGGGAAGTTTGACCGCACCCCCGTACTCACCGGATATTGCTCCCTCTGATCTTTTCAGATCTCTGGAGCATTATTTAAGAAATAAAACATTCGTAGAAGATGCAAGGAGGCACCTTGAGTCATATTTTGCTTGACGAACCCTGGATTTCTATAAGAGGGGGATTGAAAATTTGCAGGAAAGATGGCAAACTGTCCTTGATAACGATGGAGATTATATAATAAATTAAGAAATAAAAACTTGAATTTACTACAAAGTTTGTTTTAGTTTTCAAAATAATTGATTATCTATGGGTCCCCCTAATATTATTAATTCGAGCTTTTAATAAATACACGCTTCCAATATTTAATAAACGCACAATAGAAGAGATCTCTATTTCAATATGTATTTATTCCGGATTTTTGGAGATTTTCCATTTTTTTAAACATGTTTGCCTCGTCCGAAAAATCTCAAAAAAATATACATTAGTAACCATAATAAGATGCTACTATTATAATATTATAAACGTGGTCATCTTATAACTTCGATATGAAATCGGAAATTTGAAGTTTCTAGAATTTGTTTAGAATCGATTTTGCAGTTTAAAATTTGGAAAAATTGACAGTCGTGTGTGCCATTAGATAGAATGTCGATGAATTATTACATAAGGTGAAGGAAGATGTTAGGAGGCACCTTGAGTCATATTTTGCTTGACGAGCCCTGGATTGCTATAAGAGGGGGATTGAAAATTTGCAGGAAAGATGGCAAACTGTCCTTGATAACGATGGAGATTATATAATAAATACCTGAACTTACTACAAACTTTGTTTTAGATTTCAAAATAATTGATTACACTTATGGGCGCCCCTAATATCCGTGAAAAATGACTCGGAGAACAGTCGGGGTCGGGCAAAGTACGCCGACGGAGGTCCATGTGAGAATTCCACGTTCCCGATGGCTCCCTCGAATGTAATGCGGCGTGACCGTAATGAGGATGCTCTCAACTGTGGCCGCACGTATCCCGGAGCCCCGGCCGGCCTGGGAAAGAGAGACGGAGAGAGAGAGGGAGAGAAAGGGAGAGAGAGAGAGAGAGAGAGCGAGCCGGGGCGTCAAAGTATTCGCGCGTTCGCGCGATTGGCATGATAAAAATGCATGGCAACGTGGCGTTGGGCGTCGACAACGACGAACGAAAGGACGGACGGACGGAGGGGTACCGCGCCGGAAACGCATCCCATTTTCCGGCGAGTTACCGTAAAAGACATCCGACCGGATCAAAGGAAACACGGGCCGATAGAGGATCTCGTTCACCGAGATTTTATCGGACAAGTCCCGACAAAGGGGGCGAAAATAGATCGGCGAAGGAGGGTAGCTGGCCCGGCAGATCCTCCGCGTCCCGTCTAATTTCAAGATGTCCGGCGAGCAACGGCGCTCCCCGAGCGATCCGAGAGCGAACTCGTTCGACGCCGTTGTCGCAATTTCTCGACGGGTCCGGACGGAATGGGGGTCCCGGGGTCAATAAAAATGCATCTTGGAGAGGACGTTTGGCAAACGAAACCGAACGGACGGACGACGACGCGACACCGTGCCAGGGCGAAACGCTGGCACCGCTCGGTATGACTCTATAAAACCGGTCGGGAAGATGAGATGAGGCTACCAATAAATTTCCGGTCGGTCAACCGGCGCTGCGCGTCGCCGAAAAACTGTACAATGTTTCCCGTTTAAAGTGTTTCATGACGAAGGCAGACAGCCGGCACCGGGGATGGGGGTTGGCCGACGCGAGCCAAACCCGAATATCCAGCGACGACGGCGTGTAATGGAGTCCGCGTTTTTACGCTCGGTTTCGTCGCGCCCGGCCCGCTATGATCGCGAGTTTTCACTTTTGTCTGCGCAGACCTCTCCCCCTCCTCTCTCTTGCTCTCGTTTGTTGGACATCCGAGTGAACCGTCGCTTCCCACGGGATTAGAACCGGGAACCTTGATCGGATCGAACGAGAGCGGAGGGTAGGAGTGGCGCACGCATAACGAACAGGGAATATCTTATCGATATCGAACAGAGAAACTTTCTCATTAGGGCTGGGATGCGACTATCGTGGCGAGCAAGGATGGAAAAACTGGTTTCGCCTATCGAGGACAAGGAGAATGCGCGTGGCACGACTAAATATGGACAGCGGACCGAACGATGGTGCGCGAGCGCGCGCGAGCGATAATAAACGTCGTCGTTCGTTACGCCGCTAATTATCCTGCTTCTTGTAACGATCGCTTTCTTATCGATTTTCATCGAATCGCGTGGGATCTTCGATGCGGTTCCATGGTTCCGCGGGAACCGTTCCTGTCGCTCGTCCCAACCTGCGCCGCGGGAAAGTTTCTTGATTGCATGCGGATGCGATTTAAAGTACAATCAGGTATCAACCGACTTCTCGTCCGGAGACAATCCCCGTCTCGTCTTTCGAGAGAATCCAGATCCGCTATTCAACGAACACATGTACCAACACGAACGTGTACGAATTAGTACGGTCACGTACGGACGCGCTGGCCGTGTCCTGTTCCACGAACTGTTTAACGCGAATTCTCACACTTCATTTTCTCAATAATTAATAACCAGACTGTGGAATCTACTGCTGAAATGGCGGGGGCTTCTCCGGAATTCGAAATTTAGTTTTGAAATACCTTCTGGGCCCACTGCATATGCATTAGCCTGATATAAAAATATTCTTTAATTTAGGAGTTTAATTGAACCCTTTAGAGAGCCGAGGAGGAGGAGAAGAAGAAGAAGAAGAAGGGGTAGGGATTTTCTTATTTCGAAATAAGAAGGGTGGTCTTATATCGGAATAAAATTGTACACACTGACGGTCGCCCGAGCCAATTATTAATTGCATGTACGTGAATACAAATGTATTGTATAATTTCAATGTATAATAAATTATACAATAAGTTTGTATTAGTGTTATGAAAAATTCAAGTTTTCAATCTAAAAATACCGGTCCTCCGACCGTTAAGAATTTCTAGAAGGTCTTCTCATGAAAATGCAATAAAGAGAAAGAGAAGTTCGTTGATGCTGAAGTTCGTGACCTTAATATAGAGCCATAAATCAAACCCAAAATACTTCGGACATCCTCGCACTTGTGTTCGGAAGGTTCCGCGTAATAAAGTGTTAATGTGAAAGAAAATCGATAATTCGGGAAGTATTTTAAATTAAAGAGCGAGTCATTTTATACGGAAAGTTTGAAGTGCCTCGCGAATATTAGTTTATTAAATAACGGGTTTATTTAAAAGCACACAGCTGTTTTTGAAAATCAGAAAGTCTCTCTTAAGAATGATTCTTACGAATTGACAATTACGACCGAAAAAGTATACATCATCGTTTTATCCTCAAATCGAGCTTTTGCAATCTTTATGCATTTATGGGTAACGAAAATTTTCAAAGAAATGCTATAATATAAAATTCGATAAATCTCAGCACGATTTTTATCAGTTTCGGATCCGCGGAGTCTGTTCCCATGAAAAATAGGATTTCATTCGATTCCATATTCTGAAAATTTTCCTAACAAAAATTAAAAATTGCACAAAAATCCGCATTGCCTCTACAATCCGTACGGTTCTTATTTTAAACATTTCAACGTTACATCGACACATTCAATGAACCAATATTGCACGCATTGGCCGATCATTATGATTAAAAATACAGAAACTGAACGAATTGCGTGTATTATTGCTGGCTGGGAGGGTGTTTATTTTTTCAAGGCTAGTTACCTGGCGGCCAGTTATCGAGCGGCTGATGTATCTGCCGCGGCGGATGATCCGCTGGTGGAAACGCATTCGCGGACGTGCTCGTTATTTGTTCGACGTCCCGAGCCGGCCTGGCAATCGGACTATCGAACATCCTCGGGGTACGTCCGATAGACCTGACGTTCGCTTAGTTTCGCACTCGCTGCTCTGCCTCCATTTCTTGCGGAGATAGATGATCCGTGCCAAACCAGACGATCGTGCAACGGCCGAGCCGGCGCGGCGAAACGAGCTTCGGAAAACGTGAGCCCGCGTTCGCCACGATTCCCGTTTCGAGAACGCGCCGGAATTTACGCGAGCATGAGAATCATCTTTATTATCGAATCCGGGGACGTTCTCGAAGCCGCCGGGGAAAAGGCGCGACGCGCAAATCGGATGTTTCTCGGCGGTGGCTGGAAACTTTCAAAATTTCCTGGGCCGCGGTTGCGAACTTTCAAAATTTTCCCCGCCCGGTAACAAGCGTTTCCGGCGCACCGTTCGCGAGAGTTCATTGCGCGAGAATCTGTCAGCCGTCGTAAGAAATAGTTGGCGGAATCATGGATTGAAACTCCAGGCGGAGTTGGCTGCAGAAATCTTAAGAAGACAGTCGTGATGTCGTAATTAACTTTCCCGATCAAGAAATATTCCCGAATATACAGTGACGAGCAAAAGTGTGAACACACTTCACTTTTACATAAAACGTGATAATACAACCTATTTTTTTATAAAGACTGGGTACTAATCATTACAAAGTGAATAGGATAAACGAAACGTAACAGTTTATGTTAGATAATATTAACAATATATATAGTATTTTACAAAAATATATGGAGCAGTGTTTACAGTTTTGCACGTATCGTCAGAAACGGTTCAGATAGTACACAAATAAGGGAAATGAGATTGTCAACAAACACTGATAGCCAACTGTAGTAAGGCACGTTTAGAATGGTGTTTACACAGTTTTCTCCTATTTGAAAGTTAGTTGACACGCCTAAGTCAAGGTGAAACCACTTAGTGCAGATCAAAGAAACAGTATCATTTCATTGATAAATGTTTCTCACTACGGCAAATTGCAGTAAAATGTGGCGTAAGTCATACGATGGTTGCAAGAATAAAGAGCTGCACGTGAAATTGCACATCGTTTTCGGTCTGAAAGTCACAAAACTTCAAAAATCGCGGCTCAAAACGTTGGAGTAAATGCAAATGAGCGGCTCATTTGCTCCTTAAAGAGAATCGGGTTAAAAGCGAAAGAAGAAACGCAAACCAGCTCTTTCAGACAAAAATATTAAAGCACGAAAAAAATTTGCTCACACATACAAAGAGTGGACAACAGAAGATTGGAAAAGAGTTATATGGCCCGACGAAACAAAAATTAATAGATTTGAATCTGATGGAAGGTCTTGGTACTGGACTTCATCCGAAAATAGTAATCAAGCAAGTAGCATGAAACAAACTATGAAGTTCGAGGGTGGCTCAATTATGTGTTGGGGTTGTTTTGCTCATAAGGGTGTTGGTCCCTTAGTTCGGATAGAAGGTGTCATGTGCGAAGAGCATTGTTTAAATATTCTGCAAAATAATTTACCTTCTGTTGTTAATTCTATCGAATTTGCTGAAGATGAAGTAGTATTTCAACAAAACGAAGACCTTAAGCATACTGCAAATATAGTAAAAACCTGGCTAGGAAATCAAAAGTTTTCTGGGATGAAGTGGCCAGCACAAATATGAACCCAATCGAAAATTTGTGGTCAATTGTTAATAAAAAGAAGGCTAGCAAAATATGACAATCTAGGTGTTCATGAATTGTGGAAATTGACAGAACAAGAATGGTAGAACATCGAGCCGGAAATGATTAAAAATTTAATAGTATGCCACGCAGGCTAGAAGCAGTACAAAAAAGTAAAGGAAAATGAAGAAAATATTAATTTAAAGCTGTATTTCGACAAGGACAATTAAACTGCAGAACTGTAAAAATTGTTTCCAATCCCTATTTTCGATAAATATTCCGTGTATTGTTAATATTAACGAAAATAAACTGCTGTGTTTTGTTTATCCTATTCACTTTGTAATTATTAGTACCTAATCTTTATCACTCAATTGAAAAATAGGTTGTATTATCACGTTTTATGTAAAACCAGCGAAGTGTGTTTACACTTTTGCTCGTCACTGTGCAAACTCGACTATTGCGTCCTGGTGTAACTGCAGTTAATTGAAATAACCGGTAGGAATATTTGGTCAGAGAAGCGGTTCGTACGAGAGCCAATATTCCCTCTGGGAACAGATTTCCGAAGAAAACTCGCGGGCGAGGTCGAGCGGTTCTCAGACGTTCGCAAGATACACAAAAATATCGCCCCGGAAGGATACAGAAACAATTAGACCGTGAAGGTCGCGGGACTTCAATCCGACGGACGTGAGAAAGCAAGGACCCGATTTGAAATTCCAAACGAGATCCGCCTAAATCGTCCAATTTCTTTCCAGTCTACAAAATAATCAAGCAGCCCGGCAAGCTCGCCGCCGTGGAACGAGAACGGAATTAGATAAAGTGCTCGGCCCGTGCTACGTGTCTCCGAAATCTTTCGGTTAATACGGTCGGAGATGAAATCTGGCAGCCCGTAATCGTAAGTTACATTTTCGCCGATCCACCGTGGAAATTGTGCGTTCCAGCGCGACATCCCCACGACACAGATCAAACAACCTAAGGAATATACACGGCGTGTCCTTAAGCATAGTTAAGTATAGTTATTTCCATGCGGGACAGGTTCGCGAATTTTGAGTTTTGCAGTGATGCTTTAACACTAAACGTACAGAGCCTCAACAATAACTGATACATGTTGTCTTCTAAAAATGACGAGATTTAATTTATTTGGATTTTGTGCAGTTCGTATTGTAATACATGCTCTACTAAATATATTTATTTAATATATATATAAAATATATCATTTTCCGCGAAAGCACCTTCATAAGTAGTTTTAGTGTTAACATTGTGTCAGACAAATATGTGCGAATTAGTGCGAACACACCAATATTTTTAATGTGTCATTGGTTTTTTCAAAGTTGGCAACTATGTCAGTGGTAGCGGCCATCTTGTTGTACGTTCGACGAACTAGTCTGTGCTCACCTGTTGATAGGTATTGACGTGTCGTTAGTGGACCAGTCTGTAACAAACTATACAATTTGTAATCCTAACCCCAGCCCTAACGACAGGTCAATACATCTCAACATGTCGGCACGGACTAGTTCGTCAAATGTACAACAAGATGGCCGCTACCACTGACACAGCCAACTTGAAAAATCTAGTAAGATATTAAAAATATCGATGCGTTCACATTAATTCTCACACTACTGTGTTCGCACAATCATTTAATTTATATTTGCATGTGTGTCAAAGTTTCAACAAAGAGCGTCGTGGAAGGGGAAGGTGGAGTGGGGAGACAAGGCAACTCGCAATAATATTTCACTGATCACATTGACAGCCGTTCGAGCTTATCCCCACTGCTATCGCGAAGGGTCACGAATGACTCATGCGGAGGGTTGAGCATGGTCTGTGTTTCAAAAGGAAATAGCTGATATCATAATAGCTGCTCATTCCAGTTCAATTTGCAAATCGGAGGTAACAGGACTGGGATAGACAATTACTATACTTATCGAACCACAGATAATACTTATCGACGAACCTGTCCGACTACGACTCAACCTGTTCCTGTTCGCTGAATTTTCACAACTCGATTTACTCGGACAATTAACGTCAAATAAACAATTTTTATTCTTTCCTTTGGACTCTCTTTTGCGTATAGAATCACCTGCACAATCGACTGTCCACGGTATGCGGGGCATCCCGTGCATAATTCACGATGAAAAGGTAAAGGTCACAAAGTTCTACAAATGGCAGAACAACGCCATTCTTTGCACGAGAATCATGTGTCAAATCGAAACGGTTTTGAGCGACAATTTTTTAAATAATTTTGTAATCACGCGGTTGTACGTTTCAGGTAGTCTGATACTTGCAGAAGAGCGTGCCAGGCGGAGCGTGTCTCATAGTTCTCGCTAATCCTTAGCGCAGCGCACGGTCCCGCGCACAGCGCGGCGGCGTGCGTTGCGCGTCTTCCGCCGTGCCAGCGATTACCGCGGATATCTGCTCAATTAACGGCGTGTAATTAACAACGATCGGGCCGCTCCGCAGAAATTGATGCTCGCGCCAACGCTGAATCGCGTATCCCGGTATTAATTGGCCAATTCAGCGATCTCTCCTCCAGAGACTCGGAACGAAGCCGTGTCCACGTGAACTGTTTCGTTTTCGCGGAACGCGACCGAATCGAATCGAATCCGATCGATCGATCGATCCAGCAGCGTGCTGGCACCGCTCGCATTTGACGGCCAATTTGGTCCCGTCGTTTCGCCAGTTTGCGTTATGCGCGTGTCTTTTTTTTTTTTTGTTCGTTGTTGCCCCGCCCCGTTCCAGTTTTTCCTCTGCTGTTGTTGTTTTTTTTTTTTTTCGTGCTTAACCGATCAATTATTACACGCGAGAGCCGAGCGCGTTTCCTCCGTTCGCAAACAGATCCCGCGCATCACGTCGGGAAAATCGAACGGGACGAGTGGACATGCCGAGCCGTCCAAAATTGGTCGGGACTGTCAGGCACACAGGTTTCAAGTGAGCGAAATTGTTCGATGCCCCAGCATACCGGATAGTGTTGCCAACACTTTAACGACTCACTTTGCGTGCTTGCCTTGAGGACGACTAAGCCCTCGGCGGTTGATACTTCAATCTGCCCATCGAGTCGTGCGTTTCATCCGTTCATATCGCGTTCACAGCCAGAACCACAGCGAACGCATCTCATACTCCCGGCGAATACGCTGCTGACCTTTATCAGCGAAATTCCTGACCGATAAGATAGATTCTTCATTGATTCCTGTCGAGGGGTTATGTGAAAATAATTGTATGTGAAGACGGTGGAAGAAATATGTTTGATTATGTTAAGAGGGCCCATAAGGAATCAATTATTTCGAAATCTAAAACAAACTTTGTAGTCAATTCAGGTATTTATTAGACAGGGTGTCCCGGGTTTTAATGGACAAACTTGGGGAGCATATCCTACAAGTGGAAATAAGGAAAAAATGTTATTTCAAGTTTGCTCAGAAACGCTTTATTACAATGTTATAAAGAAATAAAGTTGGAATTGATGACGGTGGATTTTACTTTACTGAACATTGAAAGGTCGAACGTGTTTATCGGATTATTTCAAAATGTCGTCCTTAACACTAACAGCAAACATGCCTGGTCGTTAACACTGACAGCAAGTCATATCAGAATAGTAAACATGACATGAATAGACAAATAAAATAAACACTAGAGATTTTAGGGTGTCATTATCAAATTCAACTGGTTGTCGACTTCGAGGCCTGTCAGAGAGATCATAATCGCCAGCAGCAAACCTTCTGAACCAACGTTGACACTTGTTGACCTTCGATACGTCTCCATAAACATCGGAAATTTTCTTTGTTGTTACCGTTGCATTAACTCCCGCATGCAAATGAAAAAGCATGTAACGACGAATATGATCCTCGGAAGGTACGGACGCCGCCATAATAACCCACAGAAATGCATATCTGTGGTGTACTCACCTGGGTGCAATGTTTCAGGTAAATAAGGTCCAGAGAGAAGTAAAGTTGTAACAAAGTCGTAATTTAATACTTTCCTTGACGAGTTGGAACGTTCGAGGTAGATTTATTTAAAAATTCTCTATCCATCCTCTCTGTGTTCGTCGTTATGTTCACATCGATTTCCAAGTATTACAAAAATCCATCGACTCGTTTGAAGACTGCGAGCCACGATAAAAACTTAATTTATTATCAGTATAATGTGGAACGGGTGACACCGAGTAGAAGAAGAGTAACACGTACGTGCGAAGGTGATCGTGAAGGGCGTTAATCAGGAATTCGAGCGTCATAATAAATATGCATATTTAATGTACACCATCCGGATCGGCAACATTACACGCGAACACTTTGAAGAATATATTTCCCTACACTGCGTGAGTTTTCTTCAGCTCGAAGAGTTTACAGGTGATATTAGGACTGGATGTTTATTCGCGAACAAGTCGCCGGCAATTACTTCTTCTTCCCCTCTCGGTCCGCTCGCGGCGCGGAAAGTTATCACACTGTAAGTAACGCGCGATAATTCGCCGATAAGAGTGTCCCTCCGCGACGTTCAAGAATCAGGTAATTCCGGATTGTTCGGACCGGCTGAACCCGGTAAGTGGTCAATTAGCGAGGCGACACCGTCGGTGATTGTCGATCGGCCGTTACCGGGGACGTTTCCCAGCGCGTTTAATTCGCGAGCACCGGCGGTGGACCCTCGCCGATTAACGATGAAAGATCATAATCGGTAAAGTTGCGTTCGCGCAGCACGATTCGACGCGAGACGGAGACGAGCACCGCGAACCCGAATACAGCGTCCCTGCTCTCCTTCTCTGTCGTTCTCACCCTCTCTCCCCCTCCCCCTCCTCTTCCCCCGGGCTCCGCTTTATCGATTCAGCTGAACCCACTTTCTGGCCAACTTGTTCGTTCTTTTACGATCCGCCGCATAGATATGTCGCGTAATAGCGTGGCCAGTCTGCCGAGCGAGCTAAGAAATCGATCGGACGACAGTCCCAAGGCCTATCGGCGCCTTCGCGAGTGTACCAGCAACTTCCTCCGACCTGCTTGCCTCCCCCCTTGGATGGGGGAGGGGAAGGGGGCCGAAGCGAAGCCGGTAATTCGATTACCGCACTAATAAAATCCCGGTTCTCACCGGCTTGTTAATTGCACGCGCGCCGCGATATGAATATTGGCCGAGCATGCGATGCCGCAATACTTTCCGCGGATTTGCGTCCGCAACCGGGTGTCCGCGGTGAATCTTCGCCGATAAATCCTCGCCGAGATCCTGCGGGAACACGTAACGGAAAAAGGTAGATTAGATTCTTGCTTTAGTGTCTCCTCTTTTTCATTCTTCTCGGAAGACACTTCTATTATTCGTAATCTCTCGACCGCGGGTTGTACGCTAGCTAACTCGAACTAGCGCAAATAATGTCGATATAAATAATAATAAATAATAATCCGCATACTGCGGATCTTCGTGTGAAATTTTCTAAATTGATTTGAGAAATGTATTTCTTCTCTTAATAATTTTAACAGGTCGGGACGAGTATAATGACATCCTTAAATTATGTTTCTAGTGTTTCCGCAATTTTGTGTTTCACCTATTCAGTTTTGTCAGGAATGCATAAAACCCGTCGTCTACTAATAAGTTCGTCTGATATAATAAATTGACGGTAACAATCATAATGATGCCACGATGAGCTACAAGTCGAACGACATTATTAAAGGGAATGATCGGGTATGCAGCGTCGCGGAAGCTTGTTCGTAAACAATCTTGTGCCGTTACGTTCGGTGTGTTTTTTAAGATTTTTATTTCGACGAACTGTTCCCGAGAGATCCATGCATTTCTCGTTCGAAAGGACTCCTAATTATCGGACGATTTTAAAATATAAATAATATTTGGAACTTAATGTCGATACGCGGATAGTATATAGCAATTTTAGCAAAATTGTGATTGTGAATTTATTATAGGCGTTCCAGTGATATTGCAATTACCGAAACAGTCTGTGCGCTCTGAATCAAATTATTTTACAAGACGTCCTAGTCGCCACAGAACCATAAATATTTATGCAAAGCATCTCGCCATTAACCCTTTGCACTCGAAGCCATTTTAACTCCAAAACGAAACATTTCTTCCGACCTAGAATATTTCCCTTGTATAGGTTTTTTTTTCAGGTTACACATACAAAAATGGTGCAATTTACTCGTACAGTACTGAAGTGTTTAGTAATTTATTAAATACAAACAAATTTATTAAAGTCAAATATATTTTGAATAATGATACAGCAATTCTTAGTGGCGCCTCATAGTCGCCATTCGAGTTCTAAGGGTTAAATAGTCTTTCGGTCATTTCAGTAATTTGGTATTCAGATATAACTTAGCAAAATTCTATTAAACCCACAACTATTTCCTGGATCCTTAATTCTTATAAAACCATTCGAAAAATTGTGCACACAATAGCGATACCAACAACTGTCTTCTTGCGTTCCATGCAGCATCAATACTAAATTATAATATTCTTCGTCCAAAACTGTGTTTCAGTAGGTATAGAAGACGCTGCAAAACGGTTCCCATGATTTGCATAATTTGTACGTTTCGTTTACCACGACTTGCAACACGGAACGAATTAACCGTGTATATAGGGTGGGTCGTTTCTGTCTGATCCTAATTATATCGTACGAGCAACAATTTCGCCGTTAAGAGCTCGCGTATGAGAAAGTGCGCAACGAATTAAACAAGTTTCTAGTGGTAGCTTCAATTTAATTTTTTTTTTTGTGAGAACTCGCACTGTTGCCGGGCTCATCGGAAACGCCATACACACAGGTATAGCTAGATAGTGGACACGTTTCCCCGCTTCGGCTCCGCTCGGAACAGCGAAAAACAGGGTTTAACCCTGTTAAACGGGGACCGGTCACAAGAAGTTTACCTGGCCGGGAACGGCCGCGCGTAATTAGCGGACCGAGTTCCACGGTTCGAGGCTCGATTCTTCGCGGCAGACAAAGTTTAATGATTACGCCGAGGAAACGAGCCCGGATCAAGCGGCGATCCACTTATCTGGTTAATTGAATATAAACGAATCAGCGATCAATTCGCGCTAGCGAATAACGCTCGGCAATGAGACTCGGCCAGGGGGGAAGAGGTGGGAATTTGTAGCGAACAGATCGGGGCGTGTTAGGTGAATCGTTGGTCGATTAGGGGCGTCACGGAGGAAGGTCCGCGAGGATGCAGGCCACGCACACACGCTCGTCGGCGATCCTGATAAATTGCCGCTTGCTCACTGCTTCTGCGGAAAAGATTCTCCGTCGCGTTTATCGAAGGACATTATCTGCGCAGCGAGTCCTTTTGTTTCTCGCGAAGAGGCGAAGGACGTGACGGCGATTATCGCTCGCGAACGACGATTATTTTCACGAGTGTCCCAGCTACGACGAGCCAAGAGTGTGCTGATCAAAACTCGACAATATTTTTATTCTGGCGTTACCATATGAGCTACTAACAGAGAATGTGGTGAAATTTCACCCGAGGAAACCAGAAATTTTTAACTTTTTCTTGTGTAATCCTGTAGATTTTGGCGGGAACATGCCGAAAATCCGAGTTTCCATCCTAGGAGATCACTAGTTCGAAAGTTATGCGCGTGTAAAGATGATTTTCAGCGTTTTCGACACGTAACGGCGGTCTCCTAGGATTGAAACTTGGATTTTCGGCATTTTCTAGTCAAAATCTACGGGATTACACAAGAAAATGTTAAAAATATCTGGTTTCCTGAGGAAAAGTTAAGACGAGAATGTTGTATAGATTGCAGCCATTTGATCTGAATGAAAGTTATCTGTAACATAGTTGAATCTTCTGGACAAATATCTTTCTCCAGTAACTGTCGTTTATATTGAACGGCTCGCAAAGTTCGAGATTTTCATAATGGATTTTTTAAATAAATGGATATTTTGAAATATGCGAGTCGTTGAAACTTTTCTCCGCAATTAATACTTGCCAAGATAAACGACCAAAATATGATTTGCAGCCCCAGTTTGGGGGTTATTTTCACCCCTCGAACGATGAATGATGGCCAAGGCAGCAAAATTTCGTGCCTCATTTAGCTGCGCTGCTATATTTTAGGGAAACCCGTTACTTTTATCCGATCACAGTATTTTATCTCTGTCAAACTTCCGAAAGGTATCAGCTTCATATAAGAATTCATCGTCCATAACTCTCTTAAACATTTTCAGAGGTGGATATAAAAGCCAGGCCGTTGAGACCATAATCTTACGCAGCTTATTTCGTAACCTCATAGATTTTCGTTTGTTTTGACATTTTCTCAATTATTCTTACGATCATTACACCCGGAATAATTTGATCAGCCAGAATCTGAATAATTGCATAACGATTCCGATATTTTGGGTCAAAACTCCGTCGAAGGGTTAAGGAGTAAATTTTGAGGTCTTCGTCTATTTCGTGTCCCCAATGATATTAAATATTAGGCATACCCATAAGTAATCAATTATTTGCAAAGAATTTCTTTTGCCTTTAGTTCTGTACCGATCGTTGAGGAGGAAACGCGTATTCTTTCACTAACTTTTACAAACTTTTTCAAAGTTTGTTTTAGATTTCAAAATAATTGATTACCACTTATGGGTCCTCCTAATATTTCCGAGCGTCTGGGTTCACAGAGAAATACTTAAATACTTTAAATTTGTGAACGCATAAGTTCGTAGATGCTACTCGAAGGTGTTCTAAGAGCTCGCGAAACCATCTTTCTGTAATTCTATGTGGGTAACAATTTTCGGGACGTTCTCGCGTGGATCAAGAACTAGTCTACAAATCCTTGTGGAACAAGATGAAAGCCGTCGCATCTGGACGAGTGACTGGTTCGAGGAAACTTTTAATCAGAATATCGTGCGACATTCCATTAAACGGTCCACGTAACTCGATTACACGTGCTCGCGCAGCGATTCGCCTGAAATCCCTTAAAATTCGCCGTATAATGCGTGGGATTAGGAAAATGAAAATTTTGTTAGGGCGTCGAGGCTGAAAATTTCCGAGTGGCTGCGGTCCCGGCCGGCAGCGGACGGTAACTTAGTCTTTGGATTATGTACCGGCAGAAAATTCGGGCGTCGCATCGCGCGGTGGTATCAATAACCCCGGAGACCGTTAATACCCTAGCGTTAATAAAATACTGTGTTCAAACTACTCCGGTGTAATCGAATTCCTCCACTTCTCCTTCACTCTTGATCCTCAAAGGGGGGGGGGGGCGAGCAGCAGAAAAGGTGAAAGAAGAAGAGGAGAAAACAGAGTTATCACGGCCATAGTAATAATTAACGTTGCACGCGGCGATTGCAAAAGCGTATTGATCTGTTACGACCACTTTACCGGTTGTCGTCGTAATGTCTGTGCAGCCATGAATTACCGATGGACTTTTGTTTGATGAAAACGGGACGAATATAATGGAGTATAATGGAACGTCTGAGGAACGGGATGAAAAGTAAAAACAACAGTGAATTATAATTAATAATAATACCGCGGCGGGGTACCGAGCGAATCGCAGAATAAATTCATTATTTTATATCGCTCCGAACGATCTTTAGACGTTCAGTAATAACACGAGGAAAATTTCCAACAATTTTTATTTAATAATAAATTGTGCGATCACATTCGCTCGAAGGGAGTGTTTTCCGTGTTGAACCGTTGCAGAAATGTTTTCCACTCCGTGTGACAAGAAAATGGCGTATCCGCGTCACAGCTTTTTTTATATATAAACCATAAAATCGTGATCGACACTCCTCCATCAATCAATTAGCCCCTTGACGAGATCGTGAAAGGGTCTCGCACAGGCTGTGCCGATGTCGCCCGCTTTTAGCAGTTTTCAAACAGAGAAAAAAAAAAAATAATCAAGCCTTCGTTACCGTTTCGAAGCGAATGGCCCATTGTCGCTCGGCTGCTCGAAATTATCCGTTGCGGCTGCGCGGCTGGAAGTTTCCAGCTGATTAACGACCTTCCTACGATATCACATCGAAAAGGCCAATTCACGGCAATTGATCGATTTACCCGAACGTATTTGGGCACGCGAGCAACGATAAGCTTCACTTTTTAAGCAGGCTTTGCCCAACCCATGTGTATACCTACATGTACACACACGGGGGCGCGCCCGAAAACTATGTGTACGCAGGCACACGAGGAATCCTCATAAACAAATTTTATTTTCGAAAGTAGCAACAAAAAAAAAAATTATATTTCAAAGTTCGTTTCATGCGTACATAATTGCAACATAGTAAATAAATGATCTGTTTTTAACCAACGAAACCGACGTCAAAACACGTGAAAATTAATATGTTTTCATATACTAATGGTTCAAATAAGTATGCAAATGTTTAAATGTCCTGAGGTAACGGTAAAAAAAAAGGTAAATTTTAGAAAACTAGTATCTAATATGGTTCATTTAGAAAACTTGTAAAGAAGATCTCGCATAACTTTATCTTTTCGTGAAAAATCAATATTTGAGTACAAACGATAAATAAACAACTATTCCGTCCCCTACACGTCGGGCAGGTGAATGGCACCACATTCGTGACTCCAATACAAACGTTGGACTCGATCCTCCCCATTATTGTCATTTTCGTAATTGTCCTCGCAAAAGAAATATGTCGTCATCGTAACTAACATTATCGTCTAACTATTCCTTATTACGTACACTTCCGCATTGGGCATATATTCATTTCAACGGAAAAATAGTAATTACACTAAGCAAATAAATTTGACGAAATGCGATAAAACTAAAATATTGCTCCGCAACGAATTTATCTAGAAAACCGTAAATTTTCAAGACAAATTAATGGGACAACACGGTAGGCCATAAAAAAAATTGAACCTACAGGAAGAATTTATCAGTTTCGTTCGACATCCACTATTTCGTAGAGCCACTTTTATTTCCTATCGCAGAAATGATTCGTTCGTGCAGAGATTTGCATAATTTTTTAATCGTTTTCCGCCGTAATTGTTGCAATCCACGTTCAACGTTTCATGTAACCCCTTTCCCTACAATATCGAGTCAGACTCGTGACGAAGCGTCTGAACAGAGTCTAATAAATACGTACTAATTTCCTGTAAACCGAAATAAAATTCTATCTTGTTGCGGCTGATATATATCCTTTGGAGAAAACGTAGGCATACAATAAATATAAACTATCTTTCTTTTCTACGAAATTCTGAACGATGAATATCTAATCATTATAATCAGAAACTAAATAGTGGTGCAAGGGGTTCATTCGCGAATAGTTAAAAATCGTCGGCTCTTGGCGTGCACCGCGCTCTCGGAACCGGAGCGCGCCATCTTCTTGTCTCTGACCGTGTACTAACGACGCGTAAGATGGTCGACCACTGGCCTGGAATGGCGGACTGCTGGAACAATTACGGCTGTCGTCGTCGTAGAAAGCTGCTTGCGAAATGGAAAGTGAAAATGCAACGAGAGGAAAGGGAAAGGCGCGTTCGCAGGACGGGATACCTTTTTCCAACAGTGGGAAAAAGTAGGTGAAAATCCTTGGTGAAAATTCTTCGTCGAAATACTCGGTCGAAACGTACGTAAAAACCGGACGGATCGATCGGTCGTTGCACCGACGAAACGGGGAGCTATCGGTGTGTATCGCGGATTAATCAGGATCCGTCGGGTATTTATTATCGACCGCGATGCTGGCAGGAGTGGTTTGGCGGGGAGGGTGGCAGGGGGGATGGGGGACGCCGAAATAAATGCTCTCGATGCGCGGGGAGGTCCGCGATATCTTAAGCACCCCGGCGGAGATACGGGAGCCGATGGTAAGACGGTTGAACAGTGCCATTTATATCGTCACAGCCGGAAGGAAGTAAAAAGCGGGACGGTTAAACGGTTGCCATTTATCGTGCCACGGAACGGGAATGGTTACTTCGCCAAGGAATACTTTAAACAATCCCGGGGCAGTGAGCCCACCGCCGTCGGCGCGTTGTGCCACGGTGTGGCCACTCTTTTTTCCCGACCGAGTTTCCGGTAATTGCGACCGACACCGAGCAACTTTCCACCGACGTCGTTATTTTCTCCGAATACCCCTCCACCCCCTCCCCTCCCCGGCTGGGTCACGGAGTTTATCGATGATCGCGATTGAGTCGCGGTGGTGAGACCCTGCGCCACCATGACCAACTCCGAAACAATTTATAGCGTGCACAGCCCGGGGGAAAGAACGGGGGGAAAACATCTTTGCGCACAGGCCTGGTTAGTTGGACCGACTTCGGCGTTTCTTTGAGAATTTAATCGGGGGGATGAAATGAGAGCGTTTCATTTACCACCCGCATCGCATTATCTGCGGGCTCGCGGTTCATCGACTAATCGCTGTGGTTGGTGCTCGATTAAATCGAAATCATTATCGGTAAAATCATTTGGTATTTAATGAAACGAGGTTATGTTTGAACGGCTGCTGATGGTGATAATATTTCCCAGGAACGTTACTGATGGAACTGTTCGAACCAATCTTCTTACTTTTCACCCTTAGCATATAAGGCGTCAATAAAAATTGCTGTATCATTATTGAAAATATTTTTTAAATTATTGAATTTGTTTGCGTCTAATCAATTACTGAAAATTTCAGTATTGTACGAGTAAATTTCATCATTTTCGTATGCATGACATGAAAGAAAATATTCTAGGTCGGAGATATGTTTCAGTTTGGAGTCAAAATAGCTTCGAGTGCGAAGGGTTAATAAAGACATAGTTTGTTCGAGTAACAAGAAAATTGTATAGGAGAAAGACGAACGGTTTGACACATGCGCATTCGAGTGCTGTGGGTTATGAGTAGACTGCGGACCTTTCTGCATTTTTGGCTTCTGAAAATTTTCAAAAAATGCTATAGTATAAAATTCCACAGAATTTAGTACGATTTTTCGTTATTTCTACAAAGGTCGCAACCACTGAAAATTAAAACTAAAATCTGTCTACAAAAATTGAAAATTGCATAAACATCCGCAGTCTAGTTATAAGAAAATGGTGTACCCTATTTGACCCCGGGAGAATGTTTGTTAAGTTTCGTTCGAAATCTTCGCGTTGACTCCGGCAGATTGTATAACAAGGGGTTAACCGACGATAACATTTTCCGGTGGTTGCGCGTTTGTAAACAAAAACTCGAAGTATTTATATGCTTCTTATGCTCACACTTGGTTAACGACGCGCGCACGGGTCGTTGAATATGTATGCTTCAAAGTTCGTGTCGATCAGTGTTGTTGCGGATAAACATTAGTGCCGGTTAAAGTTCGTTTCAGTGAGTCCTCGAAGGTCAAAGAAGCCTACGGTGAAAATATTTTTCAAATGTCGCGCGCAAATTTCAGCGATCAATCATGGCGGAAACGAAGCTTTGTGAGAACATGTTTCGTCCGGTGGCTTCGACATATTTTGGTCGTATTATCAGGACACTCTGTATATCACGGAAGTATCGGTCGTCGATGATTTAAGATTCGAAATTTTTGAAATTTCGAAAAATAAAAGTACCATGAATGGAAGCTATCATTCTTTACAGGGCAGTCAGAAGTTCGCCTACGTGGTATATACTACGTAGTATAGCACGCATATCGATAACGATCGGTGACATTGTTATTGATGCGTTTCAATAAAGGAAAAGTCGATTCGGCATGATCAATAGGATATTTATTTACGAAAAGCTGGAAAACAAAGTTAATTCACCGTGACAGCCTCGGTCGTTCATAAAACAAGGGTTGAAGCGAACAAAATGGAGTTCACGGTGTTATGTAGACGCTGTGCCATACATTTTTTTTTTTTGTCGAACTAAGAGGTGAATTGTGTTTTACCTGTGAATTTACTGGTGAACCGCTTCGAACCGGCCATACGATTTTATTCTGCAGATCATTTTGCATTCCCGCGGCCGGAGAACGCTCTTTTTCAACATTTATGAATATTCGTGCGCGGAATAATAAATTCTGTTGTTCCACTGGACTAACAGTGCCATGGATATATTGGCGTTAATTCGGGGCTACATAACGCCATTAATGAATTCAGTTTTTCGCGGTTAATAATGACTCAACGCGAGGAAAAGCGCGATGGAAATTCCACGAACAGGAAAATTCTGATAAAAATTATATTAGAATTATCGTTAATGCCATAACTCTTTCATCGGATACACACAACGTTACACTGCGCTTTCATGTTCGACATAGATTATTGATCGTCGAATCTGTACTGAATAATTTAATTCTGCCTGTTTGTAGATTAGCTACGTGATATTATAATGCGACGCACTCACGTATTCATCGATCTCTCGTTGCCTGAAAATATCCTAATAATTCATCCGTTACGCGAGATCGTAAATTGACAAAACGCCAGGCAGAAACTATTTTTATTTAGGTTTATTCGTTTGGTACGACTGTTTAGGGAGGACTAATTTTCTGTTGTTTATTCAAACCAAAACATGGATATAAATTAACTCCCACAATTAAAGGGTAATAATTCTAGCTATTTTATTTCCCATTTACATTAAACAAACATAATTTACATGTTTAATTACATTGCTGATATTAAAAGCGAAATCAATATATTTGGTGGATCGACTGCCCGGCGCATAGTTGATAAACGTTGTTTACGAACTGTTTATGGTTCGATTTCATAAAACAATGTATATTACGTGCAATCGGTTATAGGAAATATTAACCCTTAGCACTCGAATGGCGCCACTAAAAATTGCTGTATTATTATTCAAAATATTTTTGACATTATTAGATTTGTTTGTATTTAACACGTTAAGTGCCAAATATCAACCCCACAGATCGTTACAAAATCAGAGTAATTTAATTAATGAAATCACAACTAGAAATTGAAAATGTATTTTAGGGGATGCTGTCTTAACCCTTTCGATTTCGAAAGACTCCAATAAAATTCGCTATCTGGATATTTTATAGTAAAAATGAATTTCTAAAACCAGTTAAAAATCACTGTCACTCATACATGACTGACGTGGCAGTTAACGTGTTAATAAATTACTAAACACTTCCGTATTGTGCTAGCACGACAAAAAATATATAGAGGGGAAATATTCTAGGTCGGAAGAGATGTTTCGTTTTGGAGTAAAAGTAGCTTCGAGTGCGAAGGGTTGAATGTTCTTTTGTCGCCTGACGAGCATTGTCGAACTTTACAAGAACCGTTCAAAGAGCCATGGACGAAATTATCGCGGAGATTGCGGATCACGGCCGATCCACATCTCATAATTACACCTTCGGTATTGACTATCGAGTGCGGCGACCCGGATCAAGGTTTTGCACAGCTAGTCGCCGGCAAGTTAATAATCTAATACGCTGGGAATGGTTAATTGCGAATGGCTCACTCTGTGTCGCGATTACGGCGTTTCGCAGCGTGCAAATTTAATGGGTATTACACGGTCGTTGGCAGCATCGGCGGGGTCGGTTTCAATAACGTTTTGTTTCGGATCGATCGTATCGAGAAGCCGATCACGACGACGCCGACCGAGGGCCTCGCAGCGCGCTACACACCGACAAAAACCATTTGTTCTTCGCTTTACGGATTAATTCAACGTCGCGACACTCGCCGGTCCTCCGCTTTCCCCCCCACCCCCTCTGCGCTTTCGGGCACGCGGAAACTACCCGAGGAGGGAACTATATCGCGGCTATTTTACATTCTGTATTTCCCCGGTTCGTTATTTATGCAAACCACTAGAATATACGATGAGAAAATGTATGTTTATGCAAATCGTCCATACAAACATTTATTTATGTTTCGAGGGTACCCTTAACCTTTAACCAGCTTGTTATTCGGCAGCGCCGAATGTCGCCCGCCTCGCGTTCCCCGGCGTGCTTTGAAACACGAATTACTAACAGGATTTTCCCGGGGAATTATTCGCGGAGCGAACCTAATTTACAGAAGATCTTCCCGCCTCGGAGACATTCGTTCCACCACCCACAGTCCACCCCCCCCCCATCGCGTTTTATAATTTTCGAGCGTTTTAACACGCGCGACAGATTACAAGGGAAACGTTACGCGCGGCGGGGATCAGCAACGCGTTAAACACCGATCACGAGAAATATTAAATAGCCCGGGAAATTGCAGCTAACGTACTACGAGCGGACGCACGGACGTGAAAGCGTC
Organism: Halictus rubicundus; assembly: GCF_050948215.1. Classification (NCBI taxonomy): domain Eukaryota; kingdom Metazoa; phylum Arthropoda; class Insecta; order Hymenoptera; family Halictidae; genus Halictus; species Halictus rubicundus. Next base: position 19,701,137 of record NC_135151.1, read on the forward strand.
GCTCAATCCGCTGGTCACCGTCCGGGAAAATCGCTAATGTGTATAATAACATTACTGTCGCCGAATGGTAATCCCAATCGTGTAAAATAACCGATGCGATTTTCAAGTTTTGCGTGACCGAAAATGATCCGGTTCGTTTTGTGGTCGTCGACTCGGCCATGTCACCGATTCCACTTCCGGCATACTACGAAACATTCCACTTCCGGCATACTCGGCGATCGATTGCGAAGGTCAATTCTACGCGCGAAAGTGAGTCGGAAAGAAAGTATAACATTTTTTCCTTTGACGCTTCGTTTTCGAGTAAATCGAGTTCGAAAATAAGACGAATACCGAAATGTATAAGACGAATGTTGAAAGTTTTTGAAATGGACGATTCCCGAGGCCATTCGAAGAAACTTTTCCCTTTGCGAGAATCTGCTCCGCGGTTTCGTTGAGGAGTTATTGACGAAAAACACGGACCAATCAGGCCGCGAGAAAAGCAGACGGACTCCGGGACGTTGTCATTGGCCGAGCCGGAATCCGTCCACTGTAGCCGCGCCCTGATTGGTCCGCGTTCTTCGTTAATAACTCCTTAACAAAGCCGCCGAGAATATTTTTTGACGGGAAAAGGTTTCTTCAAATGATCTCAGGTATTACCCCTTTCAAGGAAATACATTTTTGGGACACCCTGTATACTGAAACACGAGAACTCGATGGATCTTTGGACACGTTTCTCTCAAAAACGAGGCGTCGAGCAAAAAAATCTTTCTTTTCGACTCAGTTTTGCGTGTATCGTCGATGTGTCATAACCAGACCGTGAATCTTTATGCAAAATAAAAGATATTTGCATTGATTGGAAGACACAGGAGCGAAATAGAAATTTCTTTCCTCTTTTAGTTATTTTATTAAGCTGAAACCAATACGCTGGCGCGCTTAAACCAGGATCTTCGTCTTGCATCTTTTTAAAATCTTTTTAATATGTCCACTGCTTTAAATTGTGCTTACCCATTTTTGTCATAAATGCATAAAGTCCTCAGTCTGCTCACAACATGGTACTCGGAAGGAATGCGAAAGGAATTCGCAAAGAAACCATCCTATTCGTCAGGTGTATTGGTTCAGGTGTATTGCTTCAGGCGTGTCGCATCACGTGACGGTGAACTTCGCTCCCCTTGCCCCCTTGCCGTCCCTGGTCCCACGATATGAGACAGCGACAGTTCAAATAGGTAATAACTTATTTGTTTATCGTGAAAAATATTGTTTATGAAAGGATTTCATTAAAATCTGTCAGTTTCGGTGTGTCTGTTTACCGTAAAGCGTCTGTAGAATTATTTCTAAAATAGCAAACAATATTCTACGTGTAACTTTTCGATGGTTTTTTATTGTTAGTTTATTTGCACGCTCGAGCGAACGACGTCGTGATTTTCATTTTTGGTGGAGGGTAAGGTTCGACCGGAAACAGTATAAAATGTTCGTTCACTCTGGAAAGCTATTATCTGCTCTCGTTAGCCTTCGTTTAACGCTCGCAACGTTGGCAGTGGATCGAGGCATCGATCGGACGCGATCAAGTAAAATCTTCTTTTTTTTTCTTCATATTTTTCAGCGGAGTGCTCCTTCACGCGCTCATCGTTTCAATTGCAAGCTTGCGATTCGGGAGCCATTCCACGGCGCGGGTTCCCGACGATAAAGCGGGTTTCTCGTGGTTGGAGGATCCTTGTGTCTAACTCGCAATTAGCGACTTCTAATGATGACGGGGGAGGCCGCAGCGCGCGCGTAACCGTTTCTCGGCGACCTTCACCGCGGAAAATGGGGGGAAAAGGAGGAAGGAACGGGATGGAAATGGCGGGAGCCGCGTCGCGCCCGTTATAGCGATCGTTTCTTTTGATTTCATTTAATTATTACTGTCTCGCTCGCCCGTGGAAATAAGGGCGAGCGCGAAAAGGGGGAGCGAAGTAACGAGCAAGCGGGCCGAGCGTCGTCATCGATCACGGTTTCGCGATCGAGAACGTTCACGCCGTCCATTTGTTTCTATTTACGGCTTACCGGAACGGTGGGGGAAGACAAAAGAAAAAACAACAACAACAACAACACCGGCAAAAACATTCGACGGGCGAAACGAGAGCGAGGAGAACGGACGGAGAAGAAAAACGCGGTCGGTGAGCGAGCGCGGTCAGAAAAAGCCGCGACGAGCTTTCGCTGGCCACGTTAATTAAAATAATGCTTACGAGATAATTAATTTGCGGCCAGGCAAAGTGATGGACGAGCACGCGGCCGTGGGATGGCCGTGCGCCGCGAACATACCCGGTAATGGTAATATAACGCGGCGCCGCGAGAATATTCGGTATTCCTAAATTAATCGATTACATTTAATTGTTTCGCCCGTCGGAACGCCGCCAGTGTCGGCGAGCAACATGTTCGCCAGCGTAGGATACCATTTTTTCCCAACCTAACCCATCGAAAGGTTCCTCGTTCTCGGGTAAACAGATTTTATTCGACTATACAATAGCCCGCGAAAACACAGCTGCACACGCGCTCGCATCAACGGAGATTAATGAACACCAAGATGAGATATTAAAACGAATGACGATACCAGCCAATGGTTACAGGGAACGCGTATTATTCTCCGCGAACTGAACGCAAATATAAAAAGCCTGTAAACATTTGACAATACGCGAGAGCGATTTCACACTGTTCAGTTTTAGACTCACTAATGTTATTGGTGTAAACAATTTATTAAACGACGCATTTACTGTGACCGCAACCGAGAGGCGAGACATCAAATTAGTTAACGTTAATTTTATTCTCCGACAGGTTGCCTTTTGTTCTTTCCCATTGTCTTCTCGATATATGTCAACAACACAAGTCTTGCCAGCGACATATATCGTCCAGCAGATAGTATTCTCTGATCCACGCTAAACGTCGTACTATCGTGGGGATAGTTCTGCGACTTTTATCTGCCAGGTATTCGCGACATATATCGAGAAAAGACTGTACACTTTATTGCCGTCGTTTTCTTTCGTAGCAGAAGTTTCTGCTGAAGCCGCGCGGCGTTTCGTCAATAGAAGTTGATGAAATTGTTGTTTCATCGATATACCGCACATATTTATTGCCTTTATGTTGCCGGAAAAATGAAAGCATTCGGTCTTTGACCGAGTTACTTTTTACAAAATATTTACGATAAAATTAGCTTTTGCAGCGGGTCGAATTTCTTTTTCGATATTCAATCGTTTTAATGAAATAAGTTTCTGCACTCTGAACATTTTCATTTACCGGACAAAGGCCGCACGAAACTTCCGTCTGACAACGTATATTGCTCGGTGTGTCGGAAAATTCTGACGCTTTTGTGTTTGCAGTTTAATTTTGTTAAGATTTAATTATTCGAGCGTTCAAACCGAACACGGAAATGAGCTCAGCGCGTGTTCTGCAATAATGTTTTCATTAACATTATTTCCCCGACAGTTATAGTCAATCTTTCATATTTTATTTTCGCCGAGGTTCTAACAACAGTTAACGAACGAATGTCCGAAACGATAAAAGGCTAGAGGATCCCGCGGGCTACAAGTCGGACCCACCGACCGATCGCCTAATTAATAACATCCTCCATTTTTCGCCGATTTTTGTCGGTAACGTGGTCGCTCTACCTTATCGCGAATCTACAGAATCTAGGCTCAATTTTTGGCCTACTTCTGACGCTTATATTACCAAAAATCTGCATAATCTCGGCAGCTCCTGACCAGCGCGCTCTACATTGAACCTTCCTCTCTCGAATGAGCCCTTTACCAGCGATAAAATATTCTTATATAAAAACGAAAACTTGAGGCACGTAAAACCATTTTTCGCCGATTTCTGTCGGTAACGTGGTCGCTCTACCTTATCGCGAATCTACAGAATCTGGGGTCAATTTTTGGCCTACTTCTAACGCTTATATTACCAAAAATCTGCATAATCTCGGCAGCTCCTGACCAGCGCGCTCTACGTTGAACCTTCCTCTTTCGAATGAGCCCTTTACCAGCGACAAAATATTCTTATATAAGAACGGAAACTTGAGGCACGTAAAACCATTTTTCGCCGATTTCTGTCGGTAACGTGGTCGCTCTACCTTATCGCGAATCTACAGAATCTGGGGTCAATTTTTGGCCTACTTCTAACGCTTATATTACCAAAAATCTGCATAATCTCGGCAGCTCCTGACCAGCGCGCGCTAGATTGAACCTTCCTCTTTCGAATGAGCCCTTCACCAGCGACAAAATATTCTTATATAAGAACGGAAACTTGAGGCACGTAAAACCACTTTTTGACGGTAATGTAGTCACCCTGCCTTATCGCGAATCTACGAGCACCCGGAGACAGCGGCCGCGCTAGTGGGTTTCTGGGTGACTCGTTGCCTCGCGAACCCGCCGGACGACGATTGCATTTCGAGGAAATCAAACCGTCCGTAGGAAAGTTTTCCTCTTCGAAACGGAATCGAGTCACCCCGGGAGCGCGGCCACCGACGTTCAATGACTTTTGCCTCGCTCCGCGGAGGATGCAGGGGATCCCGATTTATAAGTTCGTGCCCGGCCAAGGTATTTGCATCTCGTTCCGAAGCGGCGCCAGAGAGCTTCCCTGAATTTCCTCCAATTTATGCAAATCCAACGGAGTGGTTGCGTGCGGAGAGGAGACGCGACGAAACATCTCCGCGATGTTTCGCAGCTGACCGATTCGCCATTCTTTTCGTTCTTTAATGGACACTGCTTGCGATAAATCGGTGGTTTAATCGGTCCTACTCTCATGAATTTTTATTAATATTGGAATTTTATTGCAATCTAGTACAGGGTGTTTCACCTAACTCGAGCGTCTATAATCTCGCTTGTTTTTTATGATAGAAAAAAATGTCAGAGAAAAATTTGTTCAAGGTTATATTTTTTGAGATTTCAAGGTCGTCGAAGTTTTGTTAAATGGAACGATATATTTTTATTATCGCTATATGGTAGCCGAGGTCAAGACGAATCCAACGACCTGTAATATTATGACCCTCACGTGACATTGGGTTTGTTATCACCAACGATTCCACACCATACATTTACACTCCATGGACGCTGGTGTTCAACTTGTCGAAGTCATTTCGGGTCATTTCAGCTACAACACTGTGAAGTGAAAAATATAATGTTCTGTTTAAAAATCATCGACGACCTTCAAAAGACCTTGAAAACGACTACAATCAGAAAGTTTTGCTTATGTCACCATATATGCCCCCTTTAACAGTGCAACTTTTCTCTCTAATATCTTCTTCTATCTCCAAGCCGAACCACCCGGTATAATTAAATCCGATATAAGACGCTAGCTCGGGATCGGCTTTCGTCGTATTTCGGATGAGAGTGCCTACGCGGCTCGACTGAGAATGAGCGAGAGGCTCGAGTGTAGCAGCAAACTATAAAGTGACGTGTACAGAATATTTGCATTAATTGTTTTGAATAATTATTCGGAGACTTGAAGATGTAGACGCGAATTACGAGGTTCGGTAGATAAAGCCTTCTGTCTGCGATCTATTGCCCTCGAGGAGCGTACACAACGGTATATCACTCGCTGTACACTTCAGTGTTCCGTACAATGTAAATCAATGAACGACCGTGCACGAAGCGTCATCATCACGTTATCATCATGATCTGCGTTCGTCATGACGCGTGGTAAACGTTGCCATGGTTGTCTGTACATGAAACGCTACGTCGTAATCGTATCATTGTTTTCTGTGCGCTATGCGTGCACTGGTTAATTTATTATCACGTTAGATTCGTGTTCTCACGTTTCTCGGGACCGTGAATTTGTATAACTTATTGAAAATATAACCGTAATTAATACGATTCGGAAATAAGATTAGACACGGTTAGGGTGCGTGTCGGTGTACTGTGCGTGACTCACAAGATGTCCCGCGAAAGGAATGCGGCGCTGATTGGTCAGAGTGGAAGGGACACGCCTCTAGCTTCACTATTGGCTACAACGGTTGCACATACTATGCAGCGTGTGACGTCATAGCCTGAATATTGGGACTATAGGAGCATAATGGGGTTAGGCAGAGCGGTCCCTTTGGCCCTGTGCCGTCCCGCGAGACTTCTTGCGAGGCACGAACAGTACACACTATTGAGATTGCTATGCCTTTCGTGGAAAATAAAACGCTGACGAATTTCACTCTGGAGAGTGACTCGCGACAGTTTTACCCTGAAATGGACACGCGCCCTTACGAATTTTCGTCGACTGTTATTGATTCTCCCGACCCGCATGATGATTATAGGTATTGCTAGGGTTCATTTTCCATAAAAGCCTTGTATGGTCAAGCCCCCATCTACGCTCCCAGGATCCCTTTCCTGCTGGTCGGCCCGTTATTACAGACGTCAAATTGTGCCTCGGTTAATTGACAAGGTAAGTACCTCGGGACAAGAAAACGCGCCGCACGGAAACGGTCATTAAACGTTCAAATAGCCGAGGTGTTTGTCGCGCGGAAATTACGTGAAAGAAACACACCGAGGAAAATGATCCCTTTCCGGCGGGACGGTGCGGCCCGACTTGTCCCGCCACTCCGCGTCGCACGAACCCGCCCGTTCGGCCGGGCTATCGATCTCAATATCTTTCCGGCGACGCTTTTTCCGCGGCCGGATCATCAATCTTTTATTGCAATTTATCGTATTGTGGAAAACTAATTCCATCGACCCCCAACCGGAGTGGGCTCCTCGACCCCTCCCCACCCCCCGCCACACCCCCGCAGAACGAAATCGAGTTTCGTCGATGGGCGGCAGCATTCCGCGCTCGTAATTCCATTACCGGCGACAGTGACGAACTGCGCTATTCCCGGGCAACCTTCGGCGGCGGCGGGGGCGGGGGGTGGGGGGCGGCACCAAAAATTAATTTTATTTCATTGAGCGAGAAACCACCTGTTACACGGCCACGTCTGACGTGGCCGAACGGCGGCCGTCTAATGCGCGCGCGAAATATTTTGTTTCGCGAACGAGGCCGCCTGCCCCGCAGACGACGCTCGAACTCGTCGGTAAACATCTGAATTAACGACGGGGTCGCGGGGTTGACGACCCCTCGACGAGTTTCGATTTAATTTCGCCGACGGCACGGCGGCGGCGGGACGCGTCAAAGTCGCAATTAAATTGCGATCAAGCAGCTGCCGGGGTCGAGCCGGTAAGTAAAAACAAACGAGTTGTCGCGCGCCCCTCCGCGCCGTACCCTCGCCTCGAAGAGCACCACCGATGACAACCCCTTCGACTCGGTTGCGGCTTTAATGTATCCGCGGTCACGACACGCACCCCTCCACAGAGGCTTCCGGCGATTTTTTATTCCCGCTGTCGTCGAACGAGATACACCCGGTGCGCGCCCGCAGACGGTTTCCCGACGACTCCGGAGCTTCCGGTCGCGGCCTGATTTATCGACGGGAATTCCGCGATAGGTTCGCCGAGGCTTGTCGCCGCGGAAGAGTAACAGCCCAAGGAATTGGAGGAGGCGTCGATCGTTCCTGTTCTCGCCCTCCCCGCCCTCCCCGCCCCCCCCACCAACCCCCACCCCGGCGAAATATATCGCGAGACAACCCCCCGACTGCAAGTCGATGCACTTATGAATCCGGAAATCGGGCCCAGCCTATCGCGAAACTACCTATCTAAGTAATACACGGTTTAGGAAACAGTGTTTACTACAAATGGAAAGATTATTACAACCGATGATTGCAGAAACAGCAAGACAATACCTTGGTATTCATCCCACTCAAGTATCCAGAGAACGATTGTTTTCTGACGCTGAAAATATTGTCACAGGTTCACGAGAACGAAACTTGTATCGGAAACAGTAGAGCAATTATGCTTCCTACGCGCGAATTTAAAATAAAATAATGTTCTTTCACATAATGTATTCGAAATTATTCCGTTTCGTCGCGAAGTTCGAGAACCGATTACACGGGAAATACAAAAATCATTCTGAACCTGCCAGTGAAAAAAAAAAGATTGAACTGGAAAATCATAAAACAGCATTATACTTATATATACAGAGTCATCCGTTTTTAAACGGCCAAACGTCAACCAGCTATAGAGGATCCCAAATGAAACAACTTTCACCCCCAACACTTTTTTTGATTCGAAGTTATTTCATTCAGTCTCCACGGCGTGCCCCATGTAAAAAAAACCAAGATCCAAAGGTCATACAAAAAAGTTGACTTAACAAAAAAGATGCCCCTATTTATTTTAAACCAAACAAAGGAAAAATCATCAAGATATATAATTGCAGTCCTAATATATTTAATCTTAAGTGAACGCAAAAAATGACAGGTTTTTGCAATTATCTAAAAATCAAGACCGAATCAAAAAAAGTGTTAGGGGTGAAAGTTGTTTCATTTGGAGTCCTCTATAGCTGGTTGACGTTTGGCCGTTTAAAAACGGATGACCCTGTATATAAATACAACTTTAACTTCGGGTACCCGAAGATTGCAAACTTTCGGGATCCCGACCCGACCCGAACCCGAAATTTCGGGTACCCGCACGCCCCTACCGAGTATTGATCTAATATTTATCGCTGCGAACTCGGATAGCTTATCGATCACCGAAGCGTTGATCCTTTCGCGACGGGAAATTTTCACGTATGTCACGCGTGGCCCAGCGAAATATTAGGGGTACCCATAAGTAATGAATTAATTGCAAAGAATTTGTTCTGTCTTCAGTTCTGTGTCAATCGAATTTGAAATTCGGGTATCCGAAAATTTCGAGATTCCTGAAAATTTCGGGATTCCCAAAAGAATCGGGCCTCCCGAAAATTTCGATTTCCCTTTAGGGAATCCCTACATTCCCTAGAATACCCGTCCCGAACCCGAAAAACTTTCGTGTTCCCGACCCGACTCGATATTTCGGGGTCTCGCACACCCCTACTCAAAACTATTGTTATATTTTATTTCCTCTTGCGAATTAATTAATTTTCTAAAACACGAGCAATTGAAACTTACAATATGTTCGGCAATTGCAGTTTATGTCACGTACAATTTAACGGTATCGCGCTGAAAAATCATTTTCTATTCGACAGCGTCGACCACTTTAACTGCAATTGTCTTTCTCAAACGTAAATTGGAAATTGTATTTCTGTACGCAACTTCAAATTAAAACAGAGAATTTTCCGCGCGGTTAATGGCGTGATATAACCCAGTACGAAACTAATTAAAATTTGAAATCGAGGTCGAGTGTAAACGATCGATTGTAGAATGATTGTTCGTAAAAAAAAGCGACTGGAAACCAGCGACAGCATTATTGTTTTCGCATCGAGGAGAATATTAAAATTTTAATAAAAGCACCAAGTGTTCGAAGTTACTGTATGTAAGATTAACATTGCGAAGATCCTGTGGCTGACGGATTTTCTAATAAATATGCAAATTATAATAATCATACGAACCATGCATATATGTATGAGATATTCGTTTCCACGTAAAGGATAATCTTATAAAAACAGAAAATTATAGAAATTGCATAATAATTAATTTGCAAACATAATACACTGTACGGCGAGTTGTAGGGTTTTTCAAGGAACGTTGATAATTGAGTTTCTTCTCATTTGCAATCCGTTATTTTCAAAATATCAAGAATTTTGAAGTTGATTATGGTTGACAATTAGACAGCGAATCTTTATGCAAAATTTTCTGCCTGAATTGCAACAACCTGGAGTGAAATTGAAGTTTATTTTCTTTCTTAATATGTTTAATAGACTGAAAATAATATAGAAAATATTTAATAATTTTTCTAATGTTTTTACTGCTTTATATTACTCAGTTTTGTCATAAATGCACAAAATCCACTGTCTACTGATAACATAACGATATAACATGTAGTGTCCATACCAAATCTAATCATGAAAATTTATAGTATTTATCCTATCTTTATTATTTATATTATCTAATATGTATGTGTTATGTTAGCTCAGTGTCAGGCATCTGATTGCTGAGGAACATCAGCCCTCCGGATCGGTACATCCAGAATCATGCTGACTCACTCGGGTCACGTAGGGGAATATATCTTCTCATAGTAATACTACTGAAAATTTAAGACTATCGTTCGGGCAGTAGTATAGCACAATATATTCTCCCACGGCCCGAGTGATTCGGTACGGTAACGGAGGTAGCGGCCCGAGGGGCCGATGGACACGACCAATCACACCCAGGTCTATTTCACCTTACGGTCATGTACGGAATTCGGTCAAAAAGTTCATTTCGCTCGTATTATAAATAATCAAGCATTTCGTTGTTCCACTGCTATTCAGTTTCTGCCGACCATTTCTCGTATCGTGGCGCCAGTTTTCCTATCTCTGTTCATTGAAAACATTCCTACCAACTTGCGACAACTATTCTCGAGTCGCGCGTTCAACTTTTTCGTTCGAATGATATCGCAGCTTCGCCAGATCTGCATTCACGAGTCCGAAAACATGGAAATCGCAGGGTGAAAGGTCCGGACTCTATGGAGGTCGTAACTGACTATAAATTTTCAGGACGGAAACGCTTCTTTGCCCATAGAAAACTCATCAAAACCACGGATCTCTAATTTGGACATGACTCCCGCCGGACATGCATCCTCTGACAAGCAAAGTCTTAATAAATAAAATACACAGGGTGGGTCTCTTAACATAACGATGTCAAATAATTCCCAAGTTATTTGTTGTATGAAAAAGTTTCTCAAACGAATGCTCAAATGCTGTTTCCAGGGAGACGTACAGTTCTGCAATCTGTTTTTTATTAGTTTGCTTTTTTACCGAGAAGTGGGGGTCACCTCCAATTTTTTAAACAGAATGCCCAATATTTTTTCTCCGATTCGGATAAAGCGTCAAATTGTGCGCAAAACAGTATTATATCAATTATAATAAGCATTCCCCATTAATTTTGCTGTCCAATGCAACAGCAATCATAATGCATTTTGTTTTCTGTTACTCCACCTTTTTACCGAGATATGGGGCCAAATATTTTTTCTAAAATTAACAAAAAAGGTATTATACCAAATATAATAAGCATTCCTCATTAATTTTGCTCCCCAATGCAACAGCAATCATAATGCATTGTGTTTTCTGTTACTCCACTTTTTTACCGAGATATGGGGCCAAATATTTTTTCTCAAATTATAAAAAAAGGTATTATACGAAATATAATAAGCATTCCTCATTAATTTTGCTGTCCAATGCAACAGCGATCATAATGCATTTTGTTTTCTGTTACTCCACCTTTTTACCGATATATGGGGCCCAATATTTTTTCTCAAATTAAAAGAAAAGGTATTACACCAAATATAATAAGCATTCCTCATTAATTTTACTGTCCAATGCAACAGCAATCATAATGCGTTTGTCTGTTTCTTGTTACTTTGCTTTTTCACCGAGAATTCGGGGTTACCCTCAGTTTTATAAATACAATTTTAAAAAATGTATCACACCAAATATAATAAGCATTCCTCATTAATTTTGCTGCCCAATGCAACAGCAATCATAATGCATTTGTCCGTTTCTTGTCACTTTGCTTTTTCACCGAGATATGGGGGTCACCCTCAGTTTTATAAATACAATTTTAAAAAATGTATCACACCAAATATAATAAGCATTCCTCATTAATTTTGCTGTCCAATGCAACAGCGATCATAATGCATTTTGTTTTCTGTTACTCCACCTTTTTACCGATATATGGGGCCCAATATTTTTTCTCAAATTAAAAGAAAAGGTATTACACCAAATATAATAAGCATTCCTCATTAATTTTACTGTCCAATGCAACAGCAATCATAATGCATTTGTCCGTTTCTTGTTACTTTGCTTTTTCACCGAGATATGGGGGTCACCCTCAGTTTTATAAATACAATTTTAAAAAATGTATCACACCAAATATAATAAGCATTCCTCATTAGTTTTGTTATCCAACGCACCAGCAATAATGCATTTGCGGTCGAAAAATACTGCAATTTTATCAAAAGTGTGGTTACGAATGAGCAAGGGGGTAGAACGTAAGCTGATTTTCAGGGGGTGGCTGAGCCGCGAGTGAATCGGCATTGTGAGCATTGGGGATGCGAGCGAGGCGATCGCGAGAGGACCGATAGTGTGCACCAAGCCTAATTCTAATTTTAGCGTGTATGTATCGAGCCTAATTCTCCAGTGATCGTGGTTTCCGTCTCAACATCCGGCGGCGGAGCGTCAAAGACACCGTCCGCGAAAGATAACAAACGTGGCTCAACATCCATCGGAACGATCCCGTTAACCGGCAAGGGAGAGGGTAAATTCCGGGCACGATCGATTTCTACGGCTCCACGAGTGATTTTCGAACGATCGCCGGCGAGCCTGGCGGCGGCTGGGGAAACGTTACAGACGTTCGGCGAAGCACGAAGCGAGACGGAGAATTATGTGGGCCGACTTTGTTCGATGACTTTCGGCTTCCCATCGACGCTCTGATTTATTGCATTACGCCCAACACTGACACTTACACTGGCGCGGGAGCCGTTCCCGGCAACCCGAGGGGCGAGAATTTTATTTACTTTTAGCGAATCGATCGACTAGCAGAGATAGAGGCGGCAAGAGTAAAACCGAGCAAGGGCCGGAAAGGGACGGTGCGCGAAAGAGCCCTTGGTCGAAAGGGGAGCGAAGAAGAGGGTAGAGGACAGCCAGGCGGCCACCATGGCGGGACGAGCCAACGAGTTACGTGGCCTGGCAGAGCCCCGACGACCAGTCTTTCGTTTCTGCCGACGTTATATCATCGTCCGGTTCCACGAAGGCCCCGTGAATTCACGCCGACAAATCGGCCCGAGGATCGGTACACGATTCTCTCTCGGGCGCGCTGCGTTTCACGGTTCGCCGCGTTCCTGTGAGAATTACTATAATATCATGTCCGCCCGAGAGCGCTCGCTCATCTTTCTCAATGTTTTCGACAGACCCGTCGATCCGCCTTCTCCGCGTCGCCCGTCGTCGTCTCTATTTATTTTCACCCTCGTCGCGCTCGGAATATCCGGCGACGGGATCGCGATAACTCGAACACGCGCAGCAGCAACTCGATCGGCGAGCATTTTCCACGGGTCCCGGCTTCGTCTGCCACCTCGTCGGAAATTTCGCGACTGCACTGGGAAACCTTCGGAAGACGCACCCTCATATCCCGTCCAGCCGCTCGAATCAGAAACGAGGAGAGACCAACTACGCGGCCGCGGTCGACGAAATTTTCGGCAAGATAATATTTGGCGGAACCCGGAGAGTTCTACAGCTGCGAGGAGCGAAACGAAACCGTGGTAAGGGAACCCAGTCCACGGTTACGGATACGAGGAATTTTACGATTGCGGAAAGCGGAGGGAACGATACCCAAAGTTCGCCATTTCGTCCGTTCCGTCTTCCTGCGATCCTCCGGCTTAATTGCTTTTCCGGTAGTTCTAGTGTTGAAGAAATAATGTCTGGTGATTATGAAAAATGGACGAATCTTGTTGGTGGAGCCTTCGGTTTTTGAAAATGAAGACGAGTTTGCGAGTTCGTACCGATTCGCGTGCCGCGTCGTTCACTGGAAGTAGAATTGGTCGGCTGTGGTCAGACGCGTCGACCTGTATCACTGATCAGACCAAAACGAGAACAAAACGAGTATTATTGAAGTATTAGGACCTTGAATAAGTTCTCGCTGTTTCTTCAAAAATGGCAGTAGCAGTACCCCGTTCGTGGAATTTCGAATGGTAACACACATGCAAGGCAGTAGTGTATCTAACCTTAAATTTCAGTGTATGGTAGTTCACTTTAGTGTAAACAAAGTAATTTTTTCTTAGTTCTGAAAATGTCTACTTTTGTGCCAAATAAAGTGTATTTGCGGGGAATTTTATTGCACTACTTTATTCAAAAGAAATCTGCAGCTGAAGCACATAGAATTCTTGTTGAGACTTATGGGGACAATGCTTTGTCGGATACGACATGCAGAGACTGGTTTCGACGCTTCAAAAATAATGATTTTGAACTTGAGGATAAAGAACGTTCTGGCGCACCGAAAAAATTTGAAGACGAAAAGTTGGAGGAATTACTCGATCAAGACCGATGTCAGACGCTAGCAGAACTTGGAAAAACATTACAAGTAGATGAGTCAACTGTTTCATAACGTTTAAAAGTTTTAGGAATGATCCAGAAGCAAGGACATTGGGTAAAAGCTTTTATTTTGTAAAAGAAACAGCGAGAACTTATTCAAGGTCCTAATATTATTATACAAATGCGGTCCGTTAGTCGCCAAATTTTCAAACTCGAGTTTCTGGAAAACGATGCGTCGTATGAAAGTTTTCTTCGTTTTTTTCTCGTACGTATTATTGCAAATAGAAGTTAATAGAAGAGCACCGAGACAGTCTGCATGAAAGACGAGTCTTAATCTTCCTTTCGGCACAGAACAATAATTGGAAATCCCGCTAATAGGCATTTAACGTTTCATTGGAACATAACAATATCTGGAAATAGAAAATGGGAACATACGAGTGATAAAAGTCCGAGCTTGGGCTGGCTCTTACTAGAGCAACCGCTTTGAGATTTGTTGTTGCCGCGAACTCACGTGATCGGTAATCCAAAATGGCTGCGTCTGTGGCGAGGAAGGATTTTTATGTTCTTTAATTAAGCATAACCGGTTTCTTTATTATACAATTATTCTGCTCGTATCCTGCAAGTTAAGTGGAACGTGTTCGGTTCATGCAATCTGCAGTCTAAAAAGAAGAAACTTAAATTACTGTACCAATATAAGCAGCCGGAATAAAGGTAAATTCAATGAACCTGCGATAACGAACCGTCACGAGTGGAAACCAGTTACAGAAACATTTTAATATTTGCAATTCCATTTTTGCAAGGCAATTCGAACCGTCTGTTCCTTTTGAAAATACTGACAACTGAACAGAGAACGAGATACGGTTTCGTTTTCTGCGCTGAGCGTTCTACCGCGTTAATTAAACTTTTTGTATTACAGCAATTTGCGTGATAGGAGGATGCAAATGCACGAACATCCTGCAAAAGCGAGACCAAAGCAACGAAAGGATTGAACTCAATACCGGCGAGCTATGTAATGGGTATCATTGATCTGCGGTATGGACGCATAATCGCGAGAAACTCAATGCACGCCACGAATCGTTTACCCTTGATGGAGAGACTCGAGGAATCGAAGGAGGCAATGGTTAATTAATTATCTCAATGATTTATCTCCGGTTACAGGCCGGCTCTCCGCTAAATTCCCAATGTTCGTCGACCACGGATATATTAAAGGGTACCCATAAGTAAACAATTATTTGCAAAGAATTTGTTTTGCCGTTAGTTCTGTACCGATCGTTGAAGAGTAAACACGTATTCTTTTACAGTTTTCGGTAAAGCAGCTTGTGGTCAAAATATTCTAAAAAGTATAATTTTTTTTACAATAATAAAATGGCGGCCGTACCTTCCGCGTATCATATTCGTCATTGCATACTTTTTCATTTTCACGCGGGATTCAATGTAACAACAAAGGAAATTTGTAATGTTTATGGAGATGTATTGAAGGTCAACAAGTGTCAACGTTCCGCTTCAACATGATTATCCTTGCTCAAGGTCATTTCAAGGTCAAAAAGGTGGTATCCACTAAATTCAGTTTTTTATTGTCTATCATGCTGTCGTAAAGAAATATACTATTCCATTTAAAAAAACATCGGTGACCTTGAAATTTCATTAAAAAACACGACATGAAACAATTTTTTCTTCACCATTGCCCCCTGCAATAGTGTCACTTTGTCCTCTGAAGTTTCCTGATAGGACTGTAAATACGAAAGATATTTAGGTGTTCCCATTTATGTGGGACAGCCTGTATAATCAATTAAGGAATAAAAACTTGAATTTACTACAAAGTTTGTTTCAGATTTCAAAATAATTCGATCCGGCCGACGGAATTGACGCGCGGCGATGAACTTTCAGGCCGGACTGTTCCCCGGCGTATCAATATCGCGGGCATAATTCTGTGTGCAAGTTTCCTTTCTGCGTTCCCTCGTATTTCGTATACGTATCTAGTTGGACAGAATGTCTCGCAACTGGTCGCGGTATAGTTACCGCAGTCCCGGCACCAGCTACGAGGGAAAACCGCTCGTCGCGTCTCAACGAGGGGCACACGTCAACGCGAATTAAACCCGTGTTAATCATGCTCCGCGGGCTCACGCAGTTCCAAACTATTTCGAGTAATCGAGGCACGATCGGAGTACCGAGTTTTCCACCGACAACGAAGTTTCCACTTTAAGAAACTACAGGTACTCCCCCTCCAGACGATTGATACTTCTTCCATATCCAGAAAACGGCGTTAATGCCATATACAGGGTGTCCCCGGTAAAATGGACCAGCATCTTTCTCTTAACACGGTGACCGCCATGTCACCCGTATGTGGGTGTCGGAATTATTTGTCCAGGTTTTAACGTGAACTTTAAATTGATATATTCATTGTACCGATTGGGATCTGTAAAATGCAAGAAGGTTGGAGGACTACTTGGTATTATACATTTAATTTTTTTCAATTTTTATTTCATTGAATACTTGAATACTTTTATGGAATTTTTGAGGTTTCTAGTTTGACAGTCAAAGTGTTAAACAGTATTTAATAAGAAAATGGAAAAGTAAGAACTTACAGTATATCTTACTGGCAACGTAATGACCTATGTCGGTTTGTTGTATTTACATTATTTTTCGAGAAACGAAGGTGACCTTTTTAAAATGAAATGTTACATTTAAAATGAAAGCGTGGGTCAAGCTGAATTCACTTATATGAAACACAATGACTTCCAAGATCATACAAGGTCATAAGAGAAATATGTCGATCGAAAGTGTCGTAACTGAAGGTCACCGACGGAATAAAAATTGTCGAAAAATAAGTTTAAAAAAGTGACATAGTGTTGCTGGTAAGATATACTGCAAATTCTTCCCCTTCTATTTTTCTTCTTTCTTTTTAAACACTCTTTACGAGAAGAACGTTGGATACTTTGGTCTTTCTAAAATAGTAAATGAAAGTTGAAAATGTTTACAATGTACGTAATTATTTTCTGAACCAATAACACACCCCGAATAATGCAATCTGATAATTTCGAAAGGAGCAAAAAATAATTTATAAAGGAGCATGAGGTGACTTAATTTGCAAAAATAAGTTAAAATAAAAAGAAATGACACGTTTTTGATGAACGCTTCGTTTGTGGAAAAACCGAGTTTGGAGAATCGTCGGATTCGCGTGAAGCGTTCGCAAGAAGTAGAATTGACCGGCTATGATCAGACGCGTCAGCCGATTCCTATTCAAGAAGCACGGGTAACCGCGGAATGGTCAGCCTCGATTCAACCGAAAAATGTTGTCACTGTTTTTTCCACTTCCTTCTGCAAATAGAATCACCTCGTGCCCACTTGTATCGCCCGGAGACACATTGCACGAAAGATGAGTCTTAAGCACCCTTTTTGAAGAATTAATATAAATCCAGGTATACCAGGCAGGTGGATAAAGCGTTAATTTCTAGGGACACGTGACAAATACCAAGCACCGAGGACAAATCCGTGTGTTCCGAAAAAATCTGCGACTACACAGCGAAAATTCTGGCCCGTGCCCACCCTCGGGCGCAGTAAAATCCGAGACACGGAGATACAGCAGGGGTTCAGTCGGTCCTGAACCGAAAAAATTGCTACAGCAGGGTATTAGCTTTACGACAACGTATGCTTCTTTACGATTCCTCCTCCGGTGCCGGTCTGGCGGAACGCGCGGCCACCCTATAACGGCGCTTTCTTTCTTTCCCGCGTAGTTTTACGGCGAGACGGAGCCTGGCAGCTCGGCTGCCAAATGGCAGGATAATTTCGCGCGGAACCAGGTCAAACTTTCGACGCTGCATAACACCGCGAGGTGTTCTCCCTAACCCCTTTTTCTATCCGGACGCCCTCCTCTCGCAGTCTTTCCCCCGGTCGGCGTTTTATTAGGACAAACACGGTCGTATACGGACGATGGGAACAACCCCTCTCGTTCCACCCCCCCACCCCCCACCCGTGATTCGAAAGGCTTTGCCCTCGAAAAACTCCATCGAATCCGCGGGAAAGGGTAATAAAAGGATTATTTTCGATTTGAAATTGCTACCGCGGCGAGGCTCATGCTCCCCCACACACACCACGGTAATTCGAACCGCGATGTTCGACGTCCGCGAAACGAGAAGATATCCAGGGTTTGAATTTTCAACTAGAACGCTGAATGTCTCTGTTGCTACGGTAAAATATCGCTCTGTAATATTCCTCCACTTGCTTCAATCTCCCCCCCCCCCCCAATCCCCTTCGATCCCGTTTTCTTTTGCATTTCCCGCGGGAATAGCGTGCCCACTGTTCGCCGAAGTTGCTCGTACCTGCTCGATTGAAAATGAAACTATCGACGGCGAAACGCGTCGGCGCGAGGCGAGGCGAGGCGAGGCGTCGCGACGCGGCGACAAGATCCGAGGTTAACGTGGACGTTATTACTCTGATTGCCGTGCGCAGCTCATTATTTCGGGATAAAAGCGAATATAATAATCTCTGTGCGCGCCGGGTATTTTGATTTAGAGAGCTTCGACCCGTGTCAAGTAAAATCTGTCGCAAATATGATTGACGGCTTTTATTGCGTTTATCATTGTTCCGTCGCTTCTCGATTACGCGTTCCCGCCGTTATTAGGTGCGCGAATGAATGTAATGAATGTTGTTAGTTCGCGTACACGTCGGTGACGAAGTAATTTACATGCTTTGGAAGCGTCAGCCGACGATATTCGCCGAATTCCAACAATGATGGAAATATAATAGTGCGCAAGCAAGATTTGACTTTGGAAGATGAAACAGTTTTGAGAAAATCGAGACGAAATTAGGTGATCACTTTTTTGTAGATGACTTCGGAGATGTTGGAACAATGTTAACTCACTTGCATCGCTAACTTACGTACGCAGTATTTTCCCGATTATGTCATTTCACTAGGCACTAGGTAGCACGTTACTTTATTAACCATTTGCGCTCGACGCTATTTTCATTCTAAAACTAAATTCCAAAATAAATTCTAAATTTCTAAATTTTTCTTCCGTCTTAGAATATTTTCATTTTGTTCATACGAAACTGATACGATTTCCACATATAATATTTAAATGTTTAGTAATCTGTCAAACACAGATTTTGTAATGTAACAAATATTTTGTAATGTTTTTTGTAATTTCTTTGAAATAATGCCACAACAATTTCTAGTGGTGCTTCAGAGTCACCACTCAAACATTAATTATCAAGTTAAGTCATTTTTTTCAAGTTGAGTCAAGCATGAACAATATCTGGTAAATATTGCCGTATAAAAATGGCAACCCTAAATTTATTAAGATTGTTCGTAATTCTCAATATAATAAATGCTTGATGAAGGAAATTTATTCCACTATTTTCCATAAATGAATTTTTACGGTTTCAATGATATTCTTAAATGATATTGTTTATCGGCATTAAACAATTATTTCGTGTAACATTTAGTCTCGTATAATACTCCACATCGACGAGTTTCGCACGAACGTGCCATGTAAAAGTCAACGTTACTTCAAATTGCATATCACCGTGATTCTTCGACAGCTTTAATCGAATGCGAGATAACGTCCGTAACGTTGACAACCTCCAATAATCTGTCAATATCGATCACTGTCAACGTTAATCTCGAAGCTGACTTGAACACTCTGCTGACTATATTTTAAGAAACGCCATTCCACTTTATTTTACGTGCTAGTCAATTTTATGAATATTTTAATAATAATAATATTACCCGGATACAGGGAGCATTTATCGAGAAATTGCACTACTGTTTTTCACAAAATACGTCTGCCTGAAAACAATAATTGTCCAAAATGGCATCTTTACAATCCCACCGAAGTTAAGAGGTTAAAACTAGAACTACCGAGAGCACTGAACCGTGAATAATTTGAACAGTCTTTCCAAAATAACCAGGCCGCATTTATCGAGTAATTGCACTACTGTTTCTCACAAAATACGTCTAAAAACAATAATTGTCCAAAATGGCATCTTTACAATCCCACCAAAGTTAAGAGGTTAAAACTAGAACTAAGGAGAACACTGAACCGTGAATAATTTGTACAGTCTTTCCAAAATAACCAGGCCGCATTTATCGAGTAATTGCACTACTGTTTTTCACAAAATACGTCTGCATAAAAACAATAATTGTGCAAAATGGCATCTTTACAGTCCAACCCTACTTAAGAGGTTAAAACTAGAACTAAGGAGAGCACTGAACCGTGGATAATTTGTACAGTCTTTCCAAAATAACCAGGCTGCATTTATCGAGTAGTTGCACTACTGTTTTTCACAAAATACGTCTGCATAAAAACAATAATTGTGCAAAATGGCATCTTTACAGTCCAACCCTACTTAAGAGGTTAAAACTAGAACTAAGGAGAGCACTGAACCGTGGATAATTTGTACAATCTTTCCAAAATAACCAGGCTGCATTTATCGAGTAGTTGCACTACTGTTTTTCACAAAATACGTCTGCATAAAAACAATAATTGTGCAAAATGGCATCTTTACAATCCCACCCTACTTAAGAGGTTAAAACTAGAACTACCGAGAGCACTGGCAATAATTGTCCAAAATGGCATCTTTACAGTCCTACCAATTGTGAACCACTGAAATCCGTCATTTTGACAGATCCAGTCGTTCCGTACAGCGAGAACAGAATTACCGCGTGCACGTTTGGAAGAATCGGAAGTGTGCAAAAGAGGGAAGACAATCGCACAACGAAACAGAAGAGCTAATACAAAAATAAAGAATATCTCTAACAGAATCTATCCAATCTAGCATCTTTGTGGTTTCCCGGGTATCGGAGCTCGAGACAAAGCGCAGAGGAAAGAGAGAGAGAGAGAGGCGCCACGGAGCAAAAGAAACGGCACGGCTAACGCGGCATAGAACGCGTCGATAGCAAGTAGTGGCCACGAAAATTAGGTTATCTTCGTTCATTCGTTCGGGTCGAGAGGCGTACGCGGATATCGGTGCCGCACACCGAACTCCTCCGCAATGGTACGATTAAAGCCGTAGGATTATGAAACGCGAACGAACGCGAGAGCTTCGGCCGTTTCGAGTGTATATGCATGCATGCATGAACGTTCGTACACGGCTGGGAAAAAAAGGGTAAACTCGCGGAGAGAGAGAGAGAGAAAGAGAGAAAGAGAGAAAGCTGTATGGAAGGGTGGGGGGGGGGGGGGGTCGCGTAACGAAGGAGTTAAAGCCGCAGTTACATCTTCTCTGACGTTATTTCACGTCGCGTCATGGAAAATGTAGCCGCGGTGAGCCAATTAAAATACACGCTCGGATTACGAGACGCGAGGTCACGAGGATTTCGAGCATTAGGCAAATGCGCCACGCAGAGGACGCATTGACATCCGCGGCCCCGCGTAAAAACCGGGCGACCCGACCCGACCCGACCCGACCCGACCCGAGACACAGCACCGAGTCGAGCTGCCTCGACTTTTGTTCCAAAAATTATTCGAGGTAGTTCTCGCGGATTTTTTTTTTACTACCCGTCCGCCATAATCCTGTATCTTTACGACGAGATTACGCGGCCAGTCGTTGCTCCGTTAAGTATCTCGCGAATCGCCGGCATACTTTGGATTGAAGATTGTCCGATTTCCGACGGGGTTTCGACGCTGTCGAAATATTGATATTCGGGGGGTTGTTCGGGGTAGTTTTTCGCGCAGAGCGAGCTCTCTTGGCGCGCGGGGTTCGTTATCGAAGTAATAAAACGCGCCCCTCGTCTCCGCCATTACACCGAATTAACACTCTGTCGAGAATCGCAGGATTTTGATTGCTCCTAACTCGCGCGCGATTCCCCGCCCGCTTCGAATATCGCGCACGGCCTTTGAGCGCTCGGTTCCCGACCGAAGTTTCCCGGGAATTATGAAGTTCCGCGGCAGCCTCGCAAGATTGGCAATTTCAGGAATTTATTGTCGTTCGTTGCGTTCGCCGACGATCCGTGACTAATTGGTACGCGCGACCCACGGGCACCCGGTACCGTTTCCAGCCGTTCGTGAATGAAAAATTCCAGCCGCCCTCCGACCAGACTGCAAACTCGAAAGTTCAGTACCGAGCAACAAGTTAAAGAACGGCCGCGACACGAAACTGCTTCGGGAATGAAACGTGCAAATTCCACTCCAGCCTCGTTATTGCGAAATCTTTGCAGGCCTGCCGCGAGCCGACGATGACAACGACACGCAGAACGTATCGATCCTTTACCATCCGCAACACGCAATCCTAAATTCTATCAAATGGCCTGACGCTTCGCCGCCACGACTCTGCGACGTCGACCGGTTAATTCACCCTCGATGCACGTTGCACCGGTGTGGTTGTTTCGGTACTTCTCAAAAGTTAAAAATTCACCCTTTGCACTCTCGGCGCTATTTTCATTCTAAAACTAAATTTTTCTTTCGTCTTAGAATATTTTCATTTTATTCGTACGAAACGTTCGTGTCGAAGTAATTTACATGCTTTGGAAGCGTCAGCTGACGATATTCGCCGAATTCTAACAATGATGGAAAAACAATAGTGCGCAAGCAAGATTTGACTTTGAAAGATGAAACAATTTTGAGAAAATCGAGACGAAATTGGGTGATCACTTTTTTGAAGATGACTAACACACATACGCACTATTTTCACCACAGTCACTAGGTAGAACCAAAGCACTATATTCTAAATTTCTAAATTTAAAATCTTCAATTTTTAATTTTTCTTCCGTCTTAGGATATTTTCATTTTGTTCATGCGAAACTGATACGATTTCCACATATAATATTTAAATGTTTAGTAATCTGTCAAATACAGATTTTGTAATGTAGCAAATAGATTGTAATGTTTTTTGTAATTTCTTGGAAATAATGCCACAACAATTTCTAGCGGTGCTTCAGAGTGACCACTCGAGTGCAAAGGGTTAAAAATTTGTGTAACTTCAGTCGAAACGATTGGTTCCTAACTTCCTTTGATTGCGGTTAATATTACAGGAATTATGAAAATGTTTCCATCGGAATCTTTCGAATAAATTTCTTTATCGAAACACATTTCAACTACCGAGCAATAAATGCGAGTGATGTATATTGCTTTGTGACAGTGACAAGACTGTGTCCATTCGGACTTCACACAACTTTTATTGTCATATCTGCTTCAATGAAGAAGTTCGTTCAAACATTTCCGATGAAAACATTTTTACAATTACAGTAATTGTAAAAGAAAAAATTAGGAACAAGTCATTTTGACCGGTCCGGTGGTTCTAGTGTGAAAATAAAAATTGTATGAAGTCTAAATGCGTCACTATTACAACGCGATATACGTCAGTCGCATTTCTGACTCGATTGTTAAGGATTGTATCAGTAACCCTTCCGACGGCAACAGCAATTTTAATCGTGCAGAAATGAAACAACTTTCTTTCAAATCTCCTAATCCTTCACAAGTCTGCTAACAAACTTCCGTTAGTAAATTTATTTTTTATTTATCGTTTATTTTTAAGTGGTCGCATTAACAGCTACGTCATTAGCGACCACATGGTTTACAATCGAACATATCTTACATGTTACTTGAGGGGAGGGTCACGGTTAATATTCACATTGTGACGGGGTACAGCAAAAAACAAATTTATAACAGTTTATATATATCGATAGATTTAGAAAACAGGAGGATGTTTGTTGTCCTCGCCTAAATTGTTAATTTCGAAATCGCAAAATATCGAAATGTCCGAATATCAAATAACACTGTCGGTGCGTTTCCAGTGGTTCGGTATAATTTTTTAAAAATCGGCCCAAACGATCCTACATTTTTTCCAGCAATTAGAAGCACCGGTTTGCCAAATGACGTGCAGAGAAGATTTCCGAAAAATTGCAATCAGTAGCTAGGTCGTTAGATCAGCAAGAACTTAAGACTGATGAAGTCGAGCGTTTCATATCTGACAATGTAACAAACTGAAATGCAAGTTTGATAAAATTTAAAAAAAAAAAATACTCGCAGGTAATAAAAATGAAATATGGATCGATGGTGGGTTTCTGTGTAGAACAAGCCGCTGATTAAATTCCGCCGACGCTTTTAACAAGCACCCTACCATTTTTGCGATTTACATAAGTACATTAAGCGTTATCGGATGGAGCATTTACAATAAATCACAAGACCAGCGAGGCCAGCAATCGAGCCCAGGATTTTAATCCCCTTCGGTCAGGGTGGACACGCCGGACATTCGGGAACATCTGGCCGACGCGTCTTCCCGTGTTCCTATCCGGCACGCAACGCGACGTTCCGGAGGACTCGTTCCCGTTCTCTTTCGACAAATCCTTTCCCCCCCTCGTTAATTATGTGCCGCGCATTAACGTGACCATTAATCACCGTGCAACGATCTAAAGCACGTCTTTGTCGTCGGCCGTATCCACCGGCCCCGTAAAACGTTTTCATATCGACCGCGTAAATTTCTTCCCGGGCTAATGCCATTAAATTCCCTCGCACGCCATTTAATTCCCACCTGTCCGCCGCACTGTACCAATTGCCAATATTGCTGGATAAAAGTCATTTCGGGTGACTATCATAAAATCTCCTAATTTTTATTGCGCGCTACCCAAGAACCTTCCGAACAACCGGGGAAGCATTTATTAAAATTAACCGTCTCGGTCAAACTATTCCAAAAAAGTTAACAAAATAATATATTAATAATAGAAATATAATATATTAATAATATATGCAATAATGAATAGAAAACGGTAACAGTATTTTTTTTTGGTAATATATTTTTCACGTTAAATATTTTGTCACAGGGGGGTGTGTACTGTAACGCAAATAATATTTCATTACTAGACTGCGGATCTTTATGCAAAATAAAGAAACTTTTCATTGATTGCAAGACAGAGAGACCTAACAGGAATTGATTTCCAGCGATTTTATGAAGTCCTAAGAGATGTATTGGTACGGCGTATGGTTCGTGAGAAACGTATTTTTACCATAAATGCATAAAATCCACAATCTATTCGTTACTTTCAAGTTTACGTTAATTCATAATAGACTGTTGGTAACCGTGTCTTTCTTACAGAAAGAACCATTTTTTAGCTGCCAAGAGATCCTATATTGCAAGATATTTCTATTTTTATAAAACGAAGTTTGGTCACTTCGTGCGTAGCGCAGAACATGCTTGTCTTGTATTGTAATTTGTGCAGCAGCAAAGTACGGTAATTATTTCCCGGAAACAATGTCTAACATTTTCGCTCGTATAAGTTTCTTGACACATGGTGACAGGAAAAGTGGAAGACGGTGAATGCGTTCTGTCTTCTTCTACGGCACTCTTTAATAACTCCGTTTTGTTGCCACATTTTTAGTCAATTCACCGCTACAAAAATCCTTACGTACACTTGATTACGAATAAGTATAGTTGACGCGACTCCAACTTTATAATTTAACCCTTAGCACTCGAATGGTGACTCTGAAGCACCCCTAGAAATTGTTGCGGTCTTGTCTTGTGTCTTTCAAAGAAATTACAAAATATTTGTTGCATTACAAAATTTGTATTCAATAGATCACTAAACATTTAAACATTATATGTAGAAATCGGATCAGTTTCGTATGAATAGAATGAAAATATTGTAAGACGAAAGAAATATTTAGTTTTAGAATGAAAATAGCGCCGAGAGTGCAAAGGGTTAACAAGTTAACTGCCACGTCAGTCACGTATGACTGACAGAGATTTTTGACTAGGTTTGGACATTCAGTTTTATTGCGAAGTATCCAGATAAACCGAATTTGTCTACAATACATTCAAAATTTCTAGTTTCGCTTTCATTAATCAAATTACTCCGATTTCGTAAGAATCTCCGGGAACGATATTTGGCACTTAACGTGTTAATGTTCTTTCCGTCTTCTTCTGTGCCACTCTTTAACAACTCCGTTTTGTTGCCACATCTTTAGTCAATTCACCGCTACAGAATCTCATCCTGAGGTAAATGTAATCACGAGTAAGTATCTTCGACGCCAACCGTATCAATTAACAATCGTATTTAAAGTGGCCCGTTCCGAATTTTGCCCAGCTAGATTGCCAATTCGCAGCACTGCGCCCTGCATTTCGCAGTGGATGCTTCAACGACGCCTATCATTTACCCTCCGGCGTCGTCCCCCGGAATCGTAGAAAACCCGTGGCAGCGCGTTGTCGACGGAAGACGCGTAATCGCGACAACCGTCGACTATCGATCGTCATCGTGAATATTTCAAGACGTGTGGCGCAGACACGCGTGCAACAACGCTGCTGCGCGCCAGAAATCGAGAAATTCGCCTGCGTTTCCCGAGCGCCATTCTGGGTTTCAACGATCGTTTTTCTTTCCTTTTGCATAATTTTTCTCTCTCTCTCTCTCTCTCGCCACCCTCGCGTGGCAGAGAAAAACCACGTCAGCGCTCGCACGTGTGAGTAAACACGCGAGAGAGCCGGCCGCTCGTTGCTCCGAATTTTACTACACGAACGCACACAGCCGCGAGATCCGCGCACGCGACGAAGCGTTGGAAATTATTCCCTTCTGATTCGAGATTAACCGTATTACCCCGAAACTACCCCTAACGATCGCTGTCGTTGTTCTCCGGGACGGCGAAAAGATCGACGATTATCGCCGTTCGCGTTCGTTCGTTCGTTCCTTTTCTATTATTCGTTCGCCTACCTGATCGCCTCCCGTTGCGTCGTCGATCCCCTAATCGGTCCCACGAAATCCCTGGCGTAAGAGCGCCGGCCGGCCTCCGCGTCCAAGTCGGAGAAATCCATGGCGATCGCGGCGAAGAATCCGTGAGGGGGATGGTATCGTCACTACCGATCAACGTGAACGCACTATATCAACATTGCTCTCACAGAGCCACGGATCAACCAGACACCAGATTACTATCCCGCGAATAGGCACGAACGATGCGTCCAACGGATCTTCGAGAACACCCTTCGATCACCGGTCGAACTTCCACCGATCTATCACGGATCAACTGTCTCACACGTGCTATCGGAGTACACCTTGGTACACTTCTCCGCGCGATCACTTTAACTGCGGACACACTGTTCGCGGTTCGCACTTCTCCGCAGGGTAATCCATCCGGCAGTGTAGGAAATACCAATCACTTCTCCCGGAGCAGCTTGTATCTCTGGTTATCCACTAACACACTGCGACATACGGAACAAACGGGAGGACCACTGTTACTCGATCTGATCGAACGGTGAACGACGCACGAGGCACGCAGCTGTCAGGAGGAACCGATCGAGAGGGTGTCGAGCAGCCCCGCCGATCTTGGTCCGTCAGCGTGCAGCATCACGACATTCGCGATTTTCTTTTCTACACACGGTCTACACACTCGCGTGGATGACACTGGCGGCGGGACGTTCGGGAGCAACGAGGAAACCACTGTGCTTCGTTTCGACGCGCGAACTGAATGTCGTGGACACGCTCGCGTCGAACGGGTAGAGCACGGTGCACGCACACACACACTCTTTCTCCGGAACAAGTTAGTTGTTCTCCGCCCACCGTCGTTGTCGGTCCGTTTTCGATATTCGATTATTTTCGAGAGGTTTTCGGCAGACGTGCGCGAGAGCTCCACACGGATCAGCCGACATCCGACTCGCGCGAGAGTTGATACGAAACTACTGGCGAGTTCTCGGTCGAGCGTACTTGCATCCCCACCACCGGCAACGGCAGCTCACCCCCACCCCCTGGCCTCGCGTAGGGCACACGCGCCCCTTCCCCCTCCTTCTAATGGGCACGCACCGAGCTACCTGGAGCGTGACACACGCTCACGTTTCTGGTGGGGGCTACGGTCGCGTGGCGGGTTGCCTTCGCGGTGGGAGAACGCGCGAGGGCAACGGGGTACGGGCACCGAACGAAAGGGAAGCGGGACAGTAGGGACCCGCGGGGAGGGCGAGACGGAGAGACCGAGAGCGAAGGAGAGACCACGGCGAGTCCGCGCAAGCGCGTTGCTCTCCTGCGGGAATGTATCCTCGTGAATGTTGGGGCTAAGTACGGAGCCACGGACATCCGTACGTACGTACGTACGTACGTACGTACGTACGGGATAACGAAGGCCGTAGGTGCAGAGACCTCTGCGCTTTATGCGCCCCCCGGACGATATACGCGATTCTACTACGAGGCGGCGGGTGCACGCGATTCATTCGAAGGTTACGCCGAGGGCAACGGTCCCTCTTTACCTCCTTTTCGTTACCCTTTTCTCCGGGGTTGTTTTCGAATGATCAGCCAACCCCGTTGGCCCCGAACACCTTCGATCCGCTGTCCACTCGGCCCGAGACAGCGGCTGCTAACGAGCCTCTGCGAGCGGAAAGAGCGCGCAGGAGGATGAATCTCGGGTCGCCGCGCCGAGGAATATCAAACAGGCCTCGTCGGTAGACGTTTGCTCGTATAATAGCGCAGCCTTGAGCGCGATATGTCTTCGGAGCTTAGGTTTCGCTCTGCCGAAGGGTAAACGTTTGCCATCGGCAAATATTTGCCAGCCGCCGTCGTTCGCGGCGGGGGATACTTGTCCGCTTCCTTCGACCCCGGAACACGCGTCCGACCCTGCGACCGTGTCTCGTCATGAAATTTTGAATGCGTTTCGAATCCTGTTTCGACGGCGTACGAGCACCGCCGAATCGGCACGCGCACGCGCACGCGACGCTCGATCCTGCGGCATGCGTCCTACGGGAGGAATGCGGCCGGACAAGTGTGCCGGAGAAACGTCCCCGGTGACGAAGACTATGCCGCGGAGGACGAAGACGTCAACGGTTGCGATGCGATGCGATGCGTGCGCTGGGAGACTCTCCGGCGACGAGCGCACAGTGGTCTGACAACGCGATTTTACTGCCGAAAAATCGAAATGTCATTGGAACTTTCTAAAAGTAGGTAATCACGTGTTTTTGAGGTAACGAATCTGATACCAAAAATTCAAAATTCAAAATTGCGGATTCAATACTGCGCACATGTAGTCTGGAAATTCGGTTTTTGCGGTCCAAATTAAAGAGACACGCGTATCGAGGTTTTTTAACCCTTTGCACTCGAAGCCATTTTAACTCTAAAACGAAACATTTCTTCCGACCTAGAATATTTCCCTTCTATATATATTTCGTTCATGCTACACATACGAAAATGGTGCGATTTACTCGTACAGTAATGAAAAGTTTAGTAATTTATTACATACAAACAAATTTAATGATGTAAAAAATATTTTGAATAATGATACAGCAACTTTTAGTGGCGCCTTACAGTTGCCATTCGAGTGCTAAGGGTTAACATTTTTTTCAATATATTTTAGTTATTCAGTTTAACTGATATAACTAATGTGTGTAATATGATTATATGATTTATTTTATAATTGTAATTATGTAATCATGAATAAATATGCTATTTACTTTATATATGTATGTATATATATATATATATATATATATATATATATATATATGCATAAATATGTGTTACTATACTTATATAACTGATGCTTTAAGCACATAAAACTCAGTAGAATCCTTCTGTATCGATAGTTCGACTCGAATATTCGGTTGAAGACTAACTAGATCGAAAAGAATTATGCTAGAAGAAAACCAATTACTATGGTAACAAACAGGTCAATTTTTTATAAAGAATCATACATCCGAAATTTTTTTCTATTTTTCAAACACGAACGCTGTTTTTATACCGGCTGTTCACTTGAAAACTTTCCAGCCGAATATCTCGAAAAGTATGAAAGATGTTAAAAAAGTGTGAAACGCGTGCCCAAGGCAGTATCAGTTTTTTATTTGGAGGGCGTTTTCAAGGTCATTTGAAGGTCAACTTTGTTTTTTCAAATGGAAACCTATATTTTTTTATTATGGGATCTTATTGTACGTAAAAAGACCAGCAATTCTTCAATTCTTTCTTCTTTGGGAACTATGAAGTGCGAATAGTATACCTACTTTATACAATACAAAGTGTAGAGTTTGCTATCCGGAGAATTAGTGTTTCTCCTCGTTCAGGTCAATATGAGACAGCGAATTTTCCAATTTCAAGTTCAGATTTGTGATCACCGACCCCAAAAACGGCCTAATAACAATTTTCAGAAGCAGAACCAAAAATTTTTTAATAACTTAATAGCTGATCCTAATATTAATGCGTGCGTCTATATAATAGCCTTTCTAAATAAATGTAACCTACGTGCCTAAGAATCTTTGTTTCTTTTTATATCGTTGCTAACGTTTTCGTTATACCATACATTATACTATGTAATACTCTGTATTAAACACTATGTGATAATAAATCTCATAAGAGATTTCCTAATATGAAAAAAAAAAAATTTTTTTTAATAAGTTGTGAGGTTTTGACCACGTTTTGGCGATTTGTGACCACTGTGCGACGGGTATAGTGCCGCTTCATCTGCCGGGAATATTGCTTCGTTAATAGGAAACTAGACGCCGGCGAATATTTTACATTTATACGCGACAGAACAGATAATTGACGGATCCATTCGGATACCGATTGCCGATCGCGCCGGCCCACTTTGTACAAGACTCATTTTTAATTCAGAATTTCACCCAGACGGAGTTCCCAGAACTCCCTGCGGACTTCGAGCAGCAGATGGATAAGATATTGCAGAAGTTGTCCGGGAGTTTCGAGAAAGTCAATCGAAGCGTTTGAAGAATTTTATCGATAGCACAGCGGCCCGAATAATGGAAACGCTGTTCGTAAGCCGCGCGTTTTGATTAGCAGATTATACAGTGTACAGCAGCATTGTTACTATTAACAAATGGATCGTAGCTCTTTCTGTTTGTATTACCATATGTGCCTAATATCCATGTGTGGACAATGATTCAATTTCCAGAAGAATTCAAGTTGTATGCATCATTGCGCGCTAGTAAAAATTTACAGTCAAACCTGTTTTTGTGCGGTAGATACGGATCGCATAAAAGAAACCGTACAAAAAAGAATATTCGGAAACTTCATAAATAGCTATAACAAATAATTTTTTACAACATATTAACCCATTTGCGTCATAAGGAAATATGAAAAGAAGGCCTTTATCACATATAAATACATATAAATACAGAAATGACTACAAAGAACTTCATATTCCAGCATTATAAGAAAAAATGTGCTTTCCGAACGAAATGAATAATTAAATTGCACATGCAAGCATTTAAAAAGAAGTTTAATTTCTCATTTTAAACACGGAGAAATTTTCAAAATGCACATAACTCGATACTAGTCGTCGTGGTCCAAAACGTTCAGAAACAGGTTTGACTGTATTAACAAAAGTTATACGACTTTCAAAAGCGTCCGAGTATTAGTGGGAGTCACTGTATACTCTCAAAGATATTATTACTGATAGCAAGTTTAGGTGTACAAATATTTTGTTTTTCAGAGAAATCGCACAAAACAAATAACACAAAAAAGAAAATCGCATAGAAAAGGACCGCACAGAAACAGGTTTGACTGTATTAACAAAAGTGATACGACTTTCAAAAGCGTCCGAATATTAGTGGGAGTCACTGTATATTCTCAAAGATATTACTGACAGCAAGTTTAGGTATACAAATATTTTGTTTTTCAGAGAAATCGCACAAAACAAATCGCACGAAATAAAAATCGCATAGAAAAGGACCGCACAGAAACAGGTTTGACTGTATTTTGAAGTAGAAGTATTTCGATCGTTCGGTCCAGCCATTGTAAATCACGTCTCGACTACAGAGATTACATGGCATCGAAGAGCTTGAAGAATTGTCGGTAGAGCTGGATATAAGTAGAGACGTCTGCGAGTGGCATGACAGACGGATGTGAATAAAAGAGCAGGCAATCTGGATCGAATCGGTTTAATTCCGACTGAAAAGTGACCAAGGCGGAAACCGGGGGAATTCCAAGACGGATAGAGCAAACCGCGCAGTGACATTACGTTCGACATAGCCAACAGTGATAACGAGGAACGGTAGCACGAGGTTACGTGCTTCCTCGGGAGGATATTAATCCGTAATGATGCACTCAGCCCGCTGGATCTTCCAAGTTTGAGCGCCGCTATATAGACAGAGAGATATCGGGAGTAAGAAGCGGAGCGACAAGGGAACTGAACTTGCAACGCTCCGACGACTATGGCGGCGGCCTCTGCAGCATTCGCCCGCAGCCAACTTTAATTGAAATTAATCCTCATGAATATGCCCAATATTTTCGATCCGTCGCCAATCGACTTTCTACATCGTGAATTTTTCTCACCTCGCTGCTGGTCGTCCGACAAGACCGATTCTTTCAACGAAAGCTAATAAATGTTTGACTCTTTGCATTCGAAGCTATTCTAACCTCAAAACGAAACATTTCTTCCGACCTAGAATATTTCCCTTCTATATATATATTTTTTTTTCATTCAATTTCTATTCAAATTCTATTGTTCAATTTCAATTTACTCCTACAATACTGAAATGTTTAGGAATTTATTAAATACAAACAAATTTAATAATTGAACAAATATTTTGAATAATGATACAGCAATTTTTAATTTTTATTCGAGTGCTAAGGGTTAATTGTTAAAATTCTTGTTTTAACACTTGCCCACCTTGTTGGATCCCTCATTTTCCTACAACTAACCCATTTGCATCATTAGTGTATACAGCCGGCCGCCAGAATAACTTGGTTGCTATTGGTGATAGGAAAAAACGCATCAGGCCAGAATTATTTGGTATCGAGGAGCTGATTATCCGATGTTACAAGTTTTCTGATAGGTGGAGGCATCAAGGAGATATGAAGGTCATCTCTGTTTTCTTAAATGGAACCACATATTTACGATTGTAGCCCTTCTCGAGACAATTTCAACGATATAGTCATGCAAGGTCATTCAAGGTTATAAACGTTAACAGGGAGGAATAATATAAATTCACTGTTAATGCTACGTAATGGGATATTTTCTTTGTTATCGAAGCAATCGTACCGAGTCAATTCAAAATGTAAACAAAGTGCTACAATCCAAAATAATCTGCTACAACAGATGCAGAAAACGATGACCAGTCACAGAAAGACAGTGTCTGAAGGTTCGCCCACTGATTGCATTATGCATTATGCGATGATCAATAGCAGCACAGGCTCCTTTTATACGGTCCAGCATGTCTCTTTTAAATTAAATAATATTTAAATATTTATAATGAATACATAAATCTGCTGCTAGGCAAGTCGTTGAACAGTTCCACAAAGTTTTTCAAGCTGCAGATATTAACATAAATTCGAGCAGAAATATCAATGTAATATAAGGAAGCGTAAACCAAAGATAACAGAGTAGGAAATGGTGCAATAATCGGAATAAGAATAGGAATAGGCAGAATATAGGTAGAGTAGTCAGGGTAGGGATGGGTGAGTCAGAGAGAGAGAGAGAGAGAGAGAGAGAGAGAGAGAGAGAGAGAGAGAGAGAGAGAGAGAGAGAGAATGCGTGGATAAGATAGTTATTTTGTGGTAATTATAGGTTATTGTAAACCGAGTCCAATTCTTGGCCGTAAGGCTGAATAAAGCAATATTATTATTATTATTATTAACACAAATTCAACATCGCCCGCTCTGCAAAATTTTTTCTATATCCTCCACTTCAAACGTCGCGTCGTCTGAAAACCCTACAAAGCGAACGTGTCTACACGAAACACTTCAGGGCTCCGAGGATCAGGAAACCAGTTCAGATCCGAACGCATGCATCGAAGCGCTCGAGCAGAGCGAGAGTAGCCTACAGGTCGGTCGGTCCGCAGCGGCGTAAAATAATTTCCCATTTCCTCGCTTTTTTTCTGGTCATTTTCCTGGCCCCAGAAACCGGCTAGCAGGAAGTGATTTCCTTCCTCTATTTTCGTAGGAGAGGAACGACGCCTGCGCGACCGAGTCCTGCGGGATCGTAAAAATGTATAGGATAAAGGAAGTGGAGGGGGGGTAGCAGGGGGAGGGTGGAGGTTAAGTCGCTTCCCTCCAGGTGCTCCACGGGTTTTCTTCGGACGATGAGAAATGTCGGTCCCTCGGGAACGGGAGACACTCCCGGAGTGGAGGATCTTTGGCTGCCGGTAAATCCTCGGACACGAGATTAAGCGGGAGGCTACGGGCTTAATTGATTTTCTAATGTACCGTATTAATGGATTGATCAGGGACGGCGACCTCGATGCTCGTCGTTGTCACGCGTTCGACCGTCGCGACGCCGGATATCGACCACCCTCCTCCACCCCCCCCCCCCCATGGAAATCGTTCGGGTGGCTGGCAGCTATCGCTTTCAGCGGCACGAAGTCGATGAACCGCGTGAAACGACGAGTAATTACCCGAAAGTAACTGCAACGGGTAACGGGTAACGGCGTCGCGTCGCGCCGCAATCGCTGTAAGCTTAATAGAGACGCGCCTCTTTCTAATCTCGCATAATGTCCTCTCTCCGCCGCGTTTTCCACCGTGGGAAATTCCAGTTAACGTCGTCTAGTCGGATATCCCGCAGAATCTGTGCTCGCCGTCTTCCTCTGCGAATATCGAGAAGGACACTTTTCTTCCGGCGTCCCCGTCGACCCCTTCGCCGTATCGAGTCCCGGGGTCGCGGCGGTCTCGCGACGAGAATTCTCCGGAGGAACTTGCGCACTCTCCTCGGGAAATCATGTTGTCTGCCCCCCCCCCCCCTACCCGGAAAAATATCGTGGACTCAGCCGGGGCGGCTGGCTTCCTCTTAAATATTACAGGAACTTCGAGCGACAACGTTTTCCCCGGCTTAATGGTAGCTTCCCGACGCCCGAACGTTTCGTACAGTTTAAATTTTCAAACTGCTTATTGTCTGCGACGACTTCCTTCCCCTCTTCCCTTTGGAAACATTTTCCCCGGCCGGTTCTTCTTACGACGGGTCTTCCTTCTTGTTTCGCGCTGAGCCACGCGTCCAAAATGGCGCGCTGCGCACGCGGTGCCATTCCGAGGCGATCGCTTTAGATACCGCTCGTAACGCGACTCGTTGCATTAGCCGGCGGGTTCGGATCGGATCGCGTCGGAGATTTCATCGCGCCGGAGATTTCCGCTCTATCCCGACGCCGACGTGTTCAAGATCGACTCGCGATTGCGCTCGACAGCGGCGCGTAAAACGGCGTGAAAAAATAATAGCGAGCCGTGGCCGCGTGCCGAGCGCGTTCCGTACTCGCCGTGTCGCGCCGCGCCGCGCCGCGTCGCGCAGCGCCGATAACGTATCTGAGAAGCATCGTGATTGATGAGCAATACGCTCGAACGTGACGACGCTACTCCGAGCGAACGGGACCCGAATCAGTTTCGGGATGAATAAGTTAATGCGTAGGTATCTCGACGGCGACAGGTAGGCCGTCTTTGAAACGCGCGCTCCACGCCAGTTATCGGCATGTCTACGTCACGATCTGTATCAGTGGGGTTGTCTATGGCTATACCGGCCGTTCGATTGCAAGCGTCGAATATTTTCAAGCGCCATATTAGACGCCAATTTATTACGAAAATAAAGAATAAGAATTTGGGACGAGATTTTTAGAACAAACTCATCCGTTCGGATTTTTGTCGCAGGTTGACTTGTAGAGTATTTGTCATACGGAGTTGAACACTTTGTGTAGCTCGTGTTAAGGGTGGGCCAAAATTTAGTCGCCATTTTTTAGGCGCTTCTGATAGTCTGACAAGAAATGTTTCGAATACACGTGAATCAGTTTTCAATAATCCGTGTTAAGTCATTACATCATTAGGAATTTGACGAAAAGTTTTATTTCAATGAAAAATCAAGGTCACCTTGAATGAAGAAGTTGATATTAAGTAATACTTTATTCAGTATCAATCATTCTATTCAGTATCAGTTTAGTATCAGTTTTCTTAGAATATTTGAATCTCCTTGAAAAAGTCGTTACCTAATAGCAATTTCTTGGTTCAAGGTCAACTCAATGTCATAGTACAGTAGGTCACCGAATTCGTCTGGAAATCTCCTTCAAATCGACAAAACAATGCGATTAGGTATACATAGTGCCCTTTTGAAGGATAATTAATTCAGGATAATCTTGACTTTTTGTTGCAACAAAACTTTTTTCCAAGTGGTACAATTTGTAGATAATTGGCAACTGATTAACTTTTCTTCGAAACATCTATTTGACAGACTGTCGGAAATGTCCTAAAAATCGTGGGGACTATATTTTAGACACCCAGTGTAGACTCCATCATGTCTAATAATCACTTTAGTCGCAACGATTGATGCTCTATTTTGTTTGTCTGCACTAAGGTTCCTAATACAAGGAATTGACATAGTCGGCAATGTGAGGCGAGTTTCCAGGTAACTCCACAAATTTCTCCACAGTTTCAGATAAGAAGAAATTTCAATGGCCTGTGGAAGTCTTCCGCCGGAAATAGGTAAGTCAAAAATCTTTTATAGACAGTACACTTCTGAAAACACGAGACCTTAAACAATCACCTTTGCGAACAGGTTATGAGACAGTTTGCTCTCGGTAGTGGTTCGCGTTCTTGTTATTACCAGTGGCGTTACTACCAGTGTGACGTAAATGTTAAGCTGCCCCAAGGTGCTGCTATGCGAACAGCCTAAATGTCAATGACCGGTGCATACCCCACTGATACCCCAGACAATTTACTTACTCTAGAAATGCATCTGTTCCACTGCGGCAAAATTCACTTAGAAGCGATTCAGTCCGAAAGGTCGTTTCAAGAGGAATACAATGACCTACTCGTGAAGGTCATTCAAGGTCATCTAAGGTCAACTGCAATAGAAAAGTTTTAAAGATATTTCTGAATATTCCGGCTAGTACAAGCGTTCGAAATGGCAGCCTAAATGTCAATGACCGGTGCAAGCTTTACTGATAC
Organism: Halictus rubicundus; assembly: GCF_050948215.1. NCBI lineage: Eukaryota > Metazoa > Arthropoda > Insecta > Hymenoptera > Halictidae > Halictus > Halictus rubicundus. The sequence goes on from NC_135151.1 coordinate 19,737,888, forward strand.
TCGTGACAATTTACAATTTACTTACTCTAGAAATGTATCTGCTCCACTAAGTCAAAATTTACTTGGAAGCAATTCGGTCCGAAAAAATTCGTCGTTTCGAGACGAATACAATGACCTACTCGTGAAGGTCATTCAAGGTCATCTACGGCCAACTGCGATAGAAAATTTTTAAAGGCACTTCTGCATGTTTTGGCTAGTACAGGTCCTCAAAATGGCAGCTTAAACATCAATAACCGGTGCAAACTCTACCGATACTATAATCCATTCACTCTAGAAATGTGTGTGCTCTATTGGTCAGTTGAAAATGTAACATTTCGCGATAACAGTCTCTCGCTTTAGGAAGAGACGCACCCTCACCAAGATACTCCGTAAAAAAAAGTAACACATTCTGTACGCAGCGAAACACAAAATCCCAGGTAACCTTTTTTCGGCAGCGCGACACGCACAGATGATAAAAGCGAATCGAACGAACGGCCAACGCCTATGCAGTTCATAAATTCTCGCCGTCGAGCGAGCATCGACGATAACAAGCTGGAATGAAGCCGAACAACGTTAAGCCCAGATCCGATCTAGGATCGCGGGGCGATAATTGAGAGGGAACTAAACTTTTCGCGGATCGATCCTCCCTCGATCCGCGCCCGGAAAAAATGGTTCCGCTCGCGTTGTTTCTTCGGCTCATCTTTTATTCAGTTTCGTTAACTGGCTCGTCGGCGCGGCCCGGTCGTAAATTAATCGTCGTCGGTCGCGACGACGTCGGCCGGGCGTTATTTATAATGTTCAAGGAATATTCTTGCGGAAACAGGACGATATAACACAGCCGCGGCTATTAAACGGCAAATTTATATCGGGGCGCAGTATGTCGCGCTCGCTCGCGCGCTCCGCACGTTGTAAGCCAGATTTAAAACTACTTATCCTGCAGATCTTTCTTCCCCGGGACGAGAGTAAATTTCAAAAGTCTGACAAATTCCAGGTCACGCCTCGGAATCGCTTTATTCGGGGGAGGATGGCGGAGTCCGCGCCGCTCCGCCGTGGAAATGGGGTGCCGCCGGGGGGTTGGTACGGCCCGAGGTGAGGGTGAACGTGGTCAGGGTGCCGGTTCCCTCGGACCGGATTTTTGCAGCACGCGCCTCGAGGGAGATAAGCTTCGCCTGTATTTGCCTAGGATGCTCGTAGGCAAGAAGCGGCAGGAGGTCAGGGGGAGGGGGATGCCGGGAAAAAGGGCTGGACATATTGCCATTGTGGCAGAACGCCAGACGGAATTTCTCCGAGGCATCCGAACGTAAATTGAATCGAGGACTGTCGCTGGGATACGCTCAAAGGATGTTTATGACTCGTCCCATGCCAAGTCCATCGGGAACTTTTCTCTGGCGGCTACAGCCTCTTAACAGACGGCCCACGGATTTATGGGACGGATAAGACTCCCCGGACCGAGTGGAAAATGTTATAAACTGATCGGAAATCAACAATTACACGGTTGTCGAATTGTTTTGCTGTAAGCAATGTTGTTGCTTCGGAAGATCGTTGGAAACATAAAATAGAAGGGGTACAATTCTATCGGGAACGGGAAAGTTGAGAAAAGATAGAGACGGGAAGGTCATTTGAAGGTCATGATTTACGACATTATGGAACTTGTCTTGACATCGAGTATTATGAAGTTCGAAATGTATGGTGCTATTTAGACAAAATGACGATGACCTGCAAAAGACCTTGGAGACAATAACGATTAGACAATTTTTTAACCCTTAGCACTCGAATGGCAACCGTAAGGCGCCACTGAAAATTGCTGTATCGTTGTTCAAAATATTTTTTACATTATTCGATTTGTTTGTATTTAATAAATTACTGAACAGTTCAGTGTTGTACAAGTATACGAGTATTGTACGAGTAAATTGTACCATTTTCGTATGTATAACATGGTAAAAAAATTTATATTGAAGGGAAATATTCTAGGTCGGAAGAAAGGTTTCGTTTTGGAGTTAAAATAGCTTCGAGTGCAAAGGGTTAATAATCAACTACAGATCCCTCTGATAGAATATTTTGGTAAGTGAAAATATTGACCTCAGGGATGACCTCTTTCAAGAAAGTCCCACATTTTTGGGACACCCTGTGTAACAAACCTGCAGGCTCCGTTAGTATTTCTGGAGCAGAAGGGTTCACAACATTTATCTTCTAAAATTGAACGTTTCATATGAAACAATATAATACGTGCATATAGCCAAAGAAAACACAATTTAGCGTGATTGTACCGCTCCAGATTTTACAGTGGTGAAAAAGATCCCATTACGCGCATTAGTGTTTCCATTTAATTAACACTTTGAACGCCAAACTAGGAACCCGAAAAATTCCATAAAATCAAAGTAAGTTATTGAATGAAATAAAAATTGCAAAAAATTAAAAGTACGATACTGAGTAATCCTCCAACTTTCTTGCATGTACAATGAATATATCAACGTAAAAATTCATTTTAAAACCTGCACAAATAATTCCGTCAGCCGCATATGGCTGACGTGGCGTTCAACGTGTTAAAGTCCGTCCCGTTTATAGTTCCTCCAACAATCTCTCATTCGTCTAATTACCGGAGTTGATCTATCATCCGGATTGAATGGTCGAATTTCACTCATTCGGGGATCGCTGATTTTGTCGATTGAAACGTATCGCGTTCATTAACGTGGGACTGTATAGCGTTTCGGGGAAGAATTGCCGGCGAAATATTAGTGGTACCCATAAATAATCAATTACTTGCAAAGAATTTGTTTTGCCTTTCGTTCTGTACCGATCGTTGAAGAGGAAACATCTTTTACAGTTTTCGGTAAAGCAACCGGTGTTCAAAATATTCTAAAAAGTGTAATTTTTCTTTACAACCCTGTAACAAAATGGCGGCGTCCGTACCTTCCGAGGATCATGATGGAGATCATATAATAAATTAAGAAATAAAAACTTGAGTTTACTACAAATTTTGTTTTAGATTTCAAAATAATTGATTACTTATGGGTCCCTCTAATATACAGGGTGGTTGGTAACTGCTGGTACAAGCGGAAAGGGGGTGATTCTACGCGAAAAAAGGAGTCGAAAATATAGAATAAAAACTTTTCGTTTGAGGCTTTGTTTTCGAGAAAATCGAATTTAAAGATCCGTCGGGTTCGCGTGCTTTAGTATGCGCAGGAAGTAGAATTGGTAGGTCATGGTCAGACGCAGCGGACAATTCCTATCGATTAACACGCGCATTGGCTGCATTTTCAAACTGAATGTTCTCGAAAACGAAGCTTCGGATGAAAAAATTTTATTCTATATTTTCGACTTCTTTTTTCGCGTAGAATCCCCCCCTTTCCGCTTGTACCGCCAGTTACCAACCACCCTGTATATTTCGCGTTACAGCGTGGATCAAAAATCGCTTGTAATTCCGAGTGAGTCACTATCAAGATCCACATTCATCGAGCACGGGATATTTTTCATCGGGCTCGGCGAGCACCGTTGCCCCGGTACGTGTGTCGAATCTGTTTCTTCAAACGGCCTGTAATTTTAGCGCAGCGTCCGAGCCGGTTGCGCCGCGCGTGTGTTTCGGTGTCCCGGGTGGGCGGCTGCGAGGATAATATATTACCGCGATAAGGAGGGCACGGATTTCTGGGGAAGTCGGAGTGTTTTCCGATAATATTATAAATTCGAGCCTGATAATTCGGGAGCTCCGTCCGCGGCGGGGTCTCCCCCCGTAACGTCGCCGAAACGAATGGGATCGAGGAACTCGATTACGGGATATCGGGGCACATCGGATATTCAATCGAGCCCCGATCACGGCCGGAACACGCGCACCGTGAAATAACGAAATCCACGAAAAATCGAAACCAGGACACGAAGTAATCGCGTGTGGTTCATTAGACTTTTATGTTCGCTCGCGGTCCGGTCACGGCCGTTCTCATTCTATTTCTTTTTTTTTTCGTTTTTTCTTTTTGACCGTTTTGCTGCTCGCAATTCCTCGATCCGATACGAGATCAATGAAATCGAACGGCGCGCCGCCTCTTACTCGACTGTTTCCGAAATTCCTCGGCCGCGCCGGTGAGGTATCGTGCAGCGAGATGCAATTTTTATTTTACGAAACGTTTGATTTCGTATTCCCGATAGGAGGGCTTTATCGGCCGTACATTTTCGCATTTTCAAGGCTTGCCAGGACGAACGCGTGGATGATTGCCAATAACGTTCGACTACGCGGCGGTGAGGGGCGGAGGGCATGGGAGAAATATAGTTTTCCTTGTAGAGTTATAGCCTCTTAATCGAACTATTTTGTCGTCACTCGATACCATGCATGCGCTATTTTCTAACTACATTTTCCCCGCCTATTGCCAGCCGGCTCCGATATAAATTTGATCGAGCGTGTTGACGTTCGAATAATTCTCGAATAAGGCGCTCCACGTTCCCGCGGACGACGCGACGACGCGACAAGCTGATCGTTTGGCGCGAGCGCGTCCCCGCTTATTGTAATTGCGATAATCGTTCTTTCATGTCCCGTTGTTGTTTCCCTTTTCTTCGTTTTGTCTCGCGCGACCGTTCGGACGTTTGATTTTATCGCAACGAGCCACGGTTGCGCACGGTCGCCTATCCACGGCCGGGAAGCGTAATTAATAGACAGACGACTTTCGCAATTCCAACGAGTCAATATTATTTCGCTGGAGTCAAACGCATCTGATGATTCCGCCGCTGACGCGTATTTTACCGGGCGGATCGTCGCTCGCCATCTTCTATTGACACAGGCTTTATTAACGCCGATGCACCTTCACGGTGAACACGCTGCCGGTTAATTAATAAGTAATATAACGCTGGCTGGCCTCCCTTGGAAACTCGCTGTACAGGGTGTCTCAGCTGAACGTCTCCTTCGTTTTTCACGGCACAATTTGAATTCATCCCGGTCCATTTTTTCTGTTTGTTTTTCGAGGTCGTTGGTATTTCTTTTTATCTGGGAAGTCTGTATTTTGCATACGTTAGAAGTCCATTATAGGTACAGATGAGAAAGTTGAAAATTGTGACCTTCACAATGTGTCTTCCGAGCAATAGCAATTTAAACAAATGTTTTTTCTACAGATTACCTAGTATACTAAACCCTCGAACATCCTAAAAAGTCTCAAGCCGTTCCCGTCCAATTTTGAAAAGTCCGGTCTTTATTGTCCACTTAATATCGTCCCCGGCCTTATTGTATCCTAGAACGCTAGCACCTGTTCGAGTCCAGAGGAACCTAGAATAATGTGTCGAAAGATACTTATCTCGGTGGCACGGGTTTCATTTATTGCAAATGCTACGAAATCGCGCTCCTGAATCGTACTTTTCATCCGTGCTTCCGATCGCGCGACGGAACAATGCGAGGGCTCGTATTGAAAGTTATATCGTCGACAGTGACGGAAACGACGTATCCCGGGAACGATTCATCCGTTTCATTTCCACGATCTCGCGGCACGGTTACGACGCGGCAGCAGTACCAACCCGACACGACGAACTGTGTCGAGTGCCACGGACGGTTTAAGCTTTTCCTTCCTGCCGCTTCTGTCTGCCGCGAGAGACTTCTATTTCCTTGGCTCCTCGGAGTCGGCCGACGGCTGCGATCGTTCCTTTCTTTTTCCCCCTTTGCGACCGTGGTGGCGCGCTTTCAAAGAAATACCGATTTGTCGAATTATTGCGCTCAAAGGAGCCGGACGGCCTGCTGTCGACTTTTATGCGCGCGACAGCCATCCCCCCACCCCAATCGTACCGACCCACCCCCTCCCCGCCCCTGTCCGTCGAACAAGGACATTCCGCTAGCGCAAAGAAGATGACGACTACTTGCAATTAATATCGCGATACTTACCCAGCAGTAAAACCTCTAATCACCCCTTGACACGGTCACTGGCGATCGCATGAAAATCCTATGAAATCAGAGTACAGTGAACTCGCGATATACAGTGTGTCACAGCTAACTTGACCACCTTGAATATCTGGCTTAGTGTTGGTAATAGAAAAAAACGTTATAGGACAATATTAACCTAACCGAAGGGGCTATATAATGATTCGGAAAAAACTTTTGTCAAGGTCATTTTTCTCTAGATATCAAGGTCATCAATTTTGTTTTAAATGGAACCATATATTTTTTTATCGCGATGTAATAGTAGGGGTGAAGACCTCTTCAATTATACAATGGCCTTCGTGTGACCTTGGGTATGAAAAATCCAGAAAGCATTACAGGTATTATCAGTGATCAATTTACTACCCTAATTGGTTTGGTGTTAATGGTACACTAAATGGTAACAAATATGACAATTTTTAAACTGAAGATTTGCCTCACCTATTGGAAGGAATACCATTAGCTCGAAGGATCGAGACGTGGTATCAGCATGACGGATGTCCGTCACATAACTCAAGAATAGCCCGTCAAATATTAGACGAAAAGTTTACTCAACGTTGGATTCGGGCGAGTTAAAAATGTTTTATGGGCTCCGTGGTCACCTGATCTAACTCCGTTAGATTTCTTTTTATGGGGAACACTTAAGAGTATTGTTTATGAACATGTTCCAACAACAGCCGAAGATATGAAGATGCGTATTAGAACCGCATGTTCCAATATTAGCAATCAAACTATTAGAAGAGATTATTTTCCGTATACAACAATGTATTGCAAACAATGGTCATCATTACGAACATTTATTGAAATAGAGTAGTTCAATCAAACCAATCGGTGTAGCAAATTAATCGCTGATAATACCTATAATGCTTTCTGGATTTTTCCTGCCCAAGGTCACACGAAGGTCATTGTATAATATGTCATTGAAGAGGTCTTCACCCCTACTATTACGTCGCGATAAAAAAAATACATAGTTCCATTTAAAAAAAAATTGATGACCTTGATATCTAGAAAACAATGACCTTGAAAAAAGTCTTTCCCGAATTATTATATTGTCCCTTCGGTTAGGTTAATATTGTCCTAAACGTTTCTTTCTATTGCTAACACTAAGCGAGATATTCAAGGTGGTCAATTTAGCTGGGACGTAAAAATTAATTAATTTAATTAAAAAATAAAATAATTGAACCTGTCTAAAATTTTCAATAATAAACCTCTGTCCACTGTCTGTTCGTGGGACACACTGTATGTCAGCAACATGGGCCTTGATGTCGTTTATTCTGCAGGAGTCACTATTCTGTCATCCTATGTCTTTGGTCACTATGCTTCGAGGTCGCCGACGAGTGTAAATACATGTGTCCTATATTTTATTAGTCAAAGCTACAGCGGCAAATGCTGTCGACGAGATCCTACTATTCGAGGCCTCTCAAGCTTGTTGGCCCCCCACGTAGTACACCCTGCGGCAGTGGGGATAATTTCGCGACATTTATCGTGCAGACCTCGGCGACATATATCGCGAATTCAATGTAATGTCTTTAACGAGACGAGAACTGGACATTCTGGATTTAGCCCGGTGATTGATTGTATAGTTTTATTACAGATTCTCGAAGTTTGACGAAGTTTGGAGAAGTTTGATCTACTTCTTCGAGAGTTCGAATCTTTTCGGACAAAGTGATGTTCGTGTGACAACTCGTTCCGAACAGGTCTGCTAACAAGATGTTGTTCTTTATCCAAGTGTTATAAGTGGCATTTAAACGCCGCGTTTCGTTCGATCAATGGGAACGGGGCAAGCAAATGGAAAGTAGTTTGTCCGGTGCACGCGCGTTTTTGCGCCTTCCGTTTATTATTCCAATTAGAATAGCCGCCGTTCTGGAATTCCGAGGAATACTGAACGACCTGAAAACGAAGCATAATTCTCCGCGGTGGATTTCAAGTTTATCGCGCCGACTCGACATTTATCGTGGAATTAGCAATGCAGAACGGGAGTCTCTTACGAATCTATATATCAAATTACGATTAGGACAATATATATATAAGCGTACCGACAAATAATATTACCGGCGACCCGATTTGAACAATTTAAATAACAATTAGTAATGAATACAGGGCCAACAAACGAACAAACGACCTATAAATGAATTTGCCCGGGAGCATATTCTATCGACACAATCTCCATATTCATGCTTGATTCAGATTCAGATTAATTCTAGCCTTTGTGGTCGTGTCACTATACTGTGAACTACTTTTTCTATTGAATATTGAACCGGCTGCGGCCGGCGCGGCGCGGCGCGGCGGATCCGTTCCGCGCGTCCTAGAGAATGTTTTGCTTCCAATCTCGACAACCGAGTGAAATGACGCGCGTATGCGAACCGGGCATCGATTCCGCAGCTTAATGTCCAGCGTTGATAATTCGATCCGTCACGAAGTATGGTTAATTACCGACCGGCTCCTCGTTTGCCGTGATTGCTGGGAAAACAATTCCATTCAGCGACGGAGGACGTCGATGAGAAAACCAACCGCGGACCGGCTACATTTCTCGCGAGCTTTTGCATAATCTCAGCAACGTGAATGGCCTCGCATCGAATACAATTTGTCCTGCGATTGATTAGAAAGTCCTTTGTGCCGCTGCCATGAAACGATCATGCCCGAAGAGATTCATCGAGAGAATTTCGATCGTAGATCGCATAATGCCGGACACAATAAGGCAACGACATCCCGGCGCGGCGCGGCGCGGCGGTCCGATGGAACCATGCCCGCAACATGGCGAACAACTTATTGGACTAAATGTCGAATAATGCTCCCGTGCCGTTCTGGCCGGCATTGTTCCGCCACCGGAAAAGCCTATTCTCATTGTGACCGATTACGTCCACGGCGATTATACGCTCGAGATATCAACTTCGAATGGACCTAGGCGGAAAGTTGGGCAAATGGCACACGCCGATTTTAATACTCGTTTAGCATGACGCAACTATCTGAAAATCACTCGACACGTGTTTTATCGCATTATTCCACTATCCGCCCTCAGGTTATTGTCATTTCCCCGCATCGTTGTATAATAGCCGTGTTGTATTTCGAGCGCTCTTTAAATAAGGGCTCTCTGTATTTTCGAATGACCTTGATATATGACACGGAAAACCACTTCGGAAAGAAGACTCATCCTCTTCGCGAATTTCGAAAAATTCATGACTATTTCGCGGATTTAACTTCCGCGTCACCGGAGTTCGTCGGTTTCCAAAAACTGGGTTATTTCGGTGAATGTGTGAAATTTGAAAAGCGGTTCGAAATCGTGAAACTGATATGATCCGTTATTTAATTAAAAACATTTTAGCTTCAATTCGCCTCGGGTACAGACTTCACCGACGACAGGTCGGCGGTTATTTTATGTTTTTCGAAATTTTATTTTCACGAAGGGAGATACTAAATAAAATATAAATTTAGAGTTTATTTTATAATTTATATTTTCCACTGATTTTAGTTAATTCAGCTCTTTTTTATCCTGTTTCGTACAGAGCTGGACAGAAAATAACTATTTAACTTTGGCCCACGATTTCGCAAAAACTGTTCCGTTTGCAACCATAATTTTCCACACGAAATAAGTGATCAATTTTCATTAACTAAGTCTATAAATATTGAATAAACCAGCTAAATTGTGAGGATTTCGCTTATTTTAGTTTGCTTTCATTAATTTGTGCTTTTATACAGTATATTTTATTTTGTTATATTTCCATGGTTCAATATGTACTAAATAAGGTAAAAGAAGTTTCAAAAAAATTTTTTAACACGTTCACGGACAGTAAAAATTTCAGTGAGCTGCAAAAATAGACAGACAATTTTTCTTGAAACTAGTTGTACTATCCGAAATCTGATTAGACATAAACAATAATAATAAGTTAATTGTCATTAGCAATGACAGTTGGTCATTACTTTGAAATGTATATTAATTACAAAATCTTAAGGTTGTATAAAATTAAATGAATAAAAATTGGCTTTAAAATTTGAATGCTATAGCATTCATGTCATTTTGCATCACTATGAAAATGAATGCTATAGCATTCACGTCCGCAAACGTGTTAATTATACTTTGCTTTTCTGTAAACTCGGAAACTGGACCAACCATCTTCTGTATAACTCCAACAGAGTGCACAGCGGCTGTCATTAATATAGCAACCATAACTTCTAATATACCCGGAATAAATTTCATTCTGAAGGATTTCTCTCGCACAAGGACATTCGCAAGAAAAATGTCGGAAATAATGGAATTTCGACTGGAACCTATTCGTCTGAAAAATATAATGGTTATTTATCATTCATAAACATGTACAGTGAATGCGAGGGCTTGGAAAAGAAACCGTGCAACATCCGAGAAAGGGAGTAAAAAGAATTCCCTTCGTATTCAAAGGAATGGACTGCGAGGTAAGACAATGACTCCAAACTTCTTCGTCCGACGTGGTGTGCGTAAGTTGTGAATGTACTTTTCTTTCAAAGAGCAGAGGAAGTTCTACCACAATGTAACATAAAATATTCACAGCACATGCCGGTTCTATTTAATGTAGAACCACCATTTCGTCGGATATAATTTAAAACATGTACTGCGTAACGTGGCCATACGTAGAGCCCACTGTAGAATGATTTTCCAAATGGCGGCCGAATGCTGACGTAGCTACAATTTATAATTCCATTTTCAGACTTTAAACATATGTTTCACTGGGACACCGGCATCCGTGTTCAGGGATTATTTCTAAAAATTGCAAATTTTTGCAATTCTCGTCTTGAAAACTAATTGTCAGCAAATAAAAGAATAATCTTCTAAAAAGTAGAAGTATTAAGCCTCTTTCCGTAATAATTTACTGCAGAAACTTGTTTTATCTCAATTATTCTTTTCAGCAAATAAAAGAATAATCTTCCAAAAAATAGAAGTACTAAGCCTTTTTCCGTAATAATTTACTGCAGAAACTTGTTTTATCTCAATTATTCTTGTCTTGAAAACTAATCGTCAAATAAAAGAATAATCTTCTAAAAAATAGAAGTACAAAGCCTTTTTCCGTAATAATTTACTGCAGAAACTTGTATTATCTCAATTATTCTTGTCTTAAAGACTAACGTCAGCAAATAAAAGAATAATCTTCCAAAAAATAGAAGTACTAAGCCTTCTTCGTAATAATTTACTGCAGAAACTTGTTTTATCTCAATTATTCTTGTCTTAAAGACTAAATGTCAGCAAATAAAAGAATAATCTTCCAAAAAATAGAAGTACTAAGCCTTTTTCCGTAATAATTTACTGCAGAAACTTGTTTTATCTCAATTATTCTTGTCTTAAAGACTAATGTCAGCAAATAAAAGAATAATCTTCTAAAAAATAGAAGTACTAAGCCTTTTTCCGTAATAATTTACTGCAGAAACTTGTTTTATCTCAATTATTCTTGTCTTGAAAACTAATCGTGAAATAAAAGAATAATCTTCTAAAAAATAGAAGTACTAAGCCTTTTTCCGTAATAATTTACTGCAGAAACTTGTTTTATCTCAATTATTCTTGTCTTAAAGACTAATGTCAGCAAATAAAAGAATAATCTTCCAAAAAATAGAAGTACTAAGCCTTTTTCCGTAATAATTTACTGCAGAAACTTGTTTTATCTCAATTATTCTTGTCTTGAAAACTAATCGTGAAATAAAAGAATAATCTTCTAAAAAATAGAAGTACTAAGCCTTCTTCGTAATAATTTACTGCAGAAACTTGTTTTATCTCAATTATTCTTGTCTTGAAAACTAATCGTCAAATAAAAGAAAAATCTTCCAAAAAATAGAATTGCTAAGCCTTCTTCGTAATAATTTACTGCAGAAACTTGTATTATCTCAATTATTCTTGTCTTAAAGACTAATGTCAGCAAATAAAAGAATAATCTTCCAAAAAATAGAAGTGCTAAGCCATTTTCGTAATAATTTGCTGCAGAAACTTGTTTTATCTCAATTATTCTTGTCTTAAAGACTAATGTCAGCAAATAAAAGAATAATCTTCCAAAAAATAGAAGTACTAAGCCTTCTTCGTAATAATTTACTGCAGAAACTTGTTTTATCTCAATTATTCTTGTCTTAAAGACTAAATGTCAGCAAATAAAAGAATAATCTTCCAAAAAATAGAAGTACAAAGCCTTTTTCCGTAATAATTTACTGCAGAAACTTGTATTATCTCAATTATTCTTGTCTTAAAGACTAATGTCAGCAAATAAAAGAATAATCTTCCAAAAAATAGAAGTGCTAAGCCATTTTCGTAATAATTTGCTGCAGAAACTTGTTTTATCTCAATTATTCTTGTCTTAAAGACTAATGTCAGCAAATAAAAGAATAATCTTCCAAAAAATAGAAGTACTAAGCCTTTTTCCGTAATAATTTACTGCAGAAACTTGTTTTATCTCAATTATTCTTGTCTTGAAAACTAATCGTGAAATAAAAGAATAATCTTCTAAAAAATAGAAGTACTAAGCCTTCTTCGTAATAATTTACTGCAGAAACTTGTTTTATCTCAATTATTCTTGTCTTGAAAACTAATCGTCAAATAAAAGAAAAATCTTCCAAAAAATAGAATTGCTAAGCCTTCTTCGTAATAATTTACTGCAGAAACTTGTTTTATCTCAACTATTCTTGTCTGGAAAACTAATTGTCAAATAAAAGAATAATCTTCCAAAAAGTAGAAGTGCTAAGCCTTCTTCATAATAATTTACTGCAGAAACTTGTTTTATCTGAATTATCGATCCAAAAAATTCTCTTACTTCCAATTCCTTCTTTTCCAACATTCCTATTAAACTATCGCCCCTCCCTTTATATTTTAATTGAACGTGGCACGCGTTGCTCGAGATCTCAGTCGAGAACTTTTCGGAGGGAGTGAAATAAGAATAGAGAGAGAGAGAGAGAGAGAGAGAGAGAGCCCGACGCAGATCGTCCGTAACTACTAGCTCGAACATGTCTGACCATGGTCGGATTATTCTACTTCGAACGACACTTCGAAACTCGAATTTCCAAGTCGTCCAGACTGTTCACCTAACCGGTCGGCTAGAATGGTGTGCTCGTCAACGCCAGCTTTCGCTTCGAATCTCAGTTTCTATACTCGTCCCGGGAGATATCGAACATTCCGAAAATCAAGAATATAAGCACCGGAAATCCTTGTTCGCAACGTCTTACCTTCCACGCTCCAGAAGATCTTCCTTACGGATGGTTCTCCGGCAATTCCGCGGAGCCCAGCTAGCCACTAACTCATGATATACAGCGACTGGCATAGTCGAGGTTGGTCCCTAAGTCTTCGGCAAATCTCTCAGAAGTGTGCGGATGAACCCATGTCTCGTGATTCGAGGCACTGCCTTTGTTGCGGACCGAGGTTGCCAGACTCCTGTCGCAAAGACACTTCCGCCGTACTCCTCGGTGGATCGTGATCTAGGCTTCTGGGACTGTTGCGTCTATAGTGTTTCCAGCGTCTGTAACAATTTCGATACTTATTACTGGATGTTTATGCAATTTTCAATTTTTCTAGGCGAACTCTAGGAAAGCGGAGAGAAATAAAATTTTCAGTGACACCTTTGCAGATCGGAGATAAATCAAAATCGTACTAAATTCTGTGGAATTTTATATTATTGTACTTTTTCAACATTTTCAGAAGCCATAAATGCGTCAAGATACTACTTATAACTGTCTTATAACGGTGTACTTGTAACTGTTTGTGCAATATTGTTAGCTTGTTAAGATCAATTTGTTTCTTGTTATTTTACATTAATTAATGCAAAATAGTCACTTTTAGTGCTCCGTGAACCTAGTGTTAAAATCTTTGTCAATTTTTGATGCGTCTTGAAAAAAGAAACAAAATAGAAAGTCTGCCTTGAAATTCTATACAGAACATTGTACAAACTGAACAAATATAGGGTAAGGGACCCAATTACTGTACCTATATTAATTACACTTATTTTTGAAGCACAATCAACATTAAAAAAGAGATATTAAATTTTTTTATTAAAATCAGTTAATATGATATATCTTTTTTAATATTCATTATGCTTCAAAAACAAGTATAATTAACATAGGCGCAGTAATTGGTACCACCGCGTTTGGTCCCTTACCCTAATGTTCCTGTTAACCAGTTAGCTGTTGCGACCTCTTCGAAAAATGTGTACCCAAAGTGCGTCGCAAAAATTAAACGACGACGAGTATTCTCGTCAAGCACGGAGTATGAGTGGCTGTTATAATGTCGAATTAAGTAATATGGAATATATCTTGATGTTTACAATACATCTTGACGATTGAAGTTTGCGAACACCTATATTTTAGTTTTCACTAAACTTGCAATTTAACACTTTCACTGCCAAACCAGGAACCTCAAAAATTCCATAAAATCAAAGTAAGTTAATTAATGAAATAAAAATTGAAAAAATCAAATGTGCGATATTGAGTAGTCCTCCAAGTTTGGTACAATGAATATATTAACGTAAAAATTCATTTTAAAACCTGGACAAATAATTCCGTCCTCCATATATGGGTGACATGGCGTTCGACGTGTTAAGCAGCAAATTGTAACTACTTTTTACGCATAACGAGTATACTCGTCATAGCACAGAATGTTGGCATTTCTTCATGACGAGTATACTCGTCAAAAACAGCGGTTAAGTACGTCCTTATCCCCGTTTAACGATCGCCATGGTCGCGTGAACGGGAGATCAATCAGCATGCCGATGTTGTCCGATCAGTGTTCGAAACAACTGTGTTCACGGTGAGGGCTAATCGCGGGACAAGGGACGAATGCGAAAGTTTGACGGATGAAGCGAAGAGGGAAACGAATCGGGCGTGGAGGAGGCAGGAGAGTTGGCCTTATCGTTAAGGGCTGCGATAGGGTAGCTGGGAAGACGGAGGGTAGCCCGGGACTTATTCTCATCGGAGCAGTTAAGGCCGGTGCGGTTCGAGCGAGGCTCGGGGAGTGGATTTGATAAATGCCGTGACATCACGAGAGCAATTATCCCTGCTACACTCTATTTGCAGTTCCCTTGCTCTTTTATCTATCGCGGTGGTGGGCTCAGCCTCGCCTCCTTTCCATCAACGTCCGCCGAGCCGAACATTTCCTTTCCCAAGTCTCGTCGTCGAATTCCCGCGTGTACTGCCAATAAACAAAAAAAAAAACAAAAAAAAAGAAAAACAAATCATCGAATCTGAAAATTCTCGTTCGTCCGTGATTTATCGATAGACGGTTGTCGAGCGGATTCCGCGAGAAAGCGTGCCGAGGACAATACCGAAATCCGGGATAATTGAAAGGGAAAACAACTAATGAAACTCATTGTACGTATCGACGATAACGTAATACAGTGGAGAGAGCTTTCAGGATCAGAGCTGATAGGGAGAACTACGAGTTCTTTGATCGGCGCCGTTGCAAAGCTTCCGTGTTAATGAATTCTTTTGCCGCCGCGCCGGACGACCTTTTCTCTCGTTACTTCCGACCGTTCTCTGTCCCGATATTCGCCAATTAATAAGCGTCTCGGGCGCCGGTGTTAACGGATTCTCCTTTGTGTGTCGGTCGAATAAAAATGGGGAATGAAGAAGAAGAAGAAGAGGAGAGAAATAATAAAATAAAATACACGGGCTAGGAAAAATGGAAAGAAAAACGTGGATCGCGGGGAGGATCAAAGCCCCGAGGGATCCTGCAATTCGATATCGTAATGCCAGAAATTCGAGCGGTTATATCGAAGGCTCCGGCTTTTGTTAAGGATCACCGTTATTCCCGAGCCCGAGGGAAGAACGAGAAGCGTGGTTCCCTGAAATTCGCACCACCCTCGGTTGCGTGCGTGATTCGGCGGTCGCGTGATTCCCGGCCGTTATCGAAATTCCGAGGAATTCTTCCGGGCGCGATGCGAAAGAGAGCCCCTTACGAGCGAGCGAACCGCGTGCAACCGCCATCGCTGATTTTCTGCGTGCGTGTGCGACGCGTCCCCCGCCATTAGACAGAGACGGGAACTTCCGGGAAAAGTAATTTTCCTAATATACACGTGTTCCGTTGACGCTGTTATCTGCTTATCATTGCATTAAAAAACGCGAGCAGGAAACCGAGCGACAAACAACGAACTGCCGTGCCGAGCTGTTTCAGATTAACGCGCAGCGCCAGACAAATTAACCCCATGACTGTAATAGACTAGTAACGGAGGTCCTGCGAAATAATAAAACTAACTGAATGCTTGAATAATCAGAATTGTAATCAGAGAATTGTAGAATTAAGGTTCATTCTGTCCGCCCGGTTTCTTTCCTCGGATTTTCTTATGCTGTTTTCAATTAAACCGTCCATTTTCCATCCCCCGTTGCGGTTTCCTCGCTTCCATTATTTTATAGGAGTTATAGTCTTATAAGTTTATATTTAGAAAAAATTCATTGCTGCTCTAAAACGTTCACGACGGGGCGTTTACCACCGTATGGTCGTTGCCACGATCGTATCGCGGCCCCATCGTGAACGTGTTAAAATAAAATTTCAGTTCTTGAAAATTGTAGTGGACATTGTATGGATCGTTGTTCAGACATAGATTATTATTTAAATTTTCTTTCGTTCGTCACTGTATACAGGGTGGTCTTTGTGTGTTGTGTAGATCCACTTGTAACCGATTACTGTAGCTCAGGGTTCTGTACTGCAGTAATTTCTGATTCTGCTCATCGATATTTTACTAATACATTGTATTCGTAATCGCTCGATTTCCGCACGAGCCCGAAATCCGCTTCGAAATACAGCGGGGAGCAAAATTGAACGAACGAGACCATCGTTTTCAAAAAAACATGATTTACGTGTTCATTGAGACAAAGTCTCAACAATCTCATGGAGCACGTGATTTTATAATTTAGTTTAGATTGAGAAACGAATTAATATTTCAGCTCTGGTATATTTAGTATTTATAATAGTTACAGTGTTACACCCCTGATTCGATTTTGCACCACTCCAAAAAGCTAACAAAAATATAAAGCTCTGGATGTGCGATCTGAATCAGTGTTGCCAGATCAAGACTTGTCCCCCCCCCCCACTCTAATTTCCCCCTCTATCGCGCCATTCCCCACGGCCCGGTCACGTGACACGTCTCTGTAGCGCATACTCCGGTACTGGCAGAGTGGGGGTATCTCTTTCCCCTCGATTCGTGCTCCCTCCCCTCATCTGGCGACACTGAATAGATACTACTCTAGTCTAAGATACTAAACAGAACTGCTCAGAGTGCTTAACACAATGGATCGAGTTTCGCAAAATATTAGAAGAAAAATATCTATTTCATTGAAAGAGGGAATGTCAATAAATAGTTAAGAAGATTTGAATTCAAAAACATTCTAATCATCCGCGGAGTTTTGGAGGTGGACCAAAATTTTTTTAACGATCGCAGGTAAAGAATAGTAGTTAAATGTATTTAAACAGCGGAGGTAAATTTAACGAATGAAACGGAACATGAATGTTTGTTTGACAATTAGAAAAGAAATGCGAATGAGTCATTGGTTCTGTCTCGAAAGCCTAAATGTGCATGTTGAGTCTGAATTAAATTACCTCATACAGGCAAGACTAAACATTTTGACGTGAGCTGAACTAGAGCACCTATGTATACATGTGTATGAACATACAATAATAATCTCACTATCGTGATATCCGAGTACTCGGATTACTCATTATAACTCGATATCCGAATCGAATTCCGGATCTGACTATCCGGATGTCCATAGTCTGACGCGAGTATCCGTTTCTCGTGTAACAACAATGGAAACAAATGATATCTGTGACTATTAAAATTAACTATTCGCTTTGTGGGGCTGGGCTATTTAGTGTGTAAATAGATGGTCTTGAAGTACAAATATATATATTTTTTCATTTTAATTTTTCCCATTATTTATTGGACATTACGGTATTATATACAGTTGTATGTTTACACTAAGATAATGATTTTCTCTTTCTCGAATGTATTGTATGTCTTTTGCACTGTACACACAGATACGGCTTTGGACCGTACAGATATTCAATTGCGAGTCCAGACTCGAATATCCATAAATCCGAGCAAAGCCCTAAGCCCCATTAAACCGTATTCTCCCCTAGAATAAGAAAGAATAAAAATGCCCGTTGGCATGTGATATTCTTCCTTGCAGTAATTACAATTGTCAAAATTGATTTTACATAGAAAAGAACGATGCACGAGATACATCCTTTATTCGATCAAATTATTAGCTTAAATTCCATTAAATAACAAGTTTATTTAATAGAGATACGATACATATCAAAATTGTCGACATATACGTACCAACAGGAACTCGACACAAACATTAAATGAAACAACAAATATAAAAAGGCGATATTCGTAGAAAAACAAAGTTATTTTGATACGATTTTTATACCTTTGTGTAGCATTTCCGTCGCTTCCCAAAACTACTTTGATCTCTCATTCGAATTCATATTTGCACAAGTTGTTGAACTAAAAAGGTAAGCGCAATTTAACAAAAAAAAAATTCGACTGTTCTTTTTATGATTTTTACTTTAATTGGGAAAATATTCTGCGTTAAAAATGTGTTACGAACGGTTTAAAACTCACGCGCTATTTTATACTTCGCATGAGAGTATAATGAAACGGAATTAAATTAAACATCGTTAGAAGATGGAAGATAGTCACCACGGTAGAAGGGGAAATTAGAGTGGGGGAATAAGTCTTGATCTGGCAACACTGATGTCACGTGACCCGACCGGGGCAGAAGCGTGGGGAATATCGCGGTAGAGGAGGAAATTATAGTGGGGGGACAAGTTTTGATCTGGCAACACTGCTGTCACGTGACCGATCTGGGGCAGAAACGTGGGGAATAGCGCGGTAGAGGGGGAAATTAGAGTGGGGGAATAAGTCTTGATCTGGCAACACTGATGTCACGTGACCCGACCGGGGCAGAAGCGTGGGGAATATCGCGGTAGAGGAGGAAATTATAGTGGGGGGACAAGTTTTGATCTGGCAACACTGCTGTCACGTGACCGATCTGGGGCAGAAACGTGGGGAATAGCGCGGTAGAGGGGGAAATTATAGTGGGGGGACAGGTCTCGGTCTGGCAACACTGCTGTCACGTGACCGGATCGGGGCGGAAGCGTGGGGAATAGCGCGGTAGAGGAGGAAATTATAGTGGGGGGACAAGTTTTGATCTGGCAACACTGCTGTCACGTGACCGATCTGGGGCAGAAACGTGGGGAATAGCGCGGTAGAGGGGGAAATTATAGTGGGGGGACAGGTCTCGGTCTGGCAACACTGCTGTCACGTGACCGGATCGGGGCGGAAGCGTGGGGAATATCGCGGTAGAGGGGGAAATTATAGTGGGGGGACAAGTTTTGATCTGGCAACACTGCTGTCACGTGACCGATCTGGGGCAGAAACGTGGGGAATAGCGCGGTAGAGGGGGAAATTATAGTGGGGGGACAGGTCTCGGTCTGGCAACACTGCTGTCACGTGACCGGATCGGGGCGGAAGCGTGGGGAATATCGCGGTAGAGGGGGAAATTATAGTGGGGGGACAAGCTTTGATCTGGCAACACTGCTGTCACGTGACGGGATCGGGGCGGAAGCGTGGGGAATAGCGCGGTAGAGGGGGAAATTAGAGTGGGGGAACAAGTCTCGATTTGGCAACTCTGGTGTCACGTGAGTTTTATGAAATATTGTCCAGCGATTTGCAGCTGGAAGCTCCTATATTGTATTTCGAATAATGTGTTGCATTTTGAAAATGAGTTATTCCGATTGTGAACTAGCTGGCATGCATCTTGCGTATGGACTTGTTGTGCAATATTGTAAGAGCTAGACAACCGGCGGCTTCGATCACTTCGTAGCAATACATTGGGAAGTTTTAATGGAATTATTCGAAAGGAAATGGAATTATTCTATTTCATCCATTTTATTCAAAGTTCCGAAGCAATTAGTAATAGAAGTCCTGGCGTCTATCGAGTGTTAAGTAGTTAAATTAGTGGACACTCCGATTACGTGGCTCGTTTCTTCGCCCGGGTTAAACGACCGCAGCGCTCCGCCTTCGTATTTTCATTTCGTCCCGCCTTTCACGAAAGTATTTCTTATTAAGCGCGCCGCCAACCGCTGTTACTCCCTTTCCGTATACATTATTAACCATGTTCCTCCGGTTTACCTTTCTTGCTTTCCCTCTTCTCTAAACGTGCCGCTGCACCACCCGTGCACGGGAAAACCCGAGTTCTTTCGGCGTTGTCGCGAAATCGAGATTTAAATACACTATTCTTCCCCTCCATCCCCCCCCCCCCGCGTTTATACCACTAACAGAGAATTTAAAAAGCTGTTCCATTGTAACGAAGAACGATTTACTTTTGCGAACGTTACAGCAGATCTGGCCGACAAATGAAAAATCTTTCTCAAAGTATTTCGCTCCGCTACGAAACGGAGATTACTTAGACTCTGTTCGATAATTATAAACCCGTTTTAATGAAATTATTAGATGACTGCGAAAGTTCGTTCCCGATTCGAAAATCGCAAGGAACCACATTTTAATATAACGGATTTATTAACCAATTATACAGGGTGATTCGGGGGACTGGGACGGGTCGTGTTTAAGTAAAAATAAAACAAAATGGTAGATGAAAATATCCATAACCTTACTTTATGTAGATGCACAGTTGCATTTTATTCTTCAATGGATTTTCGTAGGGTAATGGATTAAGAAATATTTTTATTTAATGCAGTAAATTTTTGTTTAGTTTAGCACCACCGTAATTAAATTAGCGAAATTTAAAAATTTCAATGCTTACGCATATTCGCAGTACAGAGACGTTTCTAGTATCAGGTAGAACGAAACCGCGGTGATACAAAACAAACACGGAATGTTAAATATGTCCTGCGATGTATGAGAACAATACATCTCTGTTCTGTAACACATTGTAGTACCCGACACCAAATTGCCACTTCCATCACTCCGTATTTTTGCAAGTACGTATACATGTATGTGCGCGACTGCATGTCGTAGCGGGCGAGGATTACTATAATCTGTGATCCACGTTACATGTATCAAAACCGCGTTGACCTCTGCAAGCGTACTCTAAACGTGAAGACGCAACTGGAACGTCACGTGACAAAAAGTCCTCAAATAATTTCGTTTTTCAAAAAAGTAAATAAAAATACTAAAAACAATTTAATAATGACAAAAATAATAGTTTCTCATAAAGTTTCTCATAAACTCATAAAGTCTAAAGTTAAAAAACCATACGAACTATTCTAGTAAAATCTCTGTCACCAAAGGAAGGATAAATTATAATATACGTAATATTTTTCAATATTGTAGTTTGTAACTCGCTAACGATGTTCACGTGTCTGCCATAAGTGCACGAAGTTCCGCAGCGGAGTTTTCAAGAAAAATATGGGACGTGATGTATTATACGGTATTATATTAATACCCTGTACGACGTTATAATAGGATTATCTGTACTTGTTAGTGAAAATGACGCATCGCGAGGGAAATAATTGCGAATGGACGACAACAACATTCCATGGATCCAGAATAACATATTCCTTAACGCGTTGTTAATGTTCATGTAAATTCTCATTCCCGCACGACTCGAAATGAAATTTCAAACGTAATAGTAAATATCGCATTCAATAAATAAATTCCACTTTTCCCGTATGTACATTGAAAGACCGGTCTCAAAGGAGAACGAACTTATTTAAAATGAAAAATGCATTATTGCCGTTCTGTGTCGGACGCGAACGGTGACTGGCTTCGAACTCTTCGTGATCAAACGTTAGCCTGATCGCCTGTGCTTTTACGTTTTCTGTCAGTAGAGGGAGAATCGTTGATTGGACAGTTAGCCGTTCTGTGACCTCGATTTACGACGATAACCTCACTTCATATTATTCTTGACGAACCATGTTTTCCAAGACCTTGTTTTTTACAAGTTAACGATATGAGTCCACTGAATTGGTAACCTACTGAATTTGTAAACTCGTATGAATGTTAATCACTTGAATTAAAATGACACCTCGATGACGTCACTTCGGACGCAAAACTTATTTTCGTTATTTTTCTCTAAGATATTTTTCTACGATTTAACAGGTGGGAAACTGAAGACCCAATTTTTCCTAAACAAAAATGCTGGGAGCACAAACCTCTCTAAAAACTTAAAAAAATTCGAGGATTGATTATACGCGTGTACAACAAAATAGTGTATGTGCCATTTAAAATAGAGGAACGACTACCAGAACCGCTCAAAATGATTAAAAAACGGAAGGCCCGTCCACTCGACTCCCGTTGCAATTTACGTGGAGCAAAGGTTTCTTTCGCACAAAGATCCCGCAGTCTAGTTATTAAATTGTCGAGCGCCGTAAACTGCGAACGCACAAGGATCGCCGATCGAGTTGGCAATATCGTTGAGCTGACTCCCGAGTATCGCGAATAGTATGGAGAAATTGAAAAGGATTTTATTCGATATAGAAGACACGCTATAACTCTCGGGGTTCGCTCATTGATATCGGTACGGCCATCGGTTAACAATCGGTTGGACGCGGGTGCACAGATGCACGGGCCGGCTTATCGTTCGATTCGTATCCATAAACACCACTCTTAACCGCTTTATCTTCCGGGCCGGTGCACGTATAATGCCTCCGACACCGGGAATCGCCGGCGATCGTAAATGTCCTCGTAAAAAGCTCGATGTGCACACAGCAACTCTCCGGTCGCCGTCGCTGCGGCAGAAAAGCACTTCGGCCCATTTTTCCCCAACCCCCACCTCCCTCCTCTTTTTCTTTTTTTTTTTTTTTTGCCCGCCCTGTTCCCGCGGGCCGTGGGTGGTTTGATCGGGCCGCAGCATGACTGAAAGGTACAACGCGGCTTCGCCGGCCGCCGTCGACCTTGTTATCCTTTGCTTTCAGGACCGCGAATTAACGGCGGATCCGATTATACGAGTCATTTACGGGCCCGGGCGAGTCCGGCGTCGACGCTCGCCGGGAAACCGGAGCGAAGCGGTTCCGAGAGGAGCGCGCGGTGGCTCCGAACGGCGGCGGCCATTTCCCAGTCGTTCGAAATAGGAGGTCGCCTTTCGAATATTATCATTCGAATATAGCCCCCGAACTCCATTATCTGCTGCGGTGCAACTACTCGAAACTCAGCGCGCCATTAAACTATGGGGTCAATTTGTCCGGAACGTGTACAGCCCCCGGAACTACGTCCGCCGCGCCGCCTCCGAGCCGCGAGGATGGGAAAGAGGCGCAGAGAGAGAGAGAGAGAAAGAGAGATGCACTGGTTTCATGCACGGAATTACACTTGTTCTCCATTAATTTGATGCGAGATCGATAATGCACCGTTCGCATTGTCCGTCGCGGTGACGCCGCTCCCGGCGAACCACCAACGAAAAATCCGCGTGAAATTCTTACTCGACTCGGTTTTAATTGGCATCATTTCGCGGATCGACGCCAGATCATTTCGGCTACTGAATTTGTGGGGTCTGACGCGACGCAGAGTCATAATCGATCCTTCGTGCCATTCGATGGAGTTTTCTTCGCGCAATATCAGGTTAGAAAAATAAAAAGAAAATTAAACGATTTTTTTTTTTCTTTGTAAGAAAATTTTCATTCTTAGGTTTAGGGCTAATGAAGGTCAATACTTTTTTTACTCAGAATTCGACATTCTTCCATATTTTGGTACAAAAAATATAGTATTTCATTGAAAAAAACAGAGTCCACCTTCAAATCTCCGAAACACTTCAACCTGTGAAAAAAATAAATACGGAAGTTATATAGGTGTGCAAGTTGCGTGGACCACCCTGTATATTGTTAATATTATCTAACATAAACTGTTATGTTTTGTTTACCACGTTCACCGTATAATTATTATCACCTGATCTTTATCATTCAATTGAAAAATAGGTTGTATTATCACGTTTTATGTAAAACTAGCGAAGTGTGTTCACACTTTTGCTCGTCACTGTATATCGAGAGCTCACCGTAGCGTCGCCCGTCCACGATAGAAGCAATAGCAATCGCGTTGAGGTAAAAGCAGTTGACGCAGAGTCATAATCGATCCTTTGTGCCATTCGATATAACCCCCAAGGATAACCCTTCGTAACCTAAAGTTTCAAATCGGTACCCGAAACTAAAAATTGAACACGGAAAGTTGAAACTAAAAGCTAAAATATCTATAGGAAAAATTTCACAGCGATGACCTTGACAACACATTTCAAGGTCATTCGAATCGGGACCGACTCCCTCATAATTACCATCGATTTTCGAAAAATTACTGACTTTATACTGAACTGACCATGTTTATGTTATTGTATAATAGTTTATATTTTTATCAGATTTTTCAGAATCAAAATCTCCGAGTGATCGAAAAAATGCGCGTTTCTCATTGAAGTTTCGGAGACACCTGTAACACGTAATTGTCCACGGCGAAGGATTTTTTTTTCCCGCGACAGGTGCAGTTTCAATTTCGAGTGAACAAGTCGTTTGATATTGTTGCGTAAATAGAATATTTTTAAGCTTCCCTCTGGCGCGGCAGAATTGTTGAAAATCCAATTAACTCTTGGACGACGAGCATTGTTGTACCTATATAATGGACGATGTTTGAGACCATTCGCTGCTTTATTTGCGAATTTTGCAAACGTATTTTTGGGAGGTTCTTCTTACAGGCACGTTAATATTCCTATTGTTCCGAATGCAGCAGTTATTTGTTTAATTGTTTCGCTGGAAACCGAGCAGTTGTAGGACGATTTTGATATTTTGGGTCGGAATACACCCGGACTTCGGTATCCGAGGGTTCGTAGGCTTTCGGTGGAGAAAGTGTTGAGTGGTTTTGTGACGGTATTTTTCAAATAAAATAGAATGATAAAATAGTCCACGAATGAGGGGAGCACCTGATTAACACTAGGTTTACGGAGCATTAAAAGTGAGTATTTTACATTACTTTATAAGAATAAGAAGAATCTGTCTATCCAAGTTTTCAGCCATTTTGTAAATAATATATATCTAAGGAAATGAGTTTGTTGAGTAATTCCACGTAGATGGATCTTCACAATCTAAATAATTAAAAATATTAGAACCCATCATTTTGACGGGTCCCGTCAACCTAGTGTTAAAATATTGCATAATTCGGTGTAATAAAAATGAATCGCTAACAACATTAATTTTTAATTGTAGGCATGGAATTGTGTCGCCTAAATGCGGTAGAATTAATAATGCTCTCTCGGCATTGTGTGCCGAAAAATGCGTGCGCGCAAAGGACGTTCTGCAGCAAATTTTGCGCAACTGTTACTCGACTAATTGCGATTATTCGCGGACGAATGCCGGATGAACGGATTTCGCATGAGCGTGCGTATGCACACGATTCTTTGCGCGATCACGATGGGAATGAAATTTGAAAAATGTCTCAAAACTCGCTCGTTGTGTAACCTTGCGCGATGTCTATCGATTGTTCGTATTTTCTATTTAGGTTAATCGCTTTAAATTTACATGATACGATGATATGATAATACTACAGTATCTATTTGGAGTATTAACGTAATGCAAATCGATAGGATATAATAGGTGTTGGTGAACAGGGGGGATGGTGAATAATAGATAACACTATATCGGCGTCAGGGCATAGAAACGTTTCGCACATGTGTCATTCGAATTCAGCCTAATCATGCCAATTTTCACAAAGCATTTTCCCGGAATGGAGGCTTTGCGTGAACCTCATTTTACTCTTAATTGTTAAAAACTCTGTTACGGAAGAGAGAACATTTTGCACTTTGTTATCCTCTGTCGGATGAATTAAAAACTTGTGGAACTTTCTGCGGGAATGGCAACTAAATGTCCAGCAATGGACATTATTACTTTACACACCAGAGATTATGCTCTCATATTATTTTTCTTTTTCTTTTTAATGTGGCCTTCAGATCTGAATATTTTTAATTAACACCCGGAATGCTATGCGCTCTTTCAAAATCGGCAAAGTTAAAACTTTATGCGAAACTCGTGTAAATTATATAGGAACTCCGTCGAGGGTTTCCCATGGCTCGCAAAAATAGCGACTTAATTCAATTCAACTTGCATTCCCCTCCCGTGAAATGTTTATCATACGCGTAAATGAAAATTACATCCGGCGGCGTTAATGCCATTGCTTTTTAACCGGCTTAAACGATCCAATTTCCGAATCGTTTTCATTTTTAAAGATCGGGAACACGGAAAAGCGCCGGCCGGCGACACACTTTGCGGTTTTCACGAAGTTACGCGAAATCCCGTAACCTCCTGGCCGCTTGTCCAACTTCCGCCGGTTTTATGTGCTCGTCCTGTACTTCTTGCGCGGCGCATTTTCGGTCCCCACTTTGCCGAACAATAAATAAAGTTCCGTTACACATACGGCGAATATAAATCAGAGCGCGCTTCAAACAATGCGAGAGCGAAATAACAGAAACATATACTGGATATCAAAATATGAGGCGAGCCGCCATAATTGGCACACACATAATACATATTCTATTAATGTAATTGAACGGAGCAACAATAACATAGCGAAAGTTACGCGCAAATATCGTGTACCGCATTTTGTAGATTCGATAAACAGTTATAAAATCTCAGTTTACAATGAACAATAATGTTCGGATACCAAACCGGCGGTACCTTATGAAACACGAACTCGCAATATTCGAGTATTATATTTTATATTCATGTTATGATTAACTTATATTATTGGTTTCTATCCTTTTGCGCAATGGTCAATGAAATTTATTTTATATGCGGATACGTTGTAAACATGAATAGTCCAATAACTTTCATCAAACGGTAAACTGTTAATTTCACGTTTCCTCAATTTTCTGTAGTTTTTATTCTACATGATATTGATTTCTATGTTGAACACGCAAGGTGACAAACATTAAACTCTACTGTATGATTGCTATAAGGAATTTTCTAGTTGACAAATTCAACTTGTTCCTCGTCCTGGTTTCCATGAAATAAGACATATGGAGTTTAGAATTTGCATAAATATCCGCAGTCTAGAAATCAACTTTAAAATATTCAGTAATAGTCACAGACGTCGTTCCCGAAGGTTTATTCTTTTACCATTAGGTTCACGGGACCTGAGAAAATGACTTCTTAATTCATAAAAATCATAATTCTTAAGTCACAATTATCGAAATTGCTGGATCCACGAATCAGAAATTACTAAAAAAATTTATTCCCTTGGGAACACAGTGAATTCTCGATATATGTCAACGACAAGGGCCTTGCCTCGTCAAGTATCGTCCAGGAGACATACTCGAGCCGTGTTATGTTTACCGAGGCCTCTCGAGCTTCGTGGCCCCACGCGGGGTACACCCCACGATAGTGGGGATAACTCCGCGACGTTTATCATCGAGGCCTCGGCGACATATACAGAAAAATCACAGTATATTGCAAAAGAAATGGCTAAAAATTTGGATGGACACATTTTCCTAATTTTTATAAACTAATGTAGCCATATTCGGTGCCCCGTAAACCTAGTGTTAAACGTTCCGGCGTCTCCAAGGTCAGACGTTCAGTAGACAGCGACAAAATATTTTTCCAGTGACAGAATATTTTTCCAGTGCCAAAATCAGGGACACGACGATCGACAACCGATTCGGCCGGCGGAAGGGATCCATAAATCCTCGGGACGGCGGGCACCTCGCGACCGTGGCGCGTGCCTAATTACCGCCGTCGTCCATTTTTCGCCGGCGCTGGAACAATCGCAGAAGAAGCAAGGAACGGTATCAAGCCCTCGTTAAGTGACGGCCCGGCGAGGATGTCGTCGGTAAAACGGCGATCAATCACGATTTTCCGGGGGTGTTTGCCAGTCGGCGCATGCATACGCGTCCTGGATCAGGGACGAATGGGGTCGTTGAACCGTTTCTTCGGATCTGCGTCCAAAAATGCACAGGAATCGGGGAGGAACGACGGAGTCGTAACGAGAAACGTAACGCAGACGACAAGAGCGGGGGAAGTGGGGCGGGGGGGGATGGTGCGGAGCGAAAGGGGTGTGTGCCGAAGAAAACGGGTACGAGGGTGGGGTGCGGAAAGACGAGGGAGGGGAAAGGCGAGCACAATGCTCGGGCTGGGGAAACTGCGGTGACAAACAGTGGACTGCAGTCGGAACGGAGACGCGTGGAAAGCGAAAGAGAGCGCGTGCTACCGTCGGGGGGAAAGGGGAAGGGGTGGTCGCGAGGGGTAGCGGACGAGAGAGAGAAAGAGAGAGAGAGAGAGAGAGAGACAGTCGAGGATGAATATATATCGCGATGGGACTCTTCTCCGAGCAGGAATTACTCTTCTCTCGTCTATTCTTTCCACGCGGTTATTATGGTAGCCGAGCTATTCTTGGATAAAGAGAAAGATAGCAGAGGTTGGAAGGAAAAAAGGGGAGGGAGAGCAGCGCGAGAGATGCTGGTAGTTTGAAACAAAAAAGAACGCCGTTCGGAAAGCGGACGGAAGCTTTCACAGTCGGGCGGGTTCGCTCGACTTCTCCGTTCTGATCGAATCGATTCGCCTCTTCTGCGATGATAACGTCGATGCTCGCGTCAAAACCCGACCAGATAGTCCAAGCGGGTTCGTAGAGTTTCCCGTTAATTTGCGCCACTCGGTCGCCGGCATATCCGTTAAATACTTCCGCGTAGGAAAAGTTTCGCTAGCGTGCAGCGCCGCGGTCATCGAGCAATTTTCTTCCCCCCTCTCGGTTTCCCCCTTTCTTCTTTTTCTTTTTTCGTCTCTTTAATTTGGTCGGGGAACGAGTTGGCGCGGACGAGAACGCGCGAGAATAATTAATTTTCCCTGATACACCGATCGCCGCGTCGCGTCGACACACAGCGGCGGGATTTTTTCGACGGATGCTCCGAACGGGACGCTCGGCCCGGGATAATGAACTGCTTGGAATCTATTTACTCCGGTGTTTTCGTTCCGCTTTTATTTCATCTTTTTTTTTTTTTTTGAGCCCGCACAATGCGCCAACCGGGTATAATGCGGGTCCCCGGCAGCGAGTTCTTCCGTGGCGTCGCGACGCTGCCGTTTCCGAACTGGCGCATCGATTTGCCGCTTGTTTCGAGGAGACGCCGGAACGGATAAAACCGGGAACTTTTGATTTCTTCCATTTCAGAGTTTGTCGCATCTCGAACAGATCCTTCGCCCGCCGCTTCCGTCTTCGCTCGGCACCCTTCTCGCCCCGCGAGTTATTAAAATCCTCCTGCGACGCGCGACGCGACGCGGCTCGGCTCCGCGCGGAGCAGAGCCGGAGCAGAACCGGCAGCCGCTGCGAGCGCAACTTTTTCAATTCTCGCTACTTGAAACTTTTCGAAACTGCGCGGCGGCGGCTGGGGGCCGGCCAAGAGCCAGGCAACCAGCAACATTTTTTTCGAAACATTCGAAAAACGAAATTTCCCCACGGCGAATTCTCTGCGATGAACTGACGCGAAATTATCGAGGTACTTCCGGTGTCGCCCGGTTACGAACAATGGCGGGACGAACTGGCCCCCGCTAATCGTGTCACCGGAGAAAATGGAAAGGGAGAAATGTTCTCCGTTGGTCGCCGGAGCGGCGACACGATCCTACGCCCATGCTAAATCCATGATTTACTCCCGGCGAGCGAGTTCAAAGGGAAGAAGGGTCTCCTCGGAGCGTAGGAGAAACTTTCGCCACCACCTTGGGACGTCTCGAGTGCATCTCGTCCCTAGCCTCTGCTTCTGAATTTAACATCGAAGCTGCGCCAATACGCTCCGACTCTGCCCTTCGCGTGATAAAAGTTGATCGTTCATCGGGCTACACGGAACGACGGATATATGGGGTTCTGATGAAGGCTCTATGGCACTTCTGCAAATCGTGTAAGTCAGCTTCGCCCGCCATTTCAATTTACAGTGACTCCCGCTAATGTTCGAACGCTCCTACAAATCGTACAACTTTGTTAACCCTTTCCGCTCGGCGCTGTTTTCATTGTAAAACTAAATTTTTCTTCCGTCTTAGAATATTTTCATTGTATTCGTACGAAACTGATCCGATTTACTCATATAACATTTAAACGTTTAGTAATCTATTGTTAAAAATTTTGTAATGCAACAAATATTTTGTAATATATTTTGTAATTTCTTTGGAATAATGCCACAACTTCTAGTGGTGCTTCAGAGTCACCACTCGAGTGCAAAGGGTTAACCCTTTGCGCTCGAAGCTGTTTTAACTCCAAACATTTCTTCCGACCTAGGATATTTCCCTTCTATAGATTTTTCTTCTTCGTGCTATACGTACGAAAATGGTGCAATTTACTCGTTCAATACTGAAGTTCTTAGTAATCTATTGAATACAAACAAAATGTAGAAAATATAAAATGAAATATAATGTACAATAATATATTATTATTTTTATATATATTGTAAAAGATATTTTGAATAATGATGCAGCAATTTTTGGTGGCGCCTTACGGTCGCCATTCGAGTGCTGAGGATTAACATTGAACCATACGACTTGGATTTTACTTAAAAAGTTAGCACAATTGGTTTGCTGCGTATAAGGAAAAAAATTTGTTACAAAAATTGCAATTGGTCGAAATTGCAGAGAGTGTACTAAAAGTTGTATTTTGCAACTTTTTTACGTGGCCTTACATCGAAAATTTAGAAAGTACGATTTGTTGATCTGTATGAATTATATTCTGAGAATTTCATCAAAATCGGTCAACGTTGCAATGAAACAGTGGTAATTGTTATTTCATTCGCGTGATTGCTGAGACTTAAAATACCTTTCGATAATATCTTTTTTTTTAGTTTGGATCTCGTTCGCATATTGGCTGGTTGGGTGTGATAAATATTTGACGAATTGATTTTGCGAGGCGATATCGAACGAAAATTAAGAGTGACAAGATCGCAATTTCGACTTTTGTGTATAAATTATTATTGGTTAAAGCCCACCAGCCGATCCTCTGTTTCTGTTCCTCGCACGATAGCCCCGTTATTCGCGTTTATTCCGACTTAATTTATGCATGTCATTATTGGTGGATCAGATACGTTTAATCGTTAATAACTTGGAAATCAAGTCGATGCAAATATTAATATTATTGATTTGGTCTTATTATATCTCGTGGGACCATTCCCTAGAATATTTATTACAATTATCCAACTCCTTGTACATAATTTGTCGGCAGTATTTTATTCTAATTTATTACCATAGTTAAAGGTGCACAAGTTCGGTCGCACTGTAGTGATTTCTCGATATATGTCAACAACACATAGAGCCGTGTTATGTTTACAATCGGTCTCTCGAGCTTCGTGGTCCCTCACAGGGCATACTCCACGGTGGAGGGGATAATTCCGCGACATTTATCATCCAGGTCTTGGCGACATACATACAGAAATCACTGTATCTTCTACATTTACTCCTGTTTGTCATTATTGCGTCTTTCCATGACGAGCTAACTCGTCTGTGAACTCGACAGCGAGTCTTCGCACGTCATTCGAACCGTAAAATTATGATTACAGCAATCTCAAGAAATTACGCAACAATTTCACCCACACCAGGCACGAGCAGGAACAAATGCTAGACGCCTGGCACGTCATTAACGAACACACTATCTCCTTACGTATAAGAAGACAACACTTATCTCATAGAAACTTCAGTGTATATTATTACGTGGCCCTGTTCAAAGCCGAAGTTCATATATCACATGCTTCATCATCGGTATTATGAGAACCCTGAAGAAACCCATAGATTCCTCGTGCACGTTGTACTACGAAATTTAAGCGGCTATCCTCAGAAAATGGAGTACACTCTCGTGAAACTTGTAGCAAGAAACTTCCAGGGGGTCGCGGGACTCCCTTTAAAACATTTAACCCGACCCGACCTGACCCGACCCGGCCCGACCCGACGTCCACGTGTAACTCGGCCGACGATCGCTGACCAACAACGCAATCCTGCTCGGACACTCCCGAAATTAGATCGCAATAAATAATCGAGTTCCCGTTGTCGCGTCGGCGAAATCCGAGGCGAGTTTGTCGCGGGGAGGGGGGGGGGGGGAAAGCAGTCAGGCCGCGAGAAACTTCTTAACTGCGCCATTGTAACTAACTTGCTACCGGGTAGCGTCTCCCGAACTTAACCGATGAATAACTACAAAATAATCGGCTTGAATATTCATGGCTGGTGCTCGGCCCGCGTCACGCGCCCGGTGTCGTCGGATTATTTGTTTCCATCCCTTGCGCCCTCCCACCCCCCACCCCCCTCGTCCTTTGTTGGCGTCCTCGCACGGAATTCTCGGCCCGCGCGAGCATATATTAAAGATGCGCGTTATCTCTTCGGGCGACTACCGGGCCACCCGGTATTATCTGCCGCGGAACACACCGGGCGTTTTCTGTAATCCGAATGAGCTGTAATGGGCCGGCTAACCCGGGGGTGGGAGGGGGTTCGCTCCCTGCGACACCGGCGAATTTTATTCACGGACCTCGCCCCGCCTTCATTACATTCTATAAATAATCTAAGTTCGCCGGCCGGGCGAGGTGTTCGCGATGGAAATTAATTAGGGCTTTTAATGGAAATTCGTGGCGCCAGGACGCCCCGGCCTGATGACCTCGTAATTTTCGTCCTTACAGTCGACCCTTTCACGTCCGATTGAATATTATCGCGGCCTCCGAAGGTGTTACGAGTTTCAAAGGGTTAAGCAATCGGAAGATACAGCTTGCGGAACTTGTTACGGCTAAGTGACGCAATTTCCGTGCCACCAATGATTTGTCTCACGCGGAAATAGACGCGAATCGGGTAAATTTCTATTTTATTTCCGTATTGCTGACTGAGACCTGTTGAATCGTTTTCGAGAATTAACAGGAGCACCGTGTGCGATTGTAAATAGACCGCGGAGCTTTGTGCAAAATAAACATTCGCGTGAGACGCGAAAGCTACAGAGACAATCATTTCTTTCCTTTCTGGCACTAACCACAAAAAATTCAGAATCGTTCAGAATTTCTTTATTCGAGTAAAGAAAATTAACAGCACACGGGGAATTAATTCATTAAATCATTTCAGAAATTAATAGCACACGTGTTCGGTAAGCTTTAGTCACGAAGCGAATTGGTACGTTTTAATCCGAAACCTTGGAATTAAGGCTAGGTTTCCGATAAATAAAGTGTTTTGTGCACAGTGTAAACGAGGATATTTACAAATAAGATCACCCGACTATAAAATAATTTTAAGCCAAGAAACACAGTGATTTCTCTGTATATGTCGGCAAGGTCTGCGTGATAAACGTCGCGGAGTAATCCCGCCTACCCGCAACGCCCTTCTTAAAATTTCCTGAAAATTTTCTTCGCGTAATATCAGGTTAGAAAAATAAAAAGAAAATTAAATGATTGTATTTTTCTTTGTAAGAAAATTTTCAGGAAATAAAGTGAAATTACTCGGTAATTATTAGGTTTAGGGCTAACGAAGGTCAATACTTTTTTACTCAGAATTCGACATTCTTCCATATTTTCGTACAAAAAATATAGTATTTCATTTAAAAAAACAGAGTCCACCTTCAAATCTCCGAAACACTTCAATCTGTAAAAAAAAAATAAATACGGAAGTTATATAGGTGTGCAAGTTGCGTGGACCACCCTGTACATTGTTAATATTATCTAACATAAACTGTTATGTTTTGTTTATCACATTCCCCGTATAATTATTATCACCTAATCTTAATCGTTCAATTGAAAAACAGGTTGTATTATCACGTTTTATGTAAAACTAGCGAAGTGTGTTCACACTTTTGCTCGTCATATAATATCGAGGACTCACTGTAGCGTCGCCCGTCCACGATAGTGAGCAATAGCAATCGCGTTGAGGTAAAAGCAGTTGACGGTAAAAAATTCACTGGGCCGTTATCGTCCAACGTATCTCGGGTCACGGGACTGGAGCGAAACATTTCCGGCAGATACATTTTCATTCGCCGGTCTAATTCGGCCCGTCCGCGAGTCTAATTACGAATTTACCAGGGCAGGAAAGGGTAATTTGTAGACTGGATTAGCCGGCGTCTTTTCTCACGGCTTGGAAGACTTTCGGTTAAAGATCGTGGCCCGACGTGGAGGAACGTAATTCACCTGAACGCTCCTCGTACTTTACAAGGGTTAACGAAAGAGGCCGTGGTAATTGCAAAAATCACGAGAAGATTTATCTCGAAGGTTCGGTCTGGTTCCCTGAAATTTTTTTTTTAATCCTCTCCCGCGCGCAGTTAACGTCGTGCTCTTTTTATTATTCGAATCGCTTCGATCTGACGATTAAATTCGACGCTGCAACACCCGGTGAAGTAACTTTATTTGTATAAGCACGGGCTATTGCACCGTACAACCATTACATTTCCACAGCTCAAATATTTTAAGTAAATAGCACTTGTTTGTGATCCAACCCGGTTGAATTTGCTCGGATTTATTCGCAAATATTGTTCGCAGAATGTGCAATAATAAAACGTCTGATTCGCGATAGGCGCCTAGCCACGGTTAATACCGATAACACGCGAATTAAAAGAGTTTCTGTTGGTCCCCCCGAGGGTGTTCTCAGAATCGTTATGATTTTAACAACGTTTCCCTTATCTTGATGCTGCGCTAATAGCGTTTTATTATATATTTGTTATGTGAGTACGCGGTTTTTTAATTTTTGTTTTTTAATAAATTTCATTCATTTAGTTTCTCCACGTTCTTATCATGTTCAGAGTAACAGAAGAATTGTGGGATATTAAATTTGTAATACTTGTATTATCGAGTTCGGTGAAACGTGCTACAAACGCATAAACATTCGCAGTTTAGTAATTACGAGAAACTGTAGAACAAAACTCGCGTGGATTATGAAATGTTTCGTTCTCGCGAGATCGTGTTGTACAATTTAAAATTACAGAGTGAAAAGCTTCGTTGTCATTTTCATTATAATTTATCCTACTTACAATA
Organism: Halictus rubicundus; assembly: GCF_050948215.1. Taxonomy (NCBI): domain Eukaryota; kingdom Metazoa; phylum Arthropoda; class Insecta; order Hymenoptera; family Halictidae; genus Halictus; species Halictus rubicundus. The sequence continues at coordinate 19,772,614 of NC_135151.1, forward strand.
GGTTATTTACCGTTGCAACTGGAAATTCGTTTTATCCTAATTTCGAACGCTTGTCCGTATACGAAATTTATTCTACACTACCTGTAAGACAATATTTGTGAACATTTATGGAATACTATCATTTCCATGAACACGACTGAGAATATTATTCATCATCACAGTATTTATATTAATATATACCTCGACATCGGTGTGGAGTGCAAAGTATATTAACAAAGATTTAATGTTGATTCCAAGTAAAAGTGATTCCAACAATGTACTTTAATTTTATCGAAATGTTGTAATTTAATCGAAAAGTGTAAAAAATTTTGTTCTCAGTACTCGTACTGTACTTTCTACAAAATTTAGTGTAGCTTGCAACTGAATTATCTTTCATTTGCTGTTCAGTTTAAAAATATTTTTGAATAATTTTATCATTTTATCATTTTTTCACTGTAATAATAAACTGTTTTAAACACTTCATAAACAGTGTTGATCAGAAGTATTGTGACAGTATTATTTTTACAGTACAAATATTTTTATGTTAATTTTTCAAAATATATCCATTTTATACATCCTAGTACACTGTGTAACAAAAAATAGTAGCGTAAATTTTGTATCAAAAGTAATAAGAAAACTTTGTTTGTTAAGCGCCGTATCGGAACATTTTGAATAATTTGTATCGCATTTATTTATAAATAAAATACGCGGTCATTGTCTCTCAATATTTCCTCTTTTTTCATAACTATTCGGAACCACATTCTCGGCAACCGTTTGATTTCTGAATTATGCCTCTGACATAACACTTTGAATAAAAGTATAAATTAAAACAAAAAATGAACCGAATTCTTTTCACTATTTCAATTTTCGAACAGCCTCAAAAATAATGAAATACGGATTCAACGATTTACGAAAGAAAATACGCGAGTATTGTTTATTACTTTGTTCTGTGTGTTCAATGTGTTATCCTACTGGAACAATACATCTGCCGGACATTAAATAGATTCGTGTCTATCTGTATACTCGATACGCTCATCCAAACATTGCCAATGCGTTTCTTCACATTTACGATCGTTGTTAAAACATCTGCGGAACAGCTAAACATGAATTTATATTACGCGTAAACAAGTGTATTGAGAGATCGTAAAAGCTCGGAAGATATGATCTTCGGATGACCTTGACCCGCGCTTATACGCGATACCTCTTGAAGTTGTAGTGCGATAAGTTTCTCCGGTCTTTGCGTCTCCAGAAATAACAAAATTATTAGCAATAATAAAATTCGAGCGAGAGATTGCGCATTTCGCGCGTGCAAGCGTCAGAAATAAATTAATTTTTCATCGGAATTTTCGCGAGAAAAATATATAAATCCCATTCAATGCCGATATTTTCTGCACCGTCGGATCCGGTTACAGGCTAGTTTTTTGTCACAGTTAAATATTAACTTGAACCGGATTCGATTCGGAAAATTCCGGACAGCAGCGTGCGAGGACGAAAGTACCGGTCGGTACATAGAAGCTTAACCAAGCAATCAATGTAAAACATTTCCGATCGAGTCGACCCCGGCCGGCTGGGACCACAAAGATTTCAGATCGTCGCTCATTGTTTCCCTCCTGCGAACATCGGATTCCGTTCCGAGGCGGGGATTACGTATTCCCGTGCGAAGAGTAAATAATACCGCAAGAGATCGGCGGGGAATTCGACGGAGGGATTCTCCGGGGCGGGCCTCAATTTGCGAATTCGGTCTCAATCGAGGATGATGGGCAGCTTACCTGAAAGTGCTATGCTCGCATGTCGATGATTGGATCCCGGGATCCCTTACGAATCCGTCGAGCTTTTCTCGAAGCGGCTGGTTTCCCCGCTTGCTATCCCGCCAGGCTGCAACAGAAGAGGCCCGTTTCGAGCGCGCGGCAGCCAAATAGGCGGGTGCGATAACGTGCTGAAAAATACCGGTAATTGGAGCACCATAATCGCATTATCCGATTGAAATGTTTGCTCCTGGGGCAACGGCGTTTCGCAGCGGCGCGGCGGTCGCGAAATGAATTGAGCGTTGATTAATTAATATTTCGTTCCATTTGTACGAGTTTCCATTAAAATCGAGACTCCGTCGTAGTCGCGAATAAAACGGCGAACGATATTTGAAAAAAAAAAAATCGAAAGGACGAAAAAATAACGTTCTCCGACCTCGCGGTGCTCCCCGCCGCACTCGTGACTGCCGCGGAGCGACAACAATGCCCGATATAGCGAGGGAGAGATGAATTAATTGTGTTTTGTAGCAGTCGCCCGGCCGCCGCTAATAATTTAGCGATATTGCGCGTGGCAGTGATCCGCTAATAAACGAAACAATGTTACGAACGGGAACGTGGCTCCGCGGTGTAATGAATTTCGACGGCGGGAAACGCGCCCGTGTCGCCACAGCACCGGAATTGCTTCGAGTACCGGTTAAACGTAGCTATTAACTTTGTTAGAAACGGATCAAAAAAAAAAAAAAAGTAAAAACGCCTGACACGGCGCTGAAAAAGATCGATATCGCATCAAAATATGTAGTAATTGAAGAAAAGGCAGAGCAAATGTACAAAGGGAACGGTGTGCAGCAGTTGTTCGAATTCGGACAAAATGGCCGGTCAGTTTCAGTATCGTGAATCATGGTACGGCCACAGTTAAAGGGATTTAATTGCTCAATAACACACGTGCAATTTTATACACAGGTATGCGCAACAAGAGATACCGTCGTGGGCCTGTGACCTTGAATGACCTTGGGTAATTATACTCACCGAATTGTCGATTAAAGGAACTATCGTTGTGGGTGTTTGAAGAAGGGTGGTTCTATTTTAAAAATTTAGGTGATCTGGATATCTCTAAAAAGAAATGACAAAAACAATCATTTTTATGGAATCATGCGAATCCCATGAAACCATTTAACCCATTCCATAAAAATGGCGCAATTTACTCGTACTGAAATGTTTAGCAATTTATTAAATACAAACAATAATGTAAGAAATACTTTGAACAATGTTAGAGCAATTTTAAGTGGCGCCTTACCATTCGACATTCGAGTACTAAGGGTTAACTTTGTCCTCAAGACATTTAATGTATCTTTATTTTTCTTTGTCTTTCGTTATTCGTGCAAAATTACACATGCGTCATCGAGAAACTAAGTGGGGGTGTAATTTTCTCGGTGAATGAGTTGAAAGTTTCGAATCGCATGGGTGTTGAGTGGTCTTTGGTCTAATCGTTTGGACGAGTTAAGGGTAGGAGACACGCAATAAAATAGATAAATATTATTTAAGGCTACAACGGGGCGCGACACCCTATAAACACTTTACACTCACCCCATGTGCCCCAACTAGTTCGGAAACCATAAAAAAAGTTCACTCGACGGAGCCGATGATTCATCCCTTGTTTCACCCCAAACGGCCAGACAAGGGTGTAATGCCCCTGAATCATTCAGGTTGTTGTCGAGCTCGGAAAGCATGAGTGAACTTGAATGTGTCATACGACTAATATTTATAAAAGTCCTTAGTAGACTGCGGATTTTGTACGTTCATAATAAAAATAAAGGGATGAAATGCAAATCTGTAGAAAATATTAGAAGAATTTAAGAACATTGCATTGTTTTAGAATTGTTAAAAGTTATAAACGAAAATATACGTTTTTATTTAACTTTGCTTTTCACAGTTGATCGACACACTTTTCATTTCACACGAAAATTCCATATTTTGAATCTTCTTGCTGTCGCCGAGTTTTGAAAAATAGATTTTCGAATAAACTATTTGTTTTATTTGTTCAACACTAACCGTACCACGTCCGGTCAAATGGCAGATTTGATTTTTTCCCATTAGTGCTTTAAACATTTGACGCTCCAACGATTATTCATATTAAAATACGTACTTCTATGCGTGTTCAATTTAAAAAGAATTTTTTTTAAACAGTAAACAAGTTAGTCGTGAACATAAACGACCCAGTATGTTGGTTAAATAAATTTCTTTATTCAAGCACATATTAGAAAGATTGCGGCAAATCAAAATAAATTCAGTGTTGGAATTTTTTTAAAATAATGCATCGCCGTTTATAATCGGTACGGTCAATGTTAAAGTAGCTTGAAGATTGTTAGAAAGTTTATCAGGAGATATATTTCACTGTATTTCGCAAAATTGACTAGCGAAAAAACGCTACAAATAAATGAGAACACGTGCTTCAATATTAATGAATGCATATTATCGACTTTTTGATATGGAATTTATATGCACATTTCATTATACTTTAATATTGCAGTTTAATGGTCACGTACGTGAGTACCAGTTCGTTCTAAATCATTTCAAAAATTTTCATTCTTCGTCGTTTCTACTCCATTGAAATATAATTAACTAGTGTAAAAATATGAACAACTAAAAGCTGAAATCGTTTCTGTTCTTTGAAAGACTGTCCTTAACAAAAATTGAACTGCGTTAGAAACTGCTCCTCATATTTCGATAAAAAAAAAACAAAATAACCTTGCAACATTTCTTTGAAAAATTTGTTTCTACAACAAACAACTAACAAACAACAATTTATTTACAGACAGCGTTAATTCGTCTAGAACTTCATTCTTTTCTGAAAGATGGCAGTATATTCTTTTGGCACCAAACCAATACGAACGAACCATTTTGGATCATAGTGTCGTAAGTCCGCCTTACGCTCTTTTGTTTTCAACCTCTTTTATCTGAAAAAAAGGGGATATGCCATATCTATTGAATTACATCTCACTTATTCATCACCCCTTTTTTTTAACTCAATTAAAACCGCCGAAGATGTACGAGTTCGTGGACCTCTTTCCGATGACGAAACGGGAGGATGTAATAAATAATTCTGCTTCCATTAAACACAATATACATTTTTGAACAAGAAACTAATAAAAAAATTACATTTCGTTAAAATATTAGTGAACTCATTACCCTCGCTACTAAAAATGTTTAGAAACACATCGGCAGAAGTCAATCTTAATTACACAATTCGCTTGTAGGTTCTATAAAACTCTGTTTCTGTTTAATTTTCACATACAAACATTTTTCACAGTTTCCCGAATCTATACATGCGTTTTCGCAACCGCATGGACCTTTTTCATAACAACGAATGCCAAAAATTATTATCCTCGAAATACCATGCGAGTGACTTACACCACTACTACTCTCAGCCCGCGACGTATACCAACACAATGGCGAGATGCAATTTTAATACCCGTCCCGCTCTTGTATTAATAAACAATGATATTGGGCAGTTTAAAGCTTAACACTAAACCTACCAAGCATTAACAGTATCTGGTAAATATTGCCTCATAGAAATGGCGACCCCAAATTTATTGAGATTGCCCGTAATTTTTCATATAATAATTTTTATAACAATAAAAATGAATTTTTATAATTTCAATAATTGTAAAGTATAAAACCGGTCATTTGACCGTGGTAGGTTTAGTGTTAACAGTTTGACTGCCAAACTAGGAACCTCAAAAGTTCCATAAAATCAAAGCAAGTTATTTAGTGAAATAAAAATTGAACAAAATTAAACATATGATATCGAGTAGTCCTCCAACTTTCTTGCATTTCACAGATCCTAATTAAATTCGCTACAATGACTATGTTAACGTGAAAATTCATTTTAAAATCTGGACAAATAATTCCGTCGCCCACAAAGTAGAAAACCGTACGATAAACGAACCCTATAATCACAGAACCGGAAGGGAAAGCGAAATTAATCTGGAATCGAATGCAAGTCAGCGAGAGGATCGATCGGCGGCGACATAGTCGCGATATCAGTTCAATTACGGAAATAAACGTGGGCGTACGAACGGTATCACGTACCCATGGAATGCCGAAGAAAATGGAAATAGATCGTTGGCCTCGATCAACGATTCGCTTCGCGGGACATGCGGTTCGAGTCCCGAATGGCAAGAAGCCATTCTTCGGGTTTGACCTAAATCACGGGAGAACTAGGCGCGGCGTCGGCGTCGGCGTCGGCGTTGGTGGCAGCGAACGATGGAGCAGTCGGCCTGCCGTCTACTGGAAAACAAACCAGCGATAGAGAGAGTGAGAGAGAGAGAGAGAGAGGGAGCAGGTCGAGCGTAACGGTGGACAGGGTGCAGCGATTTATCGTGCATCAAAACCGATTAGCGATCCTAATCCGTTTCTCCGTTTCAGATCGCGGAAGCGCCGCTGAGTGCAGTCGGATCGTTAATCAACCGCTCGTCCGGACCAGTGGATCTCATCCCGCGTTCGTCTTCCGTCGATCCGGCGCGGCGCGACGCGACGCTGTGCGGCGTCGCGTCGGCTGTGCGAAATGCGAATGCGAATGGCCACGAGCAGGAACCTCTCTGGCTAGAGGTTAACCGTTTATCAAGCGGTCGACCGACGATACGCCTCGCCGACGCGTCGCGGCGCGCCGGAAGCATTTGTGGGACTTCTTAGACGCTATCGACCATAAAACCTCCGGCAGCCGCCACAGTGGTCCCAATCGATGAATTAGACGGAAAAAGTTAAACATCAAAGGTAACGAAAAACACGTATCGGTGAATTTTTTGTGTGCTATATATCCCACAGAGACACAACGTGACCTCTGGCATTAGTTTCATTAACAATGAAGCAAACGACGAACGCAAATATCGCGTCGCGACGCATCATTGTTTTACGTTACTCGATCGCTTGTATCTGAAAACGTGTGTTCTGGTTACCCGGTGTTATACATACTTTTATATTCACAACAATACGAATTCCACAGTTGAAGGTAAATATAAAGCTACGAATTTATTTCAATTTAATGGCTCATATTATTGTTTCTACTTCGGGATATCTTGATGTACATGGTCTTCGTTTCTTTCGTAAGCTATTCCACGTGTTGTGGAGTGCAGAACCCAAGTTACTAAATGTTACTAATTGAAACAATTTTTGGGCGATAGTAACATTCTTATACTTGATGTAAATTCGAAAATTGTTTGCCTTCAGTTGCCATTTTCTGAGAAATAATTTTTTTTTTGTAGACAGAGTGCGTGGTACAACTCGGCGGCACATGGTTATTCACCTGAAGGAATTAGGCGTTGTGCAGTCGACTATGACCAAGAATCGTCATATGCTCGTAAATTATTTAGAAAATAAGCTGAAAAGTACAGGAGCTGCAAATTTTTCAGGTGGAAGTGTCAAAAAATATGTATGTAATTTCGCATCGACTTCATTATGGCCCCGTTCAATGTAGAATGAACAAATTTATAAATAACGGTATTGTGCCGAACAGAGAGAGAGAGAAAATGATTTTACTATTTTTTCCTCCTAAATCGTCGATTGGCACTGCGAGCCGCCCGCCCCGTTGGAAACTTGAATCGAATGGACAGCGGAGAAACAGGACGCAACGCGATTCGTTCGCGTTAATTAGACCCGTTCTTCTCGGAACGGTCCTCTCGAAATCGCCGCGAAGATTTACGCGGGACCGAGCTGCAACGGGAAGCGGTCCACCGAAGAGCGAAAGAGAAAGTCGGCCGTCGAAGAAAACGAGTTTTTGTCCGCAAACGGCAACCTGTTGAAAAGCGTAAACGCGGAATTCATCTTCAAACTCGTCCACTATGCCGACCCTCCTTCCATCCGTCCCTCGTTGCTGAGAGATTGCTTCGAAGTATTTAGATAACCGTCGAAATTCGCGAACGTCGACGGCTCCTGTCGCGGACATCTCTTCCCTTTGCGGAGAACAACGCGCGAGATATGCGGCCCGGATCTTGGCAATGACAGAACGCAGGTAAACGGAGAAGTTACGGCTTCGTTCGGGATCCTAATTATCGAGCAACTTGGCTCGCGCTCGTCGATCACCCGCGAAATTACGCTGCGACGCGCAGTGGGCAATTTGGACGAAATCGGATTCGAAGTCAAAGAACTTTCGATTGAAATGAGGTAGAGCGACGAAATTTTGTTAAAATTAAAACTGGAACTTTGTAGAATATGGGAAAAATTAGGGCGATTATGGTACGAACGTTTTTTAACCGTGAGGAAATTCGTTAAACTTGCACAATTTCAAGATAATTGTGGTTTTTCCAATACCACGCGCGGAAAAAATTTTGTATAACATGCTAAACATCATTTTCCATTTCTCAAAATTTGTCTGGGACCTCAGGATTTTGCAAAATATAGATTTTTGTGACAAAAACTAATGAAATCATTTTTTCGTTGATATGATTTGGTAACACACTAGTTTGAAGGTATATCGTATTCTCATAAATAAAACGCAAATAGAAATAATAATAATGAAGTATTTGGACGTTTTGAGTTACTTACGAAACATGAAGCACTTCGCATCTCATCACTTGACGTATCGCTGTCATTGGCACTTTCTGCAGAGTGTGTGTGGCTGTAATGTAGTATAAATTAGATATCTATTTTGTCCATAATTATATTTTCATTTACAGAGGAAGTAAGGTAAGTATTTAATTTTTTTAACTCACGCATTTTCATCAACGAAATTTCTAACTTTCCTTCTTTGGTGCAACTTTAATCGAACTTTTACTAATATGAGTGAAATTTGTCGGGTCCGTTAAGTACACCGCTCGATTAAAAACGTCTAGGATTCTATTCTTTCGGCTATTTTGTCGTGAGTTTAAGTATCATATTTTTAGATTCTAACTGAGCTTCTAACTGAGACTTGCATAATACTTCGCTCTTTTCCAATTATCTCGTATCTCAAGTACGTGTTCGAGTAAGTTTCTTATTCATCAATAATTTCCACATAGGAACAAGCATTTTAGAATATCGGATTTAAGAAAGAAGAATATTAACCAGTTTAACCACTTTAACCAGTTAACTGTGGAATTTAATTTTAGAAATCTTAATAGTTAAATAGGAATTTAATAGCTAAAGACTATTATAAATTTTTAGGGAAACAGGAAAGCAAAATGAGAAAGAATTACATTTTTATTCGATAAGAAATTAACAATTCATTAACGTTAACCGCACCGCAATAGAATTTTGGATGACGTGTATACACGTCAAACGCGCTTAACTGGTTAAAAATAAAATAAACTGTTTACTATTTTCTATTTCAAATACTATTTTGCCCAGCACTGGCTCGGGCACATTTTATTCGGGCACGAATAAAAAGGATACATAGCAAATTGTGGGTACAATGAATAATAAATTAGACATTTTTTATCGTATTCTTTCACGTCTGAATAATTTAGGGTGTTCCCGGGAGTAGAACCGTAATAATATTCAAGGTGATGACCTTGACAACGTATCACCTATCTGTAAATATTTACCACCAGTTTAAATCTACACATCCCCCACTCATTCTACGATTGTCGAATGCCAATTGTAGATTCACTTATGAATCATTCTTTAACTGGACGAAACATTAACGAACCAGCAAGCAACGAAATATAATACATACGTTATTTTCATATTTTAATCAATAAGTAATTCTGTCGAAGCCACAGTAATCATTTCTGCGTTATTTGTTTCTCCAGTCGGGGAAATTAATTGCACATCAAACGCCATATTTTTCGAAACAAATTGTCACTTATCTAACAGGCGAAACGAAATTAGCGCATCGTGTACAGAAATAGTGGATGGATAGACTGGGAATTTTTAAGCAGAGCAAAATGTTTTTAAGTCAATCATAAAACAAAAATTAGAAACCTCAAAAATTCCATAAAATCAAAGTAAATTATTCAATGAAATAAAAATTGAAAATATATTAAAAGTTCTTGCATTTTACAGATCCTAAGAAAATTTGGTACAGTGAATACGTTAACGTAAAAATTCATTTTAAAACCTGGATAAATAATTCCGTCACCCGCGTATGGGTGACATGGCGATCAATGTGTTAAATAAAACGGAACTTTTTATTTTAGTATATTTAATCAGTTGGAAATAATGTACCAATGCTTTTAACTTCTTCCAATGTCTTCGCAGTTCCGAGGTTCATCCATTCATTGTTATCATAAATGCATGAAATTCGCAGTCTGGTGACGAATATTTCAAGGATTTGAAGATCTACGGATTCTCCGTGGACGAACAATATACAGGGTGTTCATTTGAAAACCATCCAGCCGAATATCTCGAAAATTATGAAAGATATTAAAACAGTGTAAAACACGTGTCCAAGGATTTCGAGGGGAAAAGAGGGGAGCACTATCAGTTTTTTATTTGGTTAGCGTTTTCAAGGTCGTTTGAAGGTCAACTTTGTTTTTTCAAATTTAAACCTACATTTCATATTATGGGATCTTATTGTACGTATGGGAAACATGTGCATCAGGACGTCTCTCATTAATCGTAGCAGCAGTTCCACGACCACACTCATCATCTCCACAAATAAAAATCATTTCTACTCGTTCTTCTAAAGAATACGCAATACAATTAATTGTACTACGACACAGTGTCTCTTACAACGATGATTCACACTTGTCCGGTAAACAACTGGAAACCGAAGTTGCGAATCAAATGATTCCGAGGAGTTTGACCTTGAGCCTAAACATAGCCAGAGGCCTACATAATTCTCTGAATGACTATATGCGTCTCCCGGTTTCGTCCAATGTCCGAACAGCTCGAGAGTGCTCGGCGAAAATATGAATTCGTTCGTTGACCTCTGGCAGACGATTGTCGCGTTACGCTCGCATGTCCAGATTGGCAGAAGGACAGCCCGTAAATCATGCGTTTCGCAGTCGGTGTACGCGCAGGCCAATTCGCTCTGATATATCTCGTAGAACGGCGGGTCGGGCATGTTGCGGAGAATTTGTGGAAAGAATGTCCGAACCATGACCCCTTGGCCCGGCCGATCGAGTAATCCAGACTGCCGGATTCCCGCTAGCGAAGCGAAATTCCTCCCGTATAGCCGGCGCCTGCAGAAACGCGAAAGAGTCTGGGAATCGGGTCTGTGATTGTAATAAATCGCTGGAACTCGCAGTACAGCTGGCGCTAGATAAACTGCATTCCCCAACGACGCTTCTCAGCGCGTCTTTACGATCCCAGCGCGCGTTAAGCGAGAATAATTGGCGTCTGGGTGGCACCATGATACCATAATGGACGAAGTTAAACACCCCGACAAGAGGTCTCTATGGAGGTTTAACGTAAGTAGTTACTCTCGCGCGCGGCGAATTTTCGAATTTCGACGACACCGACACCCGACACACGTTCCCGTTTGTAAGTTCGATTTGTCTTTCGCCGAGGATCCATCCAACAATGGCGGCCCTCTTGAACAATTTACTTGGGTATTTGTGTGCTCCGCTGTGTCACACTTCTGTCCTTCCGGCGTGTTGGCGAACCCCGTGTTTATCCTGGCTAGGGTCGTTCGTCTCACTCTGTTTATCTCATATCCCGTGGCATTAATCACGGGAGTGGCAACTACTACACGTGCTTACAGAACTTATAAATGACTTTGTTCGGGTCATTGATATCTTCACTTTTGGTTCAAGATCTTAGAATCTACACCGTTTGAAGTGGCCGGAATAAAACGTAGAGAGACAGTTGTGTTTTTAATTATTAATTTACAAAATTTCTTTTCTTAAGTGTAAGATAATTTTTCTTAAGTGTCAGTGAGGCTCCTTATGGGGCATACCCCGCGGTAGTATGAATGGTTCTGCGACTTTTATCTGTGGTTGCGACTTATATCGAGAAAAGGCTGTATGCATAATCATCGCTCTTTCATAGACACTGTTGTACAGGGTGTCAAAAAATGATATGACACGGCCACCATAGCGTGATTCTACACCTACGATTTGGTGGAAATTGACATAAGAAACTCAAGATTTCTATATCGATGTCTTTCACGGATAAGTTGTTCATGTTGTGCGACGATTGAGTGTTGTGGCGAGCGTTGTTTGCGACTATTACTGACCGAGCTATTTTCTTTTGGCGCGAGATAGAGAGAGTGAGAGAATGGCGAAGAGAAAAAGACGGAGTAGGTGGGGAGAGAAAAAAAAAGATACCTAGGAGAAAAATCAAGACATAAGAAACTCCCCGCAAAATTGACCTTGACCTTGAAAATCAAGGTAAAAAAGCAGAAATATTTTTTTAATCGTGTTCTACTGGTCATAAGGATCAACTTTGTGAAAGAAACCATGGGTCGCATCTCAACAGTTCTCTTAAAAAATGATGTTGCATTTCTTATAATTTTTGCAGCTTCTTTATTTGTAAATTTTTTACATCCAGCGCCAATATATAAGTAAATAGCGTACGATCATACAGCGGGTACCATCAGTAAGCTATCTGGTTGGGTATGAAAATATCATAATCATGATACTCATATTTCCCTAACCACAGAATGAAAGAGAGAAGCTGCAAAAAATTATAAGAAATGGAACATCATGATTTTCAAGGTCAAGTTCAATTTTGCGGGGAGTTTTTTATGTCAATTTCCACCAAATCGTAGGTGTAGAATCACGCTATGGTGGCCGTGACATATAATTTTTTGACACCCTGTACAGTTAGTTATTTTTGCATATGGAATCACTCCTGGCTGGATGCACTTGCTAATCAGTGTAAATCCAGTTTCTTCAAATCAATTTATTCAAATCTTTGCATCATTCGATACCAATGTATTAGTGTTTGAAACATTTCCTTGTTAACCTATTAATATACTGTGGATCGTTTTGCAAAATTTTTCTGCATCGATTACAACATACTGGGATGAAATAAAAATATATTTTCTGCTTCAACAATTCTAATAAGTGTACGATAACACACCGATACTCTCGAATCGCCATCAACTTTCTACCGTTTCATGTTTCACTTATTTTTTCCCACGAACGCATAAAATTCGCAGTCTATCGAACATGAAGGCAACTGATTCGTGGACCACCCTATACATTCTCGGAAGAATGTGACACATTCTGGCCGCGTTGCTCGAAGTGCCTGCGCCTCTACAAGGTTGTCATCGGTTCGGCAACTTCTCGGAAGATGGACGATTTATGCGGAGAATTTTTCGAATTAGCAGTGATTCTAATGAACAGCTGGTGTTTTCGAAGGGGAGTCCATTAAGAGAACTTCTCCGGGAACTCCATTCCGGAGTTGATTGATTTTTCCGGTGCGCTTTCGAACCGATTCCTGAGACACTTCGCGTTCCTCGCGCGAAAAATACCGATCCTCCTCCGGCGGAAATTCCGGCGTGAGTCGCAGCCGGAGCAGGATCGACGAGTACCCGGCATCTCGTAAATACCAGCTCGACACCCCCTCGTTACGCGGGATTCGTCGCCTTCTAGGGAGGTCGTCGCCGGCTGCTGGAATCTGTCTTTTGTAACCCAGCCGTCGCGCGTCCTCCCCATCCGAAAACGGGAATAGAACGGTCCTGGGGAAGCTGAACGCGAGCCGCGTGAAAGAAAACCTAGACCCGACGACGTTTTCGGGCTCGGGCAAGGGGGATGGAACGGGCAAGCCGGGTGCAGAGGGGCTGAAGCGCGTGCACGCCACGAAATGCCTCGAATCGACGAACCACGCTTCGCTAAATTGTCTGAAGTCGAGAACTGGAGCGTGCCGAAAGTTTTTGCAGATCCTGCTGGCCTTAAGATTCTTCAAGTAATTCGAGGAGACGGCAAACGTAATTTAGTCCCTACGATCGTCAGCCTGCGGAATCGCAACGTTTCATTCGCATTCCGCGAAGCGAACTTGTCTCCACGCCGTTGATATTCTTCAGAATTCGAAAATATTAGAAGACCGCGGACTACTTGTATCGGACGATCGAGAAAGTTAGGATTTTATTTTTGAATACGAATATTTCGTATAACATGAAATGGGAGGAAAACAGTTTTATAGGATTGAAACTTGCTTCTAGAATCGGCACGGAGTATAAGGCTTTCTCGCAAATGCGATATAATCTCGCGGATAAAAATGTTTCGATGGTGTGAAAGCGTCCAGTCCTCGCAGATGTCCACTCGATTCAACTATTCCCGATTTCAATGGACATTTAAAGTGCCTCGGAGCTCTCCGACGCGCCGACATTTTTCGGTGGCATGCGACCGGGAGGCCCGCGTTCGCATACATATATACACACATATGTGCGTGCTCGTGCTCGCGCCGGATGTGGGGATTGGGGAAGAAGAAGCTCGAGGGTGAACGGGAAGAGGACGGGTGGCCTAAAATTACTTAGTCGTCGCCACAATTCACCGGTCTTGGGCCGTTCGGATCCCTTAGCGAAGTACATTTCACCAGGCGGCGGCTCGTTTTCATTCTTTTCTGCGTCTTCTGCTGAACGCTCGCGACGATCATGCGCGCCGCGCCGCCACAGAAGTCTAAAACGCGAAACTTAGTGTCATTTTGGTATAACTTCGAAGCTATTAACACGGAATTATTTGGCCAGGTTTTAAAACGAATTTTTACGTTAACATATTCATCGCAGCAAATTTTATTAGGATCTGTAAAATGCAAGGAAGATGGAGGACTACCGAACATCATACATTTAATTTTTTCAATTTTTATTTCATTAAATAACTTACTTTGATTTTGTGGAATTTTCGAGGCTTCTAGTTTGGCAGTCAAAGTGTTAAAGATGTCGAAGTGATATTTGGGGTGTAGAATAGTAACCCTTTGCACTCGGCGCTATTTTAATTCTAAGGCTAAATTTTTCTTCCGTCTCAGAATATTTTCATTTTATTCATACGAAACTGATCATAAATACAAATTTTGTAATGTAACAAATATTTTGTGATATTTTTTTTTAATTTCTTTGAAATAATGTCACAACAATTTTTAGTGGCGCTTCAGAGCCACCACTCGAGTGCAAAGGGTTAACAAGTAATCTTTTTTAGTGGTGCATAATGTACCATACTCTTTGTTTATTTAATAGCTTCTTCTATTACTTTTTAAGTATATTTCCAAATTTAACAACTTTTAAAAACACACCCAGCTTAGTAAATATATTATTTCTCTAAATTTTTGAAAAATCGCTCTTCAAATAAAATTTGGATTAGTGTCTACAGTGTTTTTTAGTCGTCAAAGAGTCCCGACGAAGAACCCGTGAACCTATGCGTATAGCCGCACGTACGCGGACAAATTTAAACAATAATAACGCGTGATATTGGACGAGATTGGAAATAATTCTTGCACGATTATGTAGAAGAAAGTGTGCTGAAGATATTCCATTTTGTAAAATTCCATGATCTCTTCTCTCTTAGAAGATATAACGAACTAATGGACAAAGTATACTGAGGTGTCCGAGGACCTTTGCGCATAGCCGCACGGGCGCGGGCGACTTTGAACAATAATAACTTGTGATATGGGACGAGCTGGGAAATAATTCTTGCATGATTGTGTAGAAGAATGTATGCTGAAAATACTCCATTTTGTAAAATTCTAAGATCTCGTATGATACAGAAGATATTCGTTGCGAAGTCTTGAGAATTTTGAAAATTGTCTGCATTGCATTTGGCGTAATATGTTTAATACATTATGAAGAGTAATTTTTAATCGACAATGGTAATTTACAGCTTAAAGATAAACCTTTCATTTAGGAAAAAAATTGAAAGGAAAATATTAAAAAGGATCGTCAGGGCATCTCAAAGAAGAAAATCAATTTTTTCCATGAGAAAGGCTGTCTTCAAAACTTCCAACTTTAACCGTTTATTACAGTAATGGTATTTAATAAATTTTATTAATTTTTTGATTTTCAAGGTTGATGGATATTTAGAAAGCAATAAGCATTCGACAGTGTATTTGAGTTCAAATAACTGTAACTTTTTTTAAAAATTGGTCTTTTCAAAATTGACCGACAAGGACTAGCTTTCATTTTGTTTAGTTTAAAGTAAAATTAAGAAAATGTGTACTAGATAAAATCCAACGAAATTGGATCCTTGGGAACATGGCTGCCACGTCGAGTTTTAGGTATGTATTCAGCAATTTCTACTGAAATGTTATATGTACGCATAGATTTTTTTTCTAAAGAAACAAAATTTTATATTAAAAAAAAAATTGTCGAATTTCTATTTTTCAATCGTTCGAACGTATGAAACCCCGAAAAGAGGAATGAAAGGATTTTTTTACACCATTTTGCGTTCCCATAAAATGTGCCTTTATATCGATATTGCGAAATTCCAGTTCTTTATGTTATTTATAGCCTGTTGAACGAAACACTATACCGGCCGAAAAATAAGCCCGATGGACGCAGCTGGCCACTCAGACAAAAGCTTGTTTCATGCTATACGAATACAATTTTATGTGACTATACAAATATGTCAGTATAAACATTACTTTTTACGTTTATAAGAATATTTGTGTACGTGCTAAATCTTCTCGTACATAATTTGCATAAGAGTCACAAGAAAATGGAAATGCATTTCTCACATTCGTATACAGTGAAATAAAAATTGTTCTTCATTGTTTAAAATACGAATCGACTTTGTTAATACTACCCTAGAAGTGTACCGAAGACGTTTTGCTGGGAAAATTCAATTTTTACCGGTGGAAACATCTGATGAATATTACCCTAATTAGGAACCGTGTGGTTGTCGATAAAACCACTAATTTTATGTGGATCGTGTTTGTTAGCGATTCGTTTATCTCAGGGCCGCAAGATGCCGTCGCGTAGATACTGGTGGTTGAAACGTAATTGGTGCGTCGTAACTCGTCGCTCGAGGCGGCCGCCATTTTCCGCCTTTATACGATGAAATTTATCGTTTTGCCTTCCGACAATTACGCACGGCCAATCAGCCGGACCCTCATTACAATTTCCACATCCGGTCCGTGGGAATCGCGTGGACATTGAAATGATCTAGTTCTGCGCTGCCGCGTTGATCTACGATCGAGATTTTTACGGTTCTTCTGATGCGGGAACGCGCTCGTTTTCACCGTACCGTCGACCAGAGGAGATTTCGAAGGATTGTGTATCGGATGGAGTCTCGCCGCGCGCAATTACAAATTGAAGAACGGGCCGCAAGGCGAGACGAAACGTTTTATCGCCGGGACGTGACAAATCTTGAGGCACGTTGCCCTAACTGGACCGAGGTGATAAAACTCGCGAAATGATTTTATAGGGCGAACTTTACGAGCCACGGTCAGTTGGTCGAAAACCAACACCCCCGAAAGGCGGTAGCCACCAGTCCTTAAGTACTAATTACAGCTGCAATTAAAGTTTAACAGTCAGTAAATTCGTCTGGCTCCAACAGAAATACAAATTCGACTGTTCGTCAAAGTAGCCGGATTAAAACTTGTCTCCCCACTCTGCTTTCCCCCTCTACAACGCTATTCGCCCACGCTTCCGCCGTGGCTCGGTCACGTGACGCGGTTCGCCTCTGTCGCTCATGCGTCACACCGTCACGTGACCAATCCCGTACTGGCAGAGAGGGGGTAACTGTATTCCCCTCAATTCCCATGGCTACATTGGACATACCACAATTCTTACTTAAGCATAACACCCTGTGTAGATTCATAAATATAAGGTATGTAACATTAGGCGTATAATATACCTAATACCGTCAACAATAGAGACAACACTTTCATAATTAAATCGACTTTTCATCGATACACTTTGTTATTCGAAAGGTTGACAATCAACCTTTTAAAGGAAATCGTGCCTATAGATAATTTAAATTAACTTGTAATCTTCCCCCACTCTACCTTCCCCTTCTACGACTCTGCTCCCCCACGCTTCCGCCACGGCCCGGTCACGTGACGCGTTCCCTCTCTGTCGCGCATGCGCCACACCGTCACGTGACTGGCAGAGAGGGGGGAACTTTTTCCCCTGATCCGGGTATCCGTTTCGCCCCTGAAGATCGACAGTGGACAACAGACAGATCAAATTGAAATTTCCGGGTTCTGGGACGCCTCTAGTCTTCGCGCAGTGCACGATGCCGTGGTTCGGAAATGAACTCGTGACACCAACACTGTCTCTAGATCGCTTGTACAACATTTAGCAACTCGTCCTGCTGGCCGAAAGTTTGATCGCTTAGCCCGTGAAGCGGCTTGCGATCGGGGCAATGTTGCTTGCACATGGATTGTCTATGGAACCCAGGTGCCTAGCGATGAAAAGGGGGAATATTGATGTTCGAGGAAACCCCGGGACGCCAGGGTCCAGGCAGATCAGCGACGTGAGGGGTACAGGGTTTGGTCTTTTGGGTATTGGTGTTCTGGGAGCATGGTCTCCAACTGGTCTCCGCGTGAGAAGGGGGTAATATTGATATGGCGGGATGGTCCCGAACTGTAATTATTCAGACACGCAATCCAGTCTGAGAATGTTGGTTGAACAATCGCAAAAATCTTTAACGCGTTTACTTAGTTGAGACAAGTGGGAACCAGTTTGGTAATAATTGGACTGCGGACGTTTATGCGAAATAAAAAATATTTCCATTGATTGCAAGACGCAGGAGCAAAACACAAATTTCTTTCTTCCTTTGATTATTTTATTCAGCTAAAACCAATACGCTCGTGCCCTTAAATCGTTTTAGTATGTCCACTGATTTAAATTGTGCTTACCGATTTTTGTCATAAATGCATAAAATCAGTCCAGTAACAATGATTGTATTAAGTATTTGTTTTGAATAGAATTTACTCAAAACTGCCACAACTGTTTCGATCTCTCGGTCCTCGTAGACCTTACCAATATGATTTTGCTGGCTGTGGTCGTTCAACGCCGTTTAAACTGATGCACATAGAGAAAAGTATGAAATAAGTAACACATCAAAATAAATGTAACAATAACATCAAAAAATCATTCGTTTTGTCTCGTTACAACTGAAAATTAACGGAATTCTGAAAGTAGCTGCGCCTCCGCGTTTAGCGCGTGGAAAAATTATTAATTGCTCCGCGCACTCTGTCGCGGTGCGTATCCGCTGATATTTGTCAAAAGTTGGATCGCGATTCTGCCGTTACGAGCTAGCGGACGAAATATCGCTATTTTATTTCCCGGGCGTCACGGGAATTTTCGTTTCTAGATTCACCAGCCGGTGTAATCCCCGCCGCCTATCCATTATCATTCCGATAAAGTAGCTTTTCTCGTTCTTTCAACCGTGATTCACTATTATTATTTAGCTCTGTTATCCCGCGTATTGTAACTGCTCCACACACCTGTTTCCATTTTTCGTGTAACTGCAAGAGCGACCCAGATTCGGGCTCATTAATCTTGAACAGGGTCCGCGCTGATACGCCGGCTCTTCCCTTCAAATTATTTCTACGCTGGAAATTCTCTTATCGATCTCGACTCCAAAATACAAAATTCAACCATCACCGATTAGGGGAGGCCGGGTATGCTTGTCGGATTTCTCTACTTTGATTTCTCTACAGGCTATAGCTACCGGGAAAGTCATGTCCACAAGTTCAATATAAACTACTTACGTCTGACTTTATAAAATTTGCAAAGACTGCAAGTTTATTTAAACCATCGAACGATTTTCTTTAAAAGGTTGATTGTCAACCTTTGACGGTATTAGGTATATTATATACCTAACGTTATATACCTTATGTTTAGAAATCTACACAGGGTGTTGCATTTAAGTAAGAATATTGGTATGTCCAATGTAGCCAGGGGAATTGAGGGGAATACAGTTACCCCCTCTCTGCCAGTACCGGATTAGTCACGTGACGGTGTGACGCATGCGCGACAGTGGCGAAACGCGTCACGTGACCGGGCCGTGGCGGAAGCGTGGGGGAATAGCGTCGTAGAGGGGGAAAGCAGAGTGGGGAGACAAGTCTTAATCTGACGACTCTGCGAGTACCGTTGTTCCATGGTTCCTAAAGCGGCTTAGAAAAATATTCAGACTAAAACTGAATCATTTTTTGAAAATTCGACCAAATGACTTTTTGTTAAGGTTTTACGTTAGTTGGCGCTGCTTCTGCGAGCTGATCCTATATGTGTGTGTTTATGTGTACAGTGAATTCTCTATATATGTCAACAACACGGGTCTTGCAAGCGTCCGGGGGACACGCCCGTGCTTCGGGGCCCCTCACACGGTACACCTCGCGGTAGTGGGGATAATCCCGCGACGTTTATCACCCAGGCCTCGGCGACATATATGGAGAAATCACTGTATTCTCTCGTCTCGTGGGACACGTTATAGTGAGACCGCCTACGCGTTCGCTGTTGGATGTTGCAGGGGTGAAAATGCGGGTGGACGCGGCCGGAAAGAAAGAGAGTCGTAGAAGGGAGAAAGTTTATCGGCCGACAAACGACACTGCGGCTTCAACGACGACGAAAATATCTCGAAGCGAAGGAATTCGTTAGCACGGTTTTCCCTCTCCCCGCTTTTCTCCCGGTCCCTCTCTTTCTCTCTCGCTCTCTTTCTTTCTCTCGCTCCTGCTCTTTTCCTTCCCCGCGTGTCGTAACCGGTGTCGCGGCGGTTTCGCGCGATTTTAAGCGACCCTTCAGGCGATCCCTTTGATGCACGCTTTCCGGTACGGTCTCTTGCCTTTTTCCACGACCCGGTTAATTACGCGGCTTCATTGCATTCGGTAAAAATAGTCCCGGGCTAATCACCGGCTTCGACATTCATCCCGGGCCTTCAGTTAGGGAAGTTACTCTGTGGGACGAGGTCGGATTCAGTCCTTCAAAGAACCACGCTGGACGTTGCTTCGTGTAACCCTTTGAAAGTTCGGCGTGGCAGGGTCTTTTTAAATGTCCACAGGTGCGGCCAGCGAAAGCCAACGTGGTGGAATTAGAGATCATTTTATCGCTGTTGGAAAATATTAATTATTTATCCCCGTGTTCCGTCCGGTGTGCTCGAAATCAAATAAATCTTGCCGCTCTGATAACTTTTTCTCGGCATAATTTTTATCCGATGTTTAACCAGAGATAACTAGGCTTCCGTGAAAATGACCATCGGAACGTTTAAATTTTCGGACATCAGAAATTCAGTACCAAATATATTTTTTTTTCTTTAGAAGGTAAAGCGTTTTTATTGCTGTATAAAAACCGTTCAATCATACTCGCGTTTCTAATTGGCGGTGTTATTTCATCGTTTAGTTAGCTGGGATTAAGGAATACGTATGGATTTTGTAGTTGTAAAATTTATAGCATAGGATAGCGTATATAAACATTCATTGGTGCCGTCGTCACTAGCGCTGCAATCGGCGTTCTATAGCCTTTCGTTTATACCGAAAACCAAAAAAAGAAAAAAAAACGAATGAAACTCTAAATTCTGATGTCTTTTTTACACCGTCGACAAGCCGAACAAAAACTCGAAAAAAAGTGCAAAACTGACAAGTCGATGAGACTTTGAACGAAGAGTTACGATTTCGACCACAAATTCTCGTGTTATTTTTGCAAAAAGAAAATGATGTGCTTCACTATTCTATATTTATGTTCGTCGACGACAGGTAGTTAATGTTTAGCCGTGCGCTGCGAAACATTTCGTTTGATCGAGTAGTCTCTTCTCTGTCGTGGCCACAAATAGAATGTATTGCAAACTGAGGCACTCTAATCAGCTGATCAAGGTCCGCACAGCGAACCCTCCGATTTTTCGGCGGACCATAAGCTTTTAATGAAGTATTTTGTTCACGTGCACCAGCTTTCAGCTCGGAAATCGTTGTTTCACGAACTGTATCCATTCAAATGACGCGCTACTGTTTCATAAGCTGCACCTATGCAAACTATTTTGAATTTCAGCCTGAAACTATAGCGATACAGTTTCCATATGTGCTTCTATTGATTCAAGCAAAAAAGATTGATTGATTGACGTTGGTAAACCAAGCCACTACCTACACGTGATTCTAATCAAAGCTACATTCCGTTCTAATACAAATACTGCGTGCAAAATTCGATAAAACGTCTCGCCGATATTTCGTTCTTTTTATCCGGTAATTAAACCGCGGGGAAATACGAATCCGATAATGAAACGAAAATAATTCTCGCGCAATAGCATAGGGACGTATTTACAAAGAACAAAACCGGTCCATTGGGTGATAATTCACGCTCGAAAAAACGTTCCGCGCTCTAATTGGTGTACATTGTTGTCAAACATATCAACGCTATTTGCAGTTCGTAGAAGAAAAGAAACTAAGAACCCCGGCAAGACATCCTATTACAATTGTGGATTACCCGTTTCGCGTTGAATAACCTCCTGCGACGTCTAGACCTATGCCGGAGTCACTTCTGACCCACGTCGACATTTCACTCATGCGTACTGACATATTATCCTAACCGCTATCTCCATATTAAGACTTGTCTCCCACCCCAGCTTCCCCTTTACGACGCATTCCCCCACTCTCGCTGCCGTCCGGTCACGTGACGCGTTGCGTCTCTGTCGCGCATGCGCGACATTGTCACGTGACTAATCAGAGGTAATGGCAGAGAGAGAGAGGGTAACTGTATTCCCCTCAATTCCCCTCAAATCACAGAATCTTATTTGGTTTATAGTTATTTATATTTTACCTGTCTCGTTTGCCTCCTGATTTATAAATAGGTTTTAGATTTCGTGTATTTATAGTGATAATATATATATATATATAATTTAATTGTTTAATGTTGCTTCAATACACTTGCTTCATTACAATATATTATACATATTTGTATCCTTGATATACTTGGCAAGACCGGCGATATACTCCTTAGAACTTAACAGAATGGGTAAGGATCTAGGCAACTTAGCATTTTTTCCTTTCATTCTCATATTTATATAGTGATCACGAAAAGTATATCATTCCGAATAAAAATCCCGATCAAACTGGAATCGCGGGAGACAGAATTTCTGATAGTCCGTTCAGAAAAATCCTTCTCCGCGCGAACACTCGCAATCTATTTACGCCTCGCTCGGGTCGCGACTCGAAGTAATCTCGGGCATATAACAAAAGTCTTCGCATTCATCCGCGTCGCATTATTCCACGGTGAAAGGATTAAATTCAAGACGTTCCGTTCCCCGTCGGCAGCGGATCCGCGGAATCAAGGGCGGCGAGGCACGCCCTCGGCGAGACCCAGATTTCATGCGAGCACCGGAGCCCCAATAAGGAAAGACCGATCCGTCAAAGCGGATATTTACACGCACCACGTGCCCGTGACTTCGCGGAGAATATGTTTGATCGAGGTTGCCGCGCGTGTCGAGAAATTCGGCGACGTTGCGGGAATGCCGGGGAATTCCGTCGATCGGTGGAATTCCGCCGGGTAACTCGTCGCGGAACGAGTGGCATTCTAGCGTTATCGAACGACGAAATTTATCATTCCTTGCCGGGGGTATAGTCGGAACACCCGAATTACCGGGAATCTTACGCTGCTCGTCGATGAAATACAAAACGCCCGGTGGATGCTTCGGAGGCTGACTGATTTTCATCTTTTCACGGTCAAAAATCGATAACGCTTGAAATATTTCGAACATTTGTTAGTAGGCAAAAGAGTTGTACAGTGGGGGCCATATTAACTTTAAAACCTGACTTATTTCTACGGAACTCGGATAGTATTATCAACAATTTATTTCCTAGCGTGTTAGACCCTGATGTACATATCCAGAACTTTGACTTATTTCGAGAAAATTAGTATTTTAAACCGACATTCCCTTATGAGGCCCGCGAAACCAGTGCGAACATTAACTATTTAATTATTTACTTCCAGTGGTACGTCCATAAGACATTGCTTGAAATCACATTCAATATGAACCAGCGAACAAATTTTTTCGATTGGAACAGCCCCTACGAGGGTAGTTTTATAAAGACAGTCTCTCATTCCAGCAAATAAGAAGTACAGTAAAGTCTTGATCTAAGCCGCACGGAGCTACACGTTCTTAGTTCGCCTATCCCCTCCACTGGGGACTACCTAGCGAGGGGTCGAGAAGCGTGGGTCCATAAGACATTGCTTAAAATTACATTGGAAATCAACTAGCAAACAAATTTTTTAGATTGAGACAGCCGCTGTCTCATCTTTTTACGGTAAAAAATCAATAACGCTTAAAATATTTCGAACATTTATTAATAGGCAAAAGAGTTGTACAGTGGGGGCCACCACTATCGTACAGGAAGTACATCGTACAAGACTTATCGAATTCATGCCGCGAAGGTGTGAAAATATAGGTGTTTCGTACTTAACTATGTGTCCGCAGAAAATTTGACAGTAAATTAAGGAAAGCTATTTTGATATCTCGTTATATATATATTGTAAACTTATAAAAAATGTAGTTGATTCTCGTATACTTGTTTAAGGAGTAAGTGTAAAGGAAATAATATTTAATTTTGTTAATTGTCCGTAAGTATATGGCCGCCACTGTATGTCGAGAGAAGACTGTATACAATTTTTCATCTACACCTCTTTTGTTCGAAAAGAGGAAGTGAAAAACGTACGAATAAAAAAATTCGCTCTGTCAAGGACTAAACAACAGTCTCAAACCTTAGCACTCGAATGGCGACTGTAAGGCACCACTAAAAATTGCTGTATTCAAAATATATTTTACATTATTAAATTTCGGAACTGTACGAGTAAGCTGCACCATTTTCGTATACAGGGTGTCCCACGTAACAGTTTTCACGTTTTTTTAAGTAATGCGATAATCTGACAAAAAATATTTTCAACAAAAGTTGATCAGTTTTCGTTTAATTAGACAAGGTTTCTGAATTGAATGTAATTTCGAGTCTTAATAATAAAAACAACTTATTATCGCCCATTCAAGCAGATTGTCATGTTTTGTTGTTAATTTTCACTTCTTCGCCTTCAAGGTCATCCCAAGGTCATGGTATACTAGGTCGTTGAATTCGTCTTGACACGGGCTATAATACTGTTAAGTCAAAAATACAAAGTGCCATTTAAAAAAATGAAGGTGACCTTGACAATACCATAAAAAAATGTTTCTCGACCTTTTTTTATTGCAATATATAGCCAATCGAAAGCTGATCAACTTCTGTTGAAAATATTTTTCGTCAGATTATCGCAAGTACTTAAAAAATCGTGAAAACTGTTACGTGGGTCACCCTGTATATAACATGAAAAATATATATACAGAAGGGCAATATTCTAGATCGGAAGAAATGTTTCGTTTTGGAGTAAAAACAGCTTCGAGTGCAAAGGGTTAAATCTGAACAAATTGCCTTTTATCCTGTCCAGTAATTTTTCAGACATTATTGATACCGAAAAATAGTAGATGTGCTAGGGACAAAATTCTTTTTCGTAACACAGACTAGTTATGGTTTTCGTGTAGCGCCTTACTATATTCTCGCAGAGTGTACGCAGCCGCCCTTAAGTGAGAAGTTATCGGTAGCCGGCGTCGATCGTCAGTTGCGGGGCAGTTGGGCACGCGATCGCGTTACAAAGTCCGAGGGCTGTAAATGGATTTCCGGTCGCGCGCCCGACGAAATATACTGGATAAACGGCGAGGCACGCGTGTCATTTAATTACGAGTCAAGCGATCGGGACGGCCTGTCACCGGCAGAATTTCGAAGGGCTGCGCGGCCGGTGCTGTTGATCCAGATGAACGGTGATAAACAAATAGAGAGGAGAGTTCGTGCTAGAGAACGATAGAATCGCACATGCACGGATACACAATGGGAGAGAGAAAGAGAAAGAGAGGGAGAGAGAGAGAGAGAGAGAGTGCCGAAAGGAGTACGCTCGCAGTTATTACAGGGGCCAATACGTTATCAACGTGACAATTGCAAGCAGCCGCCGCCGCCGCCGCCTGTCCTCCAGTTTTGCTGATTACGTTAAACGGCAATTGAAATTTCAAAAGTCCACGGTAATTTCGGCCGGCGAATTTCACCGAATGAATCTCAGCTCCGTCAGGGTGGTTCCGTTTGCCCTTCGCATTTCTTTTTATCGAGTGGCCCCGACGCCCTCGCGTTTGTAATATTCATTGGCACGGTGTTGGCGACTACCCGGCGCGCTCGTCTGTACCCGGTAATCCCATTTACTGATCGAGTTAAATGACGATCGACACGCCGAGCGACCGCGGTTATTCTGAATTCGAATTACCGGCTAAATGTTGACGAAGTCTCGTTGAATAACCCGCGGTTCTATTGAGTGGCTTCGACATAATATGCTGACGCTGACAGCACCGTCGAAGCTAATGCCGTATAGGCTAGCTCGATTTAACCGCGGAATAAAGTGATCTACTTGCGAATTATTCAAATGCACTGTAATACGACTGTCAGAACAATTTTCTGTTGCTGAGTTCTTTGACGCAACAGGATATTACGGGACCCCGTATCTTTATTCTTCCGCGGCAATGCGCCGGCGGATGATAATTATTACGGGTACGCCGCAAATGTACAATTATTATCGCAACGAACTTAGGTGGGTTCTTTTGAGCTCGCTGGAAACCGAGACGAAAGAAGCGAGCCCCTCTTCCGCAACGCGCATTCTTCAAGCTTTCCTTCTGAAAATGGGGATTCGCACAATCAACCGCAATTTAGCTTGAAAACCCGCGTTCTTATAACGCGAGGTAAATGTGGATACGCGGAACGAAATTGTATTGCCAACCTTTTAAGCTTCTATACGAGTTTACGTAATTTCTGTGGGTTACGATTTTATTCGATTACGAAAGTTCCGGAAATGGAATTCAGAAATGGCATTTTTCTGGAACCTTGCCTCTGTCAATTTTTCACGTCGGAACTTTGTGCACTCGGAAATTATTTTACTTACAGATTCTGATTCCGAGTATTGACTAGTATCGAATGAGAACAATTCGATTTGTTTGACTCCAAAAAAGTGTTCGTTTTTCGGAAAAGAGATTTATTTCGTGAGTGTTCGCAACAACAATTTGTAGAAAACTCAATACGGTCGAACGTTTCGTAGTGGGACACCGGAATCTCCGTGGAGCAAAGATGGCCGGCCCCGGTTCGAGACGAAAGTTAACGAAAAGCCCGGCGACTTACGGGTTCGAACGATAATAACTGCAGCCGCCCGAACGTCGTGTCGGGGAGACGCAAAGCGCGAGTACAGACAAAACGGGAGGTTTTTCTAGGTGCGGCTCACGTAAAAGACATCACGTACATCCCTACCCTCGGTTTTATTTCCGTCGTGGGTTAGACAGAATGCTCCGCTGTCCGGAAATCCGTGAGACATTTGGCCCGTGTCCGTCTTGCGGTGCCCGTTCCCTCCGCCCCCCCTTACCGTCCCCCATTCGTCGACGTTCTCGGTTTCCTTTCCGCGCGCTCTTCGCGGAGAGAGCCCCGAAAATAACCAGGCCAGACAGCCGACCCCTACGAGCTCAAATTGATCAGCTGCTTCCTCGGAATACCGCTGCCTCGAGATCGCTTCAACCGACATTCCTTTATGAGGCCCGCGAAACCAGTGCGAATATTCGCACAGTAACTCTCGTTAACATTAACTGTTTAATTATTTACTGCCAGTGGTACGTCCGTAAGACATTGCTCAAAATTATATTGGAAATCAACTAGCGAAAAATTTGTCTAGATTGAAACGGGCCCTACCAGGGTAGTTTTGTAAAGACAGTTTCTCATTTCAGCAAATAAGAAGTACGGTAAAGCCTTGACCTAAGCCGCACGGAGCTACACGTTCTTAGTTCGCCTATCCCCTCCACTGGGGAGCATACCCTGTGAGGGGTCGAGAAGCGTGGGTCCATAAGACATTGCTTAAAATTATATTGGAAATCAACTAGCAAACAAATTTTTAGATTGAAACAGCCCCTATGAGGGCAGTTCCATAAAGACAGTTTCTCAGTTTCAATTAAGAAGTACAGTAAAGTCTTGATCTAAGCCGCACGGAGCTACACGTTCTTAGTTCGCTTATCCCCTCCAATGGGGAGCATACCCTGCGAGGGACCGAGTCCATACGACATTGCTTAAAATTACATTGGAAATCAACTAGCAAATAAATTTTTCAGATTGGAACAGCCCCTATGAGGGCAGTTCCATAAAGACAGTTTTTGAGTTTCTCAGTTTCAATTAAGAAGTACAGTAAAGTCTTGATCTAAGCCGCACGGAGCTACACGTTCTTAGTTCGCCTATCCCCTCCACTGGGGGCATACCTCGTGAGGGGTCGAGAAGCGTGGGTCCATAAGACATTGCTCAAAATTATATTGGAAATTAACTAGCAAACAAATTTTTTAGATTGAAATGGCCCCTATGGGAACAGTTCCATAAAGACAGTTTCTCAGTTTCTCAGTTTCAATTAAGAAGTACAGTAAAGTCTTGATCTAAGCCGCACGGAGCTACACGTTCTTAGTTCGCTTATCCCCTCCACTGGGGAGCATACCCTGCGAGGGACCGAGTCCATACGACATTGCTTAAAAAACATTGGAAATCAACTAGCAAATAAATTTTTCAGATTGGAACAGCCCCTATGAGGGCAGTTCCATAAAGACAGTTTTTGAGTTTCTCAGTTTCAATTAAGAAGTACAGTAAAGTCTTAATCTAAGCCGCACGGAGCTACACGTTCTTAGTTCGCCTATCCCCTCCACTGGGGGCATACCTCGTGAGTGGTCGAGAAGCGTGGGTCCATAAGGCATTGCTCAAAATTATATTGGAAATTAACTAGCAAACAAATTTTTTAGATTGAAATGGCCCCTATGGGAACAGTTCCATAAAGACAGTTTCTCAGTTTCTCAGTTTCAATTAAGAAGTACAGTAAAGTCTTGATCTAAGCCGCACGGAGCTACACGTTCTTAGTTCGCTTATCCCCTCCACTGGGGAGCATACCCTGCGAGGGACCGAGTCCATACGACATTGCTTAAAAAACATTGGAAATCAACTAGCAAATAAATTTTTCAGATTGGAACAGCCCCTATGAGGGCAGTTCCATAAAGACAGTTTTTGAGTTTCTCAGTTTCAATTAAGAAGTACAGTAAAGTCTTAATCTAAGCCGCACGGAGCTACACGTTCTTAGTTCGCCTATCCCCTCCACTGGGGGCATACCTCGTGAGTGGTCGAGAAGCGTGGGTCCATAAGGCATTGCTCAAAATTATATTGGAAATTAACTAGCAAACAAATTTTTTAGATTGAAATGGCCCCTATGGGAACAGTTCCATAAAGACAGTTTCTCAGTTTCTCAGTTTCAATTAAGAAGTACAGTAAAGTCTTGATCTAAGCCGCACGGAGCTACACGTTCTTAGTTCGCTTATCCCCTCCACTGGGGAGCATACCCTGCGAGGAGCCGAGTCCGTAAGACATTGCTTAAAATTATATTGGAAATCAACTAGCAAATAAATTTTTCAGATTGGAACAGCCCCTATGAGGGCAGTTCCATAAAGACAGTTTTTGAGTTTCTCAGTTTCAATTAAGAAGTGCAGTAAAGTCTTGATCTAAGCCGCACGGAGCTACACGTTGATAGTTCGCCTATCCCCTCCACTGGGGGCTGGCGGTCGTTCTCGGTGCCTCGGTCGCCGTGAAGGTCAGGTCGGTTATATCGGTGTGAACCACTACCAATCCAATTACACAACTTCTTTATTTTTCATTATTTTATTACGGGACTTTCGGCAACTCATTCGTGGCATTTTTTTTTTTTATTGTAATGACAGTAAACACCATATAATTTGAACTGTATTTTAGTGGTTTAATTGACGGTATGCAGTGCGCATTTGGCCGATTTATATTACAGCACGTATTTGGCTTAGATCGAGACTTTACTGTACCTGAATTCCCTAAAACTGTTCTGTTTTTTATTAGAAAGGTGTAATTAACATAGGCACGAATTTTGTCCAGCTCTTAGCGAGGCTGGCACATTGCGCGTCGCATTCTGAAAAATTTTTCCTAAGTCCTGCGTATTACCGAGGATCTAACTTAACGTCATATTACCGAGAATCTAAGGCCGCGAAATTTTCGCTGTCGCCTCGAAATATAGTCGTTGGTGCGTACGATATCTTTTAAGCTTCTTAGGGGCTCTCGTGCAACTAGGACGCGGAAAATCAGAGTGAACTTGAACAACCTTTTTGAGGGAACAGCGGACAAAAAAAGAGATCGTTTTGTACACCCTACGCTAAATATTTTGATCTACAAGCTTCAAGTTTGATTGAGCAATCGGGGATATCGAAACTGCGGCAGCGAGTTTCGCGAAATGAATCGCGTATTTTTAAATAAATCACAGTGATGAGGGACCTAATTACTCTGAGGTACTGATTACTCTGAGGCACTAATTACTGTGCCTACACTAATTACCCTTATTTTCAAAGCATAATGAATATTGAAAAACAGATATTAAATATTTTTCAATAAAATCAGTTAATACATATGTTATACATCTCCTTTTTCTTAAATATCCATTATGCTTGAAAAATCATTATAATTAATATCGGCACAGTAATTGGTACCCGCAGAGTAATTGGCTCCCTTACCCTACTTCGCTCTATTAACACGATGGCTTACAATTTTCTTAATAAACTGCGTTTAATTACAGAACAAGAACATCGAACAAACTACTTCGCGCAGGGAACCTATCATTATTTCGACCACTGCGGTTGTACGCTCCACCGCTGCACGTAAGGTAACAATTTGATGGGTTTTATGAAATTTTTAAATAAAACTTTCCGGGAATATAGTTTAATAGAGATATCAGGTAATGGATTACACTTAGAAATCAATTTTCTCGTTCGCGCGTTACCGTTTTTTTCCGCCAGCACCGCAGCGAAACAAGCATAAACTTCTCGAACGAGTATCGTCCCGGAGCGGTGAGTGCCGGTTGTTTATGAAAGCAAAATTTATTTGTCCGTCTTATAAACGGCGCCGGGGTGGATCCGATGCCTGAAAATACACGGAGGACCGAGTTTCGATGAAAGCCATCGCGGCGTGCTGTTTTTGAATCTGTCCGCCAAAGTTGCGCGGCATTGCACGCTGATGTTTCAACGGATCAGCCAGCGTGAGGTGACCGACAACACAATATAATACACGACAAAACGGGAATATCCGGAAATAAAATCGTTCGAGAACTCGTGAGAGCTCAAACACCATGATTCAGAAGTGTACGGCACCGTTGGTGTGTCCCCTATTTTCTGTTTTATTGAAAAGTCTGACGTCGATGCATTTATAGCGCGTCTAATATATCAACCGTTTTACGGGGACGCATTCAATTTTACCCCTTTACGTCCTTGCCCGCGCGAGACACGGTAAATTGACAAAGAGCAGCTTCGGGACTCGTAAACTATGTGTTTCAAATTCGAAAGTATGCTTTCGCGTCTGTGCGTACGCGAGAATTTTTACCGGCCAGGAAATTATATCAATTTGCTTTTAATAATCGCATCGAAGGAAGTTTGAATTTTGATTCCGCTCTTTCGAACGGTACAGTCGCCACGGAAAGTGAGTCAACGATCGCGATTCGTAGAGTTTTTGAAGAAAACATTATACGGAGGAGCTGGGTAAAATTTGCAGCAATAACAAATAAATGATACTAGAAAAGTAAATTACAATACCCCGTAAAGATGGCAATGATGTTTCAGTGCTTCAAGCTTTGGAAATTTTTTTAATTATTAAAACTAGATTAACAGTAATTACTGGGTCGTGGCATAAATACATTATTAGCGGAGTGGGGGTACGCCGCAGCATATACGCAGCAGGCCACGTAGTAGTGACCATGCGTGCGACGAGTACAGTGAGCATTGCGAGCAGGGGCGTGGCATTCTGCCCGCAGGGGCGTGGCTACGTGCCCGCAGAGGCGTGGCTTTCGCCGTACTGTGTATGCCCAGGGCAAGAAAATCGCTGCCCGTCCGGGCACACGCTGGACAGCTCTGCTGTACACACAATATTGGTGACTTCGTATTATGAGTTCCCTAGAAATAGTGTGATTTGACAATTGTTTTTTATAGGATACAATTCTACATCTGAGTTCCACCAGTGATTACAAACTGACACAAATATTCCTTTTCTTTAAAGTTGTTGTGAACGACCCAATGTTCATTGCCCGGAGGGGCGTGGCTTCGTATCCGCAGGGGCGTGGCTTCTTGCCCGCCGTTCTGTGTATACCCTTGACACTGCAGAAAAATTGAGAGAATTTATTTTCAAGCTATCAAGCAACTGCTAAAAAGAGAGATACATTTATTAGAAACACAAATTTCTATTTTTCATCAAGATTCGCAGTAACCCCACTAATAAGTTGAGACGTCGATGAAAATATGTTAACGAAAACGAGATTAGAAAACACTATGGGAAAATGACAAGCTTGCTAGAACTGCGGAAAGATCATTCGCGTTTTAATGAAAATTGTACTATGGCCGAATGCGATCGCACGGTACGAACGGCTAAGGGGGAACAGTTTTCGATTTCGGATAATCCGATACGCCGGGCCGCGATTGAAAATAAATCCCGCGGAAAACGGGAAGTCGCCGAAAGTTCTTTGCTCGTACGGGAAAGGTTCAAGAAGCGATCAAAACAGGTGACGCAACCCGCGGGCGCGACCGAAAATGGAGGCCGGCCCCGGCCTCGCCCCGCAAGCTCCCTCGATTTCATCGTCGAATTCCAAGCGACTCGGCTCGCTGTTACGGGGCAAGAAGTCGGGCACGATTGGCGGAAAGTTCGAAACTTAAAGGGTTCCGCGACTAGAGAGGCACTTTGTTCCAGTGGAAAGAAAGGAACAGCGCGGCACGGAACGAAAAGCCATGGAATTCGAGGTAAATGAAGGGTCGGAATCGCGCAGCTTTTCCGGGGGCAAATATTTCATTGTGCGGGGCAAACGTTGAACAGGAACTCCTAAAAGCAGATACATTACGCCCGTCGTCGTCGGTTGCTTAATGTTTTTTCAATGTGTACACCAGCGCGTAATCACAATGGTCTTGTTCCACCTTGTATCCGTTTTCACCTTGTTCAAGATTCTATGTGTTACGGGTAACCACAAGCAATCAATTATTTGCAAAGAATTTGTTTTGCCTTTAGTTCTGTACCGATCGTTCATGAGGAATTACGTATTCTTTTACAGTTTTCGGTAAAACAGCCTGTGGTCAAAATATTCTAAAAAGTATAATTTCTTTTTACAATAATAAAATGGCGGCGTACGTACCTACCGAGGATCATATTCGTCATTGCATACTTTTTCATTTTCATGCGGGATTTAATGTAACAACAAAGGAAATTTGTAATGTTTATGGAGATGTATCGAAGGTCAACAAGTGTCAACGTTGGTTCAGAAGGTTTGCTGCTGGTGATTATGATCTCTCCGACAGGCCTCGGACGACCAGTTGAATTTGATAATGACACCCTAAAATCTCTAGTGGAAGCTGATCCGAAATTAAGTATACAAGAATTATCGAGAAGCCTTGGGTCCGCATGGTCAACTATACAAAGGCATCTACACGAAATGGGAAAGGCATATGGGCAAGGAATATGGGTACCGCATCAATTATACCAACAAGAATATTCGTCGATCAATTTGCGCTTCATTGCTATCCAGATTTCGTAGAGATCCATTTCTTAGCAGAATCGTTACAGGAGATGAAAAATGGATTCTTTGTGATAACATAAAGCGTCCCAAGCAATGGCTTTCTGCAAATCAATCCGCAATATCAACCCCTAAATCTAGCTTATCACTTAGGAAGGTGTTGCTGTGCATTTGGTGGGACTGTCGTAGCATAATTCACTTTGAGTCGTTGAAACCTGGAGAAACAGTTACTGCTGAGTTGTATTGTCAGCAATTACAACGGCTGTATTCGGAACTATTGAATAAGAGGGCATCTTTGGTCCAGAGAAAAGGTGTAATACTGCAAATTGACAATGCCCGGCCCCGTACAGCGAAACTCACTCAGGAAAAAATCAAAGAATTGCTATGGGAAGTTTGACCGCACCCCCGTACTCACCGGAAATTGCTCCCTCTGATCTTTTCAGATCTCTAGAGCATTATTTAAGAGATAAAACATTCGTAGAAGATGTTAGGAGGCACCTTGAGTCACATTTTGCTTGACGAACCCTGGATTTCTATAAGAGGGGGATTGAAAATTTGCAGGAAAGATGGCAAACTGTCCTTGATAACGATGGAGATTATATAATAAATTAAGAAATAAAAACTTGAATTTACTACAAAGTTTGTTTTAGATTTCAAAATAATTGATTATCTATGGGTCCCCCTAATATTATTAATTCGAGCTTTTAATAAATACACGCTTCCAATATTTAATAAACGCACAATAGAAGAGATCTCTATTTCAATATGTATTTATTCCGGATTTTTGGAGATTTTCCATTTTTTTAACCATGTTTGCCTCGTCCGAAAAATCTCAAAAAAATATACATTAGTAACCATAATAAGATGCAACTATTATAATATTATAAACGTGGTCATCTTATACCTTCGATATAAAATCGGAAATTTGAAGTTCCTAGAATTTTTTTAGAATCGATTTTGCAGTTTAAAATTTGGAAAAATTGACAGTCGTGTGTGCCATTAGGTAGAATGTCGATGAATTATTACATAAGGTGAAGGAAGATGTTAGGAGGCACCTTGAGTCATATTTTGCTTGACGAATCCTGGATTTCTATAAGAGGGGGATTGAAAATTTGCAGGAAAGATGGCAAACTGTCCTTGATAACGATGGAGATTATATAATAAATTAAGAAATAAAAAGTTGAATTTACTACAAAGTTTGTTTTAGATTTCAAAATAGTTGATCACTTATGGGAACAGAGGAGGTCTACACGATCTGCGATCGTCGCTGCTTACCGAATAGGAAACCGAACAGAATTTTCCGCACGAATTCTCCGGCGAATCAAAATTACGAGAGCCGAAATCGAAATCTGACCGGACCTTGTATCGTACAGCTGCATAGTCTTCTTATCAGCACGAAACCCGGCGGAAATTCAAGTAGACGTGCCCTACTCGTTCTACGCCGCGCTTATTATTCTACATGTAGAACCGCTCTCTCATTAGCCGGAATGACGAATGTGCAAACACTGCCATCCCCCATTGCGTGACCTACTATTATTAATGTTTTTACTATTGAATGTATAACACCCGCTGATACTTTCCATAGATTAGGCGAACAATTTAGGGGTGGAGCGTTGTAAAGGACACAAGTGTTTGCTTAAATTCTGTTGGCACAACTCGTTTGCTGGGGAACGTCAACGCGAGACAAATATTACTTCGGAAACCGTTCAAGTGATTTGAAAGTTGACTTAACAGTCGTTTGAACGCAAGAAAAAATTGCAAAACTGACGTTAGACTGGTCTCGAACATCCTCTTTACCGCCGCAAATTCATCGCTTTGTAATTATCGTTTAATTGGACTACTCAAACAGACATTAAGAGGATATCGTTTCAATACTAATGAAGAGGACTTTGCGTGTAATTGCCTTTGGATCCAGCCTTCTATTTTCTATGGAATTGCAGTGAAAAAATCACCAAAAGACAAAGGAATGGTAGAATATCGTAGTGGAGCAAACGTAGCAAAATAATTTCTGTTTTTATAAAAATTCCGCTCAAGCACAAAATTAGAGGAAAAGTCCGATTTATATTTGATTGATCCTCGTATTTAATTACCGGGTGTCCCAACAATTCCGTGACTACTTTTTTATGCTGATATTAATTTTTGTAATATTTTTTAAATATTCATACACTATAGAAATGCAAGCAGCAAAAAAGTTAACACACGATTAAATGTTTCGTGTGACGTAGTTTTCGAATTATAGCGACTTTAAATACCTTGGTATAACTCTGTCGAAAGGGGTAGTTGAACTAATTAGAATTTCTTGCCTGCGTTTTCCAGCATGTTGAAAGTAATTCCTGCGCGTATAATAATTATGCGTGCCGAAAAAAAATTGGTTTTTCACAGTCCGTATTGAAGTAACATTTTCTTCTTTTTTTTTTTTATAACGGAGCACTAAAAGAAAGAGGAAAGCGTACTTGCAAGATGGTACGGCTCCCACGTTACACCTCACGTATATAACCGCATACAAAGTCCGACAACCGAGCAACATACTCGCGGTGTACATCGGAAAATGCTAATGGCGCCGGTACTCCGAATTTGCAAACTACACGTGTAGGTAGTGCTTTAGAAATGGTTTTGAAAGCTCCAGCTATAAGGTTATACGATAAAAACAAAAACATAGAGTCCCACCTAAAAATTTGATCTTCGCGGGCCACTTCCCAAGGTCATTGGAAAGTCAAACAATAATTTTCACGATACCTTCCTCCGCAATATTCGTCTGAAATATTTGCTTCTATTTTTAATACCTCGAGAAATAATCGTGTGTATGCGCGTATACGTATTCAAGCCGGACGTACTGCATATTAGGCTGGATCCACATTGCCGTTCGCGAACAGCTCGTGTACCATTTTCGCCGGTATTATGGACATTTCCGGGAGCTGCGTGCAGATTACAATGAACTCCGCGAACAGCAAACACTGTTCATTCTAAAGGCGGTACCGTCGCAAGCCTTCTTGAAATGTTCTACTCTGCAACGGTTCGCTCGCTCTAATAGAGGGCATTCCCAGAATCGTGGTGCACGCGACCGGGTGATGATTGTATTACAGAAACAAATCGAAAAAAAAGAGCAGTAACATGTTCTCCTTTGACGCTTTGTTCTTGAGCTGATCGCGTGCTAAAAATTCAATGAACACGCCCGCTATTAAATGGGTATCTACGCGTCTTCTACGTTCTGCAAAAATACTAAAGCACGCGAACTCGACGAATCCTCAAACTCTATTTGTCTGGAAAAAGAGGCGTGTCAGATAACAAAATGTTATTCCTTCTTTTCGGCTTGTCGCATGATCTAAGCCCAATCCTCGGGTCCGTGCTGTGACATAGATCGTGTAGGGCCATTATTTTCTTCGATTTCTTCATCGTTGGCAGGTTATTATTATTCCTCCCCTCTATTTCGCCCTCGCGGGGTGTACCCCCAGTGGAGGGGATGGGAGAACTGACTAAGATCGTGCAGCTCCGTTCGATGTTTTAATACGAATTTACCTACAGTTGTCACTGTACCGATCGAATAGGAAACTTTTTTTGTGTTTAAGAGATAATACTCGACAAGGAGTTTTGTTAACAATTCAGTTAACATCTGAACGAGGTTCACGGGACAGTAAGACTGAAAATAGAACATTTCTCACTCGAACCCTTTCGTTTTAACACTGCATACGTCGCGGGAAGGTGCGTGTATTTCTGTTTCGGGCAGGCTAGCGGCCACTCGCCTTCAGGAAGAAAGTAAATTGTAATTAACCACGGACACCAGTCGTAATTAGTGTTATGGCGAAGTGAGTAATATCGTGCTTAAACACTCCGAGGATTTACCTCTTAAATGGTCTCGGAAACGTTTACGGGCCCGGTAATCCCGGGAACGTTAAACGCCGCGAGGTAAA
Source organism: Halictus rubicundus (assembly GCF_050948215.1). Classification (NCBI taxonomy): domain Eukaryota; kingdom Metazoa; phylum Arthropoda; class Insecta; order Hymenoptera; family Halictidae; genus Halictus; species Halictus rubicundus. Next base: position 19,809,648 of record NC_135151.1, read on the forward strand.
ACGCGGTTCCGACATTCTGAAAGCCGCGAAACGTACAGGCGAAATTTTCGAGTCCGGATCGGTTTGCTTCGTATCGTTTATTATTAAGATAAAAGAGGATTCTACGCGATGTCGGGCAGACGGTACGTTTCCAGAACGGAAACCAGTCAATGAAGGATTCAATTGTCGAGCGAGGAATGCCGCAGCCCTTCATTGAAATGCTTCTAACTTCCAACCCCTTGTTCATAATGGCTAAGAGCTCGTTGATCAATTAATGTTCGGAAAGTTAGGAATAAACGTGATTATGCCGCCTGATTGGATTAGGTACTTGTATCGTATATACAGGGTGGTCGCGGTAAATGGGACCAGCTCTTGTAAACAGTATTTTAAAAAAATGGGAAAGGAAGAAATTACAGTATATCTTACTAGCAAAAAAAAAAATGAGAAAGGAAGAAATTATAACATATCTTACTAGCAACAAATACCGTCAATTTTTTCGTTGTCAGTTTTAATATCCAGCTGACAAAAACGGTTTGTGTAACATCGTGAATAAGTTATTTAACAAGTGTCGTTATTAGCTTATTGGTACTGTCAATTAATTCTATAATCGTCCAAATGAAATATTAATAAACTTCCAGATTAAAGCACTATCTCCGAAATATTAATTTTGTACTGTTCATTTCTACGGAGTTAATTTTCTTCAATGAAATGCTGCAACGGGACTCATTTTTAGTTTTCAATCAATTTTTTGATCAATTGCTGTGCGAAAGAGAGACGATAGATCTTTTCAAACTGAATAACTAGACTGCGGATCTTTGTGCAAAATAAAAATTGTTTGCCTCATTTACCTGTAACAGGGGCGAAGTACAAAATTCCGTTTTTCTGTTAATAATGTTGCATGTTTAAATAATGGTATCATTTGCAATGTTTTAATAATGTTGTTTTCTTTTTTTAATGTTTTTAACCAGCTGGCACCAACACATTACTAATCTCAAATATTTTCAATCTCTTCAAATTGCAAGTACTGATTCTTGTCATAAATGCATAAAAACCGCAGTCTACGAATAACATTTACACTTAGATCATTTTTGTATTGTAAACGTAACGTGGCATCGCCGCTGGTAGTGAAATACTAATTTGCGGTTCTGTCGTATGTTTTCTAATTACGTCACAGCAATCGCGAGTGCTGAGAACATACGGCCGCCCGGTTTGCGAGATGAAATAAATCCCATCATCGTTTTTATATCTTCTCGCGACGTCTGGCGCTGCACTTTGTGTCATTGAACTTGTCCTTTTACGAGCTGGCCCAATGACGATAAAAAAAGAAAAACATCAACGGCCTCAGAAAAAGTAAGAAAAGGTTCCACCAATCAGAATGTTTGGCACCGTTCGGTCTCTCGAAACACGGTGAACTCTCGATATACGTCAACAACACTGGATAAATGTCAATACCCGAGCCGCGGTAGTGGGGATAATTCCGCGACGTTTATCACGCAGGCCTCGGCGACATATACAGCTGAACTCGTTGTATTCGTTCCGTGAATGCAAGTGATTTTCCGTGCTCACGCGTTCGCCGTTCGAAAGAGTATTTTAATTACTTCTCGTACGTTGATGACGTTAGATGTTATTGCTGTGTTCGCGCCGTGAAAATAAACCGCGAAGCACGTTCGAAGAACTTTAGTTGCACTGTAGTTTGACCCTGTTCGAGCAGGTGTACGTTGCCGATGGTCGTTGCAACACTTGATTACTCGCGTCTATTCGCAACAGTCTTCTTTGGAGGCTGTTAGGGCAAGTAGCGGTATGTACGCGGCGAAAGTGACGTTCTGGTCGGGACACGGGCCGACCGTAAACCGCGGGACGACGAAACGGTGAAAGAAACGCGGCGCGAATTTCCGCAAGATGGAGATTGGAAAGGCCCCCGGCAAAAGTGCGTGACTGGGAAAAGAGCCGACGCCGAAAGCCATAAAGGCTCCGGCCGCGAATGTGTTTCCCCTGACGAACGACGGAGCGCGAGAAAGCCGCCGGTGACGACCTTTCAAAACGAGTGTGAAACACCGCCAGCCAGCTCGAGAAAAACGGCCCGTAAAAACGACCGCTATACGTTAATAAATACGTTTAACGCGCGCGCGCACGCTGCGCCACGTGTGCGAATTAGGGTGGACCTTATTTTTCGACCATCTGATTTTTTTTTGCGACCCCCTAGATCTGTTCCAGATCCAAAAAAAAAATAAGTTCTGCAAAAGAAGAACTCAATTGGACAACAGGAAAGGGTGTCGCAATCGGTTTGAAGTTTGAAAATTTCAGTAATTTCCCTTTAATTTTACATGCAACTCAAATTTTATGTTTTAATGATAAGAGTTACTGTTATAACATAAAAATATCATCTTTTGGTTGTATAATAAGAAATTTTACTTGAAAGTTTCAACAATATCGTCAATATTTTGGTTTATTACATTACGGAGTAGAGCTATGAGCGCGCCAAACGGTCGCCAACAGGCCCGAATATTCAACTTTTTAAAAAATTTCAAAATAGTTGGCCTGAAATTAATAAAAATAATTACATCCCGGGAACGCACGACGATTACGTTCTGAAACATATTAATGATATACAAAAAAAATCGAAATTTTTAAAAATTACACAAAAATGAGTCACCCAAGAGATGACTACAAAGAACTTTTAGAATTAGCAATAATTTTTCTTGGGGGGATTCCTTTGGGTGGCATTTCATTCAAAATGCCTGGCGCATTTCACCATGCGAGGTGGATGGCTAAAATAATATACACTTTAAAAATATTTATTTTTCGAAACGAATTTGCTCTCAACCAGGAAGAGCATTAGAGATACATGTGTATTTCTAATTAACATTTATATTGAGCCGTGGATTTTGACCCCAATGGCTGCTATGGCGCCACGTGTAGATCTAGAATTCATCAAAAATATAATTCATTACAAAAATGTTAACGAAGAAATAAGCGATGTGGCATTAAAAAAAATTGTGAACCATTTATGGTACTTGTCACCGGAGAATGCGGCGCTATCGTTTTTTGATAAAAAAGTTTCAGTAGAAACAAAAAGATCGATGGTGCAAGCACTACAAAATGTAAACAATAATAATAATTATAAGAGATACATGACAACGACTATAGAAATTAAAAATCTTGCGAATTTGGAAATACAACATTTCGTATCATCTGAATCAAATAATTTTTTCAAACGGTTCAATATAAATTCAGATTTTCTTTTAATTGATCCAGCACTATGGGAAACTAGTAATAGTTATACCGAAGCGATAGGTATTATAACAAAATTAGAAGTTGTGAATGACGTTGCAGAAAGAGCAGTAAAATTAATGAAAGATTATAATTTAACGTTATGCAAAAACGAAGAAGAAAAACAATTCATATTACAAATTGTAACCGATTATAGGGAAAAATACCCAAAAATTGATAAAACAACATTAAGTACAGATTTTTAAAAATTATTTATACTCTTATTATAATTAGGCCTATAAATAAAATATTTAATTATAAGTATTTAACTGTCTTTTTCCACTTTTCCTTATATTAATCTGAGATCAAATTTTATATTTAAAAAATAAATATTAAAAATTTTGCTTAAACAAATTCATTAAACAATTTAATTTTTGCTTTGATATAATAAGAATATTACATTAAAATAGTGTTTAATGACCAGTGGGATTGAAAAAATGTGTACTTTTTCATTTTTCGCAAAATTAAAATTTTTTGCATAAACAAACTCGTTGCGACACGTCTTCCCTTTGTCCGATCGACTTGAAATTTGGAGGGAATTAGTTTTTTACCAAGTAGAACAGATTGCAAAGGTCGCATCAAATGAATTTTAAAAAAAATTTTGCACAAGAGCAACTAAGGTCCACCCTAGTGCGAATGCCTGGTCTTCGAGCAGGCCACTGTGCATTGTGTTCCGAAGAAAATGAAAACTGCTTCGGAGCCTCGGTGTAGCGAACGCGAGGAAAATTCAACACGAAAATTCAAACACGGGAAACGCATGCGAGAACACAGGGAACAGAAAGAAATAGCTCTCGCAAATATTAACTCTTAGCACTCGAATGGCGACTGTAAGGCGCCATTAAAAATTCCTGTATTATTATTCAAAATATTTTTCACATTATTAAATTTGTTTGTATTGAATAAATTACTAAACATTTCAGTACTACTTTACGAGTAAATTGCACCATTTTCGTATGTATAGCATGAGAAAATATATATAGAAAGAAATATTCCAGGTCGGAAGGAATGTTTCATTTTAGAGTTAAAATGGCTTCGAGGACAAAGGGTTAACCCTTAACGCTCCGACTTTTAATTGTGAATATGCCGGCAACTCCAGCGTATTCTCATCATACTTCGGCTTGCAAGTTTTTAAGTGTCGGATTTTGAATGCTACAATGACGTGTAAATAATAATGTTAAAGTGATTCAAAACAATCTTTATTCGTCTCAGAAGTAATATAATTTTGATTACAATATTTATATTAAGCGGTCGCACATCGGTGGTGCCTGAGAGGCACACTTGGAGCGTTAAGGGTTAACCCTTTGCACTCGAAGCTATTTTAACTGCAAAATGTTTCGAAATGTTTTGACAAAATGTTTCATCCGACCTGGAATATTTCCCTTGTATAAATTTCTTTTTCCTGTTATACATACGAAAATGGTGGAATTTACTCGTACAATACTGAAATGTTTAGTAATTTATTAAATACAAACGAATTTAATTATGTAAAAAATATATCGAACGATACAGCAATCTTACAGTCGCCATTCGAGTGCTAAGGGTTAAAACGTTTTAAGGGCACCGACGTATTGGGTTTAGCTTAATAAAATAATTAAAGGAAGAAAGAAATTTTGTATTTCGCTCCTGTGTCTAGCAATCAATGCAAATATTTTTTTATTTTGCATAAAGAGTGCTAAGGGTTAAAGATTAAATTTGAAGATGAGAAGAACCATGTAACGACGGAGTTGGAAATCTCGTTACGTTCGCTTACGACGCTAAAAACCGCTGACGAGTGTAAAATTAAGAAATAGTTCCACGTACACCAAAATGTTAATATTTGAGGATCAAGAGAAGCATGTGAAACGCGTTGTGGAGTTGTAAATCTTATTACGCTTGTTTATGACCGTGTTTAAAAAGCGCTGACGAATGTGAAATTAATTCAAACGCTTCGTTGGTGAACTAAAACTTGAATTTCGTAACTGTGTTACACCTCCTTGAATTCACCTTGACACCCCATACAATGTTACAAGCACAAAAATAGTCAAACTATCATATACATACAATAGTCGAACAAAAAGTTCGAGATTCTCGAAAGTGTCGGGATTCTCGTATTTATCGGGATTCCCTAAAGGGAAATCGAAATTTTCGGGAACCCGATTCTTTCGGAAATCTCGAAATTTTCGCTAACCCGACCCGACCCGACCTCTTCCCGACTCGCCCCGACCATCGAGTTCCCGATATCTCGGGTTCTCGCACGCCCCTAGTATTTAATCGTTTGCCTGAAAATGTCCGTGCTTATAAATCATGCCAGAGAATTTATAATCAGTTCTTGTGCACACACTTCTGATATATTCCGAAGAAACTATTTGGATCTCGGCAGTTTCGTGGTAGTTTTTGCAACGCGATCTTCGCGTGTTTAAAAGAGAGCGTGCAGGCATTAGAATTTCAGACAGTTTCTTCTTTTCCGATAGTTGGCTCCAGTTGCGAGAGCCTCGAGCAATTGACATTGGTCCACCAACTTTGCAACGCACTGCCGAGGAAATTCCATTAGAACGTATTTCCATTTCCATGGACGCGTTTGGCTGAAGTTAGTAACTGAAGACCCATTCGGTGGTTTGGTTAATGGCTTGTGTATGCAGTATGAGAAAATGTGTGCATGGAAAACGGTGGAAAAAAAGACCGCGGCCAGCGTTGCTATCCTCCGATTGGCTACGAGCAAATAAACTGTTGGTTCAAATGCCAGCATGTTGAATAAAATAATTGTCAATTAATAAACGATAAAGAAATATTTATTGAAAATAAACATTTGTCAATTAATAGACTGTAAATACGTAGTCATTGAAAATAAACATTTGTCAATTAATAGACTATAAATACGTAGTCATTGACAATGAACATTTGTCAATTAATAGACTATAAATACGTAGTCATTGGCAATGAACATTTGTCAATTAATAAACAATAAGGAAATATTTAGTGAAAATGAACATTTGCCAATTGATAAACAATAAATACGTATTCACTGACAATAAACATTTGTCAATTAATAAAGAAATATTCATTGGCAATGAACATTTGTCAATTGATAAACAATATATAGTTTCGCGTTGCATCGAAACTGAGTTATCAGAATAGTTTGCTATGTCAAAATCGTCTGTCACGCGAAATTTATAAATAAACTAAAGCCAATGAATTTATATATAATTTTGTTCATTTTCAGTGTTCATGCATTGTCAAAAATAAATGAAGCGAGAACTCAGTATCTTCGTAATGTAGGAAAGCACAAATTGCAGTAATAATAGGAATTTATTCAAGATGAAATACTTTATTCATTTTAATCTCCACTGTGTTCTGAAATCACCGAACGTCTAACTTTTCTTCCTTTAATGGGTTGAAAATCCCCGCTGCTTGTTACATGATCACTATAGATGTCCTTACTTTACAATTCTGTTAAAATTTCTTGGTAAGGAGCTAAACAACTTTGCAATTCGAACTTTCCACTACGCACCACCGAAGAGTCTTTTTGGCTGAAAGGAAGTTCCAATTTTCTGATCACCGTATTCCCCTTTGAACATTGTTTAACTTTCTTGGAACATTTTCAGCAAGTAAAGAAATAAATTAAATGTGCGCTTTAGACCTAAGATTTGAAAATAATATTTACAAATACTACGAGATACAAGTATATAATTTGTATATTAAAATTGAAACGAATCCGATAACATTTCTAAAAGTTGGAAAACTGCATTGACGTACTGAAGCAGGATCATAAAAGTATCCGAACGCCATTAATTATGAATACCTTCTTTTATATTAGTATCTAGATGACCTACTTTGGCATCAGTTATACTGATTTGTGCTGCATGCTTAACATACTTTCCGAACTTCATACCGACTACATACCGAATTTCATACTTTTACAAATGTTATTGGGTTTACTTGAAATTTGATAAATACATAGAGTGTCCCATTTGAAATTCCCAGGACGAATAAAAAAAGAATATCTATGATAGGAAAAATTGTTTTAGACACATGTTGGATGGCTTCACGGAGGACATATTATGCTGTTATGTATTCGACCTCGAGATGACATTGAAAACGCCTTTAAATAATATAAGAAGAAATTTAAAACAAAACGCCTATAAGAATTTCATACTTTGCAAATGTTACTGGGTTTACTTGAAATTTGATAAATACATAGAGTGTCCCATTTGAAATTCCCAGGACGAATAAAAAAAGAATATCTATGATAGGAAAAATTGTTTTAGACACAAGTTGTACGGTTTCACGGAGGACATATTATGCTGTTATGGATTCGACCTTGGCATGGCATTGAAAACGTCTATAAATAATATAAGAAGAAATAAAAAACGCCTATAAGAATTTCATGTTTTTACAAATGTTATTCGGTTTACTTGAAATTTGATAAATACATAGAGTGTCCCATTTGAAATTCCCAGGGCGAATAAAAAGAGAATATCTATGATAAGAAAAATGGTTTTAGATACAAGTTGTACGGTTTCACGGAGGACATATTATGCTGTTATGTATTCGACCTTGGCATGGCATTGAAAACGTCTATAAATAATATAAGAAGAAATAAAAAACGCCTATAAGAATTTCATGTTTTTACAAATGTTATTCGGTTTACTTGAAATTTGATAAATACATAGAGTGTCCCATTTGAAATTCCCAGGGCGAATAAAAAATTCTTTTCTAACTCTTTCAGATAGAAATTGCATGGTTTCACGGAGAACATATTATGCAGTTATTTACTCGACCTCGAGATGAAATTGCAAACGCCTATAAAGATCAATTTTGCGTTTTTAAGAGGATTAACCGTACTACAAATTGGAAATTCGATTTGGAACGGTTCTTACAATTTTCTGAAAAGTTGAACGTTTCACGTACGCGGCAGTACGTTGACAATTTTCGCGCTGATCCATTGGCGGCGCGGTGCTCGCGTTTCTCGATACGGATCAGAGGAAAAACATTTGCCGTGTCGCAAGCCGTCGGAAATCCACTTTGGTTGGACGTCAAATCGTAAATGGATCAATTAACAACGGCGACGGGGGAACGCGAAATCGAATTCCGGGCCGCGCGAGGACAATCAATGTCTATCGGACAGTTTTTCTGGTTGACGGGAAAAGGACGGACAAAAAGAGACCTATCGGGAAATTTTCCTAGGAGGGGGGGGGTGGGAACGGCGAGGGGTTGGTAAAGGGTGGAAAGGGGCGGTAAGCAGCCCAGGACCCGGACCATCTATTCTGAAACTCGGCCGTCTCCTGAAAAGGAAACTTTCCGGCGGAACCGCTCGATGCTAATGGCGGAACAATGGCCGCAAAAACAATCGGATAAGTTGACCGAGAGGACCGTCGACGGCTGAGCCCGTACGTGGTTATTTGCGATTCCAGCCCTGGTCGCGAACGTCGCCTAAAAATCGTCTGCGACCACCCGGGAGTGCTTTTCCACGCTCCGCCGTAATTAACTCGCGTCTTGATTCGATTGCGCTGCTCTCCGCTTACAGTTTCTCGCAAAAGTTCTAAACTTCCCATCGGGGATAGTTACCGTAACGCTTTAACCTCGCGCAACACGTACGAGCGAATATTCACTCATTTTTGAAACTGTCATGCGTGGACACGACGACGAAAAATAAAATCGCGAACGTAATTGCACTCCTTTTATTTCAAACGTCTTTGGAAACTTTGGAAGGTTTTGCAACACCACCTTTCATTTTATAAAGTTGATATATCATGATTTTGTTGATGATATATTATGGGCTGAATCTTATGAATTGGACATTTAATCTTCCAAAGCTCACAGCATTTTTATTTTGCCGTCCTTAAAATTTTAATGCTCCTTTGCTCGACTTAATTTCATTGAAGTTTCTGTATCAATTGCTTTCGAAAATGCTCTGGAACATTTCAAGTAACGCGAATGATGAGCAAAATTGGCGAGAGAATACTTTCACGGCGAACTGTACTCCGAATGCCAATAAATCTCAGATTTTCTCATTGAAGGAAACAGAAATTTATCATCCGCTATAATAGACTCTAGCCAGTCTGATCTTTAGAGGTATTCGCATGCTTGATTAATTACCTCCGACTCAATATCACCGATTCAATTTTATTATGATCGTGCTTCAGGAGATTCTGCACCCATGGAAATTAAATATACCTACCGAAAATCTCAGAATAGAACAACATCAACTGATCACTTTACACGAACCATTGAACATAAATTCTCAAATTGACAACGAACAAAAACCCGTGAGATGTGTGATCTGCACGAGGATAATAATCGTCTGAAAAATAAAATAACTAAATGAAAAATACGAGAACTGCAGTATTTACAATATAAAAGTTTGTCTGCCCAAAATGGGCATTTGGATGGGATTTTCTGGTATTTTAATTCGAGGAAATTACATTTTGCTGATACGGGAGATAAAGTTATTTGCGGGAGCTGTCCGTCAAGTTTAAAATGACCCGGATCGTCGAGAAAATGGCAGAGGAAACGTCGATATTAATCCGAGACTTTAAAAGATTAATTGACATAATCGGACTCCCGTTGGCTGGTCCGTGTTCGCGTAATGGCTCCCGCATCGGCGAATCAACATGGCGTCCTGTTGCAAAATCGTCCAGAAGCTGTTATACAATTACTTCGCGCTTTGGTTCGCAACGGTACAATAAAATTCTGCCAATAGCAGCTTAATCACGGCGATGACAGACCAGCGTACTTTTGAATCTATGAGTAGCTTCGGTGAAACGTCCGGAGGCACCGGGCTGATAAACTCGTCAAGCGGTGTCGGGCCACCGTTCGATTGGTGAAAAGTTATCGGCGAAACGGTGCCCATTGTTGTGTCAACTGTGTCGAACGGATCCAATTTTTCCTTGTTCTCTCGTCTACGTTTTCAACAGAGTTTCGCAGAGCTCCAAATTGAGACAAATGTGCGAACCGCTTCATAGTCCTCCGCCTACACCAGTCGCCGAGTGTTGCGATGCTTCCCAAATCGATTGTTCATGTTAAAAAAAACGTGCCCGTTGTTCGTTCGTACCGATATCCGTCGTCTTATACTCGTCGCCTTTCTTGTTAATGGATATATTCTCCACATTGTAAGCACAAATAATTCCCAATGATAGGCGCCCGAGTTGAGTGATCGAATAATGTTTCTGGAGAATGATAAATAGACTGCGGATCTTTATGCAAAATAAAAATGTTCTGCTTTGGCAAGATATAGGAGCCAAAAATGACGGGTAGTCAAAATGACGGGTTCTAATATTTTTAATTCGATATTATTAAGATTCCAAGGATGCATACATAAGAAATTATTTAGCAAATTTATTTCTCTGGGTATATATTATTTTTAAAATATTGCTAAAAATCTGGGTAGCACGTCCTTGTTATTTTTACGGAGTAATGCGAAACAATCGCTTTTAGTGCTCCGTAAACCTAGTGTTAGTGTTAAGATCGTGTTCATTTCTTTGCTACTCAAATTCTTTCGATCTTTACCGTATGCAAAATTCCAGTTACTCGCGTTTCCGATAAACGCATCAAATCCGCTGGCTAATGATAACTATGACGGGTGTAGCCGACGCGAACACCGGTGGCGAACGTGTTAAGCCATTCTCATTCCGTTAATCCATCACAAAGCCGGCGGATAAGTAAGGGAGGAAGATTGAGCAGCAGACTACCCAGATATCCACGGGGCCGAGGAACTTCTAAAACGGCGAGCTGGAAGTACCGGATGCTGGAAGAAAACTCCGGTGCGCGTGACGTTTCGCGGCGAGGGTGACGTCCAATTTTTTCCGTATTTTATCGCGGATGACGCGTCCCGCAGACGCGTAAAACCATAATAATCTGCCGGCGAGAGACACTCGACTTCGCGCGGTTTTCGCACGAGGGTCCTGTTGCAGCTGGCGACGCGAATGATTTGCACCTCTTGCCGAACGAATGAGACAACACCGGGGAAGACGGGACACCGGTGGCAAAGGCGAAGGTGAGGCGAAATGATTCGCGGATATTTCCGAATGCGAGGTGGATGGAACAGGGGGGAGGGGGGATGTCAGAACGTAGCCAATGTCGTGGATTTTCATTTTGCTCGAATTTACCGAGGAATGCGGGCGGTACGCGCACCGGGAATACGTTGTTCCAGCCGACGAAACGAAGAGATTGAAGTCCCTGCTTAGACCGACAAATCCGTCCAAAGCCTCGCGAAATTCCCTCGCCGGTTTGCAATATTACCGAACGGGATTTCGTGTGTCGCGAAACGCGTTATCATTACTCCCGTGCCTTAGCGTAATAGGTGGGATCGGTGGCTGGGAGAAAGTACAATTCCATCTTCGGGCGCATTAAATGGGGACTTGCATCGACAGAAAATAGAAATTAACCCCTTGCCTTAGGATTTAACCCTTTGCACTCGAAGCCATTTTAACTCCAAAACGAAGCATTTCATATGACCTAGAATATTTCCCTTGTATATACAGGGTCATTCGTTTTTAAACGGCCAAACGTCAACCAGCTGTAGAGGACCCCAAATGGAACAACTTTCACCCCTAACACGTTTTTTGATTCGAAGTTATTTCATTCAGTCTCCACGGCGTGCCCCATGTCAAAAAAAACCAAGATCCAAAGGTCCTACAAAAAAGTTGACTGAATAAAAAAGATGCCCCTATTTATTTTAAACCAAACAAAGGAAAAATCATCAAGATACATAATTCCAGTCCTAATATATTTAATCTTAAGTGAACGCAAAAAATGACGGGTTTTTGCAATTATCTAAAAATCAAGACCGAATCAAAAAAAGTGTTAGGGGTGAAAGCTGTTTCATTTGGGGTCCTCTATAGCTGGTCGACGTTTGGCCGTTTAAAAACGGATGACCCTGTATATATTCTTATGTTATACATACGAAAAAGGTGCAATTTACTCGTAGAGTACTGAAATGTTTTGTAATTTATTAAATACAAACAAATTTAACAATGTAAAAAGTAGTTTGAATAATGATACAGCAATTTTTAGTGGTGCCTTACAGGCACCGTTCCAGTGCTAAGGGTTAATTTCCAACTGTGCGGGCCAAAAAGGCACCAAGGTCGGTCGCGCGCAGAGACATGCACAGCTTGACTGAGCGTTCGAAACTGTACAAATCGCAAACTTCCTATGATTAGTTGATTATTAAACAAAAAAAAAATAAATTTATTGTTGCAAATTGAGTAATACATTAATAATAACATTTTTATTTTAACCCTTTGCACTCGGCGCTATTTTCATTCTAAAACTCAATTTTTCTTCCGTCTTAGAATATTTTCATTTCATTCGTACGAAACTGATCCGATTTCCACATGTAATATTTAAACGTTTAGCAATCTATTAAATACAAATTTTGTAATGTAACAAATATTTTGTAATATTTTTTGTAATTTCTTTGAAATTATGCCACAACAATTTCTAGTGGTGCTTCAGAGTCACCACTCGAGTGCTAAGGGTTAATAGAAAAATTTAGTAATATTCATGTTTGGCCCGATAGACTTACGACGTCTCTGAGGCGTCATTGTAAGCTAAGGGGTTAATTATTTTTGTGAAACTGACATGATGGACATCCTTAGTGCGTCCCACGAGCTCTGTCCACTTGATTATCTTGGTCATTTCAAACAATACGAGAAAATGTTACGTACAGAAGTTGTAGAGTTTAAGAAACAATATGTTATAAATGATATTCTTGCGAGTGGAGGCGTAGAGATGATGTAGAGGTCACCTTTGTTTTTTCAAGTGGAATGCAATCTTTCGAAAATCTTGTGCGAAGGGCATACGCGGTTTGGATATCTTTCACCGTACGAATTTCGAGCCACAATAGCGTTTCTCTTACTTTCTCCATAAATTAGATGCATTTCTAATTGTTCTTCGAATGAAAATTTCATGTTGACTATCTTATGTTCACTAACTGAGAAACTGACTGACGCTGAGGGACGTCGAAGGCCTACCAATGTTTACATTTGACGTAGCGAGCATAACCTTGAATACGTTCCATAGTGAAAGTAATAGAATGAAAACAGTCAAATACCAACGGTAAGTTTTAGGACAAATACACTTTGGTACTTTTGTACTCAGAATATGGCAATCTATCCAAATCGATCCTAAAAAATTGGATATTTCACTTAAAAAAACAAAGGTGACCTCTAAGCCTCCGCTTGCAAAAATATCATTTATAATATATTGTTTCTTAAACTCTACTACTTCTGTACGTAAAATTTTCTCGTATTGTTTGAAATAACCAAGATATTCAAGTAGAAGGAGCTCGTGAGACACACTGACACCTAAAACGTAATTTTCATATCGGCCAGCGTCTACATCGACAGCAAATATTTTGAATTATGAGATTGTGTTGCATATTGTCTCCATCAATGTTCATGATTGAAAAAGTCACGAGAAGCTTAAGATTAGGTCTAGCAAACACGCGCTCGACCGTTGTTAACCAAGTTCTTGAGATTCCAATACATTGATCATACTTTTAGGTTAGAAATTGATTTAAGAAGATTAATTTTTATCTCGATTTCTCTTTTATAGAAAACGCGGGAGAACGCGACGGGGGCAACTAGTTTGGTGCCATAAAAGCTGCTCCCGACTTGATAAGAGCTAAAAGAGCAATGTTTTAAAGCGTCGTGAAACCTATCTAGTTTTAAAGCTTACGTAGTATTGCCTTTAATTTTAATAAAGCACTAAACCGTAGAAGTTTATGCATTCACGGCGTTCCTAATCTGCCAGGTGTAGTAAAATATGGATGTTAATCAACTTTAAAACTGCATGTAAAATGAGCAGGTTGCCGCCCATAGTAGGAGGTAAAACATTAACAATTTCCTTTCTCGTGAGAATGGCTCGCGAAATTTCTAATTCGCACAAACAGCCACGGTCTGGAAACTGTGCAAACCCACATCTCTGGAGTTAAACTAAAAAGAAACTTGTCCTTGCTTAATCCGAGTTCCTCCACCCCCGCCTCCCTCCCCCACGTCCATTCAATTATAGTCGGTATGTCGGGCCCGCTCACTAAACACGAACGCTGATAACGGTGATAACAAACGCGAGGCAACGCAGATGTTTACACGGGAATTTTTGCAAGGGTACAAATAACAACGACGCGAGACACTTTTATACGCGTGCATTACAAACGCGCCGTACCAGCTCGCAACACAATTCGCGGGAGTACAGTTCAAGCCACATAGAAATGTTGTTCCGAATTTAGTAGCCTTTTAAGCGCCACTTTCCAAGTATCATCTGGAGCCGGGTAGCCGGGGTGTCCCGGGCATCCCGCAGGAATTGTTCCCCGCTCGTTAGGCAATTGTTTCCCGCCCCCCGCGTCTCAGGCTCGGGTGCGCAACCGACAAACGTTCTCGTTGACTATTTGTGCGTCGAAATCCACGATAAAGTCACCATCGAGTACAACCGGACGAATATATCAACGGGGCAGACTGCTACGTTAGAAATATCTTATCGTGGCGCGCACGAACGAGTTGGGACAATGGCCGCGCGGCGCGGCGTCCCTCTGTTTCTATTTCGCATAAAATATGAAAGTCTGATAGCCGTTGTATGCGAGGACGTATCGCGGCAGCGTGGCCACCGCCGCGACACATACGTGACCCGACGACTTATCAGTTCACGGTCAGGTTTCGAGAACGGCCGGTTAACCAATTTCCAAGATCGAGCGTGATTCGGCGCACCGAGCGGGACAGTAATTTACGAGGGCGGCGATTCCTACCGAATATTGATTGAAACGCGGCCGATTGACAGCCGCAATACCCGCGAGACGCAAGGAAAAATATTATGCGTCGGCCGTAGCGTGTGCAATTAAACGGCCACTGTGCCCCCCCTCTCCCCCACCACCCCTCTCTCCACCCCCTCTCATTCGTTTCACCTTTCCTGCATAGCGCCCGTCCCTTTTTTTTCCCCCTCCCATTTCACTGTTTCATTACCCAGTCCTATTATTCTTCACTTTTTTATTATTATTTCGCCCGGCCGAGCGAAAATACATTACTAGAAAAGTGATTGCGAGCGCCGGGATTGCTCGGTCCGATCGTGCCGCATGATAATTCGACCAATTTCAATTTGAATTCGAATCTGAAATTTTTTAATGTTCTCGCCGAACCGGTCGTTCGATAAACACGAAATACCCACCTACGATGAATCGGCCCGATCGACGAAACCGATCGGAACACCGTCGGTCGAAGGCAAATACAACGGTGCGCGCGCGGGACGGTAAGAATGAAAAAGTCTCTTGTTGGAATTTGGAAACAGGCGATTTAATTGAAACGAAAATTAAGGGATGAACTTAATACAAGGAATGATAAGGGATTTTTTGCGCTTATAGCATTTGCAAAATTATCAAATTCGAGAAAATCCGAGTGTTAACCCCCGAATCGTGGAACCTGGGTCCATTTTGACCCAGAGTTGCAAACAGTTGTAGTTTTCTTGCAGCCAATTCGGATGGTTAGCTGTCTGTGTTAGGTCTAATAAGAAGGTTCGTGTTAAAGAAGTAGGTTAAAAAATATATTTAAAAGAAGCACCCCTCTTGCGGGAGTTCAAAAATATTAATAATATTTCTACGATGTTTACTCCATAAGGAACCACTTTCTCTCTTTCCCTGGTTATTGTAAAATATCCTATGAAAATGGAAATTAGCATAAAGATTCTTAGCCTACTTAACTAATCGTAAGAAGGTTTTTGAGTCAATTTTTAGTCGAGTTATAATTGTTTATTATTAACGAAATGCATTGTTGGATGTATCGGGTCAGTCTATATTCATACTTGAGTCATACGTGTGATTCACGTTGACCCTCCATGATTCACGACACCACTTTTAATTAAGTCACATCCGTATGCTTTAATTGTGCACGCAAACATTCAATTTTTCATCGACGTTTATCCGTGTTGGATCTGGAAAAGAAATTCCTAGAATGTTCATTTTATACTAACGAACTTATGATCTGTGAATATTCTTCGTTTTGCAAAACTATCGTGTAAGAGGTCGCTGAAAAATTAATTCTCTCTGGCTGCCTCCTGTTTTTCAGTAAATCCTAATTGAAAGCTAAAACCGCTGGAAATGCAGGGGAGAAAAAAAGCAAAGAAAAATTTTATTTTTATAGGGTGAAAAAATATCTAATATTTAACAACCTCGTCGTATATCGATCCTGTTTGACGTCCGCAAAACGGTCTACGTGAATTATAGAGTAAGTCGAGAAGCGACGGTTTACTTATTAAAAATATATAAGTACACTGTAAATTTAATCGATACCCCCAATAAAACATACATTTGCAAAAGTAGATACACGTGAAAATGATTTTTTTTAATTGGACCGGTCGAAATTATGAAATGCCTTTTTTTCCTTAGAAATAAAAATGTCGTAGCGTGGAAGATACGGGAAATGGGAAGAAATAAGTATAGAAGGTGCCATAACCGCATGTAAGAATGGCGTCGCGGGTTTAAACGAAATAGCCACCGGCTATAATGTACCAAAAACAACGCTAAACCATAGAGTTGACGATACGAAAGATAATGTCCATGGTTATGCAAAGAAATTTGGTCATGCCATTTCGGCGTTTTACGTCCTGACATAAAGAATTATCGGTTCGTCAACCTGAACATACTTCCACCGCGGGGGATTTAAGTTTTAACAAAGAGAAGGTTATGACTTTTTTTAGTATCCGACTGCTCTTTATAATGCATACAATTTCAATCCTTGTGAAATGTATTGGGTTGTCCGGAAAGTTCCGCTTTTCTGTAGGTGGCATTAGGGTAGGTCTGAATATGTCAGAATGATTGAAAACAAATGGCATGTGTACATAGTCCGAAAAGGTGATCTTTCAGGCATTTTTACAAAAAAACGTTGATTTGGATACATTACTTTTCGTAAGCTTTATACGCCCTTAAATATGGAAGGAAACAGAGTGAATTATAGGCATTTGATGCTTTTTTCTTTCAAAAGCTGTTGGAGCTTCGTTGGGGTGTGCTACCCTATTCACCCTATCAACCAGCCATTACACCCTCAGATTTTCATTTCTTTAGGTCAATACAAAATTCCCATAATGACAAAAACTTTAACTCTTCGGCCGATATGAAAAAACATATTTAAAAGTTTTTCGCCGAAAAACGCAAGTTGCGTGAAAGACGAAGAAAGATTAATGAACAAAATTGCACTTCTCACGTATACTCTGGTACTGGCAGAGTGGGGGTATCTCTTTCCCCTCGATACGTGCTCCCTCCCCTCATCTGGTGACACTGCTTGAGATCAGAGTCCCCGGATCAAGACTTGTTCCCCCACTCTAATTTCCCCTTCCACCGCTCGCTATTCCCCACCTTTCGGCCCGGTCACGTGACGCATTCCGTCTCTATCGCGCATAGGCAGAGAGAGGGTAACCTTATTCCCCTCGATTCGTGCTCCCTCCCCTCATCTTTTTCATATCGTTAGGGAAATGCATTACGCATCCCCCGGTCCCCCTGGGAGGGGAACCGCCCTAATACCTCCCCTCACCTGGTGACACTGCTTGAAGTGTCCCCAGATCAAGACTTGTCCCCCCACTCTAATTCCCCCTTCTACCGCTCGCTATTCCCTACCTTTCGGCCCGGTCACGTGACGCATTCGGTTTCTATCGCGCATAGGCAGAGAGAGGGTAACCTTCTTCCCCTCGATTCGTGCTCCCTGCCCTCATCTTTTTCATATCGTTAGGGAAATACATTACGCATCCCCCGGTCCCCCGAGAAGGGGAACCGCCCTAATCCCTCCCCTCACCTGGTGACACTGCTTGGAACTAGTGTCTCCAGATCAAGACTTGTCCCCCCACTCTAATTTCCCCTTTCACCGCTCGCTATTCCCCACCTTTCGGCCCAATCACGTGACGCGTTCCGTCTCTATCGCGCATAGGCAGAGAGGGGGTAACCTTTTTCCCCTCGATTCGTGCTCCCTCCCCTCATCTTTTTCATATCGTTAGGGAAATACATTACCCATCCCCCGGTCCCCCTGGAAGGGGAACCGCCCTAATCCCTCCCCTCACCTGGTGACACTGCTTGAAACTAGTGTCCCCAGATCAAGACTTCTCCCCCCACTCTAATTCCCCCTTCTACCGCGCTATTCCCCTCGATTCGAGGCAATTCCCCTAATCTGGCGATTCCGAGCGAAGGAGAACTATTGAGAAGCGAACTGTGGGGCGAGAGTGCCGTGTGTTAAACCACTTTGACAATCACCGACAGCTTCGTAAAACGACCGGTATCGGAGGATCTTGGAACATGATTTTTGTCTCTGAGCGTCGTTTACACGACACGTACCGTGCGGTTCTTTGAAAGCGATAACGACCGGTTCGAGGAAACCGGGAAACAAACGATCACGGTCGAATCGAGCAGCGTTCGTGTGACGCGTTTTATTCGCCGATCGAACGCGATACCGTTGAACGGGCGCGCGCGACTGTGGTCCGAACGGTGCTCGCGATAATAAATCCCGGCCGGTATGCTCCCGGGATCGCGGAATTGATCTCGAGGAACACGCGATACCGAAGAAGACCTGTGCGCCGATCGGCCGCAAACAACACCGATCGATTTGCGGTGATTCGATCGATAACGTCCCCTGACAATCCCGTGGACCGGCGGCAAGTTACGAGCGTCGGCTTTGCCTAACGACGTTCACCGCGTTAACTCGAATATAACGACCACTAAATATACTTCCGCCTGTATGTGCGCGCCATGCCGAGCGACTAATAGTTCCGAAGTTTACTTGCCCCCGTGCGTTATTAATATTTACATGGCAGTTCCCGCTAGAGGCGCATCGATGCCGCAGGATTAGGGACACAAAGACGCTCCCGTGGTCGTGGGGTGGGGGGGTGAGGGGGTGGAGGGGAAACCGGAAACTTGACCGTGCCAGGTTCTGAGTTACCAGCGAACGATTTAAATACGACTTCGTATTCGGGGATGCGTGATCTGTGTATGGTCGGGTATTTGATCGCGATATTGCCTCCACCTTTTACCCTGAAAACCCCTTTACATCCGACCACCGTACAACTAAAACGATTTTAAATGCGAACGGTCAAACAGCGAGTTCCGTCCGTTCGCATGGAATTCGTTTCCATACAATTTAACCGTACAGCGAGTCGTTTATTTTTTTTTTTTTTCTTTGGTTCCGATGAAATTACTTTTCATCTGAAATTGTTCGAATAACGGCGGCGAGTCTTTAAACGAACGTGAATTAACGGTTTTTGCAACGTTTCTGTTTGTGTATATGAAATAAATTGGACACAAAGGAGTGGACTCGTATAATGGTCTGTTTGCGAAGTAATCCGAGACATCGTTTAACGGGGCAGGATGTTTGAAAACGTTTTGCAGTTCTGTAGTCTACGCAACAACATAAATGTCGGTGGTGGGGAATTAATTTTCGCTATCTGCTCGTCTTTGTTGGCTCGTATTTTACGTTAACAAGGGGATGGATTGAACGTATTGGTAAGCCTTGTACAACGTAGATGTTTTATTCCAAAAATAATTATTTATACAGGGCGTTATACAGGGTGAAGATAAATTTTTCGACGAGTACTATTATACATGCGGAGGACAATGTTTCTTTTTTATATGAATAGTAAACCTACCGAGCACTAAAAATGATTAGTATGTGTTAACTTGCAAAAATAACAAGTTAAATTTACTTAAATTTTCCACGATTTTTATAGCAACACCTGCTTGAATAAAGAATTTTATTGGATTATTTCCACTGAAAGTTCCTTCCCAATTTCAACACAGTGATTTCTCTATATACGTCGCCAAGGCCTGGATGATAAATGTCGCGGAATTATCCCCACTACCGCGAGGTATACCCTGTGAGGGGCCACGAAGCACGAGAGGCCTCGGACGACGGGGAGTGTAAACATAACACGACTAGGGTATTGACATACATCGAGTGTTGTTGACATATATCGAGAATTCCAAACTAAAAAATCTAAGGCCGGTAATTCGATCAGAAGTCAGAAAAATATTAATAAAAAGAGGTTAACTTAGAACAATGTAGCCTCGTCTATTCCAATACATCGTAATACTTTTATTATATATTTTATTAAGATCATAAAATGAGTTTCCCATATCCAACTCTGACGACTATTTACACTCTATAAGCACGAGCACAGATGGAATATGTCTCGGACATTTTTCGATATTCCAAACGCGTGCCAAGTTGCGTTACCCTCGGCGACTTTATTTTTGGTGACATCTCTTGTAAAGAATCCATTTGATGCATACTTTTCGATGTTCTACTGTGTGTTCTACCGTGTCGGTTTTTGTTACAACGTTGCCGTAGCTTGCGCCAACAAGGCCAACGCGTTTCACGAATGGCGGTCTCAAAAGAGATCTCGAGAGGTCTCGATCGACTCGCGAATAAAAAGCCAACGAAATGGTCGCTTCCGAGTGAAAGCAGCGGGTCTCAAAGAGTTAAACTGTAACCTCATTGAGCGACCGGGCCAGACCATCGAGGAGAGAGGATCGTCTACTTTGCCAATCCTCTACACGATTTTGCTGCTTCGGCTTCCGACATTTTACCGACCTTGTGCCCCCTCCCTGACTTTTATCGCCATTTTCTAAATAATCATTTTTCATTCCTTTCGGTTCGAACCATACATTCACACTGATCATTAAACAATTTCATTTCTTTTGCGTCAGATCAGTAGAATTAGTGGAACGAAAGCAACAGTCGAGCCATGTTTTTCAAAACACACTCTACAAAAAAAAAATATATATATATGTAAAGAAAGTATACCTTCTTTAGTTTTTGAATTTGCCGCGCGTCTCCTATTTTAGTCACCGACAGATGGAGCGGCGCTTGGTAGAAGAATTGAGGAGAGATATAGTCATCACGCAATAGAGCACACGTGCAAAATATAAAGATTAAAAGTTATTATTTCCAAAGATTAGTAGTGTAGATAAAGAAGTGATAATAGTAAACTTTAATTGTCGTTTCTTTGTTTACAGAGAAACATATTTCCGTTTACTTTATCCCACCGAATAATTAATTGTCTTATATATATATATACAGGGTGTTCATTTGAAAACTTTTCAGCCGAATATCTCGAAAAGTATGAAATACGTGTCAAAGGATTTCGAGGAGGAAAGAGGACAGTATCAGTTTTATATTTGGGTGGCGTTTTCAAGGTCATTTGAAGGTCAACTTTGTTTTTTCAAATGGAAACCTATATTTTTTATTATGGGATCTTATTGTACGTGAAAAGACCAGCAATTTCCGTAGGATACCTTTTTTTATCCGCGCACTAGTTCCGGAGATATTTAAAGAGAAGTAGACCGAGTTATACTTATGCTGCGAGAAAGTTTGTAATCTCTTTACAACCATAACAAATCTTCAAAATGTTCTCCGGCGTTTTCTAAACAATAATACAGACGATTCTCAAAAATCATAATCATAATCAAATACGCCCTGTGTATAAATCGTAATATCGAATGTTTCTGTTAAAAAATCACGCGGAAACTTCAAACAACAATAAAAGTGTCTAGGAAATCCCGAACGCAAGAGGTTCGATGGTTTTCGTGAAAAAATTCGTACAAATTCGGGAAAAACCGGAAGAGCCCCTTGACTATCCTTTTCCGGGGTGGTCCGCGTCACCGATATCCGACCTTCGAAAATGTGTCCCGTGTCACTTGCGGGTGTCTGGCGCACGCCACGAGGTTTTGCTATGATAATCGTGCAACACGTCACGTGCGTGACATCGGGAACGGACTCTGACTCACCTATCCGCCACCCCACACTACCCGAAACCATTTTCTGTCTCGGTGGCGACCGTTACGGAGGCGTAAGTGATTATACTCGGTCGCGTTCGTTGTCCGCAGCTCCCGCCTCCTTCTGTCGGGACGTTAACGTGTATATACGGGCCCGATGTAATGAGTCATAACAAGGGATGCGTGCGGCCTCTCGGACGTCCTCGGACACGAATACCGATGTCGGGATCGTTCCACGGGAATCGCGGTAATGCACCGTCCACGGCTATGAATAAATAGAACGGCCTCGCGCGGATCTGGTGCGTATTACGCTCCGTGATCGCCGAGCGGCCAGACGCGGATTTTGAGGGATCGCCGGCCGATCCGGTAAATGTTCCCAGCGGATGGCCACGGATGAAAGAACCGATTAGGGGAGCGCGGTTTGTGAAATATTATTCGGATCCCCATTGTCGATGGGAACGCAACGGAAAGGCGGACCTTTGCTATGGAGATGTATTTATTTATCCATAGAAAAGCTGAAAGAGGTTTTCTCGAAACCCGCCCGGCAACGAAATACCGAGTCGAGGCACGCCTTCGCTTCGCTAGGATATTTTTAGAAAATATTCCATGAAACGAACATGTTTCCGAAATTCATCTGTATCGAAAAATCATGGCGGCAGAAATCTTATCGAGCCAAGATACTCTTTCGTAAGAAAGCAATGGAATAGGTGATATGTCCAAAGTTACAGATATGAATATTTTATAAATATGCATTTATAATGCAAACGCAATATAAAAGAAACATTTAATACATTTATAAACACTTCTGTATTATGTTCATCTGGTTACGATTATTAAAAGAGGAATTGAATGTTTATACGGCTTCTGTGTGTGATAATTAATGTAGACGCTCTACATTTTGCACAAAAATCCACGGTGTAATTATCACCGAAAAATTGCCGACCTCTGAATTCCTGTAACTTTGTGCAAACGGAATCTTAACATATTCTCGCTGTGCTCATTTTAAAGGGTGACCTCTCTACCTTCTCGTTTCTGAACTCAATTTTTTCAACGTCCCCTCTTTGTTCTAAGACGACGTAAGAAAATGAATTTGCTCTCTCTCTTTTGACATTTTGCAAATTCAAACGACTTTACAGGGTTTACACAATCTTTGTTCCATGGTCATTTCAACGTGATCGTTTGAAGGGAAAAGTTTTCTCAACAGTGGCCTCTCAAAAGTTGATCTGCCGACTTACATTATTTGATAATATCTAATAAATGTTGTTCCCCTATTTAGAAACCAATTCATATAGTTTCTATTTTGCATAAAGATCCGCGAAATAACCAATCAGACCCGTATTGTTGTCATCGGTGTCCTTTTACGAAATCTAATTGTAAGCCCAGTCCTCGGGTCCGTGCTGTGACATAGATCGTGTAGGACTCCTATTTTCTTGTGACCGCGTCGTAAATACAGTCCAAATTATATCGTGTTTAGTGTCATTTTAATCAGAAAAATGCCACGAATAAGTTGATAAAAGTCCCATGAAAAATTAATGAAAAATAAAGAAGTTCTGTAACTGGATTCGTAGTGAACCGATATACCCAACCTGACCTTTGCACTGCTCGGCCCCTGACGGGGTGCGCCCCCCAGTGGAGGGGATAGGCGAACTGACTAATATCGTGTAGGTCCAAGTGTAGTGTATTTTTCAAAGTGTAGTATTTTTCCAGAAAAATCGCTCGACAGATAGGAAATCTAAACGACGACCGCAAGAGGATGCTAATTAGAAAATAATTGGAAGAGACAGAGAGGGAGAGGGACTCATTACGTCGGTGTAAAAACCGTCGACTAGAATTTCCATAATTAAATATTAATTACAACTCGGACGGGATATTTCAAAAAATTTCCGGCATGTCGAAGCTCGGCGCCGGGGCGATTCATGTAGACACAGTTGTCAGTTGAATATCCGAACTTTGCGCGCTGGAAAATTAAGCGTTCGCCGAAGTTTGGATTAATTAACGGGCGAGCAGACGCACGCAAAATCGGCGCAGAAGTTAGAAAAATAAATTAATAAGAGAGTACTCGGCAAAGTTCGACGCGCTCCCTCCGCTCTGCCGTGGTATTCTATTTTTTTTTTCTCTCTTTCTCTACTTCCGCGCACTTTATTCGATTTTCCATTATTAGTGACGAAATTATTTCTTGGTCGAACATTCTCGTCGGTCGGTAACGACCGCTATCAATGTTTTTCATCTCGGCTCGAATCAAAATTCTATTCAAGAATATCGACGGTCCTCGGAAAGCGTTGCCGAACAGAAAAACAACATGGCCGCTCGGAATTCGAGAGTTTCAGACTGTGCGTTCGGCTCTGTTCGCTAGAGATCGGACGAAAACGAAACAGATGGGGAACCACGGTCAAGAAGTGAACGCATGTGACGCGATGTGTACCACTTTTTATAGTCATTTTTGTGGCCGACGAGGAGCTTGATTGCCCGAACTAAATGGAGCACACGTTGCCCGGCCGATGGCCGACATACTGACGCAAGAAACGGAGGAAATTGAGTATACAAACGCAATTAATTCTTAACGAGTCCGGCTTTCAAGGCCTCCGCTTTACTGTTTGTCGGAAACACCCGGCAGCTCTAGTAATCAACAGTCAATTATTATTTGATGTCAGCTTTCGTCCCCCTCTCCACAGCAGTAAACATTCGATCTGTATAAATGTCAACTCTGCTCTAATAAATTATTAATTTTGCAGCCCCGATCTCGACTATTAGCTCACCCTCGAGTCCACAGCGTATTTATACATTGTTCCCCATTTTATTTATATTCAGGCCGGATCACGTTCACACACCCGCTTGTTATTAATGTGCTTTAACGGTGAATAATACACCAGCTGGTAAATGTTACTTTCAGAGTTACTTTGACAGACAGCACACATTAAGATTTACACGATTTTAATTTAAATTTAACTTAACTTCCAGACTGACATTTCTTTCTATACACTATTCCAGGATACGGTAAATAATATATAGAATTAAAATTAAATTAGATTTTACCGACCTGTTATTTGACAAAATTAACATTTCTGAAATATTAAGGAATCTGTGGGTGATATTCTGAATTTCACATTTTGGTGCGCTTTTCTACGACTCATTTTTATTATCCCTCGGACCTGTACTAACAAGTGTAAATCACAAAATGTTATTACACATTTTATCGACAATGTTTCCCGTTCCACGTTCCGGTCACCTTTTTCCACCTCGACTTGGGCCCGCATTTTCGGTCTGGTTTCGTGCAATGAGCGGGGCTCTACTGTACATACGGGCACGCCCAAACCTAATAATGACATTAAACACGTATTTTTACCAGTTTTTTTACCGGTGTCTAGCTTCCCTGGGACGGAAACGGAATTATTAACCGTCTTACGATCGATTCAAGATCGCTTGACTTATTTCTTTTCGGATGGAATTCGAATAGTTTACCCAGAAGTTCGTTATTTGCGTGACATTCGGCTGCGCACCGACAAACGAACGTATAATTACGATCCAGAACGGTGTTCCACGGACGAGCCATTGCTTGCGTCTGAGTCGAACAAAGTTCAAATGGATAATGAGGGTAATTAAACGAATTTAACCGGTACCGTCTACTGTCGCTCCTTAGATGAACCACGGGGATCTCGATGGCGGAGGAACCAGTGAATGCGAACAGACTCCTCGTTTTTTACGATCTCCGATCCCGCCCTTTTCCTCGTTCCCGTTTCCCTTTGCCGCGCCCTCGTCCCATCGGCCTTGCTTGAATTTCTCCATCGTTTTTCATCCTTGCTTCTTGGCCGCCCTCCGTCCTTCTCCGTTCGAGGACTCATTACGCAGCGTCTTCGGTAATTAATCCGTCTTAGTGCTATAAACGCCGGTCCACGTTCCCACGTCCACGGCCGACTAGCCCCGAAAAAAGCAAAAAAAAAAAAAAAGAACGATCCGACCGGGGTCGGGGCCGCACGAATCACTTTAACTTCGTAATTGACACCGTTTAGATCTGAAATATAAATGCGCCACGTCAAAGTTCCGTCTTAAATGGTCCCGCGACTCGATTCCCCAGCGAAATTCTCCTCGCGCCCGGTCAAACGTAAATCACCGTTTTACGTCAGTAAATTATTAGGGGAACCCGTAAGTAATCAATTATTTTGGAATCTAAAACAAACTTTATAGAATAAATTAAGAAATAAAAACTTGAATTTACTTACTACAAAGTCTCCATCATTTTTCAATCCCCCTCTTATAGAAATCCAGGGTTCCTGAAGCAAACTATGACTCAAGGTGCCTCCTTACATCTTCCTTCATCTTATGTAATAATTCATCTTCTACCTAATGGCACACACGACTGTCAATTTTCTCCAAATTT
This sequence comes from Halictus rubicundus, assembly GCF_050948215.1. Lineage (NCBI taxonomy): Eukaryota > Metazoa > Arthropoda > Insecta > Hymenoptera > Halictidae > Halictus > Halictus rubicundus. Next base: position 19,835,984 of record NC_135151.1, read on the forward strand.
TAAACTGCAATATCGATTCTAAAAAATTCCAGAAACTTCAAATTTCCGATTTTATATGGAAGTTATAAGATGACCACGTTTATATTATTATAATAGTTGCATCTTATTATGGTTACTAAAGTATATATTTTTGAGATTTTTCGGACGAGGCAAACATGTTTAAAAAAATGGAAAATCTCCAAAAATCCGGAATAAATACATATTGAAATAGAGATCTCTTCTATTGTGCGATTATTAAATATTGGAAGCGTGTATTTATTAAAAGCTCGAATCAATAATATTAGGGGGACCCGTAGGTAATCAATTATTTTGAAATCTAAAACAAACTTTGTAGTAAAGGGCCTAACAGGATAAGAATGGTCCAGCGGCCGCAGTACGATTTTTATCGGCATTGTAAACAATGGTACTGGAAAACAATGGTTTTAGGTTGAAAGATAATCCCCCGAAAATTTTAAGTCGCTAACCCTTCATTTAAGGATAATATGAGGGTAAATACCCTTAACTGTATCATTTTTTTTCTCGGTTGTTAATCAAGATATTCAGATGGAACAAAAACGAAAATATTCGAACTTACCTCCTTCATATCATATACTTTTTTTCACAATTGTGATCAAATTATTAAGGGTAGAAAAAAATTATTTAATTCTTTAGGGGTGGGGTTTGCAAGCAACCCTTCGAGTGACCACTTCCAAAAAATTCAAGAACAATGTTCTGTTACCTATTTAATATATACAAAAGTTTCAAGATCCTTAGATTGGTGGAACATAGTTAAATATTGAAAAACAAATGAAATTACGCCATTATAATAGTATAATGTATCGTGCAGTGTTTCTTACGACTCTAATTAATAATTCTTATCAGGAGATTAAGTCCCTCCTTGATCAATTATTACTTTTTAAACGCGACGCATCGTATTATATTCTATTGTTATCTTCCTGAATTTATAAATAGACATTATGTAGGTGTAAAAGAGAATTTTAGGAATCAAAATATAGATTTATTCAATCTTCGTCACTATTTTCCTCAATTACTGGTGCAGTATATGTGTTACATCAAATATTTTGGTTAATATCTCCGCTGGTTTTACAATATTCGATTTAAATCGCCCATGAGATAAATAGTAAATACTTGTAGCGACATGAGAACAGCAACCTACTGTTCTGTTACCATTAGCACAGTCGCATCTATATCGTGTAATAGTCGTGTAATATATCGGAGATTGTCAATTTGCAGTATTACACCTTTTCTGTGGACCAAAGATGCCCTCTTCTTCAATAGTTCCGAATACAGCCGTTGTAATTGCTGACAATACAAATCAGCAGTAACTGTTTCTCCAGGTTTCAACAACTCAAAGTGAATTATGCCACGACAGTCCCACCAAATGCACAGTAACACCTTTCTAAGTGATAAGCTAGGTTTAGGGGTTGATATTGCGGTTTGATTTGCCGAAAGCCATTGCTTGGAACGCTTTATGTTATCACAAAGAATCCATTTTTCATCTCCGGTAACGATTCTGCTAAGAAATGGATATCTACGAAATGTGGATAGCAATCAAGTGCAAATTGATCGACGAATATTCTCGTTGGTATAATTGATGCGGTACCCATATTCCTTGCCTATATGCCTTTCCCATTTCGTGTAGGTGCCTTTGTATAGTTGACCATGCGGACCCAAGGCTTCTCGATAATTCTTGTATACTTAATTTTGGATCAGCTTCCACTAGAGATTTTAGGGTGTCATTATCAAATTCAACTGGTCGTCCACTTCGAGGCCTGTCGGAGAGATCATGATCACCGGCAGCAAACCTTCTGAACCAACGTTGACACTTGTTGGCCTTCGATACATCTCCATAAACATTACAAATTTCCTTTGTTGTTACATTAAATCCCGCATGAAAATGAAAAAGTACGCAATGACGAATATGATCCTCGGAAGGTAAATACGGCCGCCATTTTATTATTGTAAAGAAAAATTATACTTTGTAGAATATTTTTACCACAGGCTGCTTTTCCGAAAACTGTAAAAGAGTTTCCTCTTCTACGATCGGTACAGAACTAAAGGCAAAACAAATTCTTCGCAAATAATCGATTACTTATGGGGTAATATATTTATACTTTTCGCTGGTCTTTCTCTTTTTGCGACCGGCCCCCTGCGATACTGTGGCGAATTTCTCGGATTACGTACCTCCATTTAAATAGATCTCCATCTCGGTGTTCCTAGGAGGAGTCTATAAATCCCCAATCGGAGGTCCTCTCTCCCCAGCGCGGCGCTCGTTTACCTTCTCGTCGCGATTTCCAATTTTCTTCTGGCTCGATCGGCGATTTTTAAGACGACGACGAAATTACGTCGCCGTCGTCGCCGATCCGGCTCAATCTGTCGCCGAGTCGCAGGTCAATTACGATCGAAAATTAGGAAAGTCGGGTTTGCTGAGACGCCGCCGCGTTCCTGTCGAAAGTCACAACGCCGAGTAACTGCTTTCTTCGCGCAGATGACGGCGACCTCCGTGTCGCCAATTTAATCCAGTAATCGCCGACAGGGTAACGGGAATCATTTCGGCCGGTTACTATCGCTGATCAAATCAATTTCTCGCCGCTTGATATTCATTCGATAATTTCTCGGTGCGTGTGCTGTTTCACTGCATTCCTCGTGTCCAATCGTTGCACTCCGGGCACTGCATCCAGTTCACCTTCGGCTTGCTAGAACTGTATGAATTGAGCTCGGCAATGTGCAATACTCTCCGCATTCCTCGTTCCAGTTTTCGCTCTTGTTTCTACAATTTTTACGTTTCAAATGTGGATTACGCGCGAAAAGAAATATTAAAATTATTAAAAGAATATTACGTGTGCTCCCGGTTACTTTTGACTCCGGTCTCCTCGGATTTACCGTTTATTATATTCTCTGGATCGCTTGGAAGTATTTTCCAATGTATACTAAATGTACGGCCATTGTTGCACATGCACAGAATGGGTCTCATTTAAATCACTGACGACGTTTCATCGATTCTAGATTCCACCGACAGAATTTTCATCGATAACAGCCTTAACCGACAACATTAGCTATATAACGTTCATCTGCGATGCTGTGCCACCATTGATTTTACACTTTTTGATAATGGCGTCGGCGAATGATGTCGATGAAATCTGTTTTCGGTCGAACATGGAATCGATTAAACGTTATCGGTAAAACTTGTGTCAGTTATTTAAATGGAACCTGCACAGAATTCAGCTCGAAGAAGGGTAACTTTAACCCTAACATGATTCTCGGGTAGAAATGGTTATACACTCTCTGTTTTTAGAATTAAGAGGAAAATACAATTTATTCGATTAAAGCGTCAAACGAGAACGTGCGCTGCGAAAACTATGACTGTAAACGACACGACCGTGAATTCAATCAAGAGTCGCAGTATTGGCCACTAATCAATTTACTTTGTGCTGCAAAAATATACAGGAATATTAATCCTGTGACCGAAGTACACTTCGAGCGAGGGCGACAATAATTCACGAAAACAGGATTATTGGAAATCGAAAGTTCCCGAGGAGCGAGTCGTCGCAGAAAATTACGTGGGCGCGCAGCGTGGAAGGGACGTAATTAAAAAACGAGGAAACGTTCAATTTTTACCACTCTTGAAAGCCAAAGGACCCTCGAGGCGGCTTATGAAAGTTCGTCAGGATCGTTCCCTTTTACCATCGGTCTCTCGTGCCCCCTCGTCCTCTCTGCTCCACCGTTCGGTCATTTTCGAGAACGGGTAAGGGGTCGCGGGAAATAATTCGGGGCCGCGTTATTTATGGCGGTTAATTTTATTCCCGCGGACGCGGCCGCGTTAATTAGAGCAATGATGATTTATCGTCGCGTTGGCTACGCTCGCGGTGCACAAAAGCGGACTACACACTCGAACGATCAGAAATAGGCTTCCGTTCTCGACGGGCCCTCTCGCGAGCCCGGCGAGCACGGCCATTGGCAATTCCAGCGTCGCGGTTCTATTGTTGATCAGTCCCGATGAATAATTCCGCGTGGCTCTGCCGCGCGTGAACGCGGCCACACATGCACACGGCCACGAGATCCAGCTGCGGCCGGAGCCTTATCAGATAGCCGAGTTCAAATAGCCGGGCTGACTGGCCGCGACGCGACGTGTTCCCCACGGAAACCGAGTTATCGTTGGGTCGTTACACCTGAGACGTAAGTTTGCTCGTTGCCGGGACCCCGCGCCGCCAGCGGAATTAAACAAATTATATTGGCCGCCGTGGCCAAGCCCGTTAGTTTCCACCACGACCAATACAAAACCGCCGGATCCTCCAGTGCCCGCATACTCGCCATTTCCTCATCGATTATTCTTTCCACCAGGATAAGATGCAGATGCGTCGCGAGTCGAAATAGTGCTCCTTCCACTTGAATATCTTGGCTATTTCAAACAGTACTAGAAAATGTTATTTACAAAAGTTGTAGGGTTTGAGAAACTACATAATAAATGACATTCTTGCAAGTGGAGGCGTAGAGAACAGATAGAGGTCACCTTTGTTCTTCTAAATGGAATGTCCAATTTTTATGCTCGACTTCGATAGATTGACGTATTTCGAGTACAAAAGTACCAAAGTGTATTTGTCCTAAAACTTACCGTTGATATTTTTGACTGTTTTCATTCTATTACATTTATTATGGAACGTATTCAAGGATATGCTCGCTACGTCAAATGTAAACATTGGTTTCGACGTCTCTCAGCGTCAGTCAGTTTCTCAGTCAGCGACCATAAGATACACTCCGCGACAAAAAGATAGCACGTTATCTAATTTTGTTAATTCTCGCTAATATAATCGAATAACAGCAGTTCCCGTATTATATATCACTGTTCAGTTAGCAATAGGTTGTATCTGTTCAAGGTAAACACTCGGTTTCTGTTTATAGGTTGAACGTTAAGCCGAAAACGTAAACAGTAGTACTGACTGCTGTGTCAAAATGATAGCACAAAGTCAAAATTGTATATTTTCAGTCAGCGTTAAGGCGCCAATCTGTTCATATCGGCGACTAGTTAAGATTGTTCGTGTTCCAGTGTTAAAATATTGTGAAATTTTCAACAATGGCTCGCGGTAAAAGATTGACTGGTCCTGAAATATTAACAATACACAATTTACGTAAAGAAAATTGTTCTATCAGTAAAATTGCGAAACTGTTGAATCGTAGTCGCAAGGTAATTTACAATTTATTAAAAAATGTAGACGAATATGGAAAAAAAAAGAGCACAGGTCGTCCAAGAGTGACAACTGATCGTCAGCGGCGTGCAATTCTAAGAACTGCATCCAATTCTGCTGCTACTGCAAGAGAGATTGCAGCAGAAGCTGGAGTAAATACCAAAATACGTAATGTACAACGTATTATACAAAAGTGTAAATACATAAAACGCCAAAAATTAATGCGTAAACCACCGCTAACAAAGCAACATAAAGAAGCACGTTTACAATTTGCTGAGAAGCATATTCATTGGAGGAAAAAATGGCAAAAAGTTATCTTTACTGATGAGAAGAGATTTACGTTGGATGGACCGGATGGCTACCGATGTTATTTCCACGATTTGCGTAAAGAACAGCAAATTTTATGTAGACGGCAACAAGGTGGTGGTGGAGTAATGGTGTGGGCGGGAATTGGATACTATGGACACACTGAAATTAAGTTTGTAAGTGGTAAAATGAATAGTGCTAAGTATATTGATTTAGTCGACGAACAATTGAAGAGACATGCTGTCAAAATTGCGGGCGCAAACTTTATTTATCAGCAAGATAATGCAAGTGTTCATAAAGCCAAGATTGTAAAAGAATATTTTACACGGGAAAATATTAAAATTTTGGAATGGCCAGCCAGGTCTCCAGATTTAAATATTATAGAAAATTGTTGGGCCCATTTAGCCAGATCAGTATATGCCGGTGGAAGACAATTTCGAACCCTTGACGAATTAAAAACCTGCATTGAACAAAACTGGGCAGCGTTAAGCAGGAAATTTGTTAAAAAATTATACAAATCTATGCCAAAACGTTTAGTGGCAGTTATACAAACAAAAGGCGGAGTTACGAAATATTGAAACATTATTTTTTTTTATACATATTCTTATATTTTAGTTATTTTAAGAAATTTGTGCTATCATTTTGACGCACCGATTTTTCGTTTAATGTTACACATTCTCCAATAAAGTTGTTTCTTCACGTAATAAATGCGTTAAAACATATTGAAGTAATTGGTTATTCTTATTACGCAGTATACAGGTCACAAACAATGTAATATACTACTTGAAAAGCTGAATACCATTTATCTGTATAATGTGCTATCTTTTTGTCGCGGAGTGTAGTCAATATGAAATTTTCATTCGAAGAACAATTAGAGATGCTTCTAATTTATGGAGAAAGGCCTTATTTCATCGACATCACTTTTACTGGTCAAAAATATGATACGTTCTGAAGAAATACATTGCCCGTGCCATTAAGCGTTCGTCGGACAACACACTACGCTCGAAGGGTTATCAAGTACACTGAATGAAATATTCCCAAATCGATGGTTTAGGGCGCGGTGGCACTATTTGCTGGCCAGCACGAAGTCCAGGTTTAACAGCCCTAGATTTTTTTTTTTTGTGGAGAACATTGAAAAATATTGTGCATCGAGATGCACCAACAACTCCGGAAGATATGAATAAGACGTTCACGGTTAAACTTCCGCTTAGGGGACCAAAAATGTTCAACCTTTCTGAATGTAATATTGTACAATTCGACGAAATAATGATAAAACTTTAAGTTCTACTGCGCGGAATTCAAGTTTCAGTGCGCAGAGTTCACCGGTTCAAAAGCTATGCGTGTTTCAAGATGGCCGATTTCGAGCATTTTTGACGGCCAGATTTTCAACCGGCTCCGCTTACTGGACGACGTCTGAGTACATACAAATATGGCGCCGCCCTTACCTGTCAAACGCGCTTGAAACCGAGCAACTTTGCTTCACTATAACTTTTAAACGAGTGAACTCCGCGCATTGAAATTTCAATTCCGCGCATCAGAACTTAGAGTTCTATCATTTTCTGGTGAAACTGTATAATATCACATTTAGAAAAGTTGAAAATATTTGGTCATCCCGAGTAAGTTCAGCCCAGTCCACCCTTTTATGACATGGTTTCGATAGAGCATGATGCTAAAATTGCCACTTACGGTGCAAGCATCTTTTGGTAAAAATTGTCCTAATATATTGCTTGGGACTTAATGAGTTAAAGCTTGAAGCCTCTGCCTTTACAATATTTTTGCAAAAGTGGGTTGGGGACTGAAACTTTTTTCTCGAAAATGCTACAAATTGAAACGTTTGTAAAACATTGTCAATTTTGTTTTTACCGAATGTGCTAGATTTGCAGATTGACAACACCCCCCTAAAACTTGAAATATAATTTTTCCAAACGTCTCATGAAATGAAAGTGAGAAACAAGTTGAATCGCATAAAGGTCTCGTTTTGTAAAGAATAAAAAGTGAACTTTTGGGACAAAAACAAAGTACAACGATGTGCATAGAACGTTAAATTGATTCTAAAGAAATAATTGAAAACTTGATACTCATATCTATCCATCGAGAAAAAACAGCCCGCAGAAGATTACAATGATCACTGCCAGTATGTGGCAACATATGCTGCAGTCTGTTTTTTGGAAGAGAGGACTTAAAAATGACACATGGGTCATAATAACAATCCACCCCGTACCGTCACGCCAGACTAATGATACTAACGTGTTAGAACGGAGCCGAACAGCTGTTGTGACCATCTCGCTTGAAGAACTATGTTTAAATTAAAAATACAAAAAGCAGTGAAATATTCACGTGACACGGACCGAGGACATAATGGAATGAGATTTACCTTGATAAAATTTTATATGAAAGTCCTACTTTGTAGAGGACAAAGTTAAATCAGATTATAAGGAACACTTAAAACTTTGCAAAAATACAGAGAAGGAATGGGGGAGGAGGGCCGAGTTCGGAACTATACCGGGAGGGTGATTATATTTACCCGGGGAGCTCGAGGGTATTTATTAACCAGTAATCTAGATATCAGATTAAATATTGCCAGGAATTTATGAGAAGATCTAACATTGACAGTCACGACGAAGCATTCCGACGGTTTATTGAGCAACGAGGAGTTCGCGAGGCGGCCGGATAGTTTTATTTAAACGACTTGGACAATAACAGCGAGAGTGGCGATGGAAGAGCACGACGGGTCCCGTCAACTGTAATCCTCGGACGTTGCGGAGGCTGCACGTTTCGCGAGAGCACATCTTTATTATTTCATTAAATTCTATTCGGCCGATTGTCCGGGCGAGCTTGTCGTCTCGCAGACGGAATTAACTTCTGAAGTCGGGTTCGGCGATGTTGCAGATTAAAAGCCCGGTAATTATTTTCTGACGAATTCAAATGGAAAATAGGTGGACGCGGACGTCACCCGAAGGAACCGGGCGAATCGCGAGGCATAGTAAATACCGGTGAAACATCTGCGTGACGTCCCAGGCAATGCGCGTCTATTCGATTTGAAAGGCAGTCGACAATGTCGAGACGATGAACGTCGCAAAGCCGGGCCGGGCTCGCTTCTCGAGCCAGGATCTCCCCGACTTTTTCGTTTCTTTCCCCTCCTGTTTTTTTTTCTTCTTCTTTGCTTTCTCTTCTTCTTCTTCTTCATCTTCTTCCTTTTTCCAAGAACCGAGCCGAGGCAGACCCGGCGTGTATTCCGCCGTTTGTTCCGCGGGATGTATTCACCGTGCCGGCATCCGTCTTCCTTTTCTCCCGGCCCGATTCACAGACGTCTTTCGAGGCGTTGCAACGCGGAACGCAAAGACAATAAAACGTGAGCGTGCTCGCGCGCGCGCGCGCTCGGGCGAGCAAGCGTAGCGGCAGTCTAGCGTCTGGAGGAGGAAAAGGCCGGATAAATATACAAAGTATAAAATAGGCCGCGTCGGTAATACCTTCCGTCGGAAGGGACGGAAAGGGGTGGGGGGCATTAAAATGAAAAAAAGAAGAAGAAGAAGAGACGAAGGGGTGGAAAGGAGGAAACGGGACGGAAGAAAAGGGAGAGGGTGGCTGGGTTACAACTGACAGGGCCGACACTCAGTGGCGCAGCCAAGGTTTCACCCTGTTGGACCATTACCCCTTTTTATTATTTTCTGGTTAAAACAAAGGGAACCCTTTCGCCCAGCCCGGTTAGTTGACCGACTTGCACCAGAAAACTTCAGCCTCGAGATTAATTGCACCCTCTCCCTTCGGCTCGATCCTGTCCCTTCCTCCCTACCATGTTCACCCTCGCTTCCTCTCCATTCTTGGCGTCTCTTTCACCCTTTTTTTTATCGCTCCATTCCTTTCCCTCTCTCTCACTCTCGATCTGTTTGTCTCTATCCCACTTTCTTCCTTTTTGGAACGGTCCTCGAGAAAGTTCGGGAACAGCGAGTGGAAGTTTCAAAAAGAAGGAAACGAGGGTGAGTGGGGGAGAAATCCGAGAGCGGCCCGACTGCAAAATTCCCCTGTCGCTCAGCGGATGCACCGAGGAAGGTCGGGCTTCGGTTTTATCAAGCGGCGGATCTACACTGGTTTATCGTGTTCGGCCCCCAACCCTTCCGCGCATGTGTCACCCTTACCTATTTAAGTCTTCATCAAAGATCCGAAGGACAAGAGCTCGACAACCGCGACTCAACGGCCGAACGATAAGAACGGAAGCGAACGGGATCAACCTGAAGTTTCCCTCCTCGCTTGAAATTTAAATGCACGCTGCTTAACACGTTGAACGCCACGTCACCCATACGTGGCTGACGGAATTACTTGTGCAGGTTTTAAAATGAATTTGTACGTTGGTATATTCATTGTACTAAACTTGATTGGGATCTGTAACATGCGAGAAAGTTGCAGGATTACCACGTGCATTTAATCTTTTGCAATTTTTATTTCATTAACCCCTTAACGCACAGTTTTCTTGAAAAGAAACCGGCCAAAAAAATCAATTTTTGATATACTGCGCTTTTGTTCCATGGAAAAAGGCTATATTTTATTCTTGAATAGTCGTTCCCTGAAATCAGCGATAACACCAGAGTACCAAATGATCCGAATTCGTGATATATATATTATATCGTGCACCCATCAATTTGTCAGGATGTAATTACATTGAATGATTCTACAGACAATGAAACTACACATAGTCGATTTTATTCTTGAATAAATAAGTGTTATAGCTTACAATCCCATGTAAATGATAAATATCAATAAAACGATTTTTCTTTCTTTGCTTTCACATTGTTATTTTCAATTCTCGATTACATTCGAGTGTGAAAAATTATAGCAGCATAAAATACAACGCTCGAATTGTCTCGAGTGTGCACAGTTTGGCCTGTTCAGCGCGCTCGAATTAACTCGAGCGTACAAGTTAAGGGGTTAAATAACTTACTTTGATTTTATGGAATTTTTCGGGTTTCTAGTTTGGCGATCAAAGTGTCGAAATCGTTCAGTTTTCAGAATTTTACCTGTACAGGACGTTGAATCAAAGGGGCAAAGACTTGAAGGGTTTATCACACAAACGGAATCAAATCTGTCGGATCAACATAGGGATAATAAATAAAGGGGCAAAATAAACAATCGTAACGGGTCTTATAAACGATCTTACATTCAATCTTGAGTTGCCAACCTGATATATTTGCAGGGTGTATTTTCTGCTACGCGTCATGTCAATTACAAAAATTTGACCTTGACGTTCAAGGTCAAGGACAGTTCTACCGCAACTTTTTTTACAGATCTTCAACGGCCCGGAGAATGTTGAATACGCCTATGGCAGCCAAGAGCAAAAATTTCTTTACTCGAAGACTTTGATCATTTTTGCCAAAATGACAGCAAACTGAAAATATTAACTTTGCGAACGACTTTTTCCCATAATGTTCCGGTTCTTTTAATAAATCCATTATAACCTGACGACTTCCGTTTACGACTTTCGATATTTCCGCCATCGACTGCTGTCGATATGTTATTTTGGGTATATACATTTCACGAGCACTCGGATTCTTTCCACGTTCGATTTTTATTAACGTTCTGTCCTTTGTTAACAAGTATAAATCACAAAATGTTATTACGCATTTTATTGATAATGTTTCACGTTCGATGCTTGTTATTCAGTAGCTGGCGCACAACCGAGAAACGTAAATTTCGTGCTTGTGTTACCATTTTGTCCAGTTTTCGTACCGCAATATTTACATTTGCATTCGTACAATTTTGTCGAAGTGAATATTGTGGACAATACCCTGCACGTTACACACACACACACACACCCGCGCCGAAGACTAGTAATAACATGAAATATGTATTTTTACCAATTTTGACTGGAAAGCTTAAAGAAAAAACGCAGGATGTACTACTCTTTTCTTTTTTTGGTTCTGAAACATATCTCGAAATATGATTGACACGTGGGTGCATTAAAATCATAACCGATCGAGATTTTAGAGAGAAAGAAGTTCGTACCGTTTGTTTCTTGACAAAATGAAAAAGAATTCGACTTTCGTTCCATTTCGGCGAACAGCTCTGCGCGTCAAGATCAATAGTCTCGTTCAGTGCGATACAACAATTAGTTTCGCTATGCGAAGCAAATGCAATAAACAATCCCGGTTTGCGAATATCGAACAGAGTCTTTCTGAATGTTTCATTTTCATCAGCGTTTCGCTCGTTTCACGTTTGACGTATTAAGTTACATTACTGCGATTGAATGTTCCCCTTATTGTTAAAAAAAAATTCTAGATTCACACTGTTTCGTGGAAGCAGACGATTTAAATATTCGGCGAACACTTACTGATGATTTATGAAATAATTAAGGGAATGTTCGCATTTCAAGCCGTAAATTTTTAATTTATGAGATAGAAAATGTTATTATAGGTCAGCTGTTTCGCAGTTTCGCACACATGTTTGGCTACCTTTAAAAATAACTAGATCTCCTTAACACTGAACCTACCAAGAATTAACAGTGAATATTGCCTTATGAAAATGGCAACCCTAAATTTATTGAGATTGTCCGTAATTTTCTTGGACAAGGAAGTTTATTCTACTATTTTCCATAAACGAATTTTTGTCGTTTCAATAATTGTAAAATATAAAACTAGTCATTTTGATCGTGGTAGGTTTAGTGTTAATGGAAATAGAATTGGTATTAATGCTAAATTTTAAATTTATGAGATAGAAAATGTTATTATAGGTCAGCTGTTTCCCAGTTTCGCATAGATGTTTGGCTACCTTTAAAAATAACTAAACCTACCTCCTTAACACTAAACCTACCAAGAATGAACAGTGAATATTGCCTTATAAAAATGGCAACCCTAAATTTTTTGAGATTGTCCATAAATTTAAATACAATAAACTTCCTCGGACAAGGAAGTTCATTCTACTATTTTCCATAAACGAATTTTTGTGGTTTCAATAATTGTGAAATATAAAACCGGTCGTTTTGATCGTGGTAGGTTTGGTGTTAATGGAAATAGAATTCCTATTAATTCTGGTTTTAAAGTACAACGAATTTTGATAGCTACTAATCGTATTGGTCTATAACAGATAAGGAATGTCTGCGGTTCGTATTACAAATATTAGCTTCGAGTCGAGAAGAGCGGACATTTTGGTCAAGTAATTACCGAGAATGACCGAGTGATTATAACCTCGTGAAGCACGGTTGAACTGGAGCAGGCACCTCACGTAGAGTGCGAAGTTTCATGAAATCGGTTTTTATTCCTGGCGAACTGTTTCTCCCGAACTCACGATTGTCGGCGGTGTGCTCTTATTTATTTATAGAGGAGGAGTATCGACAATTTTCACAGTATCGAATATTCCATGAATATTGTCCGACTGCTTCGTAGTTAATGACGAAAATACGGAGGAGGAACCACTTTGAAACATTTCCTGACCGTTTCAACGATTCCATCAGCGCTTTTACGGCCACGTTCGATCGCCGATCGATCCATATCCGTAGTTCTCGAGGAACGACGTGGCGAGAAGAAAGTGCTTCGGGTCTCGGCCCAATAATTTTGCCAAGGAATATTCTCTTCCTCGAAACGAAAGAAGAAAAAAAGGGGGGAAGGAAGAAGATCTGGGCGGTAGGCTCGTCACTACGGCCTGCCGATGCTCAGCGACCGCAGAAAAGAGTTCCTGAAGAGTTCCTTCACGAAACCCGCGCGCGCGGGAGGATTCATTTCCTGTCGTTGTCGTTCGACGATCCCACGAAAAACGTCTATAGGTCTTCGTGGCTCTCGGCGCCGCGTTATTTTGCGAGCTCGGCTATTCAAGAACGCGAATGAAACAAGGCGAAGAGAACCCCGCGAAAACGAAAGTAACGAGCATCCTCGGCGAATTTTTATGGCAGTTTGTCACAGGAAACGCCGACGCGGCAATTTCGGCCCGATATCACTCGACCAAGGCGTGCTGGCACGTATTTATTTTTTACGCGATCCCCTCCAGGTTTTTGCAATCTCAATCCACGGCTGACCTTCCCAGTGCGTCCATTCAAGTTGACTATAATGTTCTAAGTAATGACACAGGAAAATTTTGTATACTATGTTCGTTAGAAACAGTGCTGGGCAAAACAGTATTTGAAATAGAGAATAGTGAATAGTTCATTTTATTTTTCAAGCATGACTACAATCATGCAAATAAATTATTTTATTTAGGAGAAAAAGTTTTTGAAATACTATTTAGAAATAGTATTTTATTTGGAAAATATTGAGAACAGTGAGACTTATTTTGTAGGACTGTGTAAAATAGTATCTATTTTGAACGATGTACTTTGTTACATGCAAATATTCGCAATTAAGCTACGAATAATACTTTGTTAACATTGTTAAAAATTGTAATTCTTAATATTAACTATTTTCGCAACTTATTTTCATCGTAAGAAAATATTTGAAATACAACATTAAAATATTTTATGTTGTGTATCTGGTTATCAAGATAAAAATGTTTTACTTGCCGAAATTTTTCGTTCTATTTGCAGTAGTATTTTATTTCAACCGCATTAAATTATACTATTTAAGGTAGTATTTTAAATATTTTTTCTCGAAATTTTGCCCAGGTCTGGTTAGAAATGGTTTGAATGTGTAAGAAATATTACGCCATTAGACAATTGTATATTACAATGTTATCCCGCATAACATCATTAAGAACGTAATGGCCGACAGTGTAAAATACAGTGAAATGCACAAGGAAAAATAAATAAAACGTGTGGAATTAAATTTTTTTCGTCTGAAATTTCGTGTTCGAGAAAATTGAATATGAAAATTCCTTTTGCTTCTTGCAAATAGATATGCATGCAAAAGAAGAATTCGAAGAATTTCCAAATTCGTTTTTTTTTTTTTTGAGAACGACGCAGTGGGCGAAAACATTCCATTCCGGATGTCCCACTGATTTTTTCATAACGCATCACTTCCGCATCGATTCTCCTTCGGTTTAACTGACGATGGAATGTTTACATCCTTTTAAGAAACCTCCGCTTACTCGAAGCTGCAGAATCACGCTATGATGGACATGACTATGCTGCGGCTTTTATGCGTTTATAAAAAGAATGAGTGGTTCAAATTTCGGACGATATACAGATTTTATTTGGGAACATATTACTTATAACTTATTAAAACAATTGACGCAAATCATTTTTATTTTGTACAAAAATCCGCAGTCTACTCTTGGCATGTAATTTTCATCCATTTTGTACCGTGTTCTTCATGTTCACAAATTTCGGTAACAAAATAATGTTGAATTAGGTTAAACTTCATCTTGGCAACCCAGAAAATTTTAACTTCAAGCTTGCATAATATAGAGAGAAGTGCAGCGTGAACGGAAAATCCACAGATACAAGCACCGCGCTTAACGTGTTGAAACCGCTGAATTTTAAACACGCATAACTTTCGAACCAGTGAATTCCTCGCCTCAAAACTTCGATTTTCGGCATGTTCTCGACAAGATGTACAGGATTCTATCGTAAAAATTAAAAAATTTCTGGGTTCTCAAGGTGAAGTTAACCCGTAGAATTATAATATATTCAAGAATTTCTGCTTCGTCATGATAATCAAAGTTACAGTGCCACTTAATGCACAGTCTCGTAACATTAATCAGCTCTTGTAAATTGTCAGTGACTATAACGAGGAGGATCCGCATTTAACCTTCTTAATTATGTAGCTGAACGATTTGCGACTTCGCGGCTCGAAATACCGCGGTATCCAAAAGCGCTGGATATTAATTGGTGAATCTTTATGTAAATCGCGTCGGTATTTCGGTGCTGGCTTTGTTTATGATTCACTCGCCGGAAATTGGTGACGTGCACTTTCTTGTCTCGCGAATGATGAACAAATTAATGAGCATGCTTGGCGTTGCAACACGATGTTCCGGGCGACGTGTCAATTCGGTAATAACCTTGGTCTCGCACGATCAAAGAAACCAATGGCGCAGCGCTGCTCGGACAGAAAAACCCGTGCACTGGTGTGGGAACAACGAGCCCTCTTCGTGGCGAAACACTTGCGTCGCTGGAAGAACCGGGCATCCATTCTCGTGTGGTCGGACATCTAGTTGGTGTTCTGTTAAAATGTCAAGCAGTTACCGGCAGCAATATCGCGTCGTTATT
Source organism: Halictus rubicundus (assembly GCF_050948215.1). Taxonomy (NCBI): domain Eukaryota; kingdom Metazoa; phylum Arthropoda; class Insecta; order Hymenoptera; family Halictidae; genus Halictus; species Halictus rubicundus. The sequence continues at coordinate 19,851,596 of NC_135151.1, forward strand.
TGATTTCGCCGGAGCACAATGCTTCGTCGACATCTTTTTCCTCGCTACGCCATGTCCCCCCGACGCTTTTTCTGCTGCTAGCTGCTGGCAACGCACCGCTGCTAGCGGCACCACGTGGCACGTCACGTGACTAGTCTACGGTCTTAGTGGGGGACGTTGGAGTGTGCCCATGGTGGTGGATGGGACAATGGAAGGGGAAAAGAGGAGAGGAAAAAGCTACCCGTTTCATTTGGCAACACTGGTCGCCAGATCGAGACTTGTTCCCCCACTCTAACTTCCCCTTCTACCGCGCTGTTCCCCCATGGGGCCTTAACTAGTCTACGGTCTTAGTGGGGGACGTTGGAGTGTGCTCATGGTGGAGGAAGGGGAAAAGGAGGAGTGGAAAAAGCTACCCTTTTCATTTGGCAACACTGGTCGCCAGATCGAGACTTCTTCCCCCACTCTAACTTCCTCTTCCACTGCGCTGTTCCCCCATGGGGCCTTGACTAGTCTACGGTCTTAGTAGGGGATGTGGAAGCGTGCTCATGGTGGTGGAAGGGGAAAAGGAGGAGTGGAAAAAGCTACCCTTTTCATTTGGCAACACTGGTCGCCAGATCGAGACTTGTTCCCCCACTCTAACTTCCCCTTCTACCGCGCTGTTCCCCCATGGGGCCTTAACTAGTCTACGGTCTTAGTGGGGGACGTTGGAGTGTGCTCATGGTGGAGGAAGGGGAAAAGGAGGAGTGGAAAAAGCTACCCTTTTCATTTGGCAACACTGGTCGCCAGATCGAGACTTCTTCCCCCACTCTAACTTCCTCTTCCACTGCGCTGTTCCCCCATGGGGCCTTGACTAGTCTACGGTCTTAGTAGGGGATGTGGAAGCGTGCTCATGGTGGTGGAAGGGGAAAAGGAGGAGTGGAAAAAGCTACCCTTTTCATTTGGCAACACTGGTCGCCAGATCGAGACTTGTTCCCCCACTCTAACTTCCTCTTCCACTGCGCTGTTCCCCCATGGGGCCTTAACTAGTCTACGGTCTTAGTGGGGGACGTTGGAGTGTGCTCATGGTGGAGGAAGGGGAAAAGGAGGAGTGGAGAAAGCTACCTGTTTCATTTGGCAACACTGGTCGCCAGATCGAGACTTGTTCTCCCACTCTAATTTCCCCTTCCACCGCGCTATTCCCCCATTCTTCCGCCACGGCCCGGTCACGTGACGCGTTCCGTCTCTGTCATACATACTCCCGCACAGGAATGGCGGGGGTAACCTTTTCCCCTCGATTCGTTCTCCCTCCCCTCATCTGGCGACACTTTCAGAATGTATTTAGGTTTCTCGCAACTCTTTTGATAACTTTTGAAAAGAAAATCAAATCTTCAAATGGTAAATATTCCGCCGAAGTAACAGAAGAGCAAGTTTAATTAAGAAACGATTAAATCATAAATCGAAAGCTACGATTATGAAAAACTTTCAGGCAAATTTCCACTAATCGGTGGCGAGCCGATTACTCTAGCATAAATACAGTACACGTTTATGTATATTTGAATAGTTAATGACCATAACGTGAAATATCAATTAACCAAAACATTATAATTTAAAGGGCGTAAAGCTACTTAGTCAGAAATCTGAAATTCAGTTGCTATTAAAGTTAAAGATATTAATAGCTAAACTAAATTACAAAATACGTCGGTGTTTATGTGTACGCGTTATACTGAAGAATTATAATTTAACAATTTAACGGGTTTTAGAAATGTACGTAGATAGCTCTATGTGTAACTAAGAAAATAACACCTGAATTTTCAAGTGTACTGTGTCAGTAGCTGCGGCGAGAAATGCAAAATGATTTATCAAAGTTATTCGTGAAATGCAGTTGACGTCCCTCCAACTGTGAATTAATTTTACGAGATTAAACGAATGAAGAGTTTTCCGCGTACATATTTCGGGCGCACAAAGGAATTACTGCGCAGGAAGCTAATAATCCTGTTATTTGGATGGAACGTTTCGAACAGCGAATAGAAAATTAACTTTTAATCATGAACACATATCACCATTACTGTCGGATGTTCTTTTTCCATAAGACGAATAAAATAACGGGGGCAAGGGAGGTAGCTCAGTAATTTGCAATTGCGGATAGTCATTTAAGACTATACAACAAGTATTTATATTTTTGTGGTAACAGACATTTGTTTACCCATTAATCATTACATAATGTTTCCTATTAGACAGAAGGAATGCAAAATTGTATTATATTTCGGTGCATAAAAGTTAAGACGAAACATTAAAAAAAAAAGAACTTTCAGCGGGGAAGCTGTAAAATCTTTATTTCAATTTAATATTTTGTTTTACGTCTATTATTTTTCATCGCCTCAGCACACCTTCTCGGATCCATTAATTTTTGCATTTACCAACAGAATTATTACTACAACCTGTTTCTATTATAGTGCAAAGATTATTCAGATTCTTTTGGTTTATAATCTTTTACACCTCTGTTTATCTGCCACGCTCGGAAGAAACGAACGACACAAAATTTAATTTGACAATTTAATTTAATTTGTCGACATTTCGTGATTGAAACTTCGAAATCATAGAGGTCAAACATACGTCTGCGTTGTTACAATACGACAGATCGAATGGAAAAATATTACACTGAATTCTCGATATAGGGTAAGGGACTCAATTACTGTGGTGGTACCAATTACCTCGCCCTATATTAATTATACTTATTTTTAAAGCATTGTAATATCAAAAAAGAGATATTAAATTGTTTTCATTAAAAAAAAGTTAATATATATGTTATATATCACTTTTTTAATATCCATTGTACTTTCAAAACAAGTATAAGTAATATAGGCACAGTAATTGGGTCCCTTACCCTATGTCAACGACACGGGTCTTGCCGGCGTCGTTTATCGTCAGGAAACATACCCGAGCCGTGTTATGTTTACAGTCTGAGGCGCCCGAGGTATACTCCGCGGTAGTGGGGGCAATTCCGCGACATTTATCTCCCAGGCCTCGGCGACATATACGGAGAAATCACTGTATTTCTATAAAATGCGAAACGTTGAAATTGATCGTCTTCAACTTTTGACCGCTCCTATATGTTACGACGTGTAACACACACGCACGTATGTACACACACACATATATATATACAGGGTGGCCCACATAACTCTGAACAGCTCAATATCTCGAAAACTATGCCATCGATTTTAAAGTTCTTAGTCTTAAATTGCATGGAACTGAAGAGTCTTTCTGACTACATAAACGTGAAGTGGCCTCCCTTCCCCTTTAACGGGGGAGGGGAGGTACCTTTGTAATTTTAAATGGAACCCCCTATAAAATGTTACATATTTAGATTCTACCGGAAAAAACAAGTCAATTTTGTCTGAAACATTTTTTTGTCAGATACTTCCATGATGAGATATAACAGTTTGAAGTTTCGAGTTGTAGGTACTTGAAGCGCTCGGAAATAGCGTTATGGAATTAAACGCGCTTCAGTCCTTTGCTTATTCGTGAAGAAATAAAATGTACTTTAAATTAAATGTTCAAAATGTCCACCACGGGCTTGTAAACATTTATTTACTCGAAACATCAAAGTTGTTCTAACATTTTTTAACATTTCTTTGTTTCATATCCTCTTTTGTCGTCGGTGGTTCAAACATAACTTTGTCCTTTACATATCCCCATAAGAAAAAATCTAATGGTGTTAGATCGGGGGATCGAGGAGGCCATTGACGAGGTCCCCCACGACCTATCCATTTGTTCCCAAATTTTTCGTTCAAAAATTGCCTGGTGATGATTGCAAAATGTGGAGGAGCGCCGTCTTGTTGGAACCACATTTCTCTTCTAACGTGCAGTGGCACATCTTCCAAAAGCGCAGGCAAATGATTTTTTAAGAAATCACAATAACTTGCAGATGTTACAGTTTCTTGAAAAAAATAAGGTCCAATCACAAAATCTCCTATTAGGCCACACCAAACATTTAAAGACCATCGATGTTGAAAGGGAACACATCGCATCCAATTTGGGTTTTCCACGGCCCAATAATGCAGATTATGTCTATTTACATGCCCTGAATTCATAAAAGTGGCCTCATCGGAAAAAAGTATTTTGCACAAAAAGTCATTTTCCACAACACCCTGCAGCCACTCACAAAATCTTACGCGGTGATCGTAATCTGCTATCGAAAGCTCTTGTGATAAAACCATGTGATATGGATGATACTTTTGCCGTTTCAAAATTCGTTGAATTGATGAACGACTAATATGTGATGTTTGTGCAAGTGTACGTTGACTAATATGAGGATTTAATGTAATTGCAGCAAGAATACTGGCACTATTATTTTCATTAGTGACAGCTTTACTAAGCCGCTTTTCTAAATTATGAAATGTTTCTAAATTATGAAGGGCGTATAATTCCATAACGCTATTTCCGAGCGCTTCAAGTACCTACAACTCGAAACTTCAAACTGTTATATCTCATCATGGAAGTATCTGACAAAAAGATGTTTCAGACAAAATTGACTTGTTTTTTCCTGTAGAATCTAAATATGTAACATTTTATAGGGGGTTCCATTTAAAATTATAAAGGTACCTCCCCTCCCCCGTTAAAAGGGAAGGGAGGCCACTTCACGTTTATGTAGTCAGAAAGGCCCTTCAGTTCCATGTAATTTAAGACTAAGAACTTTAAAATCGATGGCATAGTTTTCGAGATATTGAGCTGTTCAGAGTTATGTGGGCCACCCTGTATATATAAGGCTTTCGGCGAGCGGCAAGAGATCGTGAAATTGTTATCAAAGCGACTCACCGACACGCTCGTTCGGCCGTTTGTTCAAACTCCGTTCTGCCCGGGAGGTCAAACGAAATAAAACGTGGAAGTATTAGAAATTGTGGAGGGGGAGAGGAGGGGAGGGGAAGGGGTACCCCGGAAGGGGTTGAAATTTAAACCGATTTTCCGGATCGCGGTCGAGAGGTCGACGAATTCATTTTCACGGAACGAGGCGTCTACTAGTTGCATCGTTGAATTATTAAAGCTGTGCCCGCGTGGAAAGCTACGAACATAAAGCTTTGCTTGTTCGCCGGCTTGCGATTTCGCGCGTTTCGCCGACCTCCACGCGTCAGTCATTTACCGGTGACAGAAAGGGGGCGGAGGCGAAGCGAAAAAAAGATGGAAACACACAAAATTTGCTGTTTCTTCCTTCGTTTCTTTTTTTTTTTTCGGTTCTCCCGCCAACGAACTTTGATGTAAATAAATCGAACTGCGAAAGTTCGAGCCGTGTTCGCGTCCGCGACGGAATGGACGTCGGGTATTAATTTTCATGAAACCCGATGTCTGCCGGTCGGCCGCGTCGCGGTGGCCCGTGAAAACCGAGAAAATAAAACTGTTCGGAACCCGGTGCGTGCCGGGCCATTAACTTACTTTCGTAGGACGTTGTATAACCGTGTCATCCAACTTCCGCGGTTTTTCACCGCGCCGGCCTCCCTTATTTATCGGGGCCGCTTGAAACTTCGCCGCCTCCGACGCGAAATAACCCGTTCGCCGGGAACAAAGAGTAATTACCAGATAGAGTCGCCGCGGGAAAAATTTCTAATCAACGTAAATGAATCGGGCCCGGGTACGCGGCGGGAGAACATTATAAGCCTCGCCCCCGGTTTTTCATCCTCGGACGAATTTATAACCATTCGCATTATCGGCGCGGGGCCGCGGACCGTATATCCGTCGAAATTTTTCATTATCTCGACAAAAAAGTGTACAGTCCGAGGTCCCCGTCAATCTCTCCGGGCAAGAACGAAATAGAAGCTGTGTGCTCCCGTCCACCGGCGACCCCCGAACGCAACGTAATAAATCTTTCAGCGCGAAAGCGTGCGGATTCAATGCGCATCCGCCGGTAATTAACCCGTCACGATTCCGACCGAGGGGGTGGGAGAGAAAGAGGGTGAAATACCGCGCGTAGGCAAACGCGCGTAAATATTAACGGGGGGGGGGGGAAAAGAAACGCTCGCCGCAGCGGCAGGGGGGCGAGTTCGGCCCGGGGGTTGCTCCGTGAAAGAGAGGACTCCTGAAACCCCTATTGAGTCAGCATTATTGCAGGTGCAACGCGAGGTCGGCGAGGTCGCCTCCTGTAAAAAAGCATTAGCACCCGCGAGGGCGCGAGTAAAGGCTCGCAAAATGGAGTCCTCTCTGCTCTTATTGGCAGGTCCTTTCACTCCTCGAGTGGTTCAGACTCTTTTGTCCGGGCCTGTACCCTGTGTTTAGGGCACGGGATCGCAGCCCGTAGTAGGACGACGAAAAGGGCGTCATGTGACGCGCGGTAAGTGGGTGGGGTGCGAGACAAGGGAAGAGGAAGACCCTGAAGAAGAAGAAAAAAAAGAGAAACTCGTGAATGGTGATGCACAGATGCGACGGATGTGACGATGTTCCCGGAATAGATGAACTCCTTTCTCGACGGTGCATGATGCGCGCGGACATGTGTTCGGATAAGGGCGCCGTGTGTCTGTGTGTGTGTGCGTGTGTGGGTGAGCCTCCTTCCTGCGACCAGACAAGCTTAAAACTTCCATGGCCCAGCGAAAATATTTGTACGAAGATGTATTCGTGGTTGCAATGGACATGAAGTGCATTCCGCTGTAAAGAGCTCGAAAGTATACGCATTGTGTATCGGATTTATGCGAAAGCGGATCGTCTGAATGCTATCGAAATGGAGTAATATGTATGGCAGTCGTAAAGTTTCTATTAGACTGAATCGCACAATGGAGATTATAAAAATATACGGATACTATACCGCTGCCCCTTTATGGCGGATATTTTTACTCGTCGAGGGAAAGTAGGTGGAAGAATCGAAATGTAGATGAAGAAATTTCGTCGTTACTCTTTCGATAGAATAACGAAGAAATGAGAAACCATAGGGAACGGTTGAATCATCGAATAACTGTGTAATTTATAAATAAAATCTTTTAGTGAATCGCTCTAAATTTTTAGAAAAGTGAATGAAAAAGTTATTGTCAGTGAACAGCACCGTTGTACAGATCATTTGTAGACTTTAAAGCTCTATAGAAAATCAAAATTTTCGTAATTGTAACAAATTATATATAGGTGAACTTAAATATATAGGTGAAATACGACAGAATGTTTATATTTTTCTAACGATTTTACTGTTTAGTGTTTCTCCCATATCACGAATGCAGGCTCAAAATTCCTGTAATTGAAAAATTACGATTTTTTTCATTAGCTAAACATCAAAGTTACCCTCGCCTCACAGAAGGGAATCAATACACGTTTCACGATCGTTCCACTGGAACCATTATTGAATAATTAAGCACTGTAACCTGCACGGTGCCGTCAGTTCACAAAGTTATTACAGAAATATTCCTCTCTTTTGGCATTTTATTTATAAAAATCCTGAAATAAGCTATACGAAGCTTGAATCAAGCGAATTAATTTAAATTTTCAATATAGACCCGCATGAAAACGTTTTAAAAAGCAACCTTTAAAATTCCCTCCACGATTCTGATCAATTGCAATTTTTCCAAAAAATTCTTTTTACATCATCAAGCAAACTGACTCTTCTAACATGTCGAAAAAAATTAAAATCGTTTGGTCCAATCTTGAGTGAGTCTTTTTTTAAAAGTGTCCGAATATTACGAATGTGACAGACATAATCAATATTATACCTACATACATACGTCTTCTTTAATCGGATATCAGGTCACCGCTTATCGATAAAACAGAATATAAATATGATCGTATATATCCATGATGAATCCGGACATTTATTTTTGACTAGAAATTACGTCGTGAATCACTTTAGAATTAAGGTCTGCCTGAAAAGTTATCATGTCAGAATAGTTGAATCATGATGTACTCTACAATCGGGTTTCACATTATGTATAAATATCACTGCCGTACGATTGTGAGGAGATTCGAACGAAGCTGGATCCGTCGCTCGAAGAGTTCGTTGGCATACGTGTCGGTATGTGTCCACATACAGTGGACCCAAAAAGTATTTGTATAAATTTTTAATCTACACATTGGCGAACAATGATATACGTACTTAAAACCAATACAAAAATATTGCAACAAACAAATATCTGATACAGTGATTTCTCTATATATGTCGCCGAGGCCTGGATGATAAACGTCGCGGAGTTATCCCCACTACCGCGGGTGACACCCGGTATTCATCTGAAAACTTTCCAGTCGAATATCGCGAAAAGTATGAAAGATATTAAAAAAGTGTAAAACACGTGTCCAAGCATTTCGAGGGGGAAAGAGGGGGGCAGCATCAGTTCTTTATTTGGATGGCGTTTTCAAGGTCATTCGAAAGTCAACTCTGTTTTTTCAAACGGAAACCTATATTTTTCATTATGAGATCTCTCCATTATGGGATCACTCTATGCGATATCTCCGAAACTAGTGCTCGGATAAAAAAAAGTATCCCACGAAAATTCCAAGTCTTATTACGTACAATAAGATCCCATAATAAAAAATATAGGTTTCCACTTGAAAAAACAAAGTTGTCCTTCGAATGACCGTGAAAACGCCACTCAAATAAGAAACTGACACCGCCTCCCTCTTTTCCCCTCGAAATCCAATGGACTACTTGAATTACTTTTCGAGATATTGGGCCGGAAAGATTTCAAACGAACACCGTGTATATTCGCTATAAATGTGTGCGGGCAAAATTCGCGTGGCATTCGTTAAAATTAGAACCAGCTATGATAGTCGCAACACGTTTCTTGACACCCTGTAGATGGGCGAACAGAGGGATAGGTCTGGGTGTCAGATCGACCCTGAACTTAGCCGGCTGCTATTTCTGCGTTCGGAGCGGCGAAGACGGGTCAAAGAGTTATGGCTGCGAGTGTGCCTTAGCCGAGGCCGTCGAATTCGTTCTTTTCGACAGCGGCGAATGGACTGCGTCTGTTTGATCATGGCTGCCGCCGGTCCGCTCCCTTCTGTTGATTCAATTCGACCTGACTAGCATGTTCACCGAGTGAAAGACACGCGACGGCTAAATTGGAATTTGCAGGGTCATCGAGGAGGATTATACTAACGAATCGAACAGTTCGCGCGGACTGGATCGCGCGGCCCGACGGTATTGATTGCGCCGGACGCGGGCGTTCATGGTTCCAGGATACTGATGCGAACCTCTCCGCTCGGTTTCCCGTTTCGGGCTTCGAGATTAATGCGGGCCCGCTCATTGACTTTAAGATGACGTTGACGAGCCAGACGGATGTACGACGTCCGATTTCATTGCGGGCGAATCGATCATTTTTCAAACGCGAGCGTGTAATTGCTCGTTGCTCGGGGCAGTCGAATACTAGTTTGATAAATTAGCACCGGAGGTATGTTGGGAACGAGCGTGGTTTTTACGGTGCAGATACTGTTTTGCATTCAGCAACGTAATTATTTAGCACCGCGACTACACTTTTGAGAAATTCGACTGCGGATTGTTTATGCGGTTGGAATAGAATTGAGTTGGTACACTTTAACACTTTGACTGGCAAACTAGAAACCTCCAAAACTCCATAGAATCAAAGTAAGTTATTTAATGAAATAAAAATTAAATGTATGATGTTGAGTAGTCCTCCAAGCTTGTTGTGTTTTACAGATCCCAATCAAATTTGGTACAACGTTAACGTAAAAATTCATTTCAAACCTGGACAAATAATTCCGTATATGGGTGACATGGCAGGCAACGTGTTAAAGTAGTAGACAAATTAGAGGAATTTGAAAACATCATTTAAGGAAGAAAGACTTCCTATTATTTTTATTCTTTTAAATATTACATTATTCCAAAAACTTGGATCGCAATTTATACTCTTTTTGCGAATTCCAATATGTTTCTAGATTTTCAATATTCTGAGTTTAGAAATATTCAATATTCTGAGTCTTTCACATTTAGTGTTACATTATTTTATTGTTGTAGCGTATCTATTAGTATCTGAAGGAAGCATCCGAGGCACTTGATGTGAGACATCGACGGTTTCAGACGCAAAAAGAGTGCAATTCTACACCGATATTTAGGTCGAAAAACTGAAAAGTCTTATGATTTTTATTTAAACAAATGAACAGTAATATTTCGAAAAAGTGTTCTGTCATACGAAAATTCCTTTATCCGAACACTTGTGCGACCCTGTTCGATCGGATACGGGAGGCTCTGGTGAATCGTGTAAGCATGAAGTCGAGCACGTCAACCAAGTATTCGCATAACTGCGAATACGTGCGCGTCTGACGCGCAAATGTCCGTGAACCGCAGTTTACGTGCTGTGTTTGGACAGTTTGAGGCGTCAATGGTTGTTTCATGGTTACCTGCGCGAGGTGACAACACCATTCCCGATGCTATCTTGATCAAAGCAAGCGAAGGATGATGTCGGTCGCCGGTTGATCGTGTGATGTTTAATTACACCGTTGTAATAGAGGCGTGATTAAAGCGACGTGCGAGCGGAGCACGGCGCGGCGGTCACCGGAAAAGAAGTGCGACATTAATTAACAGCAAACACGTGTAGCCGCCGACGCTTCGCCGCCGCCGCCGTCGCCGTCGCCGCGACACGATCGTTCATTTTTACCACGATACCGAGAGGCGGAGGCAAGTAATTGGCCGGTGTTAATGGAAATTCGATGGAAGCTGCCAGGATAACGACAGCAGGCTGCCGAGGAGGTGACCGCGACGGACAAAATCGGGACAAATCTCCGCCGATAAGATAACTCGTTCTTTTTTCGGATCGCCCCAATTATCTCCGGTCAACGATAAACCTCCTAATTGCTTTGAACCTTATCGGCGACCGATCGAAGTGAATTACGTTCGCCAGATAAAATCCACGAGCGGGGTAAGCCGACTTATTTTTGGAGAAGCGAACCTGAACATTCCCATTGTCGGAATTTAGAAAAGGAACAAGCTATCTATAATTAACAGATTGATTGTTACACTGATGAGCGGCGCTCGATTTACCCAGTGCGGCCATGACAATCATCCATGACCGGTATTGCAAAGTTTTTTCAAACGATTTCAAGATGAACATCAGCGACCAACACATGTCAAACGACGTAAGCAATTAGATTATTCGGTGATAATTACGAACGACCACCAGTGTGAAAAATACGTAATTACCCACTTGCGGTGTACAGTGCGAATTTGCACATGCGATTTTTTTTTGTGCGATTTGTTTCGTGCGAGTGTTTTTTATGCGGTGTATGAATGCCAACGGTGTTGGAATTACAACACCCTTGTAATGTTCTCATCACAAGAAGATGCGCGTTTTGGACTACGAGTAGGATTGAATTATGTGCATTTTGAACATTTCTCCATGTGTAACACTAAACCTACCGACATTGCATGTATACCTAATCCATGAGCGGTCAAATGACCGCTTCAAACACAAAATATGTATCTTAATATAGAAATACATGCTACGAATTTTTTTCGGAAAGTAAACAATAAAGAAAGTTGTGAATATTGAAAAATGGATTGTATGTATATTATAGGAAAAGTCAATAAGTTACACGGCGATACAGTAACGTTGTATACAAGAAATTCTAAACGAAATTTCAAAAACGGTTGTTTGACCGCGCGTGGTAGGTTTAGTGTTAAAATGAGAAATTAAATTTTTCAAAAATGTTTCCATGTGTAATTGAATTATCTATTTTGTTTGGGAAAGCACTTTCTCGCTATTTCGTAAATCTTTGACACATTTTCTAAGTGAGACTTTTTTTCATGCGGTCCCTCTCCGCCGCATCAAACAATTTTCTCTAACATGTAACAAATTATTTGTCATTGCTATTTATGAAGTTTCTGAATATTTTTTTGTGCGGTTTCTTTCATGCGGTCCCTACCTACCGCGCAAAAACAGACTGTACATGTTTTTTCCCGAATTTTCACAAAATTTTGAATGTTAGCAATGCACTTCTCCCCCCCCCCCTCTCATCCTGCTTCTTTCGTCCTTTTCGTTAAGGGCGCACTGTCGAGCTGTTAGCTTTCATCGCGCCACACCTACCGCTTCATTACGGCGTGTAATTAAAAACCGGCAAGGTAAAGTAGCTAACGCGTCGCTTCCTCAATCATGATAATAACCCAACAACAAAAGGTTGCATTATTTCGCCATTAAACAGACAGGGGTGCTCGTCCTTCAGCCCGCCGCTCCGCGTCGCTCTGCTCCGCTCCGCTCCGGGTCTAAGGTCCGTGAACTCTCGCCGTTCCAGCAATAATGTTTCTCGATAATTAATCCTGGCGCTGTACCAAATTCCTCGGCCCCGCGAATTTTTCCTGCAACTCGCCTGCGATCGCCGCGGCAACTGTGTTCCAGGTCCCGGGTCCCGGGTCCCGAGGTCCGCGCGATTCCGTTGTAAATCCTGGAACACGTTCGCCGCGGCTAGTTTTCAGCTCGAGCGGCTCGGGCCATCTCCCGTCCCGATGCAACGTCTCCAAACAACCACCGTAAAAGGTTGTTCAAGCATCTGCCCGGAGGATCGTGCCACTTTCCCGCGCTGGGAATATATTTCAGAGTTTAGGGAAACGGTCGAGCGCTCGGATTCGGCCCGTAGGAAGTGTCTGGATAAGAACTTCAGCTGCCCCAGAAATTCGATCCCGTTCCCAGACCGGGATACGGATTCGAGATTGTTTCCTTTTTTTTTTTTTTCTTTCTTTCTTTCTTTGCCTCCGGAGACTCCTTTTACCCGACGAGCCCCGATATTCAAACAACGATTGCCGTGTACACAGTATTAACTTTCTCGGCGTGGCCGCTCGTCAACGGGCACACGGATAATCGGCGAATCGAAAGGAATTACGCGGCACGATGTAATAACGTTACCCTCGAACGCCCCTCCGTTTACTCGAGCTTTATTCTACGGCAAATTTGTCAATAAACGACCCTGTTTGCGGAGCAATCGAGATCAATGCTGCGTCGACAATTCAATATTTAAGGGCCCGGTCTTCGTAGATTCGCGATAAGGTAGAGTGACTACATTACCGTCAAAAAATGGTTTTACGTGACTCAAGTTTTCGTCCTTGTATAAGAATATTTTGTCGCTGGTGAAGGGCTCGTTCGAAAGAGGAAGGTTCAAGTGAAGGTCCAGCGCGCGCTGGTCATCAGCTGCCGAGATTATGCGGATATTTGGTGATATAAACGTTAAAGGCAGGCCAAAAATTGAGCCCAGATTCTGTAGATTCGCGATAAGGTAGAGCGACCACGTTACCGACAAAAATTGGCGAAAAATGGTTTTACGTGCCTCAAGTTTTCGTCCTTATATAAGAATATTTTGTCGCTGGTGAAGGGCTAATTCGAAAGAGGAAGGTTCAATCTAGCGCGCGCTGCCTTACATAACCCTTTGCCTTACAATATCGACTCATACTCGTGACGAAGATTCTGGACAGAGTCTAATAAATATGTATGTTATTAATTTCCTTTAATTCGAAATAAAATTCTATTTTGGCGTTTTTAATGTACAACTATTGAAGAACATATAGACATACAGTAGATATAAATGTTCTACTTTTTTTAGGAAATTACGGATTACAAAAATGTTCTAATCACTGAAACCGTAACATAAATCGTAGTGCAAGGGGTTAATATAAGCGATAGAAGTAGGTCAAAAATTGACGATGCGCATGCCGCGGAATCCAAGCATTTTTATGCCATTCGATGAGTTTTCTGGATGAAATGGAGAGTAGCGCGCGCTAGAAAATATCTCCAACTACAAATTGTGCTATATTTTGTCTTGATTCTCTGCGAAGTAAAGCCAAAAACTTGAAGCACGTTTCTGGCGTCAGAATTCATGATATCGATGATACAGAGCAAAAATCAAGACCAAGACGGATCTTGAGTCTGTGTCTGAAGGCTGTGAATGGAAATTATTAATTAAAAAGTCACGTGACTATGTATCTATCCTACGTATTTATCTGTTCTGGAAGAAAACTGAATGAACTACGGTAAATTAAACTGCGTAAAAAATTTAAAAACCCGTAAATTAAACTACAGCCTGTGTCATAAAAGTGTGGAGCGGAAGGGGGATGTCGGAGCAGCACGAACGTGTTCAAAATGAGAAATGCGTTATTACTGTTCCGGATCGAACGGGAACTGTGATTGACTTCGAACTTTTCGTAATAGTAGCGAGATCGCTATATTTTTTACGCGCGTTTGGCAATAAAATCCGACCCATCGATCGGTCAGCTGGCCGTTCTGTGACGTCGACAACTCGTCATAATATGTCATAATATTGATGACTAGATTGTTGATTTTATACACTCGTGGCGAAACTGATTACACTAAATGTAAAACTGTAAGAGCATTAGAGGAATTTAAAACGTCACTGCATTTATTCGTTTCATTAAATTTTTTAATAGAAGATATACCTTTTCGTATAACGTCTGTATTGTACAATTGTCTCGGAAGACAATTCTGTATAACGAATAAAGAATTTTATTAATTTTATAAAATTTATTTAATTTCATCTTGACATCTATTGCTATGTTTAGAATAAGTTAATTTTTGCAAAAGACGCGACACCTCTGAAAAATTAATTCCTTCTGCATAAAATTCAATACATACAGTCAGTCTCATAATTGATGCCATTCATTTTGAAGAATAATTATTTTATAAATGAAATGAAAATTTTAAGCAAACGACTATCGAATTGCCTTAATCTCTTACTACACGACTCCTCCACGCTCCTGCGAAACAGATTGTAAAAAAATGTTTTTGTTCGATTCCTATATATATATATACAGTAAAAGTTATAGAAAAGCCGAAGTGAAAACAATTCCACGTGGAAATATGAATAAAAACTTTTTTAAAAAATTATTCCGTTCGAAACTCGGTTCTCGCAAAAACTGGTTTTGAAAATATCTCGAACATGTATGTATATATTGTTCGAGTCTATTATTCTATCAATATGTTTCTAAACATTAACAGCTACGTGGTTAAAATAACGTAAAAAGTTTTGACGTTTACTTAACGCGAGTATTTGTCTTGTACAAATATTAACGTTAGATCGTAAAATAAGTTCGGTCACGTCCAATAATATTTTTCTGATTGAGAAGTGACATTTCCATCAAAAGGTCAACGAGAGATCAAACTAATCATAAAGAATCATAATTAGACTGCAGATTCGTTGCAATTGAATTGAATAATATTACTATCACGACTCTGCCTGACAAAACACAGAAAAAACTTGTGGATATCGCAAAATTTTTCTGTCCCAAGTACGGACATTTCAACAGAATTTTTATTCCATTTTCATTCAAGCTTCATCGACGTTACATTTCCAACAATTTCTTTGTACGCCTGTCGCGTGGTACAAACAGGAACGAGATCGGTAGCAGAATGACACGTGCTGGTCATGGCATCGTACGAATTTTCACAATTGATTTTACTGCAAACGAAGCCGCGGTCGAAGTAGTTTCACATACAGTTTTTCCGCGTATTTTTTTTTTTTTTTTTTTTTACGCGGGAACCACCTCTATATCTTTTGAAGTAGGATCTCCACCCAGCCTGCTGACACAAGCGACCAAAAGTTTAGATCCTCTCGTAACCCGAATCGAGCTGGTGCTGTACGGTCGGCTTTCATCGCGCGAGTGATCCATCGCGGGAAGCTGACTAATATTTTCAGAAAGATCCACCGACACTCCCGGTTCTTATTTTCAATAAATTAGCATAATTACATGGTGCTACCTCAGCCGCCGGTTGACTTAGCGAGCGCTGCGTATCCATTAATTCGCAAAGTGGTTCCCAAGTTCCGACCATCGTCAACGTAACTGCACACAATCCACATTCTCCGGCGACATCATTATCGAGCTCGTCACAAACCCTCGCGATATATCGCAAGTTGAGGCGTGTTCGCGGGCAAGTTTCCCAGCCGACTGTACGTTTGCCGCGTTTCCTAGCCAGTCAAAGTTCGTCCAAACAGTTTAAGAACCGGTCAGGACAGCCGTAATTGAGTTCGGCAAACATAATGACAGACGGCAGGGGGGAGGCGAGGGGAGGCGGGGAAGGAAAAGTTCGCTGAAACAATTCAGCGCAAACGAGCAGTATAATTCTTGTGGAAACAGAGGATCACGTGTCACGGTCGACCACGGAAAGCGGCAGAGAGCGTAGATCGCCGGCGAGCGCACGCTTCCTCGCCGATAAATCGCCCGTCCTGAATAAATCAATTTTTCCCGGCAGCATCCGTTCAATTGGAAGCGGCGTTTGCATTGTTAAACAACGAGTTCCTCTCGATACGGGCGTAACTGCGCCTCTATGGCCAGTTCCTTTACGGGCTTATGCCCGTTCCGAATATCGTGTGAAACCGCAGTTGTGTGAAAGCCAATGGTTGCCGGTACAGAGCCAATATCCGCCGCTAGTTTCTCCCCCTTCCGCGGCGGTTAAGGCTGAGATTAAAAGTAGTTAGCATTTAAATAAGAGCATTAAACCGACGCCACTTCGTGGAACGCCGCAGTACCCTCCTCACTTCCTTTTTTTTTCGTTTTCGAATTTTTCTCTTCGCTTCTCACCGCTGACCACCTACTGTTCATCCGTCAGACGATGGCTATGCGAAAAATACGGTCTCGCTCTATCCCCTCCCCCCCTACCGTCGCACGCATTGACGCTATTGGCAGAGTCGTCGCATAAAGATTTGTCTCCCCACTCCACCTCCCCACCGCCTCGGGCCGGTCACGTGACGCGTTGCGTCTCTGTCGCTCATGTGTCACGTGACCAATCTGGGACTGACAGATAGAGAGGGGGTAACTTTTTTCCCCTCGATCAATTCCCCCGATCTGACCGAGGCCGAAACAGTAGGATTGCACAACATATTTATATCGAAAAATATTATATTAATTATAGAAACAAATATAAAAGAATACATGAATGTTTCAACCAATGATAAAGACTAGCCAGTTTACCAACTATCAAAAATATTGCTAAACACAAGTCAGTAAAGAATTCATATCCTGCGTTATCTAGTACCATGTCTACAATACATGTGTCATTATTTTTCTTTTTCTTTAGTAAATTCCAAACTAATTCTGAGTTGTCAACAGGAATATCTGTTTGCAATGATTTCAGAACATCTATGGGGTTATTGGTTTGGCTAACTTCCGATCCAGCACTAAGTGATGAATCACATGTATTGCCCCAAAGATTTAATTGAAGAAACTTGAATAATTCTTCCTTTGTTTCAACCAATGATAAAGAAGAATATATGAATGTTATATCTATTTTCTGACATGACTTTTCTCCACCTAAAATGGCCATTCGCGACACGGTGCGCTGTCGGTCTTCGTCGTCGTCTTCGGCCAATAGCGGCAATGCGCGCGATGGTGGGGGAATCAGAATCACGTTAGCAATGCTTCCCCTTCTCCCCCTCTCCCCGTAATGTGACGTCACGTATCCCCTCTTGGCGCTGATATGCGCCTCGCGCAGAGTCGCGGGAGGGGAATACGATGGTGGAGGGGGAAGCGTGGAGACTGTACGCTGGCAACGCTGGTGCAAGAACGTAAGCTCTTCGCCTAACAGCCATCTGGCGGTCGCATAGTACCGATGTCCTCGTTATCGCGGCGAACGACCGATAGACAAACAGCCAGGATAAAGACGCCCGCTAAAGGTTTTTCGGGTAACACGATACCAAGGGCAGCTGTGCGCGTCCTGCCGCGGCTGTAGAAGTCCGCGCGTGTTTATCCTGACGCGGGCAGTTTGAAAAAATATCGCTGAAAGGATCGATACGGAAGTCCGGGTGAAAGAAAATAGCCGAGGATTGCTTTGCGAGCGGGAGAGGTTCACTTTGATAGCTCGGATTTTCCATATTTATGGAGCAAGCGGCGAACTGTACGGCGCTGTCGTGAAAATTTGAAAACGAAAGATTGAAGGCAATAACCCGGACAGTAAAGGGTTAGCAGTTAAAAAAAACTGTCTTCCTGTTTTCTGTTACCGAACGTTCTTCGCTACTGATATTGAATTGCGTATTCTGGTGTGGAGTATTATCTTTTTTTTTATGTTTCAAGAAATCGAAAGATCGTTGTTTATTGATTTGTTACGCACGCGCATTTACTTAGAGTATATAATACATTTTTTTTTCGAACTAAATACTTGGAGTTGTATAAACTGCGTTTCTTTGTAGGGTCTTGCACGTAGGAGAACAATTTGCCAGAAAACACAAACTAATCAACAGTAAACCGGGCTAATTTTAGCATCGGAAAACAATTATTATGGACGCGAATGGGGTCAACAAATACTGACAGTAATAGGTCTATAAATTTAATGCACGTTCGCAAAGCACGTCGAAGTTAAACCGTAATGTCCGTTTAATAAAGTTTACGTTCCATTGTCAGCCCCTTGGAACTCGTAACTCGGTGATTCCTAAACTTTCACGACACCCTTAACATAAAAGTATTTCCATGATGTACGTTTAACACATCGGAAATCGCTATCCCGAGGAGACTTATAAATTTCGAATAGCGCACAACTTACTCCGCGCCCTGGCAACGTTAAAACGAAGGGACTCCGGGACTCGGAAACGTTCGACCATTCGCGTACAGGGTGATTGAAACGTTCTAGCCGTTCAGGGCTTCTAATTACTCGAATGAGTTAAGCATCGAGCTATCAGAGATCAAATTTATCATGATTTCAACTTTGAATAGTCCTCAGAGCGGAATATTAATTATTGCTGCTTCGAGCATTGTTCAAACATACTATTATGAAAATGCATCTATTCAATTCGCTGAATATCTCGCGGTCTTGTCAACAATTCGTTTTCATCCATTAAGCGTTACTGGTACATAGATCGATTAATGAGAATACCTAAATTCAACCATCAAACGATTTGGGATTTTTGGAAGGACTTAAAAGAATTAGTTTACGGCGTGACGTGTAAACATTTTTTAGCGAGAAAATAGTAATATTAATTTTGACTCGTAGTGGAAATTTAAACAATGCATTTTGTATATTTTAGTCACATGCTGAAAAGGATAAGGTGCACAAACGTGCTGTAGCTGTGTGAATTATGCTCCATTTCTTCAGCTCTGCCTGACAAAAAATTATGTAATAATTCATCGACATTCTGCCTAATAGCACACACGACTGTCAATTTTTTCCATATTTTAAACTGCAAAATCGATTCTAAAAAACTTCTAGAAACTTCAAATTTCCGATTTTATATCGAAGTTATAAGATGACCACGTTTATATTATTTCAGTAGTTGCATCTTATTATGGTTACTAATGTATATTTTTTTTTAGATTTTCCGGACGAGGCGAACATGTTTAAAAAAATGGAAAATCTCCAAAAATCCGGAATAAATACATATTGAACTTCGATACATCTCCATAAAGATCGCAAATTTTCTTTGTTGTTACATTAAATCCCGCATGCAAATGAAAAAGTATGCAATGACGAGTATGATCCTCGGAAGGTACGGCCGGCATTTTATTATTGTAAACAAAATTACACTTTTTAGAATATTTTGAGCACAGGCTGCTTTACCGAAAACTGTAAAAGCATACGCGTTTCAACGATCGGTACGGAACTAAAGGCGAAACAATTTCTTTGCAAATAACACTGTCCAACACCAAAAAAATTTTGCAATACCTGTTGGGTGATTCTTATACACTTTGTCATCCTAAAACCGAATCTGAAAGTAGAATTGCTCCATCACGCAACGTTTTCGAAAAATTTTGGTTTTTGTAAAAATGCCCGATTTTGATACGAAACGACGTGTTACGCAAAAACTAAATACGCGAGAAAGTTCAAATTTGAGTCAAGAGATAGAGGAGACTCTCCTCTACATATTCATATAGTCAATTATATTTTTATGTTCTTCCTAATAGTTGTAAATGGTTGTTAAAGTTTGAAAATGTGCCGACGCGGGTACTTTGTACGCTCTATTTTTGTATTTATGTGAAAAATCCTTTATCTAGCAGGAATTTACTATACAGGAATGCATTCTACAGACATTTCTGGTAAAGAAACCATTCACGAAAAGTATTTGGTTCCCTTAATGTACGAGAAGGATCAGAAAATGTTAATTGACAGCGTGTGCGCAACGCGTTCGCGCCAGGCGGCCATTGCAGCCTTTTCGCGACTCGCCAGGGCCGTCGCTATGCGTAGTCGACGTTGGTACCACTCAAGTATGTCTTTGCTTACTATGCTTAATTAAATACATCTTTTTTTGTCTTTTTGGGTGCCAATCACTACAAAAGATTATAAAAATACGAGTTATATTCACATTTCATTGTGGAAATGCTTAATAAAGAAAATTGACCGCAGCAATGCGGTGACTGGAAAATTTTATTTTCAGTAATTCTTGTCTTATCTTTATAATTGTAATACCAATGGTCATTCAAGATTCTTCCGATTAAAATAAGTCCAAACACTATGTAAATGGGACTATTTTTATCGATTTTATTGATCGAAGTACATAATTAAGACATAGATCGCTCTATATTAAATCGATAAAATCTCGCGGAAGTGTATAAATCAGCCGGACTGTTTTTGTTATATTCATGACGAAATTATTTTAAAATCAAAACAAGGAATACAATTCCAGCATTAATCTTTCATCAAGATATTTGAACAATGGAAAAACGTTACAAAGGAAAAGACTTATGTGCGGATGCTTGCTGATTACTGCTGGACACTTATTATTGAAAATCGGGATACCAGGAACAAACGTCAAGCAAGGCGGAAACATTTTTAATTTGTTTACATCAGAAATAGGTAAGTTTTTGTATTCAATTTTCTTTATTAAGCATTTCCACAATGAAATGTGAATATAACTCGTATTTTTATAATCTTTTGTAATGATTGGCACCCAAAAATGTATTTAATTAAGCATAGTAAGCAAAGACATACTTGTGTGGTACCAACGTCGACTACGCATAGCGACGGCCCTGGCGAGTCGCGAAAAGGCTGCAATGGCCGTCTGGCGCGAACGCGTCGCGCGCACTCTGTCAATTAATATTTTCTGATCCTTCTCGTACATTAAGGGAACCAAATACTTTTCGTGAATGGTTTCTTTACCAGAAATGTCTGTAGAATGCATTCCTGTATAGTAAATTCCTGCTAGATAAAGGATTTTTCACATAAATACAAAAATAGAGCGTACAAAGTACCCGCGTCGGCACATTTTCAAACTTTAACAACCATTTACAACTATTAGGAAGTACATAAAAATATAATTGACTATATGAATATGTAGAGGAGAGTCTCCTCTATCCCTTGACTCAAATTTGAACTTTCTCGCGCATTTAGTTTTTGCGTAACACGTCGTTTCGTATCAAAATCGGGAATTTTTACAAAAACCAAAATTTTTCGAAAACGTTGCGTGATGGAGCAATTCTACTTTCAGATTCGGTTTTAGGATGACAAAGTGTATAAGAATCACCCAACAGGTATTGCAAAACTCGAAAAAAGTTTAATTTTGTTGGACAGTGTAATTGATTGCTTATGGGTACCCCTAATCATAACATGCTCAGATATGAAACTTCTTGAAACTTATTTCGGGCGTACGTTGTAGCGCGGCCGAACGTTTCGAATACCGATCGTTAGCGGAAAGTGGGAAAACGCGTTTTCGGTCGTGTCGCCGTGTGTGTTTTACAAGGAATCTAGTTCGCGGGCGTTCGACGGAGAATACAGGGAGAAATACGTGACACAGGGACGCGGTATGAATGTTTAACGATCAGCCGGGGATCGGAAGGGAGGCGAAACGAAGTCGGGCGAAATCGTGCAAATTACATGACTCGCGCGGAGTAAGTGAGTTTTAACGCGGATAGCGTCGGCGAATCGCGCTACTCGAGGAAGGATCGCGGAACGAAATCAAAGCGGGCGACGGCGCGAACGCGAAACTTTTAACGAATAGCCCCGTGGAGTATCGACGGGAAATCATTCGAAGTTTTTGTAGGCTCGATCTGATTTTTCCGCGCCTAGCATCGACAACCTGCAAATTTTTCGCCGGCTAAAAGCGATCCGCGCGGAACGGCCGACATGGAAATTATGCAAATAGTAAGATCGACGCGCACGGGGCTAATTTAATACTACGCTACACGCGTGTGCCGTCATCGTCGCCCGCTGGCGAGATCTTATGGTGACGAAGTTAATGCGGCCTGCTATTATAGCGCGTTAACCGAACACCGAGGAACGTAATCAAATTCCATTGGCACAAATTAATATTGACGTTGCTAACGACGTCACATTGTCTGTGCGTGTTAACTGCAACGCGATAATGCGTCACACACTGAGAAACCGACTGCCACGCAGTCAAGCGGTTGCAATTACTGATCTTTTCAGCGGATCCAGGATTATTCATGACCACAGTCAATCACTGTATGCTTGCTGGATCGCTTAAGTGCCGAACAAGCGCACGTACAACTTTTCGCAATATTTTTTCTGAAGTGATTTCAAAATCAAATTCTACGAATAGTCTAAATTATTCAATGCCGAACGTGACCGTACGTAACATGTTAATAATTGTTGCTGACACGTGTGTGTGTGTGTGTAGCTCCAGGTGAACCGACCACATCGATTCTTGGCAAAAGCTACGCAGATACTAAATTTTTACAGATTTCTGTATGGTAAAAGAACGTAATTTTTTTTTTATTATATAAAAATCTGACATGAAGTATCCAACAAATTCTAAGGAGTATATCGCCGGTCTTGCCAAGTATATCAAGGATACAAATATGTCTAATATATTGTAAGAAAATGTACCGTGTTGCTAATGACCTTTGATGTTGATGCAACATTAAACAATTAAATTATATATATAAATTCAGTTGAAAAAGAGAGAGTATTCGCAACGTGTTCAATGATAACAGTGTCTAGCGCCAATTTTCCGCAAATTTTTAACAATCGATAGGCGATTCCTAAAATATTGAAGTTGCTTATGCGTTAGCGTACATAATGTCTTTCTAATAACCGAGTACATTCCACCGCGGTAGACGCGTAACGACCGCGTTGAAAATCATTGTCTAATGACATGCAGCACTATGTTATTTTCTCGATCGGAAACGCAATCTGCATACTAACTTTTTTCCCTACGGTTTCCGAAGGAGGAAAGTTCGCAGTATCGCGCGGTATTTGATTTTGTTCAAGACCGTTAATCTTGAAAATAAATTGAAAAATATCCGCGAAAATTGGAGCATTAACCGCGTTCTCCTCCGCAAAATTACGATCGGAGAGCCGCTTAAACCTGAAATGATGACTCCTCTTAGAAATGAAATTTCTTAAAAATTGGAGCTGAGAGAAACATTAATTTCAAATTTCCATAAATCTATTAGTCCCGCTTATTGTTTATTATAACGCCGAATAAACCTCTAATAGTTATTGTAACGCCAAAGTAAGACCGAGTTAACTTCCGTAATTATCTCGATTTCTGAATACAATTTTTGCGAGAGAGTTCTGCGATCATTAACGAACAAAAATCCAGTGAGATTTCAATAATCTGCCCGCAGAATATTGGACACTAATTGCACAGTGTCCGTCAGGCCCGAGCAGGAGAACTTCGTGATAAATGGTCCGAGAAGTATTATTCTCCGACTGTTGTGCCTCGAAGTAATCTTCTAATTAAAATTCGGTCGAACAAGTTTATTATAAAGTTACATGCTTAATCTCAGCCTGCGCGAGGATTTATACCAGAAATGTCGAGATTTCGTTGGGATTACGGGTAGCACGGCGGGGGCTCGGAGGCCGGGGGACGGCGTTAAAAGAATTATCGGCTTGATTTATGGAGAAACGCGTGGAAACTGTTTCCAGTTTCACGAAAATGTCATTCGAGATGCTGTCACGTACACGGAACAGCCAATACCGAAAGAACCAGTGGCGGCTGTGAAAACGTTTCGTCTCTCGGAACGTGGAGCCATAGAGAACAGCCACCCCCGTCACCCCCGCCCCCTGCCCCTTGTTCGAGCTGTAGCGAGATATTTGGAACTTTGATTTCATTATTTTCCTTTCAAACACTCCCGGCGGAACCGTTCCGAGAAGCAACTCGCTGGAATCGCAGTTTCGTGGTGCACGAAGGGGGAAAAAAGCGACCGGTATATCACCGGGTCGTAAGTGGTTACAAATTGCGACAACGGAGCGGACGTTATCACTGAAACCGTATTATTGTCGAAAATCGCGAGCATTATCGTTATCGGGCGAGCTTTAGTGGCTGTACGACAAGGTGTAAGGGCATGCGGAATGTTGTTCCCGAAATTAACACTCGACGAAGGGGACGCGTTCCCGTGGCCGTTTGCCATAGACACCGATTAGCACTATTCGCGTGCGTTCCGCGCGGGATACACGTGTCTGGTTCGAACGTCATTTCCATTCAATCGAGATCCCATTTCCCTGCGGGACGGGAGCCATGTCAAGCGAGCTTTCGAAACAAATCTCCTCTCTATCGCACGCAACGTTTCGCTGCGGTGCGATGCAGAAATGCACGCCCATAATGGAGCGGACGTCAGCCACGAGGACGCATCAATTAACAGCTACGAAGACGGCGCGCGGCGCGGCGCGACGCTGCGATACTTCTTACCGAATATTTACCTGAAAACATTAACGCTATACGGTGGACGGAATTTATATAAGAACACGAAGAAATAAAAGGTCATCCAAGTGTCGCGCGAAATAGTAATACCAAATATTCAATTACATGTGATTTTTCTATATATGACGCCAAGGCCTGGATGATAAACGTCGCGGAATTATCCCCACTTCCGTGGGGTGTACCCCGTGAGGGACCGCGATCTAGAGAGGCCACGGACGACGAGTAAACATAACACGGGTATGTCTCCTGGACGATATAAGACGCTGGCAAGACCCGTGCTGTTGACAGATATCGAGAATTCACTGTTTGTCAAACGCCCTATCATTTTGTCATACGCTAAATATTCTTGACTTTCAGAAACGTGGAAAGTACAGGGTGGTCATATTATATTGTCCCTGGGTGCGGTCAGAGTTGTGATAATTCATTTACTTTGTAACTCAGTTACACAATTGAATTACATTGCATTTCAATTATATTTTGATAATTACACGATTCGATCCTTTCAATTAATTCGATTACTAACTATTTTAATCGGATGTGTAATTGGAATACAATATAATTAAAATACAACTCTCAAGATTATAGCTCAGGACTTTGAAGAAGTGCGATATATTTTTATGTTTTTCTTTCATATAGTTGTTTGCTGTCCATGCGGCGTATTTTCTATTCCTCGTTCATAATACGTAACGCTATTTTATGTAATATAATTACAAAGTATTTTACAATCTCACCAAGATTACTCCAGTTGCAATTACGAATCACATTGTAATTTAATTAGATGTAGATCCGAATTATAAATTACAATAAAACTGAATTACAATGTAATTCAATTACTTTGTAACTATATAACTCCTGGAGTAATTCGTAATTAATGTAATTTAGTTACAAAGTAATTTGTAATTGAACTCCATTGCATTTACAAATGACATTGCAATTTAATTGAATGTGTATTCGAATTATAAATTACAATATAACTGAATTGCAATGTAATTCAATTACTTTGTAACTATATAATTCCTGGAGCAATTCAATTATAATTCAGCACAACTCTGGGTGCAGCGTTGCCAGTCCCAATTGAGGGGAATACCGGACTAGTCACGTGACATTGTGACGCATGCGCGACAGAGGGGGAGCACGTCACGTGACCGGGCCCGCGCGGAAGCGTGGGGGAACAGCGTCGTAGAGGGGGAAGAGTAGAGGGGGAGAAAAGTCCCTAATCCGACAACTCTGCCTGGCTGTACGCAGCGTGATTACTATCACCTGAAAGCGGGTGTCCCTGAAACGAATTAGGAGCGAGCGACCCGGTCCCGTAGGCCCCTGTGAGTTTCAATTTGCAACTTACGATCACTGAATAATACTTATTTCTGACTCTGACAGTTTAGAGCGTAGCAGGAGGGGAAACTGTCCCGGGAAATATTTTTATTTATTATAATGTCCCGTAGGCCGGCGATCTAGAAATTTCGAGGCCTCCAAGGGTTAAAGTCCGCTCGAATTTTCGCTCGTATTTTTCCGTACTTCGAAGGTTGGGTCGAAAGAGGTCGCCGGTCTAAACACGTTTCGGTCTGTCATCCAATAAATTCGAAGGGAGCAACGGTACACGATCGGGCCGAGTCACGAAAGTTACCCTCCACGAAAGAAGCTCGAGAGAAAGTTTGAGGAGCGCGCTCCCACCGGGGTGGGGAAAGGCCAGGTGAATTCGATTCAAACTCGGAAGTTTGTTGTCGCTTTAACGACGGAATTCTCGCGAGAAGGGATCGCGTCGGCGAAATTTCACCGTATCGTTCTCATATTTAATCCGCAACGAGAGCCGCCGGCGAATTCGAGAACGAACGGGAGCCGGAACTAGTCGGGATTGCATAAAAATACAGAACAAAAGACCGCGGTCTTGGCAAGCTTCTTTCTCAACACGTTAGCTGCCACGTCAGTCGCATACGACTGACAGTCATTTTTGACCAGGTTTAGAAATTAATTTTCGTCGCGACATGTCCAGATAAACATAATTTTATTGGGATCCTTAGAATTTAGAAGGGCGAAGATAGCATCCCCCGTAATACATTTTAAGCTTCTAGTTTCGGTCTTATTCATTAAGTTACACCGACTTTGTGAGAATCTCTGGGATTGATTTTTGGGACTCAACGTGTTAACTCTGGGACTATGCGAAGCGTTTTGACATTAAAAAATTAATTCTCCATCTGTGAAACTACGATGACAAATATGCATTTTTTCGGATTTTTCGAGAGATTTTCAACTGTTTGAATATGTTTGCCTAATCCGAAGAATCATCATAAGACACAACTACCATAAATAATGTAAACGTGGTCAATTTTAAACTTCCGGAATATTTTCAAAATCAAATTTTGGTTTCAGTTTCAATGGACTCCAGCTTTTAGTCATTGCATTTGTTAATTCTTTCGCATCATTAAATTGTTTCTGCATACTAATAAATTCTCCCGCCGGGACTGTTTGAATAGGATTTTTTTTCTAACTGAAAATCACATTTCTCTATTTCTTTACGTCTGACATTTAATCGAGGTCGTTGCTTCAGTCTTTTGCGTTCTCGAAATTTCTTCTCGGAGATTTTAAGATCATCCGTGCTTGTTTAAATGGAATACTATATTGTTTGCATATTCTTTTACGATATAAAAACCGTTATACAAAAACTTCATTATCGGTTCTAATAATAACAGCTTTCCGGTTTCACCGTTCTTACAATTATATTCTTATAATAATATCGTACAATATACACGAGAAAATTCGTGTAGAGATAAATTTCCCGCAGGCATTTTCTGCCGTAATAATTAAACTTTAACATAATATCCGAAAATTTTCTTTACTTTCTTTCGATCAAAATTAATCCGGTAATCTTTCATAGTTTTCTAGTATCGATTTTCAGAAAAACGCGTTTAGACTTTAATGTTTCAATTTTCACCTGCACTGTCGGATAAATCCAGTTTGACGAATTTCCGAGTAAAACTTTGGCAGAGTATTGGAGAAATATCGTAGCAATTGAGTATAAGATTTTTACAAAGCTCGATTGATTTGATGTTACCAAAGCAGCCCCTCAAATTGCTCGAAAACTGCGAACGATGACGTTTGAGGGATCTATGGGGACAATCTATGGGGATAGCCTGTTGGTTATGGAAACGCGAAATTGGTGTTGGACAATGTAGTTAATATTCTGATTAATAGCCACGTTAATGCGTTCCAGTCGTCGCTTTCTAGCTGTCGCATCCTCTCACTCCGCTTCGATGCTTCTCCTTGGCGACCTCTGTCACGCAACGGACATGCGGATGTGATTGATTCAAACAACAGCGGCAATACGTGTGGCTCGAGGCGCCGTGGGCAACATGATTGAACGGCATCTTACGATCACAGCATGATGCAAGGCTCAGAATGATTTTCACCACTCGCCTCGCCTATAATATCGAGTCATGTACAGGGTGTTTCGCCTAACACGAACATCTACAATATCTCGCATGTTTCTTATAATAGAAGAAAATTTCAAAGGAAAACAATAGTTGGTTCAAATATTATGATTGGCAAAAAATTTGTTCGAGGTTATATTTGTTGAGATTTCAAGCTCATTCAAGCTCGTTTTTTCAATGGATTGATATATTTTTATTATCGCTATATCATATGGATTATGACCTTCGCGTGACCTTGAGTACGAGACATTCATAAAAGCAGAACACTTGATGTAAATAGTAAAATAAGAAAATTACCATTAGAGAAAGCGTAAGCATACGATAAACATCAATTTTCTTTTTCTTATAGAAAATTATGAGTCAGCTCTAAGCACCGTGGTTGCAGAATAAATCATACGACAAGCGTTTAATATTTAATCATTATTTTCCTTGCTTTTGAACGTTGAAAACTTGAAGCAGCAACTTACGAGTTAAAGCTGGGATCACAAGCCTAAGCATCTCTTGCTCCAGTCTCCGAGTTATAAATTATTTACTTTTCATCTACAGAGCAGATAGTTTAATATATATATATATAAAGCTGAACTTCAATTTCCGAAACTTTTCTCTTTAAATACTTTCAACTGTTTCACTAACACTGTCAGTAGAGAAACTTCGCAGGTTCTCTGCACCCTGAAGCTTAAGGCACCGGAGCCAAAGGAAACCGCACATTCCTTAATTTCAACCGGCTTACAAATACACAAGCTTCCAGCACGATCATCGCAAATGTTCTCCGCGAACGGCACGCTGCGCCGGATCGTTTCATCGCGGTTATTCAGAGTAAAATATGGCCCATTTCCCGCCAAGGGATCACATTTTGTGCACACGAAATTACGGATTTCGACGAAATTTATAGGCTCGCAGAGCCCAATGCCCCGATTACAAAGCGATTTTTCATACCCCGAACGATAATCGAGTATCCATTAATTTGTTGCTCCCGCGTTGATCTCCATAACATTGTCCGAGTTGCAATTCCTTTCCCAAGAAGTTTACGCTAAAATTTCGGACGCTGGAACTCGGGAACGGCCCGATATGAGTTGACAAATTTATTATCGAGTACATAACAATTGTTATTAGTAGACTGTATGCAAAATAAAAATTGTCTGCATCGATTACGAGAAATAGAAATCACGTGGAATGTTATTTCTTCGCTTGCTAATTTTGATAGATGGGAAATAGTGTATTGAAATTTTTTTAATTTTCCCACAATTTCAAATTTTGTCTACTCAATTTTGTTATAAAATCTAGTTATTAGTAACGTTTATTACTTCCTCTGAATCGAGTGGACCAGAGGTCCCCAAATTTATTTGACCCACCGCATCCGTTCACATTTGCATTATTTTATATATTTGTTTAATAGTGTTTACTCGATACCGATACTCGATATCGGATAGGAGATGCTATTGTTTGATTCACGATCCATTGGGGTATTCCTCGCGGCAGTGAGGATAGTTCTGTGACATTTATCGCCTAGGCATTTGAGACATATATAGAGTAAACGCCGCCCCTTTGAACCGGTCACAGGAAGAAGGTATGCCATACTTTGGGAAGCAATGGAACAGACGAAACTCGTGCGAAACTCATAAAATTGGCGCGGTAGTGAACGTGTTAACAAGTTTCCCTATTACAAGGACGAGCTCGAAGAATAGCGTGAAAGTTAGGTATAGTCACGGATGAGTGGAGCTGTTTACGGGTAAGCGATCCGATGCGTCAAGAAATCCAGCGAATTCGACATTTTACGTCAATGAGATTTTCATCCCATTGCCACGACGGGATCAATAATACGAGCGTCTAGACGGAGCCGCAGGGGTTGGACTTTCGCGATGACTGTACACCCGACGCGGCGGCTGACACCGTAAGTCAAAGGTCTTTCGCGACGGATTTATCGGAGGGGGTCCTGCTCCCTATCCGAAAGGAAAGGGGCTGACCTAGACGAGCTAACAACCCCCGGTTCTCTCGTCACCGTTTCAACCGCTTCTTGGAACGAGAGCGTGATGCCGTCTATGACTTCGTCCGTCTACGTCACGTCCTGCACACGTCGCTCTCGTCATCCGACGTCCGACCAACAGCTGCTCCGAGATGTAGCGAACCCCGATAGTATTCCATGTCTCGGCGTCTGCGGAGCTATTTTCACCGCAAGGGAGTATCGGAGAAACACCGACGCAAGATACTAGGGGTACCCATAAGCAATCAATTATTTGCAAAGAATTTGTTTTGTCTCCAGTTCTGTGCCAATCGTTGAAGAGGAAACTCTTTTACTGTTTTCGGTGAAGCAGCCTGTGTTCAAAATATTCTAAAAAGTATAATTTTCATGCGGGATTTAATGCAACGGTAACAACAAAGAAAATTTGCGATGTTTATGGAGATGTATCGAAGGTCAACAAGTGTCAACGTTGGTTCAGAAGGTTTGCTGCCGGTGATTATTATCTCTCCGACAGGCCTCGAAGTGGACGACCAGTTGAATTTGATAATGACACCCTAAAATCTCTAGTGGAAGCTGATCCAAAATTAGGTATACAAGAATTATCGAGAAGCCTTGAGTCCGCATGGTCAACTATACAAAGGCACCTACACGAAATGGGAAAGGCATGTAGGCAAGGAATATGGGTGCCGCATCAATTATCCGAGAACAACGAGAATATTCGTCGATCAATTTGCGCTTCATTGCTATCCAGATTTCGTAGAGATCCATTTCTTAGCAGAATTCCAGCCGTTCCAAGCAACGGCTTTCTGCAAATCAAACCGCAATATCAACCCCTAAACCTAGCTTATCACTTGGAAAGGTGTTACAGTGCATTTGGTGGGACTGTCGAGGCATAATTCACTTTGAGTTGTTGAAACCTGGAGAAACAGTTACTGCTGAGTTGTATTGTCAGCAATTACAACGGCTTTATTCAGAACTATTGAAAAAGAGGGCATCTTTAGTCCACAGAAAAGGTGTAATACTGCAAATTGACAATCTCCGATATATTACACGACTATTACACGATATAGATGCGACTGTGCTAATGGTAACAGAACAGTAGGTTGCTGTTCTCATGTCGCTACAAGTATTTACTATTTATCTCATGGGTGATTTAAATCGAATATTGTAAAACCAGCGGAGATATTAACCAAAATATTTGATGTAACACATATACTGTACCAGTAATTGAGGAAAATAGTGACGAAGATTGAATAAATCTACATTTTGATTCCTAAAATTTTCTTTTACACCTACATAATGTCTATTTATAAATTCAGGAAGATAAAAATAGAATATAATACGATGCGTCGCGTTTAAAAAGTAATAATTGATCAAGGAGGGACTTAATCTCCTGATAAGAATTATTAATTAGAGTCGTAAGAAACACTGCACTATACATTATACTATTATAATGGCGTAATTTCATTTGTTTTTCAATATTTAACTATGTTCCACCAATATAAGGATCTTGAAACTTTTGTATATATTAAATAGGTAACAGAACATTGATCTTGAATTTTTTGGAAGTGGTCACTCGAAGGGTTGCTTGCAAACCCCACCCCTAAAGAATTAAATAATTTTTTTCTATCCTTAATAATTTGATCACAATTGTGAAAAAATATATGATATGAAGGAGGTAAGTTCGAATATTTTCGTTTTTGTTCCATCTGAATATCTTAATTAACAACCGAGAAAAAAAATGATACAGTTAAGTGTATTTACCCTCATATTATCCTTAAATGAAGGGTTAGCGACTTAAAATTTTGGGGGATTATCTTTCAACCTAAAACCATTGTTTTCCAATACCATTGTTTACAATACCGATAAAAATCGTACTGGGGCCGCTGGACCATTCTTATCCTGCTAGGCCCTTTTTGTTTTAGATTTCAAAATAATTGATTACCTACGGGTCCCCCTAATATTATTAATTCGAGCTTTTAATAAATACACGCTTCCAATATTTAATAATCGCACAATAGAAGAGATCTCTATTTCAATATGTATTTATTCCGGATTTTTGGAGATTTTCCATTTTTTTAAACATGTTTGCCTCGTCCGAAAAATCTAGAAAAAATATACATTAGTAACCATAATAAGATGCAACTACTGAAACAATATAAACGTGGTCATCTTATAACTTCGATATAAAATCGGAAATTTGAAATTTCTAGAATTTTTTTAGAATCGATTTTGCAGTTTAAAATTTGGAAAAAATTGACAGTCGTGTGTGCCATTAGGTAGAAGATGAATTATTACATAAGATGAAGGAAGATGTAAGGAGGCACCTTGAGTCATAGTTTGCTTCAGGAACCCTGGATTTCTATAAGGGGGGGATTGAAAATTTGCAGGAGAGACGGCAAACTGTCCTTGATAATGATGGAGATTATATAATAAATTAAGAAATAAAATTTACTACAAAGTTTGTTTTAAATTTCGAAATCATTGATTACCTATGGGTCTCCCTAATAATTATCCGCTGTGTTTTGCAAGGGTTCGTGAAGATAAATATAGGCATTCGGTGGTCGCTATTCTTCGCGCTCGAAACTTTCGTTTAGCGGCCGATCACGTTACACGAACGTTTCCGTCGAGTCGTTACGACACCTGTTAACTGGATTTCGGCGCACAAGGTCACGTGTAATCGGACATCGGTACGTGTCACTTACAAACCGCTTTGAGCACGACCTGTCCGGCGCACCACTTCGGAACCATCGGGGCTAGTGGCCGCGGAATGGGTTCCAGCAACCTTCCATCAGCGACCAGGATTTCGACTTCGGCTAGGCGAGGCGGGGCGAGGCGAGGCGAGGCGAGGCATTTACGGGATCCCCGGCGCCGAAAGCCGAACGAAAATTTCGGCTCGATTGCATTTCGCGACACCTCGAAAACCTGTGCGCGACAGCACTTCCGTTATTACCCGCAGGATTTAACGGGCGTGCACTCGAACACGCATCAGCGCACCGCTCGCAGTTTACCAGTGAGGCAGGAGTTTGCGGAGTGTCTGTTTTAAAAGTCATTCGAAAGTTCGCAACGTGCGCGCGCGTAATCCTGCGGGCGTTCATTGAATGGCGTAATCGGGACTCGTTTGAATTTAAAATGCGCTTGTGGCGAGCATTTTGGACTGCAGGGGTTTTTTTTTTCTTCCTTTGCCGGTCCCTCTCCCTCTCCTTCCTCGCGCGTCTGCTCCTCTTGCTACGCCTCTGGGCTCCCTTTCAAACGCAGGGCAGGAGGACCAACGACCTATTTGCCGGCTGTCCAACACCGGCTCTCCAGAACGTAGAAACCTCGTGAAACTCTTCCGACGTTCCGTTCCGCGTAACTCCGGTAACCGAGCCGTTCCCTATCTATCCTCATCGCTATTAAACTAACCACCGGTTACATCGGCGTGATTTGAATACTAGGATACGTTTAAAAGTTTACGTCCCGAAAGTAGGCCCTTCAACGACCTGTAGGCGCCGAGCTTGCCGTTCGACCACAGTATGTATGCCTGTGTGTATGTGTGTGTACGCGGGCAACGAGAGAAAAAAGTATACGTTTATGACTGGAAAACTATGCGGATTGGTTTCGAAGGTCTACCACGGGCAAGATCGAAGACTCGATATGATTCCAATTTGCATTTAAATTGCATTCCTCTTTTTTTCTTTATATACGTTCCCCGAGCGGACAGCCACCCCGGTGTTTCACTGTAAATGTCCCGCCCGCGCCTCGGGAAAGTTCTGTCCGCCGGTAAACAGGCGGGGCGAAATTCAATTTTTCGAAATAGCTTGTATTCTGGCCGCTCGGTTCTACAGGCCGGTACAGGTTCGGCTACGGGATCTTTATTACCGACCGTGCATTTACGCGAATCGAGGTTAACGTACGATCAACCGGGATGCGTTTCCGGAATCTGAAATGAGCTTCTTGCTAATGGAAAGTATCGAGTCTGTGTTCGTTTCACGCAGAAACTTTTCGTTTCTATACAGTATGGGTACACAAAGTGAGGCACCTTGCTCACCTTAAATCAATTTTGAATTATACGGATGTTGGCAGTGTCGCCACATGAGGGGAGGGAGCACGAATCGAGGGGAAATAGTTTTCCCCCTCTCTCCCTGCCAGTACCGGAGAGGGAACGCGTCACGTGATTGGGCCGCGGTAGAAGGGGAAGTTGGAGTGGGGGAACAAGTCTTGATCTAGTCATAGTGGATGTTGGTCCTGACCCAAATGGTTTAGTTGCCTGTGAATAATTCTAAGCAATGTAAAAACGCATCTTATTGTAGAAAATCTCGTTAATTATTACTAGATTGCAGATTTAATGCATTTATGACAAAAGTGGATCAAATACAAAGCTGAAAGGACATTAGTAGAATTGATTAATGTTGGCAAATTATTCTGGACTTTCTAAAATTATTAGAAGAGGAAACACACTTTTATTTACATTCTGCTTCCGACAATTGACTTGGACAATTTTTATTTTGCATGATGATCCGCAGTCTAATTATTACACGTAGGATCAACACAGTTTAATGCTACTTTACTTGAATGCTTCTTTGATGCATGATGGAAAGGGTTACGCTGACCTCGCCGACAATCATTTCATCGACAATGTTTTTAAATAATTTTGGTGTAAGGGTACAACGAATACCATTCATTATACGCTGTAAAAGTCCACCATTGAATGTGAATGTTGACATTGTCGACAAAATTCGGTGAACGACCGACTGCCAGAGTAACCTAATGGAAAAAATATATGATTCTGAATATATGATTGTAAACAATTTTTAAACATAGTCTCACGCTCGGCCTTCTCTGCCTCCTCGCGACCCTGAGCCCCAAAAACTCCAAATCGGTGAGGTCCTACATTTCGACAAGTTCATTAACCTCTGAACTTTATTTTGCAAAAGTGTGTATTATATTATATTATAATACCCGAGTATTCTCGAGCTTTTAAGTTAATTAGGTCTGTCGCTAAGGAACGCGATTAGATTTTAGAGCTTGTCGAAAAGCCACGACCTCACCGATTTGGGGTCGGTTGGGGTTAGGGTCGCGAGGGGTCGAAGAGGCCACACATACATAAATCCATCGGAAATGCGGATTTCTTGCCGCCTCGCATAAACAGTTGTGCACGGGCGAGCCCTGTTTATAAACAGAAGATAAGCGTCCTGCGGCGGGCAACCAATACCGACGCGACCTCTGCTACATACACACACACACAACACAGGCAGAATTCAATGCGCTAGTCCCTACGAAACACACTTTCTATGCATAGGAAAAACTCGTCCAAAATGTTCAACTTCACAACATATTAAAAAATCACCAAAATCGTAGCTTTCCTGCAGTTTCGTCTCGCCTAAAAACAGTTTGATTGTAGCTGGTGTTCCGAATCGACAATGCAAACTTGTTTCTTGTTCTACAGTCTCCAAGTTTGCTGATGCATTGTCCGCGTAATAAAGTCGCGCGGGAGTAACACTAAAGTTAAAGGCGTCGCCGAAGCAGATTTCGAAATTTGAATGGGTCATTCTGCTATTATTCGGGGCATCGTAGTTTCCTCTGACCCGGTTGCCGCTTCGTAGACAACATTTCTGCCGAGCGTTTTCAAACAGCGCCGATAAGATTCCCGCTTTGTGTCCGCCAAGAAATCGACGGACCGAACTTACGCAACAGACAAACAAACAATTCTCCGTCACTATTGCCCGGGTTTCAGCGAACTTGCAGGTATCGTGTTGACCTCCGCCCTCACGGAGCCCAGACAAGGATCGCGCCGACTTTGTCCTTTGAACCGACGGACGGATCGACGGGTGTCTATATTCAACCATATTTACGACCGAACAACTCGTAAACGGGACAGAACTGGTCGTAAAACGTCGGGATGTACGCAATTTCAGTTACAGTGTCCTTCCCCACTCCCCCCTCCACCACTCCCCCCTCCAGGTCGCTTCGTGTCTCCAAGATTTTCATTCCTCGAAAAATTTCCTGCCTGTTCTTGCCCCTCTGGCGAAACAATCGGATGCGCCGAGTCTCTCCGGCGGTGGATACATAAAATTTTTCTGAAAAAAAAAGAAGGAAAAATGTAATACTTTTTGCCTAACAAACCTACACCACAAAATTTAATTATATCAACACTCATGTATTATTGCGCTAACAAAACATTATGTAATTGTACACCAAAAGTAGTCGCTGATCACCTCGATGTTGATGCGACCTTTGTAAATAAATAATTTAAAAAAAATTGCCTAACATTAGACGAATTTAAAGCTACTGTTATTTCCAGTTTATTAAACATAGAAAGAAATTAAATTTTCATTTCAGTTTGTTGCAATTTTGCAACTCCTTGTGCGAACGTCTCGATATTAATACGTACTGCCAACGAGTTCGCATAACCGGAGTTCTGCTGCGGTACGGACAGTAACCGTGACGGTGTACGTCGAGCTTCTTCGGTCAGAAAATAAACTATGGTAATAAGAGAGACAAAAATGATAGAAGATTACGAATCGCGAGAGGTTAAGGAAAGCGAGATTATGCCACCTGAAAAGCGATTTTGAAATTGTGAGCAAAAGAGAGGGACATGAATTCTTGTGGCGCGTTTCTTATCGGATAAACTCTCCTATAACCGGCGCGTCACCTGAATACGATAGCGTTTTAAGGAGGCTTAATGCTCCATCTTTGATAACTCGGGGACACATCGCCATAGTCGTTTTTCGCTCTGAAATTATCAACAGGTTTAATACCAGTCCGCGTTCTGGAACTCGATAGAATTAATGTCTGTCCCGCAATCTCTCGTAACATTTTCTTTTGATGAAACTATTTTATACCTAACCCGCTCCCCCCCCCCCCCCGTAATCATCCTTTAGCTAAGCCGTGCAATTTCGCAGAGTCCAACGGGTGGGCTCGTAGTTAATGGCCGGTTGAAGCAGATGCCGACAATAATCACTCGAATCGTTACTAATAAATATCACTTAGCGTTCCCGTCCTTCTTCATTCGAGAAATAGTAATCACAAATTTATCGCTAAATGCTCGTTCTCTTGCGCACAATTTCTCTGCTTGACTACAAATTGTCGGACAAATTAATTACATAAGTGACCGTTGTTTTCACCCTGTTGTTTTTTTATAAATTATGTGAAAGTCAGATCAACTCCTCACCGACTTCAGCGACCTTAAAATATTTGCTGTCAAGGTTATTCTGAACAATTTTTCTGTATGCATGTTACCAACGCGTGGGCATAGTTGCTGTGATATTTGTAAACAGAACTGTTAGGGTGAGCCCATCAAAGCCCGCGAGGAATCCTCTGTTTTGAATATTTGTAGTTTTTTACTTTTTCATTTTAGTGAGCATCAAGAGGATTTACAATGGCACCTCGGAAAATGTATCGGAAATAAGTGATTAAACGGTACTTTTAGTTGCTTGCGCATGTGTGGATTAAAATTGGATTAATCGCTCGGAGCTGAATATTGGAAAGGCTTTACGAGCTCGAAACGAATGAAGCATGAGCAGACGTCTAGGGGAGAATGGGCGATTTCTGAATAAGTAAGGAAAGAGTCTAATAAAACGAAATATTGGAAAGGTGAATGTACCTTGATTCCCTACGATTGCAAATTACTTGATCGTATAGTACTATAATCAAATTTAGTAAAACTAGAAAACACAAAATCATACATTTGTGTACAAAATCACTTTTATTTTAAACAGTACACGCAGGTGTTCCCGATTCAATAATAACAATTCAATGATAATTTCCCGATTCTAGTGATTAATTTTATTTCCAAGTAACTAACCCTACCAAGCACAAAACGTACAAACGCCTTATAGATGCGAGACGATTCAATTTGCTTGTACTATTTTCATTATGATAATTACTAGTAATTTCCAATGAAAGCGTTTTCGTAATTTCGATAACCGCGAAATAGAGAACCGGTTATCTAACCTTGGTGGGTTTAGGGTTAATTTTGTTTAGAGTCGCGAGGCACACGTGCGGTCGTGAATTGTCACGCGCGGAGCCCAGATATCGAGTTTCGCAGTCATTTCAAGGCGATGGAGGGTTTCGATGACACGTGTTTTAGAACCATTAAACTTGAGCGCAGGTTCTCCAGCCGCAATTCGACGATTTGAGGCAATTGTCGCCTACAAATCATCCTGATTGCTTCCCACAACGTGGCGCATCTTCCACGCAAGAATCTCCGGATTCGAATTTTTTGAACCACTTTTGAGACCGCTCCACACCAAATTGTGCCTATTGTTCATACGATTTTGACACGGCGTAATTTTCGAATTCAGAATTATAATATCAGATCGCATAAATTTTACACGGTACCGAAAAATAGAATTTCAGTTCAGTTTACGTTCTATCCGCCGACCCTTTTTGCCGAATAAAATAAAATTTCTCTGCAACTCTCGAGTACGGCTCGCTTAAATTCACCTGCAAAAATGTGAGTTTGCATAAATTTTGCGAACTGCCGTACGCCGATCGTATGGCGATCGTACTTTTCAAGCACAAGTTCCACGTTCAACATGGATTTCCCGGTAAGAACGAGAAATATTTAGGAGAAGTTAAATTACACGTTGCCACCGGAACGAGGCAAGCAATCAGGATTGTTATACAACACGCGCGCAGTTACGTTGTACAAAGAGAACAAGCAACGAACATTCCCGTAACAATTTTCCGGCCGGCATTGCAGACGTTAAAACAAACATTCGAACGTAATTAACGTCACAAAGCAACAATCGCACCGTGGGAAACGCAGCCTATCGCCAGCTACGATTTGGTTGGTCGCGGAATGTAATCCGCAGAGGAAAAACATAAACGTATAATTTGTTGGTGGATGGATGTCCGCGCGGAATTGACAGCAATTTAGAAGAATGGTTGCCGGAAATACGATGAACAAGCCGCGGATCAACTCTCTCCGGTATCATTGTGCCCGGGGATGAATCGTGTTCGCACCCACACACACAGTCGAGCGGCCGCGTATCGGTGTAAGCCGAATCTGGCTTGTGTCACGATCGGGAGCCGCGCGGATCGGTTCGGTTTTCAAGCGGAGAGTGCGCGGACGTGTGTCTGAAATGACTAGCAAAGACCACGTCGAAGATGAGTGGGTTACAAAAGGTCGGCGAAGAGGCCGACAAGAGGATCTTGAAAACCGACAGCATTTCCTTCCTTTCTCGATCTTTTCTCCGTCGCGACGGCGGCGTCGACGGTGGCAACGTACTCGTGGCTTCCCCCTCTGTCAATTGGAAAAAAATCTTCTCAACAGCCCTTCCGTCCTGTCGTTGATTCACCACGCCCCCCAACCCCGATCGATCACCGAAATTGTCCTCGCGCCGATCTTCCGGTCATCGTGCAACAAGAACCGAAAGAAAATCATCTGTGGCGGAAATTTAATTAACCTGTTCTCGCGAGAGTTGGGATCCATAACGAAAATGTTGACTTCTCGAAATTACTCACCCCTTGCACTATGATTTATTTTACGGTTTCAGCGATCAGAAATTTTTTGAGATTCGTAATTTCCCAGAAACAGGAGAAAATTTGTATCTATTGCCGAAATAGAATTTTATTTCGGTTTAAAGGAAATTAATAGAATACATGTTTATTGGACCCCGTTCGTCACGAGCATGACTTGATATTGTAGGACTGCGGATCTTCACTGCGTTTGTGGCCTCTGAAAATCTTCAAAAATTGTTGCAACATGAAATTCCACCGAATTTAGTACGATTTTTACTCGTTCCAGATCTGCAAGGGCTACTGCCGCTAAAAATTGGATTTTATTTGTTTCCACTCTCCTGAAAGTTGCCTAGAAAAAGTGAAAATTGCATGAACACCCACAGTCTGGTAATAGCTCGAGCTTCCTTCGTTTGTAGTGGTGTTTTGCGAAAAGAGAGTATTTATTAATAAAACTGAAAGTTGTTCTATCTAGACAAAGTGAAGATTCACCCGTGCACCGGGGGATTAAGGGGTTACACCAGTCAACGGTTTCAAAAATCGATTTTTTTTTTTTTTTTTGAAGTGCGTAGAATGCCATGTCAAAGGAATATTTCAAAATCCGAAAGTTTGGCGAAGTTGGTACGTATCATGGCGAACTCGGCCGTCAAAGCTTCTCCTACGTTTTTTTCGGAACTGTATTTTTTGAAATGGCCGACACAAAACGTCCGGAACTATACGTCCAGTTTCCTTCAAACTTTCGGGAAATAGTCTGGTTGAGATATTCTACATTGCAGCGTAGAATTTGTTTGATATTCCAATTATTTAATTTTCTAGAACCGTTTAAAGTTGATTTTTTGGTGAAAATAAATTTTTCCCCTTCAAAGTATCGCCGTTTCCAAAGTTATGGATTTTTTTAAAATCCTACGCTACGTTGTCAGTGATACATTCTTGTTCGGAAATCAGACAGAATTTTTTATTTTTGGCATTCCAGTTGAAAATCGGCGATGGCGGCCAGTTTCGGAGTTTAGTGAATAACTCTGCCATTTTGCAATATTTATAATTTAAAAAATTAGAGAATAAAGTAGAAAATTATATACACATAATAATCAACGGTCTTCAAAGTTCAAGGCGAAAACTATATTTGACCCAATATTCGAAAAACTGCTACAGTTCCTCGAACTCGAAATTTCTTGGAAACTATTAAAGTCTTTTTAACTTCGATCAAACATGGTGCTCACCCTCAGCTTTCCCACCTCTTCAGTATGATCGATTGGCGATAGAAAAAGAATGTATCAAATATTTTTGCGAGAGCTACGTCCAACCACGGTTTCATTAAACTCAGCAAACACCACTGTGGTATGTTCTCTTGTTAGTATAAAAGATTCAGCAAAAACGAGTCGCTAATTGCAGGTAGAGTCTGGTCAGAAAATATTTCTGGAATTAAAAACATGTGTTAACTGCCCAGGTCAATTATACACTCCTCGCACTCGTACACCTGACTTTTATTCTTTAGAGGAAAGCAGCTAAATATTATTTTGTACTCCAAAAATCCTTCTTGCAAATTAGTCGCAGCAAATAAAATATTCTTATGGACATTCAGACACATCATTGTATCGGAAGTATGGTTAACACGTGGACTACCATGTCTTCCATATGTGGGTGACGGAATTATTTTTCCAGGCTTCGAAATACATTTTTACGTTAATATATTAATTCCACCAAATTTGATTAGGATCTGTAAAATGCAAGAAAGTTAGAGGACTACTCGACAGCATACATTTAATTTTTTATTTCATCAAATAAGTTACTTTGATTTTATGGAATTTTTAAGGTTTCTAGTCTGGCAGTCAAAGTGTTAATAGGATTTTCAGTACTTGTCAGAAATAACATAATTAGTAGAAATAATTTCACGGAGTTCCTACGTGCGATTTTCACCTTGGTAATTGATAGTTAAAATTAAAAAGTACCTCACAGATACTGACACGATTAAATCGTCTACCTATAAAAGATTAAGCAATAAATTCGACATCACGCTGCAACTGAACCCTTTGCACTCGAATGGCGACTGTAGGGCGCCACTAAAAATTGCTGCATCACTATTCAAAATATTTCTTACATTATTAAATTTGTTTGTACTTAATAAATTACTAAACATTTCAACACTCTACGAGTAAATTGCACGATTTTCGTACGTACAACATGAAAAAGAATATATATAGAAGGGAAATATTCTAGGTCGGAAGAAATGTTTCGAGTTCAAATGGCTTCGAGTGCAAAGGGTTAATAATGCGACGGAAAGGCAGATCCTATTGTTTCGAGAATTCGGAGCAGGTATGGTTCCGTAGGCAGTTGGTTTCAGCGTTGAATTCGCGTCCGATTTCGGGCTAAGTGGATTCAACGACAATTTACGCGACGCGAAATAAGTGACGTTAAAACGTAGGTGGCCG
Organism: Halictus rubicundus; assembly: GCF_050948215.1. NCBI lineage: Eukaryota > Metazoa > Arthropoda > Insecta > Hymenoptera > Halictidae > Halictus > Halictus rubicundus. The sequence goes on from NC_135151.1 coordinate 19,893,310, forward strand.
GCGTTCCAGGGCGACCGCGAGATGAAAGGGCTCAGGAGCGGCCGCGATTAATTCGAAGTGCTTTTAGTTCGATTAATCGGCGCGCGGGCCAGCGGAATGTGGACGTGGTACAGCGTTTCATGGCCAGCTTCCATGATCAAGAAGAATTATCAGCGCTGCACGGCGCGGCGCGGCGGGTCCGTCGCGGACGGTTTTATCAAAAGCAATTCCACTCGCGAAATTACACTGGCCGGTAAGCAGTTACGAGTACTAACCGTGTTATATTACAAAGTGCTAAAGCGATAGGAACAATGCAATTTCGTCTGACACAATTCGAGCAGAATAGACGTTCGTTTAGGGCCCGGAATCAACATTTTCACCGACCCCGTCGCCGCTCCCCCCGCCACCCCCCGGTGTCCCCCTATTTGATAACGTTCCCGGCGCATTTCAATTAATAAAATGCAGCGTTCGTCTGGTCTTTCAGGTCGGAAAATGAGTCCGGGGCCCCGGGACGAAATGCTCTGCCGCGTATTGTGTCCGACAAGAGCCGCGGCTTAATAATCTTCCAATTACAAAACCGGCTCCGACGTCGTCCTCTCTCTCTCTCTCTCTCTCTCTCTCTCTCTCTCTCTCTCTCTCTTCCTCTCTTTCTCCCTTTTCCCATTCCCCCGACTATATTCGTTACTGACGACGACGACGACGACGACGAAGACGAAGACGACGACAACGCTTACCGCCCGCGCGTTTTACCAGCACACGCTCGAGAGGGTGGGAGGGTCGCGCGTCGCCCGAGAATGAAACGGGCGCGCATGCTTTCTGCAATTCCCTATTTTTTCTGTCCCTTTTTGTCGATGGGATCGCAAAAAAGTACGCAGACGTCGCCGGGGCCAGGTTTCAGACGCACCTCGGCCGTGCTCGATAGCGAATGGTCGCCCCTGAAATGACTAGCGACTGGCATCGGAACGAGGGTAGAGAGACGACGATGGTCGTCACGACGACGACGACGACGACGACGACGACGGTGTGTGTTGGCGTGGTGTGACACGAGCGACGGCCGGTGGTGGTGGTGGATTTGAAGGGCCTCGGAGGGCTGGTAGAGGGTGCTGAAGGGCTCAAAAAGAGTGGCGACCTGGGGTGGCGAGTGCCGCGGCAGCGTTTCTCCTCGAGTGTCGGGGAAACGGAGACGACGCCGGGGTCGTGCAACGCGAGCAGACCGAGAAACTCGGGGAGAGGAGAGAAGACTTCTGACGATTTCCTCGAAAACCTTCAAGGGGACTAATGAACAAAAAAAGAAAAATGAGGGAGAGAGGGGCTCGCGAGTGACGTTTCTCGCGGTCCCATCGACGGTGGCTGTCCGTTTAATTAATCGAGAGCTTCGAGTCCCGTCGTTTTACGCCCGCGGATGGTTGAATAGATCGTGCGAAGATCGATTCGTATGATCCGTTCGGACGCGGAACTACTTGGTTAGGAAATACAGTGAATTCTCGATATATGTCAACGACACGGGTCTCGCCAGTGACTTGTATCGTGCAGGAGACACTCCTCGGTGTCCGAGGGCTCTCGAATTTCGTGGTACCCTTCACGGGGTATACCTCGCGGTAGTGGGGATAATTCCGCGACCTTTATCATTCAGGTCTTGGCGACATATATAGAGAAATCACTGTATTGAAATTGGGGAGGAATTTTCAATGGAAATAATGCAAGGAAATTCTTTATTCAGGTGTTACTATGAAAACCGTGGAAAATTTAAGTAAATTTAAATTGTTATTCTTACAAGTTAGCACATAGTAGTCATTTTTATATATAGAGAGAGAGAACATATATAGACATATATACAGAAGTCAGTGTATATTGTTGCAGGTTATTAACTCATTCGCATCATTAGCGTATATGTACGCTCAATTTTCCTGGTCACTATCACTGGAGCGTATATATACGCTCAATTTATTTTTTCTTATAATGCTGAAATATGAAGTTCTTTTAGTTGTAATAATTTTTGTACTTAAATATAATTAAAAATAAGTTTGGTGATAAAGGCCTTCTTTTCACATTTCCTTACGATGCAAATCGGTTAAATGCACATATTTATAAAGAGTCACGATTCGTAATAGATTAGGAGGCGATTTTACAAACAATGAGTCGAAAGGAAAGAATACAATTTTTCCCTCCGAGGCTTCGTTTTCGAGAAAATCGGGGTCGAAAGTTTTGGACTGATTTTTTAGGATGTAAAATAACAAGAATATACTTAACCAGTCTTGTACCGGCTTTTACCATGATATACAGTCCAAGGAATAAATGAATTGAATAAATTTCCCATAAATATACCTTTACGATCTCTATAATCGTAAATTAATCAATTTGGAACCCGTCATTTTGACGTGTCCCGTAAATCTAGTATTAAAATTTTCTTTTCTTCTTTTCCTTCTCTTCATTCAACAATAACGCTACGCAGCGCGGATCTCTTACAGACAAATGTAAACACATTCGAAACCGATCAGCATTTACATCCGTCGCTTGTCAATGCTGAACGTGAACTGATAGTATAAATACTATATCGCTTTTTTTGTCTGAAGCGAATCGATCGCAACGTCCCGTGTCTGAACTGAACGAATAATATAGTGCTGTTCCAATATTAATGGTACAACCATGGCCGGGCTACACGAGAAAATCAGTCGAAAACGCGCGATTCTAAATTTCTTTTTATTTCTGGCTTTGTTTTCGAGAAAATCGACTTTGAAAATCCGTCGAGTGCCTAACATTTGCAACAAGTAGAACCGGCGGGAACAGACGTGAACAAAAAAGAATTTTCAAACTCGTTCTCGAGATCGAGGCGTCGAATGAAGGAAATTTATTCGACATTTAGTATAGTTGTGTACCGTCAATAGAAAAGAGGATTCATGAGATAAAAAAAAAGAAAATAATTTTCAAACTGGACGTTCTCGAGATCGAGGCGTCGAATGAAGGAAATTTGTTCGATATTTTCGATATTTAGTATAGTTGCACCGTCAATAGAACAGAGGATTCATGAGATAAGAAAAAGAAAATAATTTTCAAACTGGACGTTCTTGAGATCGAGGCGTCGAATGAAGGAAAATTCGATATTTTCGATATTTAGTATAGTTGCACCGTCAATAGAAAAGAGGATTCATGAGATGAGAGAAACAAAATAATTTTCAAACTGGACATTCTCGAGATCGAGGCGTCGAATGAAGGAAATTTGTTCGATATTTTCGATATTTAGTATAGTTGCACCGTCAATAGAAAAGAGGATTCATGAGATGAGAGAAAAAAAATAATTTTCAAACTGGACGTTCTCGAGATCGAGGCGTCGAATGATGGTTTGTTCGATATTATCGATAGTTAGCATAGTTGTACCGTCGATACTGGAACACTACTAATCGGCCAAATCTCGAATCGACGCCGACGAATTTAAAAGTCCCGCGCGCGTCGCCATTTATGAGAAACCCGAGCGAACGAAGGATTCGATATTTTCTATATTTAGTATAGTTGCACCGTCGATACTGGGACACTACTAATCGGCCTAATCTCGAATCGACGCCGACGACTTTAAAAGGCCCGCGCGCGTCGCCATTTATGAGAAACCCGAGCGAAAATTGGAGCGAATCCCGTTGTTGTTCTGGCACCGCCGCTAATCTCGGCTGATTGCCACGGAACACCGTCTTCTGTGTAATTACAATTAAGCCGTTAGCGGAGGCAAATGCCGGGTCAATACGTGTTCGCCGACGAAACGGCACACGGGGATTTTGCGCAGGTTTAATTCGCCAGTTCTCGAGATATTATTGAAAGCTGTTGATTAAATCCGTAATCATCCGGCGTCCCCTATAATTCCAGTGAATCAAGGTATTCAACGAAGATATAACGAACCACCGTCCCCGAGAAATGACACGACTCCCCGACTCGATATTAACGACTAAAAATACATTCGCCGATTTAATTTAACGATTAAAAAATCTCTTGTGCTGTGTCTAACCCCTTAACTCGTACGCTCGAATTAATTCGAGCACGCTGAACAGGCCAAACTGTGCACACTCGAGATAATCCGAGCGGCGTTGTATTTTATGCTGCTATAATTTTGCACACTCGAATATAATCGAGAATTGAAAATAACAATGTGAAAGCAAAGAAAAAAAATCGTTTTATTGATATTTATCATTCACATGGGACTGTAAGATATAACACTTATCTATTCAAGAATAAAATATAGCCTTTTTCCATGGAACAAAAGCGCAGTATATCAAAAATTTATCTTTTTTTCAAAAAAACTGTGCGTTAAGGGGCTGAAAAGAAGTAAAAGTTCCAGTTGCCGTTACACTGGGAATTTGTTGTACGCACCTAACGCGCGTATTAAATATGATTATGATCGTCGAATCGGCCGCGTTCTCTGACAATAGACACCTAATGGATCCACTGAAACCGTATACCGCAAAACATGTGCTGTCCATTAAAGAAAATTCATTATCCGCGCACACGATAAACCTTCTACCAGCTCTGATACACCCGAGACCGCAGATACAACGTCGGAGGAGGAAGCCTCGTTGAAACACGAAGAATAATGATGCTATCCGGATTACGCCGGGCCATTACAAGGGCCGACAATAAAGTTCGTAAACCCGTCCCTATAAAATTTCACTTTCCTCGACGATTCTATCACGTTGGTCCTCCTGGAATCCTGCACATTAATTTCTCCTTCTAATCGACCTGTCGGTACAACTCGAGAACGATATTTCGATTTGCTCTTCAATAATGTTTTTTTCTTCTTTATATATCGTTTATTTTAAAGTGGTCGCATTAACAGCTAGGTCATTAGCGACCACATGCTTTACAATCGAATTCTGCTTCTAATCGACCTGTCCGTACAACTCGAAAACGATATTTCGATTTGCTCTTCAATAATGCGTTTTTTTTTTTTTTTTCTTTATATATCGTTTATTTTCAAGTGGTAGAATTAACAGCTAGGTCATTAGCGACCACATGGTTTACAATATAGAAGAGAAAGGTTACGGTTGTCAGGCACCCTTCTTTAATATTTTCTCTACCTTCGAAAACAACGAAAGAACGCTGAAGACCGGATTCTGAGAATGAGCTTGCAACATAGTCACATGTTCATAAAAACTCTCTTATGAACGGTGCTGCGCAGCTGCATCATCGCGATGCAAGATCTATGACTCGTTAGCGAAAAGTTCGGCACTATATGCAAGGGAGTTTTTCCCTAGCAAAATTCCCTAGCAAGTTTTCCCTGCAAAATTTTTCGCTAGCTCCTCTCACCCTCCAAATGACTTGCTTCAAAATAAAGGAAGTATCAGTGTTCGGTGTTGACCTCCGATGACCTTGACCTTCACATTTATATTGTCGAGGACATTTTCCTAAACAGGAGGAGGTTTTATCAATCGCTCGTTTTTACTTGAAGAGTGTTGTTTGTTAAAAATGGCGTCTTGGACCTCCGCGTGTTACGAATGAAAACAAAATGTCCGACGAAACAGTGAAGAATATCAAAACACACTCACCGTGTTATTTCCAACGTGTCGTCCTGTTTCGCGAATCTTCTCGTCTCGCAGAAATATGGTAGTTTAACATGTTTATTAATCTCCAAAACCTATCCTAACACATTCCGTTTCGCTATAACCTCCGGGCACATTTCGTGGAAAACCCACAGCACAGTCTCGTGCGAATTGAGAAGAGCAACACACCACTTTGTTCTATGGCGACGAAATTATCACGATAAACGAACGAGACTTTCGTAATTGGTCGAGAACTGTCTGTGCAACATTCCTATAGCGATCATTTGAAAATTGCGGTTCGTGAGTTATGTCGCTTCCATTGCGAGCGCGCGATATTGATCCGCAATTTATTGGTGACACGAGTAACATAGCGACAGCTCCGGATACCATTCCTCAGAACAATTTCCAAAATAGTTCCGAAGGGTGAATTAACCCTCGAACGGGAGAACTGGGTCATTCGAAGCCGAGGCTGTCGCGAATCATACGGATAAAACAGTACATCAAAATGGCACACATCGATTAGGAAACATTTACGATGTTACTGATTTACGCTGTTATTTATTTTTATTAGCTTACAAATTTATTGGGTCCTTATGACCTGCCTTCGTCAACCTTGACAGGTCAGACCTCCGAGGATCAACGCTAGGTTTACTAAAAGTGACTATTTCACATTACTTTGAAAAAATAATGTGCTGCCCAAATTTTTAGTCTTTCTTTTAATAACCTATACCCCAAAGAAATAAATTTGTTGGATAATTACTGTATAAGAACATTACTGTACAAAAATAATGTGCTCCCAAATCTTTAGTCTTGTTTTAATAACATATACCCCAAAGAAATAAATTTGTTGGATAATTACTGTATAAGAACATTACTGTACAAAAATAATGTGCTCCCAAATCTTTAGTCTTGTTTTAATAACATATACCCCAAAGAAATAAATTTGTTGGATAATTACTGTATAAGAACATTACTGTACAAAAATAATGTGCTCCCAAATCTTTAGTCTTGTTTTAATAACATATACCCCAAAGAAATAAATTTGTTAGATAATTACTGTATAAGAACATTACTGTACAAATATAATGTGCTCCCAAATCTTTAGTCTTGTTTTAATAACATATACCCCAAAGAAATAAATTTGTTGGATAATTACTGTATAAGAACATTACTTTACAAAAATAATGTGCTGCCCAAAGTTTTAGCCTTTTTTGAATAACCTATACCCCAAAGAAATAAATTTGTTGGATAATCACTGTATAAGAACATTACTTTACAAAAATAATGTGCTGCCCAAATTTTTAGCCTTTCTTTTAATAACCTATAGCCCAAAGAAATAAATTTGTTGGATAATTACTTTATAAGAACATTACTGTACAAAAATAATGTACTGCCCAAATTTTTAGCCTTTCTTCTAATAACCTATAACCCAAAGAAATTAATTTGTTGGATAATTACTGTATAAGAACATTACTGTACAAAAATAATGTACTGCCCAAATTTTTAGCCTTTCTTTTAATAACATATAACCCAAAGAAATAAAGTTGAACAATTCCTCATGTATCGTTAGAATTTTAACAATAAATTATTAAAACCCATCATTTTGTCCCGTAAACCCAGTTAAGCATAACTTTCGCAGGCGAGTACCAGAATCTGGCATTAGCTGGCAGCGTCTAATGACCGCGTACCTAACTACTCATCAATGAGGATTAATTGATCCTGTCCCATTTGGCGCTAGTGAGCTATGCATTTCGATGACATTTACGTTAGGTATCTGACACTTATGGCTCGCTGTACAAAGCCGGTTCTAGATCCTAATGTGGATAACGATGATCAGTTAACGCGACGCTATAGAGCCGCGCGTATAGAGCCAGTCGAGGCGAGATGTTCAAGGACGAGGTACAATTTTACAAGGACGAGCTTCGGACCTCGTCCTCGCGAACTTTATCAGGTGGCGATCGGATCGGCTGGTATCACCATGAACTCCGCGCCGCCGGTTACAATTTTGCCCAGGTCGTATCTCCGAGGATCTGCTCGGTCTCATTGTCAAACGTTCCGCACGCACACGAGCTTGCACAGAGGAGAACGCGCACGCACAAGCGTGGACAAGCGGGAGATACGCGCGGGGATGCGCATGCACGTGATCACACGGGGACGAGCACGCACACGCGATATTGATTGCTCGGCAGTCGGTCGGTGGCTTACGATTTATGTCGTCGCAGCCACGACCGGAATAACCGATGTCACGCCGAAAATTCACTTTTTTCGTCTGCCACCTGCTTCACCATGAATCCTACCTGACAACCGGAATCGTCCTGACCCGGGGACGCGCGGCCGCCGCGCACAAAAGTACATCGCCGAGGAACGGACGGAATTTATCATCGGCCGCTCGCTGAAAAACTTGCAGCATCACGAGCCGAGCCGAGCGGAGCCGAGCGGAGAGGAGCAGAGAGGAGCGGTTCTGCTTCTTTAAGTAGGAGCACGACTTTGGTCGACTTCGTTCGAGGGTCGTTCGAATGCCAAATTAATCGAGGGAAACTCGGGTCTATCGTGCAACGTAACCGTGGCAGCGGACGCCATTCCGGGAACATCCTATTATCGCGCCAGCCATCGAGAAACGTCTTTTCGAAGCGGAGAACGCCGAGAGGAGGGTCTCGAAAACTAAACCGCGAGGCAATCGAGTCTTTAATTGGGCCAAGATTGGAAAATCCTGTTTCGGTAGACTGCACCCGGCACCCGTGGATTTTTCCTCGGCCCTATCAGCTGAATTACACCGATCGATGAAATATTTGAAGAAACTCTAGCCCAGCCGAAGCGGAAACCTACCCCTTAATTAATGCCGGCGGGAGCCCGGAGGAACGGTTACTTCGTTAAGTTACACAGAAAACGCGAATTCGGCCGACTTGCCTCTTCCTCTTCCTCCCTCTCGCCGGCATTTCGATTTTCTAATTTCCCGTTGAACCAGGCCCGGGCTAAAAATTTATCAGAGGTGTCGGAGGTGTCGCGTGCCAAACCCTGCTCTCGCGTCACGACAAATTGCTTATTCAATTCTAGCGGTGGGAACCGGATCTAATCTCGTCCGTATTCCTCGCGGCGGCGGCGGCGGCTGTTAGCACGAAAATTCTTCCTTCCGGGAAATGCTCTAACGAAGGACGTTCGTCCCGTACAATTCTGCGAACGAGGTCGAATGGAAATGAAATTACAGCCAGCGGCGGCCACTTTGTCAAATTTTTCTTTTCTTTTCTTCTTCTTCTTCTTCTTCTTCTTCTCCTTTTTTTTTTTGCAATTCCGTTACCGTTCCCCGTCCGAGCGGCAAGCGAGATTTCGTAATCGTTTCGCCGCGTTATCGGATGAGGAATCGCGACCTCGTCTACTATATACGAAATTACCGAGCATCGTACGCGTGCGCCCGCTATAAATCGTCCATTCAATTTACGCGTGAAAAGGGTCTTGAAAGGGGGGACGTGTCTCCGGAGCTGACTGCGAGAAACTTACATTTTCGATGAAACAGTGAACGCGGGAGAAAGAAAGAGAGAGAGAGAGGGGGAGAGAGAGAGAGAGAGAGAGAGAGGGGAGGAGACAGAGGATGAACGCTCGAAGGAAGAGTTTAAAAAAGAATCGTATAAAGCGGAGATAATTTCTGCGATAAGACTCTTGGCTCGTATTACCCTACTAGTTAATAGGATCTACCTTACTAACTTAGTTTGGAACTTAGTTGGACTTCCCGTGTGCAAAGAGTCTCCTCTTCGCAGTCTTCTCTCTCTCTCTCTCTCTCTCTCTCTCTCTCTCTCTCTTTCTCTCTCTCCCCCTCTCTCTCTCTCTCTCCCTCTGGCGAACTTGTCTGTAGATTACCGACGCCTGGCGAGAGCCGAAAATCGTTGTACAGTTTGACTCCGAGATTTCACTAATCTTGTTGTGAGCATCCTTTAGCGTTTCGTCCTTACACTTTGCAACGCGATAGCGCGCGAGATCGCGGAAGAAGTGTTTGTAACGCGTCCAGCACGATAATTTCCAATGCCCGGAGTCTTCTTTTACTGACCGAAAAGTTTGCTCTTTAAACTTTTATCCTCTAAAGTTACAATGTCTTCGTCGTCCTATTCGGCAAAATTATAAAATACATGAAATACGTAAGTTCCACATATTTTATGATTTTTATAAAATTGTAACGTAATCAATATACAGGGTCATCCGTTTTTAAACGGCCAAACGTCAACCAGCTATAGAGGACCCCAAATGGAACAACTTTCACCCCTAACACTTTTTTTGATTCGAAGTTATTTCATTCAGTCTCCACGGCGTGCCCCATGCCAAAAAAAAAACCAAGATCCAAAAGTCCTACAAAAAAGTTGACTTAATAAAAAAGATGCCCCTATTTATTTTAAACCAAACAAGGGAATAATCATCAAGATACATAATTGCAGTCCTAGTATATTTAATCTTAAGCGAACGCAAAAAATGACGGGTTTTTGCAATTATCTAAAAATCAAGACCGAATCAAAAAAAGTGTTAGGGGTGAAAGTTGTTTCATTTGGGGTCCTCTATAGCTGGTTGACGTTTGGCCGTTTAAAAACGGATGACCCTGTATAACTAATATAAATAATATACAGGTTGTTCATTTGAAAACTTTCCAGTCGAATATCTCGGAAAATATAAAAGATATTAACACTAGGTTTGCGGAGCACTAAAAATGACTATGTTACATTTCCTTATGAAAATAACATGAATATATCTGTCAAAATCTGTAGCCATTTTTTTAATAATATATACCTAGAGAAATCAATTTGTGAAATAATTCCTCATGGATCCATGTTTGCAATCTCAATATTCGTGAATTCAAAATATTAGAATCCGTCATTTTGACGGGTCCCGTAAATCTAGTGTTAAAAAAGTGTAAAACACGTTCCCAAGAATTTCGTGGGAGAAAGAGGGAGGCAGTATGAGTTTTTTATTTGGGTAGCGTTTTCAAGGCCATTTCAAGGTGATATGAAGGTTGACTTTAATTTTTCGAATGGAAATCTATATTTTTTATTGTGGGTTCTTATTGTACGTAAAAAGACCAGCAATTTTCGTAGGATACTGTTTTTTATCCGCGCACAAGTCATTTGGGAATTTTATGCATTCGTATAAAAAATAAGCAGATGAAACACGGAACAGTATTGCCGTCAGATCAGCTTGAAAATAATTCTGAATCACTTGAAACATTACTATTGCATTGAATCTATTAACACTTTGAATACCACATCACCCAGAAACGAGAGATAGAATTATTTGTTCGGATTTAACAATGGATTTTTGCGCTGAATTTGACTCGGTGGATCGAACGTGGTTATTATCCACGAAACGCAGATGGGTTGAAAGAGTGTTCGGTGTCATGCATTTAAATTTTCAATTTTTATTTCGTTAAATATATCACTCTGGTCTTGTGGAATTTTCGAGGTTGCCGCGTTGGCAGTCGAACTGTGAAATTTTTGTTTTGCACCGGTTCACGTGGCAAGTTTTTATGTTTCCTAGAGACCCGTGGTCTATTAATTAGAATGTGCGGAGTTAGTTTGGTGTTATGGTGTTCTTGAAGCTGCTGGGTTAGCGGGCAAAGCATTAAGAAAGGAAATAAATTTCTGTTCCACTTCAAGTTGTCGCAGTTGACACGGGAAAATTTTTATTTTACACAGAGATCAGCGGTGTGCTCGTTAGCGTTCGCGGGACGTGTCCCGCGTCTCCGGGGACGATATAAATAGTCCGTGTATACCCAGCAATGATCGTTGCCCGTATCTAATAAAGTTATGAAAGCTGCTAAAACAGACGGGAATTCACTTTCAAGAAATGCCGGCAACATTCCCGCGGACGCTTTTAAACCAACTTTAATTCTCGGGGAGCGTCAAAGTTTCGCAAGCAGTTCGAAAAAGTAATTCCTCCGGACTCCGAACTTTCATCGTGAACACGTTTAATTGCGTGCCCGCCGGTGAACGCTTTGGAATCTGTCGAAGCAGCTGCACACTTGCACCATCGATTTACAAAATCCTGGAGTACGGTGTTTCACTTTTACGCCAGCCGCCGTCGCCGTAGACTCCTAGGGATTAGTTTCTCCCCGTCTACCGAGAATTTTTCCGGAGCCGATTTTCTTTTATTACGAAACATTCCTCACTCGTTTGAAAATACTTGCCAGGGCCGGATAATTCCCCGCGGAATACGATCTCTTATCCCAGCGCGATGGCGGGGCCGAGAGGGCGCGAGGGAAACACATTTCCCGCGGAGGCACGTCGAACAGGATCGTTTAGAAAAGATTAAACTTTTTAAATTCCTATAAATTTCCTCGACGATAACGAGTTGTTACCCGGAGGGCACCGGGGGCGGCGGTGCGACGACTCCGGCCGTCCAGCGTCGTTTCACGGAGGCGGAAACACGCTCACAAATACCTAACTCCGAGGCAAAGCGTTTAAACGACATAAGCTTTGATCCGCATTTTACGGTGTTCAGAAAGTCCGACAATAACTCCGGCTTGAAAGTGGGCAACGGAGGGGCAGGAGGGGGGGACACGATGGAAATCCCACGGTGTTCCCCGGTTCGTCGTGCTAGTCGAGCTAGACAATGGAATCGCGAGCAAATTGCCCGGTCATCGTGGCAGACGCGGAAATTACCGCGATACATTTAGGCGATCCTTGTGACAAACGGGAATAACAACAGCCCGTTGTGCACTGTGTGTACGCGCCGGCTGTGAAATTCTCTCGGTGGTCGCACGATCACGCGACGAATCGCGTGTGCGCGACGCGACGGTACGCGACGCGGCGCGACACGACGCGACGCGACGCGACGGCAGTGCCGGCGACAGCGACGACCACCTTTGTCTACGGGCCGTGCGACATTCACGCGCACCTTTCGCGCTCCAAGACACCCACGGTCGCCTCTTTCTCGTTACTTTGTCCCGTTGCGTCCCGTTGCGCTTCGTTACCCCCGAGCATACAGCAGAAACACCGGCCGCTTTTACGGTCAGGTTCCTCCGAACCGAGAAACAACAGCTGCCGCGTTTCCCGCACGCGACTTAATTATTTTACAGAGGAGCATCCCACTCGATGCAAAATCTCGCCACGCAACGCGGTCAGAATCGCGCAACTTGGTGTCGCGTTTTGGTGCAACTTCTCAACCACGCACAGTGGGCAATTTGCACAAAATCGGATTCAAACTCAAGGAACTTTCGATAGGAATGAGGTAGAGCGATGATATTTTTTTTTTTTAATGATAGCTGCAACTTCGTGGAATACGGGAAAAAATAGGGAGATTATTACCATCCAATCGTTTCAACGAAAAAATGACTTCATTAGTTCTTGTCACAAAAATCTATTTTTTGCAAAATCCTGAGGTCGCAGGCAAATTTTGAGTCCAGATTTGAAATCAGCGTGACAAAATCTATGGGAAATGATGTATAGCATGTTAAAAAAAAATTTTTTTGGTGGTATTGGAAAAACTAAAATTTTCTTGAATTTGTGCGCGTTTAACGAATTTTCTCGAGGTTAAAAAACGTTCGTACCACAATCTCTCTATTTTTCCCATATTCTGCAAAGTTGCAGCTTTCATTTAAAAAAAATTTCATCGCTCTACCTCATTCCTATCGAAAGTTCCTTGATTTTGAATCCGATTTTGTCCAAATTGCCCACCGTGCCACGTACTGGGTGTGCCCGAAATCGAGGTACAAACTGCCCGGACGATTCTGAAAGGACGATTTCTTCGACAGGCACATGTACAGGGTGCTCGCGGTGAATTCGACCAGCGTTTTCCCGTAAACAGCAAGTATTTCGATAAAATGGAATGGGAGGAACTTAGAGTATATCTTACTGGCAACGCGATAACCCATGTCAATTTTTTGGATTTACATTATTTTGTTTTTAAACGAAGGTGACTTCCAGTTTTTAAAAAAATTGAACATGTTTTTTAACGTCATACCAAAGCGTCAATCAAGATGAGTTCACTCATATGTAATACAGTGACTTCCAAGGTCGTCCAAGGGCAGAAGCAAGTCTTCCTGTTCAATTTTGTTTTTTAAACTAAACCTACCGAGCATTAAAACTAACTAATACATGCTGTCTAATAAAAATGACGAGATTCAGTTTATTTGGATTTTGCTAAAGCATCTTTACAATTTCAGTAATTGTAAAATAAAAAAACCGGAACGGTCATTACAATGGACCTCATGTTAAATACTTATTGCTTACGTCAAAAACGGTGGTTCAATTTACGAAGGACGCTCTGAATACGCCCTCAAAGGGCTGTTAATAAATTCCAAGGGCTTGTACAGGGCGTCCTAGAATGAGGGCACAAGCAGATTATTCTATTTGCAAAAGTGACTAAAAACAAATGAATAATTCGGTTGAAAATTCGGTGCCTACGCGTGTTCCAGCACTCGCGGAAGTAGAATCGGTCGGTCATGATCAGACACGAGACGAACAACTATTCAATAGCTTCGTTTTCGAAGTAATAGGCGCGTCCAACAAAGTTTCGGAAAGGATTATATAAAAAGTAAATTTTAAATTCAACCTCAATTTTCACGAGATCACCGCTGTTCCTGATAGCAACACAAATTACAGGCCACGCGATAATTCATCGGCCATTTCCTTCCTGCGAGCTGCCGCTAAACGTTGCGCGTCGTTCGCTCGCTTGTAAATCAATCGCGAAAAATCAGGTTTACCGCAGGAACAAACTAATGCGATTGGTTCATAGACGGAGTGTCTACCCGGCAACGGTTAGAATACACAGAATCATCTCGACCGCCACCGAGAGAAAATCAATGTCGTTGAAGAGCCAGTCTCGAAATCCCCTCAAGGTCCGCTCCGGGGGAATTGAAAATCCTATCGAAGTCAATTCGATCGTTCGCCTTTGATTTTGCTTGCCTAATGGTCTCGATCAACGTTTCTTCTTCCGTTTGTTGTCAAACACCACCGGTGTCGCTGTCCCATCGATCGGATTAAACCTTCGAGTAGGAAGCGATTATGGCGCATAATTCTAATAAGCCTCCGCGTAATTGTCGCTCCGTTGGCATCGGTCACCGTTCGCAACCCCGATATTACGCCAAGTTCGCGCGTAACATGGTTAGAATAACAAACGCGGGAATTAATGCCTTCACCAGCGACAAAATATTCTTATATTAGGGGGACCCGTAAGTAATCAATCATTCTGAAATCTAAACCAAACTTTGTAGTAAATTTTATTTCTTAATTTATTATATAATCTCCATCATTATCAAGGGCAGTCTGCCATTGTTGTGAATAAAATTATACCTTTTAGAATATTTTGAACACAGGCTGCTTCACCGAAAACTGTAAAAGAAGTTTCCTCTTCAACGATCTGTACAGAACTAAAGGCAAAACAAATTCTTTGCAAATAATTGATTACTTATGGGTGCCCCTGATATAAGGACGAAAACTTGAGGCACGTGAAACCATTTTTTGACGGTAATGTAGTCACTCTACCTTATCGCGAATCTACGAAGACCGGGCCCCGTTCGCGAACTATCGGCTCTTCGAATCAAATGCCGCTAACACCATTATTGCCCTCGCTTCAACTCGAATACTTCCCCGATGTCGCAGATCCTGGGTACCCGGGCCTTTTCTCTGGATCTTAGAGCTCTTCTATCCAATAGAAATTCCGGAGCTTTACTTGACCCTCCTCCGCTCTGGCAGCGGCGATACGGTTACACTCCTTTCAATACTTTCGTCGGTAATTGTATGGGTTCGAGTCCACCTCACTGATTTCAACGGCCTTGAAGTGTGTTATAAAGATCGTCCGGAAATTTTTGATCATACTGGAGTCCTCCGGGATATCTTCGTAGTCGACGCAACGATCGCAAAAGTTAAATAAAATCAGAGCAATCCGTTTGATAAAACGAAAACTGTGAAGGTGAATTTTATCATAGGACTTACATAGTAACGTGGTGCGAACATTAAGAGAATTTGGAAGTATCAATGTGTAAATTTCAACTTGTTAAGATTAGTAAAGAATTTTTTACTTGGCTCCTCTTTTTTTATAATAGATGCGCGAAATGATTGTTTTGCATGGAGATCCGCGGTCTAGTTGTAGCTAATGAAAATACAACTTCAGGTGTTATGCGTAGTACGTTGTCCTTCAAATGACCTTCAGAGCAGTAATTCTTCAAAAAGCATAAGGTCGGGATGTTCATGCTTCCTATACTGTAGTAGAGTTCCACAGATGTAAACATTGGAATACCGTCTTCCTGTGGGAAAAATTAAAGAATCAAGTGAACACCAATGCAACAATGGCTGCTGACGGTATACGTCAACGTATAGTGTTAGAATGCTGAAATATCGCCTCAGAGCTATCAAATAACGTGCAATTTTCTACTACCAAGCAGATTGATATGAATAGGTATCTCAGCTTGTATACCCGACGCTTACGCGCTGTGTTATGACGAGCCGTGTTACGTTTACATTCTTGGCCCCTCCCAGGGTATACCCCGCGGTAGTGGGGATAATTCCGCGTCATTTATCATCCAGGCCTTGGCGACATATATAAAGAAATCACTGTAAATTACTTCTGATGGCGTGCTTTATGCAAATATAGAATCTTGCAGGATATCCATCGCTATCGATTGTTGGTGCTCGTTTTATCGAGCATTTTTGTCTATGGCGAGAGTGAAGAAAATTTATGATTCAATCATAAATTAACAACTGGATTAAAAGTTCCCCTAATTGTTTCGTTTGAATTCACTTGGTACCTTTAAACCTCGAATGCATAAAGTATCCGATTTAGTTGCAATTTAACGTATTGCTACGGAAAAACGAACCCGGACGGTTGAGCACAGTCCGTTCGATTTTAATATTTCAACATGCTCTATAAGTATAAACTCAACTTTGTGTATCGTAACCATGCAACCTCGTGTCTCGAGTGGTCTGAACGGCTAGACGCTTGAACAACTCTCAAGAGATTGTCGGAATAATTTGTGAGTCGTTGTGGGGGTTTGCCAAGGTTCTGGCTGTGTTTCGATCGCGCAGCATTTCGACCGCGATATACCCCCCCCCCCCCCTCCGCCACTGTAGGCACGGTCGATCGCGTGAAAATCGAATATCTGGAACTCGAAACGTTGATTGAAGCAGAAACGCCGAAACGAATTGTAACTCCAAAATAAACACAATGGCGCGGTATGTTTACGGTGATTGCGGCACGATCCGCGGTGCACTTTGGCAACAAGCTTGCTCTGCTAATTCAATTAATCGCCACGTCCCTCGTTTAACACGCGCTCCTCTTAATAACGGTTCTATAACGTCGCTCTTCTACCTCCATCTTCTACTGTTGAATCCCCTCTGTCATGCGCGCGATCTATCTCTGCGCACAGTTCAACATAAAGCAATTTTAATTAGTCTTTTATTAGGTTGTTAGAAACTCTATCACAGTCTACTCAATTTTAAGGTATAAGCTGGTATATTTTAATTGTAAGCTTGTCTGCAAACCTCTGTTTTCGGTTTTTATTTATATGCTACATTTTACTTCTTTTTATACGAGAGAAAAAATAAATATACAAAAAGGATATAATATTGGTAAAAAAAAATTAAAATTTAATATTAAATGTATTTAATATCGTATGTGATATTTTCAACGTTTCCGATTCGTTTGTGTTGGCCTGTGTCAGGCGTGGAAGAGCGGGAAAGCAGAAGAAGAAATAGAAACTCTCCCCCGACGCTTTTAGTTCATAATGTACATGCTTTTAGATATGAAATTGAGCGAGGTTTAAAACCTGACCCAGACGTCATATGAATTTAAACCAGGTCTTCATATCATCATGAATTACTAACACTAGCTCACAATTAGTCTGGATCAAATCTAGGGGAAATCTGGGTTAAGTACACCATGATAATCATACGTTTCACGATGAGTTGCATAGTATTAAATTGATGCAGTGCTGAATATATTTTTAATACATTTCGGAAACTAAGGCCGAGCGACAGTTAGGCACAAGTATGGGAGAACTGTGACGCATGTGACTTGTTCTGTTTGTCTCTGTTCAGGACAATATTTAAATAAATATTAAGTTTACGTATTCGTAATATAACATTAAACTCTGCCAGATATTTGCTTACAATTTTCATGACAAATGCTCGCTTTTCCGAAAATGTGCGGATTTTGAGTACAGAATAAAAATCGTCCGTTTATTTCTTTCTTTTCTGAAGAATTTAAGTTGAGAATAGTGTGACGGTAATGTAAATGTTTTCAAATGTTCTCACTGTTTCCGGTCTCAACTGTTCATATTTGCAACGAATGCATAAAATCCGCAGGCGACTCATCGTACAGAACATTTCTTCTGTGTATGAAGAAAAACGAAATATAACGAATATAAAGAAAGACGAGGCGGAATTAGCTTTCTGGAATTATGGGTAGAAGGGGGAGCACGAGTCTTGCGGGTTTGATCTACGGGCGGAGTAAAGCCACGCGTCAGAACCGGAAGACGCCTCCGTTCGGTCGTGCGCGTCCCGCCGCGAAAACTTTGATTCCGACGAAGCGTGCGGCCTCGTGTCTTTTCGTGGAATAAATAAAGTCGGGCCGTGTAACTTGTCGGAATGAAAGCGTAAAAACGGAGATGTCCCTCGTATTTTCAAAGGGGGAACTCGTTACTCGGTAAAAGGATCCGTGTGTACGGTGGCCTCTGGTGTCATAAACGTCGTCCGACGAGCTCCTTCAAACGAGGCAATTGGGAACTTGAAAGATGAGACTTTTCTGCTTTACCTAATTACGCGACGTATGAAATAGATTGAATTTTCCATGCGGGCGCGCTTTCATCGTCGGTCTGCTCCATTGATGCCTATCCGACTAACAAGGAATCCTATGGTACATATAAATAAGTAAGTTCAGTAAGAATATAAAAGCGCACCTGTAACTTCAAGATGAATAAATTAACTTAACATTAACTTAACTTAACTAAAATTAATTCGAAATTGAATACCACGTTAAGGAGTGCTTAATAAGGACAATGCATTATTGTTCTTCTGGTTTATTAATATCTCAGACGTCTAACATCTGACGAAGAGTCAGAACTCTCCACGGTAATTTCCCCTGATATTTATAAACTGTTAATATCAAAATAACTGAATTGTAGTGTTCAAAATGTGATTAGAGGGCCGAGGACGCCACCGTACAAATTGGCCCGTAAATTAATATAAATTGTCTGCGTCTGGTTATGTCTTCCGGCCGATTAGTCGTTGAAAGACCGCGGGGCAAGAAAATTGAAACATCCCCGCGGCTCGTGTAATCCAAACAGGAGCCATAGTTCTTTCTGTGGTGGGGCGAGGAGCAGGAAACCTGGCTGACAGAGGACACGTTCATAAAAGAAGGAATGCGACACGAGGGGAGAATGCGCACGAGCACCGAGGAGGACATACCCATTTAAGTGAAACATTCCGCTCGTTTAAGCAGGCTGCGGGAATGAACGAGCTGCGAATGCTCGTTTCATGGGATGCGTGGGGAACTAATGCACGCATTGACATCAATGTAATAAGCCCCGCGTGCGGAATGACGTGCAATCCGCAGCGAGTACAGTGAACGACCTCGTTTCCTGTTTCAGAATCGAAAACGGGCACGTGCGCTCGCGCGCATATGTTTGCTTAGGTACGTTCCTGTAGCCTCCGCGCAACCAACGATTTCGATGAACGATCCAAGGCCGATAATCTGCTTGCTTCACCAATCAATTCCCTTCATACACGCTACTCCCGACCAACAAATACGATTCCCCGGCTCTGTTGTAAGTACGCCTCCCGCGGATAACAACATAATCAGCGGCAGTCTCGCGAGGTTCGTCGCGTCTCTGTCAGCACCCTCTACCGCGCGGTAATTTTCCTAAGCGGCGATTTCAATAAAGTGATAAATCGATAGGCGTCCCGGCTGCATGAATCTATCCTAACCTTACCGCCGCACAGTGTCGCGAATCGCCATTTTGGGTGGAAAAAAGTCACGTCAGGAAATAGATATAACATTCATATATTCATCTTTCGGAATGTTTACTAATTATACACATAACAAATCATTTAATAGCGATATAAGTATCGTAATATGTGAAAACTCCGAACAGTAATATTGTACGTTTGTTTTTGTTCTAAAGAAAATTATGTCAGAGCTATAAATATGAATCTTTAAGCTTCTATGCACGATATTCTATACTAATAGAAGTAAATATTTACATTAATGTCCACAAAGTTCGTTAATAAAGTCCTTTACTGAAATTTGTTCGCGACACTAGAGATTTATATTTAAATTAATAGCCCTGGTCTTATATGCCCGTTACAGTGCACAAATTATTATTTCATAGAAATAAGTAAATCATTATCATGCCTATTGGCACGACGTCTGAAGAGGCTCAAGAAGCTCGCAACAAAGCCACAAGAAGGTTCAGGATTGGCCACACAAGGAAGAATTCGCGTGTCTCTACAAACTACGACTTAATAGCAATGCTGTTAATTACTTATGATCGCGTCGTAAATTATTATAGGGTGATACCGCAAACAAAAAATACAAATCGCTACCGAAAGGTGTGTTAGATCTACTTTTAACAAGAACTTCCATCTAATCCCATAAGTTACTTAGTTAATAGCGACAGCGATATCAGCGATATTAACTAACCTTAACCTAACTTACAATTAGCTTATCACGCAACACGCAAAACCGCAAACAACTATATACACAAGAGAGAGAGAGAGAGAGAGAGAGAGAGAGAGATATCGTCGAATTTTTTCAATAAAATAAAATAACAATATAAAATTAAAAATAACAATCGCCATAAATAAAAGTAACTTAAATTAAAATAAATTATTTTTATATTTGTTTCTATGAATTGTGGAACGAACGACGGTATTCTAGAACAAATGCCTTTACTTTCCGAAGTGTCCAAAAGGAAGCTTGCGCGGAATTCTGCCGAATCTTCGGTTCCACAAAGCACGGTTCTTCTCACCGAAACGAGTAAAGAGTGTAATAGTAGTAGTGATAAACTACCACTCTCGATCCAGGCCGGCACAGGTGCGAGATGGGAGACCCACTTTCACTGCGCGATCTCGTTCGTTACGTCATCTGATTTGTTAGTGGGTATAACGTTCCAACCAGGGAGGCAGGCGCGCTCTAAATCACAACAGAAAAGGGCTAGATAATTCAGAATTGATAAAAGAGAAAGGTGGAACGGTGAGATACTACTATTCTATCTCCTGTACGAGGTGATGTGTGCTCGAGAAAAGACATGAGTAGCAGCATCCACCGCGTTATGGAACGGCTTCGACCCGCAAACGGCTTTAGTACACCGTCGCGACACATAACCTATAACCTATTTGAGCCGAAAGTGTCTCTTACCATGCACGCCAGTAAAAATGTTAGTATACCGGGTGGGGCATTTTAAACAGGTCACCTGAATAACTCGCTTGTTTTTGAAGATAGAAGAAAATGCATTAGACCAAACTTACTTGGTATCACCGTGACACAAACATTCTCTGCGTGGGTGGAGCCATAGAGGAAATTTCAAGGTCACCTTGTTTTTTAAAATGGAAAAACCTACTTTCTGTATCATGAATCGATAGACTATCGAATTCTGAGTAAAACTGTATTGACCTCCGTATGTCCTAAATCTAATAGTTAACGAGATATTATCGAAATCATTTTCTTTCTTCTTTGGATAATATCTCGTTAACTATTAGGTTTAGAACATATGAAGGTCAACGCTTTTATACTCAGATTTTGATACTGTATCGATCTATGGTATAAAAAATGGTACATTCCATTTAAAACAACGAAGTTGACCTTCATATGTCCTTTACGCGTTCACCTATAGAAAAATTGGTAATACCAGATTATGAGTACTCCGATACAAAGTAAGTTTGGTCTGATGCATTTTCTCCTATCTTCAAAAACAAGCGAGTTATTCAGGTGACCTGTTTGAAATGCTCCACCCTGTATAAAGTTGAGCGTGTGTGTGTGTGTGTGTGTGTGTGCGGCGTTTCTAGGCCCCGGGACGACGATTGGCCGCCGGCCCGTTTTTCATAGGACATTTCACCTTAAAATACACGTTTTCCTCTGTCCTGTTCACTTGTACCATATCGACGTGATTTCGACACATTGTACGGGCGCACAAACATCCGCACACGTCGCCGGAACACAACACAGATACGCACCACCGTACGAAACAGCAAACACGTCACGAAGCAATTTTGCACGTGGACGCCTGACGGCTGATATCCAACGCTTACGAGATCTGCCTATGTAAACACGTCCAGCCAATACTTTAGCCGTGTAACAACGCCGCGCGTTGTCACGCTGACAAACTGCCGTCGGGATCCACAAGGCCAGTTAACCCCACTCCCCATGCCACATGCGGGACCATTTTGAAAGAGAAAAACCGCGCAATGGAACACGGGATTGGCTCTCTTTGATAAGGGCTCGCGATCGGCCGCCAACCGTTCAGGATCGTGTAATTGGGTTACTTCGTAATTAAAGCATCCGCTGTAGCTGGCAACGGAACGTAAACAACGTGTAAATTGCTGTTTACGCCGGGCAAATATGGACACGAACAAAAATTACTCGGCCCCGCTTCTTCCGGAACTCGTTGAACATTTCTTTCGGGAATAATTCGCCTCCTTATGAAAATGTAACGAGCTCGAATTGAATATTTATTAACACTTTACCGACCGGCAGCGCTGGAACATCCTACACACTTCTTACCGCAAATATTTCCCCGAGTCTGTTTATGGGTCAGGTTATGCTAGGCAGGTCGGAAGGTGTATAAACAATAGATACGAAAACAGGGTAACCACATTCTGCCGGCAGATTTAATACACTAAAAACTGATAGGCTACCGGTCGGTAAGCGTCCGGGACAAAAAGCCGATTAATAGGTTACCGGTCGGTAAGATTCGGGGACAAGAAGCCGATTAATAGGCCACCGGTCGGTAAAGTGTTAAACCTCGGTTAGGTGGGAGAGGGAACAATTCATGATGAACGTGTTCTATCTCTTGTTAATGCACACCGTGTCCTACAGAAATTCAGACCACGGGGATCGGCGGATGCCCCTGCATAGGCATGTTGTGCAGAAAATGATAGAATATAAATTTCCACAGAATTTAGTGTGATTTTTATTTGTTTTAGCACTACAAAGACTACTGCCACTGGAAACAAGATTTTACATGGTTCCACTTTTTTCAAATTTCCACTCTGCTGCGCGGGTTTATTAAAAACTCGACAGAAGATTGTGGAAGTTCGCGGCGACTGATAATCGGGGAAAAACAGATTACTTGCGAGATGACTTAACGTTTCCCGCGTTGGCGTCCGTGAGAACCTTGTGGATGACACTTTCCGGATGCGCGGAGAGAGATCCGCTCGATGGGAAGCGGCGCAAGAAGGAGTACAAGTTTTTTTTTTGTGAACGTAGCTTGTTAGAGGCGAATCTTTGTGCGCAGGAGATTGTGTCCCGGGGATTACGTACAAACTGATTTTCCGAAATGGGTTGACGTCGAGCGTGTAACTGCGAACCTCGCGATCCGGATTGGTGAGGGGAAGTTTAGGTTGCTCCAGATAGCATAAGAACTAAGCGATTCGAAACGAGAATTCATCTTCCCTCCTCTTTTAACGCGGCAATAAAGTCTGAGGTAATTTCGAGGATCTTCTGGTGGATCCGAGTCCGCGGTCTTAAACGAAGTATTCGATTCGTTCTCGCATCAGGGGATATTTTAATAGCTCGATTCGGGGCTTGATGGGGAATAAATGACAAATCGATTTCACGTGGCCCATTAAAGCCGTTACAAAAGAGAAAATAAACACCGGCTCGCGGGAGAACGAGAGCCGATCAGCCAATTAGAGTTACCCTTGAATTTAGACGGTTACAAAGTTTGTTCGTACTAACTACCGTGTCGTTCATTATAACTCTGTCGTGGAAGACCAAACGTTTCGCTGAACATCCGTATTTGCCCAAAACAAACATTTTCTGACAAATGGATTGAGTATTATATCGCGGAGCCCGCGTGGGACCAATTATTATTGACAATTATTTATTTTAGAGATGGAAATGTTCGGAAATTAATGGAAATATTATACTGTACTATATTTATATTTGTATACTATATTTCTATAGTACATTTATTATATTATCCTGCGTGTAGATTCGCCCTCGGACACCGGAAACAGGTCATTTTAGTCCGACACTGTTGCAATAATTGGAGAAATGAAATAGTACGGAGAAATAATAGTAATTACATTTATTAAGAAACGTTTATTACCACGTCTTTGTGTTGTCACTGATAACTAGACTGCGGAACTTTATGAATTTATGGCTTCTGAAAATTTTCAGAAAATGCTAGAATATAAATTTCCACAGAATTTAGTGTGATTTTGATTTATTTCAGAACTACAAAGACTACTGCCACTGGAAACAAGAGTTTACACTTTCTTAAAATTTGCCTACAAAAATTAGAAATTGCATAAAACATCCACAGTCTACTGATAACATAAACAGTAGAAGATTCCAACCATGCCGAGGAAACATTCGTGAAGTACTGTAAGTTAAGTTACAAGAAAACATAAATTCAGAAATTAATTCTGAATCACTCTATTACAATTAATGTGGCGAAATCTAGCTCAATTATCAAAATATATACAATATATTATTACAATTTTTATTCTTCTTGTCTAGCTTCCGAAGATCAACCAACCAATGCGAGGTGCGGGTCCAGACTAAATTGTACAAAACTAAATTGTACAGAACATTTTGTTCACGACATTTTTAGCATGACAATTGCAGTTCGCAGAAACAGGACACTGCAAATAATATTGTGTACCCAACAATCACGCAAAAAAAAAAGTAAAACAGTAAGTATTTCTCGAAGACGACCGCGCGTTTTCAAGTGATAAAAAAAATTGAACGAGAACGCGACGGAATCAATAAGTAGAGGGTACGTTCTTGCAGAGTATAAATAGAACAGCGCAGCGACAAACTAATCTCTTTCGAGCTACCGGCCTCGAAAGAAGCACTCGTGTCGGAGCTCTCTTGGCATTTTCAACCACCTTCACGGCGGTTATGTTCAGCCATCCCTTCGCCGTTGACCATACCCGTTCACCTTTGATATTCTCTCGAGCCTGTTCAACCATCGTTACTCTCTTGCTCATCTCTGTCCAGCTTCAACACCTTCGCCAAGTCAATCATCCTTGCCCCTCGGCGTGGCCCTTGCCCTCTTATGCAGCATGGACACCATTATGGCTTTTTTGGTAGTCGCTGCCCCTCTCGGTCATCCTCGACCATCTCTGTTCTCGTTGATCCCGCCGTCCTTTGTGAGTGGCACTTTAAAGGTTCTTGGGGGTCCTTTACAAGGATCCGTCCGGAGACCTGTAAAGTACCTCGAAGGATCTTCGGATCCTTCGGAAAGCCGCAAGAGGTCCTACAGAGGTTCGAGGGAACTTGCAACCGAAGACTGCGCGCGGCGAGGCCGAGAACCAAAAAGCGTTTCTTTCTCTTGATTCTTCCCAAGTGGCGGTTCATCGGATGAACCGAAAGAAGTCGCTCTGAACTGTCGTCGTGTTTATTCCTCCGAAGGTATTGTCCATTTGCGGACGGGGAAAACAACGCGCGTTTAGGAACCGCGAGTTCGAGCGGTTTAAGCTTCTCACCGGTCGTACAGGTGGCTGGAACAGCCACGAGGAGGCCGCCTCATCCAATTAACTCGACGTAGATTATACGAGGAAAGGGGAGCACCAAGTCGCGGCGGAGAAACCGCTCAGAAAAAGCAAGAAACAGGAATTCTAGCCGACCGTGCGCCTCCAGCCAGATTACCCTGGCGTGAGATGAAAAACTGAGCAGCGGATGTGGCGCCCGATCGACGAGAGCGAGAAAGAAGAGCACAGAGCGAGAGAGAAAGAGAGAGAAGAGGGAAAACAAAGACCGGAAAACGTCGCGTCGGAGCGCAAACGTCGACACTACAGTGAACAATTAAAACTGAAAATTCCAGCGTCGTCGACGATCTTGACCGATCTTCCGTGATTTGTCTGCGGGTCCCTCGTTTCCCCGGCCGTTTTCTCAACGATCCGAATGACGATCGCGGAGCCTAGGCCCGTCCCAATGTACGACGTGCTGTGCAAGCTGAAAAGCCCGTGTTTGTAAAGCGAACGGATGTCGGGGGATAATGACGCGATATCCGGCCAACGAACTCCTTAATCAGGAGTTCACCGAGCTGGCGCGGCCGGGCCAGGCTCTCGTCAGGATTATCAAAGATTATCAAATATGAAATGGAACTCGCTCGGACGGGTGGCGCCGTTAATCGGAACGCATTCACCCGGGAAACATTGTTCGATGGCCGGGGGTAAAAAGAGGCGGCAGTAGAGCGAGGCCCATCAGCCGAGGAGAAAAAGAACGGAGGGAAAGAGAACGGAAAAGTCTAGATGTCGGTGGCCGGAGGGGTTGAAAAGGAAGCAGACAGATTACCGGGGCGAAATGGGACGGTGTTGGTTCGCTGGAGGAGCCCGGGAGATCTCGACTCGAACGCGGCCTACGTCAACAATCCGATGAGATAATAATTCCGACGTTATTACGTATTCTACGGTCGCGTTCGAGTTACTTAAAATCAGGCCGGGGCGCACGTGTTCCCCTCCCGCTTCCCCACCTTCGCGGAATCGTTATCAAAAATCTAGCGCGACGCGAACGATATTAAAAACGTGCAGCGGAGCCGTTTTGAATGTATTAAGAATGTTAAAAAGCGCACGATTCAGGGGCGTTACCGGCTCGAGCCGGTGGAAACGTGCCAGAGGGAATATTGTCCTCGTTACGGGGACGATCTCACGGCACGGCGCGCGATCGCGTAACAGGAAACATTTGAAAGAGGAGAATCGTGTTGAAGAGGAGAAAGACTGGCCAGTAGCCGAAGGTCGAGCGGTCACGGAGGAATTATGGCCGGCTTTACGGGTTCTTTTTTCCACCGAGTCGGCGTTTGCTGTCCTCGTAACTAACGACACAACGATACACGGTGAAAAAAGTCCGTAGCGTCGAGTAATGACTGACCCGGCGGAAATAGAAAGAGTTGCGACGCTTCATGTCCGAGGATTATACGGCGTTTAAATCAGGTGAAATTGGACGTACAGTTTCGCAGCGTGTTTACAAAGTTGCGAATTCAGTTTCGAAAAATTTCTCCCGGGCGAACGCGCTCGTGTTCCGCGAATATATTTGTACGGTTCTACTTCACCGACTGAGTCAACAAGGTTCGTGTTCTATGTACGACGTTTGAAGGTGAGCGAACAATTGACTCGCGAAACATTATGAATTCCGGTTTCGCCCTTTCTCCACTGAAGGTCGTTGTGACGGCCCTGCGCAAATCGAGCTGTTACGCAACAGTGGACCGTGTTAGCTCACTGTTAAAACGTTGCGTTATTGTGCGGCGATGGAATGCATTTATTTTGCGCATTTTCGAATGAAAGATGCGTGATCGGACAAAATCGTTGCGTGGAATTTCGCCTGAAATATCTGAATCAGTTTCACTGTTGGAACTGACTCGAATCGTGATTTAAATCAACGAATGTTTTCGCGGCTGGAAAATAATTTCGCAAATTATTGTTATTCAAATATTGTTGTTCATAATTTCTCAGAAGAAGGAGGAAGTTTATACAGTACTTCGATGATTCGTACTAGTCAGTGGAGCATGAGGGTTCGGATAATCGAACAGTTATGTAACTACAGGAGGACCTCTGATATCTGAAGTCTCCATTATACCAGTAAGATTCAAATTTAAATTTAAATTTAGTTCCCTGTAAGGCAGTGCTGTTCAGCGTCTGCCCGTACGGGCACGATTTTCTTGACCCGGGCATACAGAGAACGGCGGGCGGGAAGCCACGCCCCTGCGGACACGGAGCCACGCCCCCGCGGGCAAGACTCCATGTACTGTGCGCGCCGCGCAAGAAGTCTCGTGAAAGGAACGCGGGGCTGATTGGTCAGAGTGGAAGGGGCACGCCTAACCGGTCAATTAAGTAAATCGATAAATATTAAATCTAGCACTGTAACGAAGTAACTGCTTTATCATTTAAACACTCATGTTCCCCTGTTTGGTTCGGATAATCGAAGTTCTACCGAAACCTGTTGGATTAAATATTTACTAAGTTGTAAAATAAACTATGATATACATGAATCGTTTTAGACTGAATCATTTACGATTACGAATTATTCATGATAATAAAATCGTCACACACCAACAAAATAGAATTCTATTCTCGCTTAAACGAAATTAATAAAATATTTAACATATTCTATTTGAAATCTTTATCACGAGTCCGACTCGATGTTACGGTGCAGGGGGTTAAAGAGGAGAAATGATTTTTTATGAATAATAAAAAGTTTTCTTTTAAAGACTACACAATGTCCTCGGCCGAGTTTCAGAGCTGCTTTAAAATGGCTTACGGGTGCACATCTTGAAAACTTTTCGCCTAAAATCGTTAAGACTAAATTACGAAATTTTATGGATTTTTGGTGTACCTAGATAATTTTAGTATCATTTATAACGGCTTCGTGTTGTTTTACGACTATTATATTCGCGAAGAGGTAGGATCTTTTTCGTTTCAGCGTAGTTTCTATAAAAATATGTTGCCCCCGCGAAAAAATTGTAACAGGAATAAAAATGAATGGATTATATAATACACCTAAATGCATAGATTACAATCTTTGAGGAAAGAACGAATATGAACGCAAACTTCGACTTAGGTTTTAGATTAAGATTTAGATTAAGTAGAGAATCACTTATTATTATTATTTGTTGATTGCTTTAACCCTTAACACTCCAATGACGTCACTAAAAATTTCTGTATCATTATTAAAAATATTTTTAACCTTATTGAATTTTTTTGTACTCAATAAATTACTACAAATTTCAGTACTGTACGAGTAAATTGCACCATTTTCGTATGTATAACATGAAAAAAAAAAATATATATAGTAGAAAATATATTCGAGGTCGGAAGATACGTTTCGTTTTGGGGGTAAAATAGCTTCGAGTGCAAAGGGTTGAAACAAATAATATTCAGAGCATCACTTATCTTAGAATCCCTAAAACAACCAAAAATATTTTCAATGCCGTTTACTAATTTATCACTAGAACTACCGGACCAGTCAAAATGACTGGTTCCTGATTGTTTCTTTTACAATTACTGAAATTGTAAAAATGTTTTCATCGGAAATGTTTTAATGAACCTCTTCGTTGAAGCGCATATTACAATAAAAGTTGTACGAAGTCTGAATGGGCACAGTCTTGTCACTGTTACAGAGCAATATACGTCGGTCGCATTTATCGCTCGGTAGTTCTAGTGTTAATAATAATAAAAAATGTCAGCAGTTCCGTTGTCCGAGGAGGATCGGTTCGAGCGATAAGTCAGAGGACGATCCAACGACGGGGACACGATTGAACGGAAATCGAATAAACGACGGTTAAACAACGACGCCAGCGGTGGATGAATTGCGAAGGGAAAGAATGTAATCCAGCTGCGCGGAAACGATTGAATGACAAAACGACCGTGCGGCGTTACCTAACAGTTTCGATAAATTGAGTACCGTAGCACAGCATGAATAGGTCGAGTATCGATTCCCTCTATTTATAGTCTTCTAGCCAGGAATAATGTCAATGACACGGAAATTGCGGGGACACGCGGCGCAGGGCGACTTTGTCATGCGAGGCACGCCGATTTAAAGCGTCGAAACGCCTGCGTTTCATCGAGTGACACCGCGGTGACCGTGAAACGGTGCGAAGGTGACCGTTGGAAAGGTCACGGGCCGAATTAGTCGGCAACGAGCCCCAAGCTGATACGCGACCGCTCTAAAATGCAGAGGAAAGAAAACGGAAAATCGCGAGCGTGTGCCTCGCGGCAACAGCAGCCGGCGTACGAAATAAAACGGTCCGCGGCGTCGCTAATAAAAATATTATTTTATATTATAAAGTTTCGCCGCTGTAAACTTGTCGGTTCGCCGTTGTTACGGTGGGGAGGGGGTGGGGGGGTGGGGGAGTCGGACATAGAAACTGAAAATCCGAAACATTTGGCCCAGGCCCGGGAACGGCTGGGTGAAATTTAAAGCCAGAAACTTTCGGGTTTCCGGCAGGAAACCGTCCAACAAAACCCATCTCGGTATCCGTAGTTTTCCGGTTCCGCACACCTTCGCCTGTGAAATCATAAATCCAGTCTTGCTAAATGGGCGACCGATAAAACGTGTTGCCGCTAAAAGGCTCGGTTCCGCCGAATCGTTTCTTTTCTTTTTTTTTTTTCTGCTTTTATTTTTTCGTTTCCGCATGCGTTTCGCGGTTTCTTCGGCATTGAATATTTTATGGTAACCAAGTGAGACCCCGGAACGAACTCGCGTCTCTCCGATCGTTTATGGCGTTATGAACAGCGATACGTCGGCTTATCCTGATCCGCGGGCTCGATCGAACAATGCGTACCGTACAACTCCGTCCCGTTGTTATCGAAGAACGTGAGGCGACGGTTGTCCGACGGATCTCTCGCGAGGAAAATCATAGCTCGAAAGTTTGAAGAGCACTCGTTACCTCGTAAACTTTTGTTTTCTCCGCCCCATGCAAAGCTCTAGGTTGCGCGCCCCTTTCGACGGATCCGGGGGGACCTGGCCGCCACTGTCTTCGGCAAACAAACAATGTACTTTGCGGTAACACGTTTCAGATATACATAGCTTTTGTTCAGACTGCGCCCCGTGGCGGCGCCTGATACGCTTTGTTCCAAAGTGCAATGCTTGTTCCTCGAAAGTCGTCGCCCGCCGACGCGTCGACCGCTTCTTCAGGAATATCTTATAAACCTACGGGAAGATCGAAAACTTCTCTTTCCCGGAAATCGAGGTTTTCGTAAATCTCGGGGTTCAACGGAGTCCCGGATACCGCGTGCAGCGAAATAGCCACCGCGACACACGAAACCGTGGAACGCTGGTGAATTTGCAACCGGAGTAAATTTCAACGATTTCGGAGCGTTACGCGTGTCAAATTCGTTATTCGAATGCCGACACCGTAAACGAGATCAGGACTAAAACACATAAATATACAGTGAATTCTCGATATATGTCACTGACATGTATCGTCCAGGACACATACCCGAGCCGCGTTATGTTTACGGTAGTGGGGATAATTTCGCGACATTTATCGTCCAGGCCTTGGCGACATATATACAGAAATTACTGTATACATCGTTCGTATTTCGTTGACTTGCTGCTTACCAGGAAATCACTTTAACATTAAACCTAGCACAGTCAAAATGACCGGCTTTCTATTTCCCAATTATTGACATTATAAAAACGTTATCGTAGGAAATTACTGAATTGACTCCTTAATTTAAGCACATATTGTAATGAACATGGTACAAAGTTTAAGTAAATGCAATCTTCTCCCTCCTATAAGACGTTTCACTTTTACATGTTTTGTGCTTGGCAGGTTTAGTGTCAATTGAGTTCAAGTTGTAGTTTTGATCATGTTTCGATCGGTGAGAGCAATTTTTCGTGTTAAATAACCAGTTCTGTTAGTTTAGTTGACGCTGTTCTCATCCGCAATACGGCCAAAGCAGTCCCGAGCCATCGTCTTATATCGAAAGGGAGCTGTATGTATTTGTAAGTGTGCAAGAAATTTCGTCCATCTTTAACTTCATCCTTTTTAATATTTTCTTCGATCCTTCTTAAATGGACACTCTTAAAAATCGCATGACTTTTTTAAAATTCGTCCAAATGACTTGAATTTTTTTTTTTTTTAGATGTTAGTCCGACTAGTTTGCTGGACAATGAGTAAAAAAAATTTCTTTAGATTGCAATTGTTGGAAATTTTCAGTACGTATATGTAAATCACCGGAATCTACAAAACGCATTTCTTAAATTATCGTTGAAGGCTCAGATAAAAAAGTTAAAAATCATCATTTTTTTTTATCATTTCAATGAATTGTAATCTGAAGAATTTGATAAAAGTTATGCGATTTTTAGGAGTGTCCACTTAATATCGTCCCCGACTGTAGAAGTTTCGTTTCTTTTCAATATTAACTTTTACTTTTGTAATTTTTCAGATATATCTGTGCAAATATCACTTTGTCCCTTTTTCCTCGCTTTCCTAGTGCTCTCCACGCAATTATTTTCGAAAATGGCCATACGTCCTCTGAAACCTAATGGTGCATTTTGACCAAACGAACGAATTCTCCCACACTTCAACAAATTCGTGCTCGTTTAAATGTCGAATCCGAGTTCGTCCTGAACGCGTTCGAATGTTTAAAAGATTCATTACTCCGTGCTATGTTTAACGAATCCGCCGTTTGTTGAAACTATGTATTGAGATAAATATTCGGCGTGCGTGGCATTTGTTTACATTTATAACATCGAGTAGGCATTCCTCGAATATTCTGAACGTTCGAATACTTTAACGAGCATAGACCAATGCTCGTTCGAATTTCAATTTTATCGGTGTGGGTGCTAACCGCACCATTACACTTTGATATGCCCAATCAAATATCTCCGTACGATATTCTTAACATGTTTAGGGTTGCGCATACACGCACCGGATAAAATAAAATCAATTGTAGCGAACGCATCGCGTTTCCACAAAATATTTATGGAAACATATTAAGCAGTATTTCATTTGCTGATGTTTTACCCGTTCCATTGTAATTCCTTTTTTAGATAACTGATAATGCTTTGACCGCACCCAACGATTTCAGCAATTTTTCTTCGTCTACTTCCCTATTCAGAAAGTTCAATTACTCTTCCCTTCCGAATAACGCTGCTGCGTATGTAATGCAATCGTATGTAATTCGATATTTACATTCACGTGATCGCCTCTTCGACGCATACTTCTCTGCCAATCAACGTTCCGGCACTGAAACCTAATACGCTCACGGAAATCCAATGGAAAGTTTTATTCCACGAAGTGTTTTGTTTGTTCTCTTGTTTCTGTTCAATTATACGTCACGAGTACACCATTGTTACGAAGCCCTCTTTACTCTCCCATTAGTTGCGACAACAGAAAATGATATTTCACAAGAATTACACGTAAATGTCAACAAGCGATCACATCATTTCGAATTTGTTGATCTTACATGCCCGAAGGAGGCGAATAATCTACATGAAAAAATTAAAAAAAAAAAGCATAAGTTTCTTCATCAGAGATTTTGTTTCTCCTTGCGGCTTGTAGCATAGGATCGGCGACATCCTGTGTAATAGTTGATCACCCGAAGTACGATAGTAGACTACTGTGTATAGCGTCACACAAAGTTCGGACAAGCTTATCAGCGGAATCGTATTTGCTTAAAGGGAACGTTATTACGCGTCGGTGATTACCATTGCAAACTGATTTATAATCTCGAAACGAGTTTGGCTGTTCGGAATACGAGATGATACGGGACGCGTGACGCTCCATTAATCACAGGCGTAAACGGCAAAAGTGTAGGATTTTTTAAAGCGCGCGATTGCGAGCGACAAGCTCCGTAGCCGTCGACTCTTCAACATCGCCGATGACATCAAGGTGATCGAGGCAAGTGAAAGCGTTCCCGTTGTCGGCATACAAACCGCGTCTTCGACTTCGTATCCACCGTAAACAGGGTGCACGGCAAAGGAAAACGATCCTGTAACCGGTCGACTTGTTAATTAAAGATTCCGGAACGAACGAGAGCGTGGCGGAGCGAACGAATCGCGTAGGCAGAACGCTCTGTTTGTGGAACTCTTCTTAATCGTCCGTGCGAGTCGGTCGCGTAATTAGACGGTGGCCTGCGATTGGTTAAGGGGGCCAGGGACCTCGCCTGCAAATGAGAACCCCTAGGAACATGTACGATTCACGGCACGCGGCACCTGATTCCATTACCTCTGTGCCAGTCCTGGTCGTCCTATGCCCGCGACCACTCCAACCCCCGTCGTGACCGCCCAGCATGTCCCCTTTCACCCCCAACCCTTCCCACCCCATTCGCCACCCTTTCCCTCAACCCCTTCCTGCCCTGACGCCCTTCCAACGGTATACGCTACACGTCCCACCGACCTACAGGTATACCTTGTATCCACAATCTTCCTGTATTATGTTAGCTGTATGCGCGACGCAAATCCCATGCGAACGGAGACACTGTTGTCGTATCGCACAAAGGGTTATATTCCATTTTCTCATCTCCCCCGAAGACTCGTCCACGGCGGCCTAAAGATTCGGGGCTTTGTCACACCAACTCTGCGACCCGTCCTGCCGCGCATAGTTTTCGCCCCGCTTTTTCTTCCCCCCCTGTATAGTTTGCTCGACTTCATCCTTTATCTGGGCCAACTCTCTTCCTCCCTCTTTCTCTATCCTCGTGTTCCTCTTCTTTTGGCTTTACTAATGCCTAGCACTCGCAAGCCCCAGTTCCCAAAAAATTGTTTTTAACACTAAACCTACCACCGCTGGTCAAATTGTATTTGTAGAGTGTATTTAGTAGAGTATTTACGAACTGCACAAAATCCAGATAAATTCAATCTCACCATTCTTGCAAGACACTATCAGTCACTTTTAAGGCTCGGTAGATTTACCGTTAAAAGAGGTTTTGTGATATTTAGCAGTAGGTTTAAGGAGCGCTAAAAGTGACTGTTATGCGTTGTAAAAATAACACGAGATTGTAGTTACTTAGATTTTCAGACTTTTTTATTGTAATATGTGTGCTCAAAGAAACGAATCTAGTGAACTATTTTTCACAAGCGTGCCCTTGCACTCTTGATAATTGTAAATTTAATAATTCCGAGTCTGTCATTTTTACGGGTCTCGTCAATTTAGTGTTAAGTGTATTTATGAACATTTTACATTGCATTTAGATGTACAGTGTGTCCCACGAACTCTGTGCACTTGAATATCTTGGTAATTTCTAACAATACGAGAAAATGTTGCTTACAGAAGTTGTAGGGTTTAAGAAATTACATAATATTCTATAAATGATATTCTTGCAAGTGGAGGCGTAGAGAAGATATTCACCTTTGTTTTTTAGAAGATGTAGATGTAGAGGTCACCTTCGCTTTTTTAAATGGAATGATTCGTGATCACTCGATTTATTTCATTGACGGCACTTTTACTGGTCAAAAATATGATACGTTCTCAAGAAATACATTGCCAAATTTATTATAAAACGTGCAATTGAGCGTTCGTCAGACAAGGAATATTAAACTTAACTGTACAAACGACAATAAATCATTTTCTGAGAATTTTTCACCCAAGAAAAATAGTCCTAATTTAAAGTATTCCAACCTATGGGTTCGAGGAGGCCCCTCCACCTTGGGAAGGTCATGGTTAGGGTTTTAATCGCTCACTCACGAACTACAGACATTCAAAGAACGCGCAACCCTATTGATTTGTTAATTTTTACCTAGTAGACAAGATAAATAAAATTCATAGCACCCTTATCCCTTTGTAATAACAGCAAGATTGAATTTGCTCAGGTTTCATACGATTTTTATGGTAACGAAGAAGAGATATATTAAAAAATTTCTCGTGAAAACGTTTGCACAGTTTCAGTAATCGTGAAAGAAGAAATCATTCACCAGTCATTTCGACTGGTCCGGTAGTTCTAGTGTTAAGCAAGTAATTAAATCATTATTTGATACACGTCCCGCAGACTGTACAGGGTGTCACAAAATTACATGTCACGGCCACCATAGCGTGATTCTACACCTACGATTTGGTGGAAATCGAAATTAGCGTACTATTGACAAAGCAACGTACTATAGTACGCAATTTACTCATATATCGTCGCTGGATGTAAAGAATTTACAAATAAAGAAGCTGTAAAAATTATGAGAAATGCAACATTATTTTTTAAGAGAACGGTTGAGATCCGACCCATGGTTTCTTTCACAAAGTTGATCCTCGTGACCAGTAGAACACGATTAAACAAAAAATCCTGTTTTCTTGACCTTGGTGTCAAGGTCAAGGTCAATTTCGCGGGGAGTTTTTTATGTCAATTTCCACCAAATCGTAGGCGTAGAATCACGCTATGGTGGCCGTGACATATAATTTTGTGACACCCTGTGCAAGGACGTTTATTTTTGACAAAGGTACGGAAGAACGCCGGATAAAAGTTTTCATAGTTCATAGTACTAAAACCGACTATTTTACATTACTTTATAAAAATGACAAGAATTTGCTGCCGAAAGTTTTAACCATTTTGTATTAATAACACATACCCAAAGAGATAAATTTGTCGAATAATTCCTGATGGATGTGTCTTTAGAATCTTAAGGGGGCCGGCATGGTTTGAAATCCATATACGTATGCAAGGGTCAAAACCTTTTCAAACTACCGCTTCAATATCGCAATGAGCAGTTTAGAAGTGGTTAATTGTGTTTCCTAAAAGTCCAATCTACGTCTGTACAGAGCCCAAATTGCGAATTTCTACCTCATCGTGGAGTAATTTGTAATATTCGCCAGAGAATTCGAATTCTGAAGCAAGTATGACGTCACAAGATGGCTGCCGCTGAGAGATTCTCTTAATTTCGAGAGATTTAGTGTTCGTATCGAGAAAAAGGCTCCATACAGACGTAGCAAAGACATGTACAAACACGGTGGTATGCATTTTTAATTGATTACTTACTTATTTAAGACGTAAAATGTCTAGAAAAAAAAGGCACAGCGTAACATAGCGTGACAGTCAAGGCCAAATGCCTGCCGGCCCCCTTAATAATTGTAACTTAAAAATATTAGAACCCGTCATTTTGACGGGTCCCGTGAACCTAGTGTTATACAGGGTGGCCCACATAACTCTGAACAGCTCTATAATTCCATAACGCTATTTCCGAGCGCTTCAAGTACCTACAACTCGAAACTTCAAACTGTTATATCTCATCATGGAAGTATCTGACAAAAAAATGTTTCAGACAAAATTGACTTGTTTTTTCCGGTAGAATCTAAATATGTAACATTTTATAGGGGGTTCCATTTAAAATTACAAAGGTACCTCCCCTCCCCCGTTAAAGGGGAAGGGAGGCCACTTCACGTTTATGTAGTCAGAAAGGCCCTTCAGTTCGATGCAATTTAAGACTAAGAACTTTAAAATCGATGGCATAGTTTTCGAGATATTGAGCTGTTCAGAGTTATGTGGGCCACCCTGTATTCGCCGGGCCGAGCACGACGCTGAAAGTTCATTACGATTCGTTATTTGTCCATTAAATCGGGATTGGAGGAATTGTCAGGTGATCGTTGGAAACGGGTCGCTTCGCCGGCAGACGGCAGTATAATAATACGCTTACGTGTTTACTCTCGCCGGAATTTATATCGCCGGCAAATTGTTCGAATTCCCGTTTGTATCGGTGGACAGGTATCTCGGAACAAACGGACTAATCAACGGCTATGATTAACCGGCACGGTTTTTGCGCCGGGGCACAGAGTGCGGCATCGATCCGAAACAATTTTAAAATCGTAGCCCCCATCGCGATGCATATCTCTGTTCGTCGCGATACAGTAGGATGAAACAAACGCTCGAATATACAGTCGGCTCTTCGCCGATTGTGAAAGAACCGGCGCGCAGCGTCGGATTTAATTGGCACAACGAATTTGCTGGCCGCGATTCAAACGCAAACTAAACTCGGAACAAGAAAGCAACGGTGGTTCCTCGTCCCGTGTTCCTCGATAAGATTTATCCAATGGTCCGCCCGTACAAAACGGGGGCAATCCATGACTGGACGTGGCTCGCTTTCAAACAAATACGAAATTCAAGCATGCCGAGTGGAATACCGAATCTGCCGGGATTAAAAACATTTTATGCATTCATGCAAAACAACTGGAATACCGGCGTACACAACGGATCCCTTTTTAACAATGGAAACCGAGTAAGAGGCATCGCGCACCGAATCGTATCTTATTGTTAGCTGCGTGTGTGCTGAACGCTTTTACAATACAGCTCCAGATTTTCACGGACACGGGGAAATATGATTCTGATAAATACGATTTAGAGGAAACCAAGATTTTTTTCGTAACGAAACCTGAAATGTTATTTAACATTTATTCGAACTAGAACGCGCAAGAGAATAAATTTTCACGGAACGGAATAGTTGCTCTCGCGAAGCAAAATATCGGTGCTATATTATCATTCGAAAAAAAAAAATAGATAAACGCCATGGCTGTAGAAACAAAAATAAACGTGTAGAATGCGTCATCACTGTGTTCTATAAAACGTCTAAATATTTGTTGAAACGTGCTGCCGCTTTTATTGTTATGTGCAAGTGAATGTATGGATCTGTGTAATAACTTCTCGCGAAAGAAATTTTACGACTTCGGTGATTATGAAATAAAAAAAGAAATAGTAGGGGCATTTAATGCCGGACTATTTATTAAACAATCGAAACACGACGAGAAGATTTAACCCTTTGCACTCGGCGCTATTTTCATTCTAAAACTAAATTTTTCTTTCGTCTTAGAATATTTTCATTTTATTCATACGAAACTGATCCGATTTCCACATATAATATGTAAATGTTTAGTAATCTGTTCAATACAAATTTTGTAATGTAGCAAATACATTGTAATATTTTTTGTAATTTCTTTGAAATAATGCCACAACAATTTCTAGTGGTGCTTCAGAGTCACCACTCGAGTGCAAAGGGTTAAAACCTTGATTCAAATGTTAATTTAACTCCCCTTACTTTTCAATTACTTTGGTAATTTTTGGTTCTTTTTAGAAAAGGCATATAGCTCTCTCTCTCTCTCTCTCTCTCTCTCTCTGTGTGGCGATAAATCGTGTCCGTCGCTAATCAATGGAGAGATACGCGTGTAATAATTAGAGGCAAGGGTGCAGGGAATAGTTCATGCGAGCGCGGTGCATTATGAGCCGGCAATGTACTTGAACGGCCGGTTCAATTACGTGTCGTACATGTGAATCCGCAGTGTTTCCAGCTGACAACGGCGGGACAAGCGAACCGGTAAAATTCTCCGGTTGCGAACGGCGCGGCGCGGACGAGATTTATCGAACCGCGGAGCATTAGTTATCAAATTAAGCGGGACGGAAAAATAAGCAAGCCGGGCCGCGCGTTAAACGATGCTGGTAAATGTCGCGGCCGGGAGCGTGCAGTTGGTCGCGATAATTTTATGGGGAAACGTGTCTTTGTTACCGGCCGGGAATTGTTTTGTCCCGTAATTATCATCTGCTCGTTCACGCTCCGCGAATTACGCGATTCGCAATAAATTTCGCCGACCACGAGTTTTCCTTTTGTCTCCCTATGTTCCTAGGTTTCAATTAAAACAGGGACGGAGGGGCAGAGACGCAAACACGGGAGGGGAGAGAATAAAAAAAGCGTGGTCGATTATAATATCTGTCCCCTCGGCGGATACACAACTCTGTTCCCAAGAGGAATCGCTCGCGCCCTTAGAAAGACATCCCGGGACAAAGAAGATTAAGTGGAAACAACCCCCGAAAGAGAGAAAAAAGAAAAAAAAAATAAAAAGAACCGTGCGCCGCTACACGATTTATCCGGGCGGGATACACGGAACCGTGGAATTATCGGGACCGCGTCCCGAAGGATAGATCGAATAAGCGCGGATAAATTTTCGTATGGGAATACATTAGGGCCATTTTTACGAAGAGCGTCACCATCAATTCGACCGCGCGATAGCTGGCCACGTCACGGCCGGCTGCAAAGATGAAGGGGTTGAAAATCTCGGCGCCGCAGAGCGTGCCACGGATAGATCATACATCATTCCTTTGCGAACGAAGCCTCCATATCCTCTTCTGCCTAACCCCTCTCTCTCTCTCTCTCTCTCTCCGCTCTTGGTTCTCCTCCCCAGTTTCTCGGGCCACCCCGTTGCTTCTGCCTGCTGCTTGCTGCTGCTTCACTGAACTCCCAACGCCGTCCATTTACCCTTTCGAGGATCCCGGCCCCGTAACACGCCATTCTTCAACTTACCCCCACCCCGGGGTGCAAGACGTGCGTGGTTTCACGTTGATCTGCGGTTCGCCCGGAAACCTGCCGTTTACGAGATTCTTGCGAAAACTCTGTTAAGAAGCTTGCTGCGAGAGCCGCGGCCATGGGTCGGGATCGGGCCAGCAGCCGCGCGAGACATGCTGAAGCGGTTAGGGGAGTGGGGGTGGGGGCCGTTCTCCGCGCGGCCAACTGTATAACCGGAGGGATTTTGGAGATGTGCTCGGCTAGATTGGATAAAAGAGACTCTGAACAGGATTCCGGGCGAGAAATAACGGCCGGAGAACCGGCAATGATCGTAACAGCGTCGGCAATCGGGACGAAAAGTTTGCCGCAAAGTACCGCAGTCGTTTCCAAGCTGTAGCCCCGGCGTTCTCGCGTCTATGCACCGACGCGACCATAACCGAGTGAACCCACGCGAAATGGAGTAGCGAATTCGTTTCGAGTCGAGTCGAAAATAATTATCCTCTAGCACCGCGAAGGGCACTGGTACCGGTGCACGATGTCGCTATATCGTAATAAATGTTTACTTTAAACAGCGTATGTTTATGTTAGAGTACGTATCATTGAGATCGTTGACAGAAGGTGAATCGGTTAGAATAAGTACGTTGTTCGTGTACAGGAACAAATCGATATGGTTTTAACTGATGGCGAAAGCCACGAATCTTTGAGGCAAACCCACAACGCCAGAGGATATGCGGCAAAGGATTACTGCAGCATGTGCTTCAATCACGTCTGAGGAAATCGACAATGCCTGCAGATCATTCATTAAAAGATTGCAACATTGCATAAACGAGGATGGCCAACATTTCCAACATTTATTATGATATGTAAAGGTCAACCCGACGCAAACAACGCGCAATCTTTGCTGAAAGACGTAAGTTTTAAACTTCCATATTTCATCCGCTTCAACATGATTATTCTTGCTCAAGGTCATCTCAAGGTCAAAAAGGTCGTATCCAGTAAATTCAGTTTTTTATTGTCTATCATGCTATCGTAAACAAAATATACTATTCCATTTGAAAAAACATCGGTGACCTTGAAATTTCATTAAAAAACACGACATAACGAATTTTTTTCTTCACCATTATATTGCCACCTGCAATATTGTCACTTTGTCCTCTGAAGTTTTCTGATAGGACTGTAAATACGAAAGATATTTAGGTGTTCCCATTTATGTGGGACACCCTGTATATTCTTTTTTCGGAATGTTTACTAATTATACTCATAACAATTCATTTAATAGAGAAGTATCGAAATCAATACGTGAAAACTCCGAACAGTAATACGGCGTACGTTTATATTTGTTCTAAAGAAAATTATGTCAGAGCGATAAATGTGAATCTTTAAGCTTCTATGCAGGATATTCTGTATTAACATAAGTAAATATTTACATTAATGTTCACAAAGTTCGTTAATAAAGTCCTTTACAATAATTTTTAGAGATATCTTAAGTGCCAGTTTAGTTTAAGTACAAGTAGAAAGTCTCGAAAGATCCCATTTTGAAATTTTTATTGCATTCAGTTTAAACTATATAGCAGGGATTCTGACAAATATCTGCTAACCTGTCTGTCACAATTTTTTAAAATCTTTGTAATTTTAAACTCTTTTGATTAAAAGTTTTAGCCGTCGCTCGATGTTTATTGACATTGGGGCATCAAACGCAACTGATACATGTTGCTTTCTAATAATAACAAAATTAAATTCATTCATTACTATAACATATGATTGAATAAGAGAGTCTGCCAAAAGCAATTTCATGAAAATATTTCCAATTTCAATCATTATAAAACGAAAAATCAGTAACAAGTCGTTTTTACCCATCCGGTAGCCATAGTGTCAAAAAATGATTTATTGTATCGGTAACTTTTCTTTAAGGAACTACCGTTTTGCAGCAAACCGATCAATTTGTCGAACAATCCAATTATTCCTGAATTTTTCAGTTGGAGATTATTTTAGCCCTTGTACATATACTATAGCCATTGAAATTTAGATAATAAGTCCGGGCGGATAACATTTATCATTACAAAATAGATAAATAAAAAAATCGAATCAAAATATTCTTGCTTTACATGTTAGTAACAAAAAGTGCTAAACAAAATTGCGGAACAGCAAATGTATTGAAAACCAAAAATTCTATGATACAGAACTATCAACTATCATTGTGTACATATAACAATTACAAAATTTATTCTCCTCAGTATACTTATAAGTGACTTATATGTTAAGTACAAAGATATAATAATGTAATATTATGATATAATATCTGTGGTCGCTAATGACCTAGTTGTTGATGCGACCTGTATAAATAAATAAAAAAAAAAAAAAAAATTGAAGCACGGATGAACGAAAATTGACAGTAGCACCACAGACGCGGTCTTTACTACTTCCAAGGTCGTACAAGGTTGAATTCAGTTGACGAATAAAATTTCTGGAAATATGACCTTGACGCGCCCCGGGCTCCCATAACCTAACCGGAATCTTTTCGACCAGAGGTTGATGAGAATCCCGTTACGCGACTGCTTCCTTTTCTAAAATCTTTCCCAGCGTCGATTACTTTGGTAAATCAAAGGAAAGCAGAGATAATTTTGCGAGTAATTAAAAGTCGCGCTTGCACAGAGAGATAAACCGAGTTTTCCGCTGGACGTTTCGACGCGGTGGCAAAAATTCATCAATTACAGAACATTCTTGCCGCGATCGAGGGAATTTGCGGTGTGGCATCGAACAGTGAAACGATCGGTCAAAAAAGAAAGAAAAGAAAAAAGAACGAGCCAGCCGCGCGGGGCCGAAAGTACACGGGCCGAAAACGCGCAATCAACAACGACCTCGGTAGATCCGCGCGAAACACATTTAACATTCCGTTCATCCCTTTATGCACGGCATTCCAGCAGAGGCATGCGGCCCCGGTTCTGTTAATCACACTACCGAAAGATTTTATTTTCGAACAGTTCGCGAAACGTAAATTAGGCGTGGCCGCACAATTCGCAAACGCGGCGAGCGGCGAGCGGCCATCGTAACCCCGCTTGCGAGATAGCATTCTCTCGATACGCATTCCGTAATCATTTTCCTCTTTCGGCCGGCGACCATCCCTCGGGTTCATAATGGCACATGGGGAGCGCGATTATTTCCGGCGTGATTTGAATAGAAATGCTTTCTGGACGCGTAACGGCGACCGCATGGGCTGCTGCAACGCCGCTCCGGGGATGGCGACAACCGGCAGGCCGATTTCGCGCGAACCTAATCGAGCCCCGCACTGTTACGTGATTAACGGTATTGGTGTACGCAAAGGAAACGCCAAGGTGGCCGACGATTGTCCTTGGTAATTGTTAGCCTTGCCCTATATACGCGATATATATATATATGTATACATACTATGCATCTATTTATTCTGAGCCTCGCGCGTGTATATACATGCATATATGTATTTCGGCGTGCGTACACATAGATCCATATGTATATAAACCAGATATACATATATATATCCCGGTCTGCTCGAACAATAGAATTAATTATAAAGCTTGTTCGGATAACCGCAGAGAGCCCGCTACTTGCGGGAACTCCGACCTGTTTCCACCCCCGTACACCCCCGTCCACCCCCCGCCTACCCTCGCTACGCCACACCGTGCCGGTTTCCCTCTTCGTTCAACTTTCCCGTCGGACGGTTTTCATCATCGGGACTCGACTATTTACACCGAATGAGAAGAGAAGCACCAGCGCAGATGGAAGCTGACGCTGGGAGTAGCCCCTAGCCCCGGTGTTGAAATAATTACCGCCTCGGTT
This sequence comes from Halictus rubicundus, assembly GCF_050948215.1. Classification (NCBI taxonomy): domain Eukaryota; kingdom Metazoa; phylum Arthropoda; class Insecta; order Hymenoptera; family Halictidae; genus Halictus; species Halictus rubicundus. Next base: position 19,936,446 of record NC_135151.1, read on the forward strand.
ACCCTGCTTCCTCGCGGGAGGTATCTTTTTTCGCGGCGCTCCTTCAGGAGCCCACACTCGATGCAGGTTGATCGTGAAACTTGATTAAGTGCACGCTGATGATCACGAATGCGCCGTTACGACCTCCGCCTGTTTTTCAACAGATTGAGCCTTCAGAGGTTTCTAATCGCAGGGGAACCTCGGCCGTGGCACGAGACCGGAGTGACAAAAACCTGCAACTATCGAGGCTCCCAATCTTTTACTTTTATGTCGCTACCATGTCGCATCGTCGGTTCTATTACTGTCGCAACGTGCGACTGAGGAGATTCGTTTGCAAGTGCAACTACCGAGGTTCTACTGTACTTTTCTAACCCTTAGACACCGAAGCTCAGAAAATCTGTATGAAAACCGATCACTAGGCTCCCCCATGGATTTTTCTTAAACTTAACTTTCTAGATATAGCCAAAATATTTAAAACAATGCGACCTGTGTTGAACATTTTTACTACTCTTCAGTATTAAAACAGTTCGTGCCAATAATCGGGAAAAATAAATTCTAAAAACGTACCGAAATTAGAATTTGTTAATTAAATGCAAGGTAAACGAAAATTAACTCTGTCGACTCCAGAACCGAGGTCCTACCGTACTTTTCTAACCCTTAGACACCGAAGCTCAGAAAATCTGTATGAAAACCGATCACTAGGGTCCCCCATGGATTTTTCTTAAATTTAGCTTTCTATATGGACCCAATATTTTTAAAACAATGAGATCCGTGTTGAACATTTTTACTACTCTGCAGTATTAAAACAGTTCGTACGCAAGGTGAACGAAAATTAACTCTGTCGACTCCAGAACCGAGGTGCTACCGTACTTTTCTAACCCTTAGACACCGAAGCTCAGAAAATCTGTATGAATACCGATCACTAGGGTCCCCCATGGATTTTTCTTGAACTTAACTTTCTAGATGTACCCAATATTTTTAAAACAATGAGATCTGTGTTGAACATTTTTACTACTCTTCAGTATTAAAACAGTTCGTGCCAATAATCAGGAAAAGCAAATTCTAAAAACGTACCGAAATAAGAATTTGTTAATAAAATGCAAGGTAAACGAAAATTAACTCTGTCGGCTCCAGAACCGAGGTGCTACCGTACTTTTCTAACCCTTAGACACCGAAGCTCAGAAAATCTGTATGAATACCGATCACTAGGCTACCCCATGGATTTTTCTTAAATTTAACTTTCTACATGTACCCAAAATATTTAAAACAATGAGATCTGTGTTCAATATTTTTACTACTCCTCGGTATTAAAACAGTTCGTGCCAATAATCAGGAAAAGCAAATTCTAAAAACGTACCGAAATAAGAATTTGTTAATAAAATGAAAATTAAACGGAAATTAACTCTGTCGACTCTAGATAAACTTTTCGCAAAGTTTAAAAGTACATACAGAAGTAAAATGTATAAAAAGCACAATCGATTCATACATTGAGCTTTAAAATGAGTCCGGGTTTAATGTTCTATTATTTCTGTTGAGCAAAATTATCACAATTTAAATATCGACAATTTTTCGAGAGCCATTGTTCAAACATTTTTTCGATGTTATACGTCCTCGCTTGTAAGTATTGAAGCATCCATTGACTCTGTAAAAGGTAATAGTTAATCAATATTACGTTACTTGTGTTGGTATTTTAATGTTTGCAAGGGTATAATATAAACTGCCAGATCAGCGATGTTTGCGTCTTTAATATAAACATTTAATGTTTCATTGCAGCTCTCTACGCCTGTTACGCAAATATTAGTTGAACGTAATTGACTTGTATGAAACGAAGAGTGTACACATGGGAAAGTACTTAGACAAATTCAGTGACGTTGCAGCTTGTTTTATCTTAATCTTTTGGAATCGCAATAATGAGATTTGTTTGTCGAATTGTTATCTGTAGTGTACATACATATATAAAGCCATCGCAAATACGTGTTAAAACGATAAAAATTAACTTGATACGCGAGTACGATATTAACTGAGGTAATTCCAATATTATGCCCCGTGCGACAAGAACGATAAAGGGCGCTACTATATATCGTTGAAATTAATGACGAATGAACATATACATGCATAGATATAAATGAGAGAGTATTGACAAATATTCATGAGGGAAAACAATATACGAATATTCTCTAACGATATAATTTAGAGGTGTTACATTTTTATACCTATAATGTTTCGTATAATATGCACTACACATATAAATATACAAATTCTTTCAGATAGAAAAACAAGATTACCAATATGCAGTAAAACTAAATAAAAATAAACAGATTTTATTACAGTTATTAAGCTACACTCTATCATAGCAAACTCAGCTCCAATGACCTTGACCTTGACATATGTTGTTAAGGACCACATTTTTTCTGATACATGTACCCGTCGCTCGGGCTTAGATTCCAAGACAATCGCAAAAAAGTTGTTCAAAGTGACGTCCTTGACAACATATGTCAAGGTCAATGGAGCGGGGTCTTCTAAAAGTGAAATTTACCATATTACGAATAACATTTCTAGACAACTACTATGCATGAAAGTTACGACGCCAATTAAAACGCGAATATAGTCAAATTATTTTCATTTGACAACAAACTATTGGACAAGTGTTATCCCGAATTGAATCGCAGTATATCCCAAAGCGGTGTAGAAATTAATTTCGTTACAAAGATTTCCGGAAACCGCGTCGCGGCAATATCTTTTAGAAATGATTTCTTTGTGTCCGGACGATATCGGCGGACAACGATTCGAAAGGTTATTGCAGAATAAACGGTGCCGGCGTTGGCATCATCAAGTAAGATGGTATCGCCGCGAGGCCAGGAGTTCCCAACGTCAATAGCATCGGTGCCCGACATCAAATCCTTTCATAGTGCTCGTACCTATACATCCTTCGCCGGGTTCACTTTAAAAAATTAGATGACGGACTTTCAATTTCAGATACCGGCCACCGATATCAAACGTTACTCGAGATGATTCGTGATCCCGATGCGATAGCCCCGGCTCGTAATTAGCATCGAGACAGCTGAAAGTGCTGACACGGGACTCCGGTCCCGAGCGCAAAGTAATCCTGCGCCACGCAAAATCAAATTCTTTCAGCGTGATCATTTCGCAAGGGTTTCCATTCAGCGTCGAAACTACCGTGGGGATTGCAGAATTTCCATCCCATCTTTGCGTACGCGGACAAAAGCGACGACTGCGCATACGTCTGGTATTTAGCGTTCAAATACATCTCGGATCCACAATAGATAAAGACGACTCGTACAAAGTCCGGTTAACACTACAGTGAATTTCCGTTACGAGTCAGCGCCAACCTTACGATTTGGAGTCCGTGGAGAAAGACATTTTCTCTGTCTTCTTGTCACTATCGGTTAGCAGTCATAGGCTTATGACTTATAGACGGATGTGACTCTTAGGTTTCCAGCGTTCTCTGAGTATTTCAGATGCGACGCTCGACGAGAACCTCCGATTTCGTTTAAGAGTCAGTTGCTGGAATCGCGTAACTGACTCGTAACGAGAATTCACTGTAAACCTACCACGGCCGGTCAAATTCACCTTTTCAAACTTCTGCGTACAATTTCGTACATACAACATCATCTTTACGACTTTGCTTAAACTGTGTGTACGATGTATTTTTCAGTATTTATTTCTCGTTTTATTTCTTTTTTTTTTTCAAAGAAATATATGTACCTTGTCCTACCTACCGCGGCCGGTCAATTTGACCACACGAGGTAATATGGTATTTACTCTTTTGAACCTAAACAATCAGTATAAAAGAAAGGCTATTCTCAATTGTGGCATGTGCAACTCAAAATAAATGAGCCGCCTTATTGAATGAGACGCTATCAAGTTACGCACGTGCCTGGTGGATAATACTGTTTCACGGCAAATACATCCAAACCGCAAAGGTGGACGACACAGTACAATTTTGTAAATCGAGGAGAGAGCGTCGCAGTATTTTTTATATAAATGCAATTATATAAAAATAAATTTTGTTGAAATAACTTGAAGTCTGTGATACAGCTTGTTGAAACAAGTTTAATTCTGTGATACAGCTATATACAACGTGTTTGCGATACATAGGCTCATGAACGACTGATCTTGGGTTAGACGATCACATGATGTGTCTACTGTGTGTTTATACGCGTCGGACGTCCTGTATAGTCTTGCCTGTTGCCGAAGGATGGCGTCGTTGTATATTTCGCGAGTATTTTCCTACTTTGTATCATCATTTTATGGAAGTTGTTCGTCTACTAATTCGTTCAGCAACGAATTGACTATTATCTACGTTTAATGTATTAACAATTACTTTTTTCAAGGACGGTCGGAACAGGTATACAAGAAGTGTCGGTAGGTATAGTGTTAATATTTGACTGATCCTCGTACACGGTTAATCTGTACTCCTTTCTTTCATAGAAACATTGAATCTCGCGATCCTCGCTGATCCCTTTCCTCCTCGTCCTCTTTGCGCCGCATTTTAAATTCATACCGCGTAACGTTCTTACCGCCGTAATCCAACGTAAACGACATTCACCGCGAGTAATCCTTTTTTTTCCCCCCCATCACCGAGCAACAAGATGATGTGCTAATGACAAACGAATGGCGCCGCGTTTCCCACGAACCACCCCTCCGCCTGACCCCCCATCGGACTAATTGCGAAACGTTACGCGGTCGAATACGTTGAAGCGTATCACGGAAAAATTCAATCCGTTTCGACGGCGACGAGAAGTTTATTAAAGCGGAGTTCGTTCGCACTCTGTTACGGGACTGCGCACCGATTTTCTCGCGTCGGGTTCCAGAGATCGAACGGAACGATCTCTCGAACTCGCCAGGATTCGAATTTCGCGGGAGCACGCCCGCGTTTCGCTGCCCGCCATTAACATATTCTGGCGTCCGTCGTAAATAATTGAAGCGCATACGAGTGCTTCTTCGTTGCGAATTCAAAACCGCCTCGCGGTTTTCGATGTTGCGAAAACGCTCGACGAAGATCGTGTTAATTTAATGCGTGGGTCCGAAACGACACATTATTTTATTTATATCTCAACTAATCTAATACGGCAGAAAATGGTAGCGTGACGTCCATTTTTAGAAGCTTTGTAGTAAGCCCGGGTAAGAATACATATTTTATGTTATTGCCAGTTTTTGGCATGTCTGATGTACAACGTGTTGAATATTGTTCGCAATATTCCTTCCGACAAAATTCCACGAATACGTACGTAAAAATTCATGAACCTTGCTTATGTATATCTATGCACTGGTGCGGTAAAAATATAAACGATTTCCCTCTTCATCTTCAATACAAAATCTGAATTTTTACAATCAGGATTTGAACTTAAAAATCGAAATTAATTACAGTACATGTATCTGGGTGTTTGACATCTCTTCGATTTTTTTCGGTACAGTCAAAGTATAAACGATGTCGCTCTTCAATTTCAATAGAAATTCTGAATTTTTACAATCAGGATTTCAACTTAAAAATTCGAATTAATTGCAGTACATGTATCTGGGTGTTTGACAGCTCTTCGATTTTTTTCGGTACGGTAAAAACATAAACGATGTCGCTCAACTTCAATACAAAATTTGAATTTTTTACTATCAGGATTTTCAACTTAAAAATCCGAATTAATTGCAGTACATGTATCTGCGTGTTTGACAGCTCTACGACTTTTTTCGATACGGTCAAAGTATAAACGATGTCGCTCTTCAATTTCAATACAAAATTTGAATTTTTTACTATCAGTATTTTCAACTTAAAAATTCGAATTAATTGCAGTACATGTATCTGGGTGTGTGTCATCTCTTCGGTTTTTTTTCAGAATTTTCTGGTGTGACTAAGTAGGGAAAACAGGTCAAAAACTGACTTTTTCCATTTTAGCCCATAACCACCCTCCGGGTGGAGTTAAAATTTAACATGTTTTTTCTTGAAGCCCAAGGAAAAACTATTTTTTCTTGAATCGAATGGCAGTTCGATTTGGTTCAGGGGCATTTTTGACCACCTTATCGGTGCACATTCTTTTGGCAAGTATGTGATTGTTGTCAAATAAAAAACAGCCCGATCAAATCCAATTTGATTTCGCCTCTACATGCGAATAAACGTATCCCGAAAGAGTGTATAGAAAAAAATGTCAACGGGGAGAAAAATTAAAGTCGTCTGAATCTGAATGTGTGCTGTTCGTCTCTCGGAGTGTAAACTCGGGTGTGTTTACACAAAGCTGTCGTTTTGTCGCACAGAGGTAATACAGTTGAAAAAAAAAACAACAGAGTTCCTGCAGGAATTCTAATTGAATTAAATGAAAATTGAATATTTTCATCGTGGGTCCTGCGGGCGCAGAATCGCGGGAAAACAATTTCAACGAAAGAGTCGTAAAATTAGCGACAACTTGGCCGGTAATAAATTAGCCAGAAACCGATACGGCGACGCGAACAGATCGCGTTTTGTTGCTATGCGCATTGCCGGGGGCCGTCGTCGTTATTCGTAGTTTATTTTTACATTAATTGCGCCCCATTATCGGGCAGATAAGGTGATTCCACCTGTGAAATCACGAGTGTGTTCCCGTGTAATTTAATAGTGACGCGAAATAACACGGATTACGTGTCACCGGTTTAAATCGTCAATCGAATTTAGATGATACTCTATATGCCGATGTTCGATTCATACGGCCCGTTGATAATTCCGCGCTGGAAAACCGGCCGAAATAATATACGGCCGGGACACGTAATATTGTTCTATTTCGCATTTACCAAATAGCAGATATAATGATCATCGTAAACCTTTCATCGTTTATATCCTTTGTACGAAAACGGCACCGGGCTATTGATTTATTCGATGGTACGTTACATCGTCGTAATTAAATACAGCCGAACAAATTCGTTTAATTAATTAAGTCGGCCAAATAGAATGTAAAACGAACAATCGCGGCGAAAGGGGAGCGGGGGGGGGGGGGGGGGTGGAAACGATGGATGGGACAAAGGGAGATAGCGAGAGCTCGATAAGATATCTCCGGTAGCCGCGTTCTAAAAGCCGCCAGGCCGATTCTTTCACCACGAAAATCGTGGAAATTCCATATATTAACCGCGCAGCCATCCAATCGCATAATTTGTCGAGTATATATATATATACATGTAAACAATTCATTGCTCTCCTATAATATCCCGAAATAATCACAAAGTATTTGTTATTAACGACGCGGCGGGTGCATAAAATATTATTATCGCTCGATAAATATCGTCGGCGCGGAGCCTGGCTCACAAAAGCCCATTCACGATTATAACCGAGCGGATTCATAATCGCTTGTCAAGCGCGCTGCGAGCCGCGGTTGATGGCGGACAAGAAAAAAAAAAGAAGAAATTCTACGACGTAGAATTCTGTCAGACAGGAGGCAGAGAGGGTGGGGAGGGGGGGGAGGCTGTGCACTGTTTTCATTCATAAAGTCCCCGTGAATGATATTTCCTCGACGATCTCGCGGCGGGAACGTCCTCGCGTTCACAGTTCGCGGTCTACGGCCCGTTTACCATCCTCGGTTTCTTACATTTTTCTATCGCATAAACGGATTCTCGGCGCGCCCCAGTTTCCCCGGACAGAAAAGCTCGCCCCGTCACAAAGGCCGTGATTGCGAAAACATTTGTTTTGCTTTCAGAAAGCTGCCGCGCCGGAGACGAGACACGGGCCCGAGTCTCGCCCGCCGGCCCGCCAGCCCGCCCGACGTCGTCGTTCGCTACAAAAGCGGCTCCACTGTTTTTGCCCGAGAAGAAATGCATATCGCGTATCCCGCGTTCAAAAATGACAACGAAGAAGGGCCGGGCGCGGGGAGGAGAACGCGAGACACGGGAGCGAAGGAAACAAGAGGAAGAAGCGGCCCGACCCGACCCCCGCGCCTGATTGTGCCCGCCGAGATGAGAGAATCTTCGCGTGACCCAACCGCGCTTATACTTAAAATTGAATTTGGAACGACGAGATTTTCGCGTACTTTATAAGTCGCTGAAAACTTAATGGGGCCCAATTGTTCTTGTCTACCCAGACGTCCACGGGTGGTCTCAGACTGTTCAGGAATTATTTTGTTAGCGGACTGTACATGTACACTGTGGGCTAACGGGGTTAATTCAACCCCATAGTCCTTTATAACCCTCTATGGACCGAATTTTATTCCGTTGGTATCTATCCGCAGATAATTTGTATTTACTTTGATATTTCAAGTCGATGGCGCTGCGAACCGTCATCAATATTGTTATTCGTGATCTCAGAGACATTATATAATTAAGACGTATACGTTATCTTGTGTAGTTCGTTTATCGTCCCTCTCAGGGTTACAATTCTATTACAATCTCCTTCCTTTCGCCGCTCAGAACATTAACCTAACCTTAACCTAACCTTATTCTAACCTTAACCTTAACCTAAACGACTATATACACCAGCGAGATAGAGAGAGAGATATATCGCCGAATTTTTCGATAACATAAAATATAATAAAAATAATATGAAATAATATAAAACGTCATCTTGTGAAAAGACTAAAATTCTGTGGTAAAATGAAAGTTACACGGGCCCATAGAGGGTTAACTCGTGAAAGGTCCCGAATAATCCTGAAGGATTGAAAGATCTCAAGTTGAAGTAAGAATTAACTAAAAAATTGACGGGTCATTAGAGAGCTGATGTGATACCTTCGTACCGTTTCCACCCTCGTAGAAATTTACCCCTATCTCGCGACCATGCTATGGGGTGCTGGGTACAGAAACGTTACGTCGGATATACTGTATATTTTTATAGGGATTGGAGAAGGTAGGTAGGGAACGTGTATGAAAGATAGTTACAATGGCGAACGAAGGAACGGGGCACGGAGTAGGGTTGCAGGAAAGGATTAGAAATATGTTAGGTGGAAAGGGAGAGAGAAGAAGAAAGAAGATTGGTTTCGAAGAGCAATCTCTTGATCTAACAATGAAGAGAAGAGTGGGGGGAAGAGGTGAACAGGAGAAAGATGAAAAGCGAGGTATTGTATAGATAAAAGTACATAGTGAAGTACGATACGTGTAATTAAGTTGAAATAAAATTAAAAATTTACGATGCAAAAAACGATCTACCCCGCAGAGGCGTGGAATAAACGATAACGATACTATAATATTTATAAAAAAATATTAGGGATACTCCAAAAGTATTAATCCTTATCAGTTAAAAATTAAAAAACCTACAATTACTAAAACTTTTTTACTTTTTACAGATTTTTTTATACAACTGTGTAACTCCTACGCAAATTGAAAAGCACAGAATCTATCTGCCATTCAACAGCGGACAGGCTAATCTAGACCGTACGTGGGATTCCTGAAATATTTATAATTTACATAGGCACGTACAACCATTAAGCAAATCGCTACAATGTTCGCTTGTCATGCGACCAGGACACTATCATCGGCAAGGATCGCTGAACATGTTGTATTCATGAAGACGAGTCGTATGAACTACATTTTACAGGCCAGTTGTTCCCGGTGAAGTATCATTTTTCTTCGATAGAATTGTAGATTCGGCGAGCGGTAACTTGCAGCAGCTTGCGCGTATATATGTACCCACCTACCGGGAAACGCGATGTAGCGGTTCGTCGTTGCGATCTCTTTGTTTTTAGCCTACGATTAAGAAACTTTTATCTCTTACGCCAGATATTCTCCGGGATCGTGTGCGAGCTCGAACATTGCCGATCTTGCACATCTGGTAACCAGACTTGTTCAAGAACAGGACTTCCTCGCGAGCGGATGCGAGCACTTGAAGGCTGAAATTTTCTCGAAGTTTCTTCGCTGGTGTTCCGCACGCACTTTCAGCGTGGTAACAAGATCTCTGTCCTCCGCGGCGACAGCATACACTGCTGATACAGCCGAACACACTTTCAACATTTTTGGAAATTCTTTTCAATTTTTCTGTTTCATCGTCACGGCTGCGTGCTCAGTTCTTCCGCAAATAATTCATTTAGGACTCGATATTAAGTCTAGGGACATTTTGGAACAGTATGTACTCCTTGGGTCATATTATTTTGTAATCTATCAGTGCCCATTGATCCACAATTTCTTTTCAATTTTTCTGTTTCATCGTCACGGCTGCGTGCTCAGTTCTTCCGTTAATAATTCATTTAGGACTCGATATTAAGTGTAGGGACATTTTGGAACTGTATGTACTCCTTGGGTCATATTATTTTGTAATCTATCAGTGCCCATTGATCCACAATTTCTTTTCAATTTTTCTGTTTCATCGTCACGGCTGCGTGCTCAGTTCTTCCGCAAATAATTCATTTAGGACTCGATATTAAGTCTAGGGACATTTTGGAACAGTATGTACTACTTGGGTCATATTATTTTGTAATCTATCAGTGCCCATTGATCCACAATTTCTTTTCAATTTTGCTGTTTCATTGTCACGGCTGCGTGCTCGGTTCTTCCGTTAATAATTCATTTAGGACTCGATATTAAGTCTAGGGACATTTTCGAACAGTATGTACTCCTTGGGTCATATTATTTTGTAATCTATCAGTGCCCATTGATACACAATTTCTTTTCAATTTTGCTGTTTCATTGTCACGGCTGCGTGCTCAGTTCTTCCGCAAATAATTCATTTAGGACTCGATATTAAGTCTAGGGACATTTTGGAACAGTATGTACTCCTTGGGTCATATTATTTTGTAATCTATCAGTGCCCATTGATCCACAATTTCTTTTCAATTTTGCTGTTTCATTGTCACGGCTGCGTGCTCAGTTCGTCCGTAAATAATTCATTTAAGACCCGATATTAAGTCTAGGGACATTTTCGAACTGTATGTACTCCTTGGGTCTTATTATTTTGTAATCTATCAGTGCCCATTGATCCACAATTTCTTTTCAATTTTGCTGTTTCATTGTCACGGCTGCGTGCTCGGTTCTTCCGTTAATAATTCATTTAGGACTCGATATTAAGTCTAGGGACATTTTCGAACAGTATGTACTCCTTGGGTCATATTATTTTGTAATCTATCAGTGCCTGTTGATCCACAATTCTGATCCAAAGTGTGTGTAACTTCTTTTTCACATGAGTCCACGAATTTTCGATTGGATTTAAATTCGGATTCTCTGGAAGAATTCTCTGGAAATTTTAATTTTTCAACCATATCGATACATAAGGCATATAAAAATTCTTGTTCGTAAGACCTGAAAGAAATATGACCTTGAGATGACCTTCACCCGCACAGACCTAATTTTTATCAGTGGAGGCAGAGTTAAATGGGACACCCTGTGTATTGCGCATTGCAAATTTTCTCTGTTGATTTCGCGTCTTCTGGGCTGTTTTGCTTGCCGTTATTGTTATTCATTGACGTGTCCTATAGTTAAATAGAAACAAAATGGAAGGAGAACCGAGAGCACGGTCTGAACTCATTGCATAACCAACTTCTCCAGCAAGTTGCACAAACATGATATTCGAAGTGCACCGGCGAAACACGCGAATACAGTGTGCAACGGACGACAGGACAATCCGACGTTCGAGACAAGCTGGATCGACGCGTCCGCCATTCCTGAAACTGAAAATTCGCTCGCGGTCGTGGTTCGTCGAAATTTCCTGCGGGCCGTGAACGCGTCGAACGAAAGTTTCATTTCGCAAGATAATTCCGTCGACCGACGACGTAAGAAACGCGGCGTCGGCGTCGACGTCGGCGTCGGCGTCGCGAGGACGGTTCTCCGCGAAGGGGGTAAAGCAGGCCGCGAATTATTTTTACCCTCAAAGCGAAAAAGACCGCAAGCCTCCGCAACCGCATTCGCATCCTTCTGTATGCACAAGGCGGATCTCTCTCATTTGCGTTAGCGGGCGGCTGCGTGGATCGCAAAAACCCAGCTCCGTAAACTTTCAGCCATTGAATTCGACGCTTCATCCGCGAGCCGGGCCTCGGTTTCAAAAACGTTGAACGAACAAATTACATAATTAATGACAAGTTCCTTAGCTCGGTGTTACCAACCACGCGGCCGGCTCCGCGAGCAACCTGGTCCGGGCTTTATTAAATTAAGGAAGCGTAATAAAAGCGTAATAACAATTTAGAATTCTCTGCGTATCTCGCGCGGGAGCGCCTCGCGCTTTGCTCGACGCGTTTCCCCATGGAATTTTTATTCGGCCGACGTCTCTTTGCGAATATTTGAACTAGCCACACTATAAAATATCCAGCGAAATCTGCTCCTCTCGCTGCTCTTTCTTCTTTCGCCTACTCCCGGCTATGCCTCCGTCCTCTTTAATCTACGTTTTCCTGTCCGCGACGGAGGAGATCACGCTACCGAACAGTTGGTCCGCGATCACGGAATCGTTTGAAACTAGAGAAGCCGATAAACTCCCCTACTTCGGTTATCAAGAGGATTACGGGATTGTCACGAAGACACAGTTGAAAGAGGATCGTGTTACAGCTTCGCCCGATTCAGGAGGATTCATTGATTCACTGCCATTTAATGTTTCTTCACGTTTCAACGGGATACAGTGATTCCTCGATATATGTCGCCTAGGCCTGGATGATAAACGTCGCGGAGTTATCCCCACTACCGACGCGTATACCCCGTTCATTCGAAAACTTTCCAGCCGAATATCTCGAAAAGTATGAAAGATACTGAAAACGTGTAAGACACGTGTCCAAGGATTTCGAGGGGGAAAGAGGGGGGAAACATCAGTTTTTTATTTGGGTGGCGTTTTCAAGGTCATTTGAAGGTCAACTTTGTTTTTTCAAACGGAAACCTATATTTTTTGTTACTATTCTATTATTAAAATTCATAAAAGAAGCTGATCAAATCGAAATTACAGGACAGTTTACTGTGAATCCTGCTAGTTCAATTCGACAAGTTTCAATGGTAACTGTTGTATCAGTGGGATCTGTGCACAAATTACTCAAAAGTTATTGGAAGATGATTTTGACAGGCGAATTGAGTTTTGTGAGGAATTAACAAATATGATCAACGTCACTCCTAATCTAATTAAAAACATTTGTTTCAGTGACGAATGCACTTTTTTCTTAAACGATGCTGTAAATCGTCGTAACTGTCGTCATTGGAGTGACGAGAATCCACATCTACTTCTCTTTAAATATCTCCGAAACTAGGGCGCGGATAAAAAAAAGTATCCCACGAAAATTGCTGGTCTTTTTACGTACAATACGATCCCATAATAAAAAATATAGGTTTCCAGTTGAAAAAACAAAGATGACCTTCAAATGACCTTGAAAATTGCCTCCCTCTTTCTCCCTCGAACTCCTAGGACACGTGTTTTACACTTTTTTAATATCTTTCATACCTTTCGACATATTCGGCTGGAAAGTTGTCTAATGAACACCCTGTATATGTCGCCAAGGTCTGGATGATAAACGTCGCGGAATTATCCCCATTACCGCGAAGTATATCCTGTGAGGGGCCCCGAAGCTCGAGAGACCTCGGACGCCGAGGATTGTAAACATAGCACGGTTCGGGTATATCTCCTGGATACAAGACACTGGCGAGACCCGTCCTGACGACATATATCGAGAATTCACTGTATTCCCATACAGGCCCTGCTACAGAACGCGTCCAAAGGAGTAATAAGAAAAAAGTAATCGATTATGTCGAGGACAACTTTCTGATCAAACTTTCCTCGGACGTCAATCTAGCGAAGTCAGTGAAATTTTCCGCGAAATCACAGAAACGGAAGTATGAACGTAGTAAGGCTGTCAGCGAGCGTTTCGTGTCGCATTTGGTCATCCTCAGCATATTTCCCAGCCAGCCCGGTTAATCCTTCCCTGAAGGCAGCGCTAGGATTTCCATATTACAACTTTTTTTCCAGAGTAATACCTCCGGCTAGACGGATTGGCGGTCCTCGGAAGCAGGTAGTAATCCTTGTAAGAACATGAGCCGATTGAGGGTCGGGGTTACATCGAAATCTGGACCTCGGGTCTGTCGCAACAGGAACGACAAGGAGATGTCGCGAAAATGGGTGGCACGGTGCTTTGAGAAAGTTTTAATGTCAGGTTGCAAACAAGATTGGTACGGAGCGGCGAGGGAGCAGGCTTCGAAACCCTCCGGGATCACTTACCCTAATCGCTGACGCCTTTAACTTCGATCCAGCCAGCTCACCACTCGCCCCCTCCTCTCCTCCTTCCTCCCCTGCCCCCTTTAGAATCTTCCACAGCTAACCGCTACAGATTTCTTGGTTTGTGCAACGCCTTAGGAAGATCGCCACGTTTGTGGATTTTCTTCTCAGTTAGTTAGTATCGGAAGAGGATAGAAAAAGGGGGTGGGCCGATCGGTATACGCTCAACGAAGAGATCCTATTCGCCGGCTGAGAGAGCTACTCGATCGATCTATTCGACGACTATTTTAAAGTCGCTACGTGCTTGCCCGGCCTGCATTATTTATCCGATGGATCTTTTATGACGTCCAAGATATTCGCAAAGGAAGACGTTGGTTTATTAATCGAGCATCCCCCTCGCCGTAGTTAACTTTTCAGGAGGTCTTCAGGGAACAAGACGCTGTTTGTCGATACTCCGTTTCGCGACGGTGCAGATTCCATTCTCGAAGTGGAACAATAGTGAACGGCGAAACTTACGGCGTTCTTTGACGCTGCTGAAATCACAGGCCCCTGCGATTCTCTCATATTTGATTAGCCTTCGACGGATTTCTTTTGTGAATTCGTAACGCGGTCGAGATCGGATTGCCTTCGCGAAGCTCTCGATTCTGTCGTTGCGGAACTTGTAACCGCAATGGAATTTCTGATACAACTAAACAGTACTATATTCATAGAAATTTAATATTTTAGTCGCTACGGGAAAACAACCAGAATTGTACTTTTCGTTCTGGAGGTTTTGTCAGACTTGTAAGAATATTTACATACGGTAGGCGAGCCGAATGAAAACATTAAATATTTGTTATTGCACAATTTGCCTTGCGCGAAAGATACACGATTACGTTTTTCTTTAATATTGACCTTTGGAAGCGACTTCTGTTTCTATCATAAACACAGTGGTTCATATAGAGGGTGTCCCAGAAATGTTGTATTTCCTTGGAAGGGGTGATTCCTGAGGTGATTTGAAGTAACTTTTTCCTTTGCGAGAATGTTCTTCGTGGCTTCGTTAAGGAGTTATTAGCGAAAAACACAGACCAATCAGAGCGCGGATACAGCTCGCGGATTCTGACTCAGCCAATGCCAACGCAGCGTTCAGCGGGAGCTCTGCTGTAGCTGTGCTCTGATTGGTCCGCGTTTTTCGTTAATAACTCCTTAACAAAACCGCGGAGAACATTCTCGCAAAGGAAAAAGTTGCTGGAAATGATCTCAGGAATTGTCCGTTTCAAGGAAGTACAACATTCTTGATGTAAAATTGACTCGATGGTGAACAATTAAATCTGTAAATTCCTTTCGTGCTGTAAATCTGTAAATCACTTTCCTGACAGTGGAATATAGGAATGAGGTGAGAGAATACTAAATAATACACAAAGCATTGGTATGTATACCATTTACTTTACTTACTAGTCCAAGTAAACATTCAGGAGCCAAATATAAATTTTGCAAGTGATGGTTTTTAGAACAATTTTTAGATGGCTTTAAGAATGGTATTTTCTTATACCCACGTAGTCCATCTTAAAATTGCGAAACCAGAAACGTTTTAACGATACGTTCTAGGTAGAAGTTGTATAGTTTCGCAGGGAGGGGGGGGGGGATGACCTTGAAAAGTCCTATAAGTCATGAAACAAGTGGAAAGTAGGACTTTTGGTACGCTAATACTTGATCGAGATAGGCTGAGAAGGACACAGAATTGCATCTGCTCTCATCTGTATAGATTAAGAGTATAATCATTTATGTAATGTACTGCATTGTACTTGAACAATTTGACAATAACATGTAAAACCATTTTCACCGATCCTATCGCTACGAAAACCTTGTTGCAAGTTCCGTAAAAATATTTCAATTATATCACGAGCCAGATAAAATGATATATAACTTCTTTCCACCTGCATAGGATGTGCATCGGATCTAGTGTGCACCGGTCGGGGCCAAACGAGACGTCTTTGATGTCAACTTTCCACCTGTTACCTTACGTGACCGCAGATTTCTCGATGCACAGAAGAAAGGCGAAAGGGCTACAGACGGCAGAGTTCCAGCAAAGGTCGAAAGAGGATGGCAGATGGAACAGAGGAGTTCAAAGAGCTCTTTAATCAATACCGCGTGAGTCGAATACGGTTCCGCGTGTGTGTACGCGTTTGTGTGTGTGTGTGTGTATTCAAAGTAAGTGTGTGCGTGCGATCGTGTTATTCACTCGTTCGCTCGGCTCGTAAATGCTGGCGAAGAGACCTCGGTGCACGGAAAATAAAATTCGCGAGGTTGCGACGCACCCACTGGCCCCCAACATGTTTACGATCTGTGTCCTAATTACGTCCGCTGGTAGTGCCTCCTTTAAACCCTTTCCTATACCGACTGGTCACCGGAACTTCCCTTTCTTCTCCGCTGCTCTCTAATTAACATGATAGCGACCTCGCGGCGCGGCGAATCAACATTTAGATCGCGGACGCGTCTCTATCGGCTGCGATGCGTCAAACACCACGAGATAATCGGTCTATTATAATACAGCCGTCTCGCGAACTACATTTAAAGTTGCACACATTTAAAAATTTTCTTAAAAAAATTAATTTAATTTTCTTAAATTTTAGCAAACGAAATTTGCTCACATGTCGGAACAATCGGTTTGCCAAATAACGGGTGAACAAAATTTTGAATGGATTGCGAAGAAAAAGGTAAGAGTCAATTTTTCCAACTTTTTCATCTGTAATGAAATTTTAATGGATGCACTCTGTAAACCTATGTTAATTATATACATATATTAATATTAATGCATTGATATATTTTTCTATGTAGCATACGGCATTTTAAGATGCATACCTACGACTCAAGGTCATTCAAGAGCATTGAAGGTCAACTGCGAGGGATAATATTTTACTTTGACTTGACCTTTATGTGTCCTCCACGCGCACACCTGCAAAAAGAAACTATTAACATGAGATTATGCCAGCTTCGGAACTTAGCAAGTTTCGTCTGACACCATTTTTTAAATGCCTCATCCTGTGAACAAAAAAATTGTTTAAACTGTTGAGTTATTGTCATAGAAAATAAATACAGGGTGTTTTACCTAACTCGAGCATCTAAAATATCTCGCTTGTATTTTATGATGATTTTTTATGAATTTACTGTCGCGATTTTTATAATATTATATTAATCAAATGAAGCGATTTATTCCATCATTTTCAATGGAAGCGTCTTGATAATTTTAATAATTGTACAACAACAAATTTTCCGAAAGAAATTTCAAGGTAAGTCTAAGAATCGTTATTTGTTTAACTATACCGGGAGGCAAAGAGTTATAAATAATTGTAGCATGATCTTATTCTTAATTGGTCATTTACTGGTACATTTACTCTAGGATAAGGGACCCAATTACTGTGCCTATATTAATTATATTTAGTTTTAACCCATAATGAATATCAAGAAAGAGATAAATAGCATTAACTGATTTTAATGAAAAAAATTTAATACTCATTACGCTTTAAAAATAAGTACAGTTAATATAGGCACAGTAAGTGGTAGTACCCCACAGTAATTGGGTCCCGTACACTACCCGGTCAACGATCAGTGTCGTGATATATTATTGTTCTTATCCCGAGTCTTAATTCGAATTTCCAAAGCCGTAGCCGAGGTGTTAATTACCGTCTGCCTTGCGTCCCGCCGGAGCATCCTGTCGTTGTCCCGTTCCGCTTTATTGGGATTCACCTGGACGAATGGCGCTTCTAGTGTTTCCGGGCCTCTGTGAACGGTAGGTAATCCGAGACGACTTTCATGCCTGACGATGACCCTCGCGGTCGAGCATTTATGAACAGATTAATGGCTGTTCGATTTACGGAACGCCAATTGAGATGTCCCCTCGACGAAAGCCCAGACTATACTTCCTCCACTCTCACGCAATATTGGACTCCCGCGGAGTCTTCTACACAGCTCATTAACTAAAACAAACGAAAAACTAGCCTGCTGCGGTATGTAATTACTGCGGATTTTATTGATTTATGACAAAAATGAGTGGGTGTGATTTAAAACAGTAAAAAGACGTTAGAAGATTTTTAAAATTCTGTTACATTATTTCCAATCTATTAAACATATTAAGAAAGAAAATTGATTTCTATTTCACTCGAGTTTGTTGCAATTCAGAAAATTCTTATTTTGCATGAACATCCGCAGTCTAGTAATTACTTTCGATATTATTTTCTTACTGTAAACTTCCCTTCGATTGCTATCAAGTGTGTAGATGTTGCACAAGTATGTTGTATCAGGCTATTCAAAGCAGTGGTTTAAAATATTTATTTATAAATCGTATTTCACCAAGCTGAAATTGCAACCGATGATAATGATAAGATCGCATCTTTTCCAGTGTCGCCAGATGAGGGGAGGGAGCACGGATTCAGGGGAAAAGTTTATCCTCTCTCTGCCACGTCACGTGTCACGTGACGGGAAGCGTGGGGAGTAGCGCGGTAGAGGGGGAAGTTAGAGTGGGGGTACAAGTCTCGATCTGGCGACACTGACCTTTTCACGTGATTTCTCTATATATGTCGCCAAGTTCTGAATGATAAACTATTCGTACTGTATTTAACACTAGGTTTACCGGGCCCGGTCAAAATGACGGGTTCTAGCATTCTTAATTCACAATTATCGCAATTGTAAAGATGCACGACTGAGAAAATTATTCAACAAATTTATTTCTTTGGGCACGCATTGTAAAAGAAATGGCTACAAATTTGGATAGACACATTTCCGTTATTTTTATAAAGTAACATAGAATAGGCATATTTAGTACCCCGTAAATCAAATGTTTGGGAGATTTAACACTAGGTTTACGGAGCACTAAAAATTACTATTTCACATTATTTTACAAAAATAACATGATTGTATCTGTCAAAATTTGTGGCCATCTTTTTAATAATATATATCCGAGCAAATCAATTTGTTAAATAATTCCTCATGGATGCATCTTTACAATCTCAATATTCGTAAATTAAAAATATCAGAATCCGTCATTTTAACGGGTCCCGTAAATCCAGTGTTAAGATTCGAGATCGTTGAATGCTATACTAATCACAGAGTCTGTTAATTTCGATTGAAATAAATCAAATTAAATATCAGAAAAATGATTATTCTGTTGTCCGAAAATTCCGGACACGGTTGTCTCGCTCTCAGTTCGGACACACGTTATACTATAGTGGTGGCTGAAGAACGGAAGAGGAAGAGAGGAGGATGCCTAACAAACACTATTATCCTTTAAAGACTTCGCGGCAAGAGGAAACAGGTGTCAGGCGTCATCGTCCGTCGCGCGAACTCAACCGGAGAATTGATTGAGCAACTTGACCGCTAATCTGGGATCCGATCGGTGATGGCCGAGAGGGTGGTGGCAGTTTCGATCGGAAAAGAATGGATGCGATAACAGAGACGCGTGTTTCGGCTACAGTGTGACAGTGCGCAACGGAAGAAAGCCGAGGGTTAAGTGAAAACTGAATGGTCTCGAGAGGCAAACGATGTTAGGTTATACCGCGTCTATTCCCGGCCGTATATTTAACGCGTTTAAGGTATTCCGAATCGTGAAAATAGCCCGATTTGCATACATACAGCCCCGGAATTCATGAAAAATTCATGGGGCCGAGTGGCGGTATACTCGGAATTATGCCTCCTTTACTATCAATTTCTTATTATTGCCCGCGGACCCCCTAGTCGGTGGCCTCTCGACTTTAAGATGCTGACTGGGACGACTACGAATAGGTAAATACGAATCGTATTATACCGGTGAGAATGGCCCCGTGCAGCTGCAAGCAGAGTCTTCGCGTGGATGGCTTTTCGCTAAAAGGTCTATCTGCGCGCGACCGTCTCTACGAGCCCGACAACAAATTGCATTGTTTCCTGGCAAACAACACCATCCGCTCGCATAGGAACAAATTAAATTATTGACGGGGGTAGGGGAAAAAGCGCCCGTTGAATTCCAGCCGCTCCGGTTAATAACAGGCTCACAGACGGAATTCAGAATAGAGTTTTAATCGTTCTGAGCAATTACCGGGGAAAATGTCAATTATTACGACCACAACGCACACGTAGTCCGTTCATTCACCGAGCGAGACGGATTTTCCATGGAAATCGAATCACGCGACTTGAACATTTGTATCCTCTTGAGAATTCGAACGTTTCCCGCCGGATAAATGATTCTTTTGTCGGGTCCCAGACGGTTCGTGCG
Organism: Halictus rubicundus; assembly: GCF_050948215.1. Taxonomy (NCBI): domain Eukaryota; kingdom Metazoa; phylum Arthropoda; class Insecta; order Hymenoptera; family Halictidae; genus Halictus; species Halictus rubicundus. Next base: position 19,956,719 of record NC_135151.1, read on the forward strand.
CTGCGCGCTTTGCCTCGCGTGAATAAAACCATTTTCAAACCATTTCGCGATTATTACAAAATCTGTTGACAAGGTTTTATTGCGAGGTCGTATTCCATATCCTCGAAATGTGTAACACTGTAATTGAATCTTCTAGCACCCCTTTCATATTTTGCTAACGAAGTTCTCCATCCTGCTGGTAATTATTACACTGCGAAATTTATTGTTACATTGCGAAGGTTTATTATATATTATATACACTTCCAGAAATTGCTTCATTGGCAAACGAAAAGTTCAGTCCGCTATGGTATTCTTACGGTAACAGTGGAGCAAGAATAAACGTCATTCATGATTGTTAACGTAGACGTTTCTTCGTGCGTTCAAACTTTTGCTACTTATTTTGTATGTTGTATTGTAATCAATTCCAGTTTCCAGAAGAATAAAGCAAAGTAAAGGTTTAGTTGAATACATATAATGGGACTAGGAAAATTCCTTATTGATAACAATAATCAGTTTGGTTTCTCTGTAAAACAAAAAATATTTATTAACAATTGGTTACACTATTTACATTAATTACAAAGTTACCTGTAAAACAAAAGAAACAACAATTAAAGTTTATTGTTATCACTCTTTGCTTCACTTCATTAGCAGTCTTAAAATCTATTTATTGATTCACTGGTATAATCTGTAGTTCTTTCTTATTTATTCTCTCTACTCTTTTCTTTTCACGTGTCATTCTCCAACCTTCAGAATCTGCTCATCATCTTGTTTATTGTTCCATCTGGCGGGTTAATTAGAAGGCGCGCGTAATATATGAAGCCCGGCAAATTTAAATGAAGAAAGTACTCTCTTTCTTTACATACATATTATTCTTACAGTAAAAATAATGTAAAAATATATGGCGTTAACGTTTGCTAATGTAGATATTTGTTCGCACGTTGCATGCTGGTAGTCACATTATTAGTTAAATTGTTCCATTATAAACAATTGTCGTATACGAAGAGTCGGACTGTCAGAAGTGACATAGTGACAAATAAGAAAAATTGAGTAACAAAAATTTTACCATAATCAACGCAAGTGCAATATAGTTTATGCCAATATGAATACTATTGCCTAAAACGGTGAAGGAGTTGGTCGTTGAGTTCAGAAAAAAATTGAAAATTTCTAGGTGTAAGCTGCTCGAACGACGAATTAATTTGTCATCCCCAATTAACTCTCGTCCGTTCCGCGTGTCAATTATAAACACTTTCCACCGATTCTGAATAAATAGTATCAACGACATTGCTTTATTAGTTGTAAACAACGCGAATAATCTGATCTAAAACGTACCTCGTTTTGCCTTAAAGTTTCATTTTCAGAGAAGGAATTTACAAAATGAAATATGATAAAACAAAATAAAATAGAATGAAATAAAATAAAATTTTAAAAATGAATAAAATAAAATTTTAAAAATGAATAAAATAAAATTTTAAAAATGATTAAAATAAAATTTTAAAAATGAATAAAATAAAATAAAATTTTAAAAATGAATAAAATAAAATAAATAAAATAATAAAATTTCTTCTAGTGTTCGTTTCCAAAAGATCGATTTTTTTGTATTTTCTTTAAGTATAAGCGTTATAAAATACGTGTGCAAAAGAATTGCTGGCAGCATCACATGCAGTGCATTGCCGCATAGCGAACAAATCTGCTCGTGAAATCCGAAGCAAGTTGACACAAAACATGTATTCCGTGATGGCGGCGTGCGTCCGAGGAAACCGCAAAGAGTATTGAAAAGTTTCGCGTGGCTACACGCTCCGGCGAGGGAAACCCCGAAAAGCAGTGCGTTGCACGCGGTTACGTCGCCGAGACCAAATAAGGGCGCAAATATCGGAACGAAACAAAACAAAAAAAAAAAAGAGAGCAAAATGTCCGAAAAAAAGAGAAAAAAATATATTGTTACCGTTTCGAACGACCATCCGAATTTGAAATTCGCGAGACGAACGATATGTCGTGAATGATATTTGCAGCTGACCATCGTACAAAGCCGACCGGAAATAGGCTAGCAGTCGGATTCATTGTGCACGTGAAAGGCGGCCGAACAATGAAATAAATAAAACAGGAACGAAAGGCAGTACCGGTGGGGGGGGGGGGGTGTACGGCGAAATTGCTTTTGCAAGAATACGTGGACCGTGTTGTCGCGGCACAGGCTTACAGTAGCGTGGTTTTGAGGCACGTGACTAGAAATCAATTATGAGGGACTACAAAGCTTCGGGCCTATCGCGCGTACAATATTGTTCGACTCCGGAAACGCTGCGACGATTTCACCGAACAGGTCTTACGTGCCGGTCCCACCAATACGAGTAACATGAACGCGAACCGTGCTGCGTTATTATTCTATTGCCCCTGATCACTCTCTGTTCGTGCCGAAACAATACGGACGTTCGACTCACTAACTCCCTAATTCAGTTCGTACCGCGCTTTGCTTAGAATTGCGCGCAAGACACGATCGTCACCCGTAAGGTGGAATTCGTACAAAACATAGTGCCAGCGGCTAGTCAAATCGAATCTGGAATTGCTGATTCAATCGACACCGTCTGATTAACGGGAACAAACGAAACCTTCCAGATTCTTGTTGACAACGCAGCAACGTTATTAGCGACGACTTACGTTGACAAGTTGAGTGTTAATAATATTGTGTGTTAAGTAATAAGTTAGCGTAGCTTGTGAATTAATTTGGAATTTTGGAAGTCAAGTGCTAATAATATGTTAATAGCGTTGAGGAATAAGTTAGTGCAGCTTTTGAATTAATTTGGAATCGTTAATGAACCTACGAAGGTCTAGTGTTTTCTTATCCTTCAGATTTTCCTTCAGTGGTAGTTTCAACTATTAATTACTTTTTTATTTTTAATAATTCGTTTTAACCCTTAGCACTCGAATTGCGACTGTAGGATTATTCAAAATATGTTTTACATTATTACATTTGTTTGTATTTAATAAATTACAAAACATTTCAGTACTGTACGAATAAATCGCACCATTTTCGTATGTATAGCATGAAATAATATATATAGAAGATAAAATAGCTTCGAGTGCAAAGGGTTAATTATTTTTGGAACAGTGCAAGATCTGGAAATTAAAACCGTGATCTCGTCATAATAGAATACGCTGCATTCAATAAAATATTGTTGAAAGAATAAACTGTACCGAATAAATGACACGAATAATATAAATAAAATATAAGTGTATAAATATATATGTAAATAAAAGTCTTTTCACATGTATTCGTACATGTACGACTTACAAAGTTCCTGTCTGTCAGTGTTGTTGTCAGTCAAACAGTTTTTCAAAAAAGGAAGCAGATAACGTTTAGATGATTGGAGTGGGTTGGACAGCCATTGTAACCGGCGATGTTGCTCGGATATCTTCTTTTCAAACACAGTCTGTAATACTGATGTCGGTCGATTCTGGTATCGGAGAACTCTCGTTGGCTAAAACAGTTTCGCTGGAGATATTGACAAAATTTACTGTATACCAAAAAGATACTCAGCATGTATATTATTTCAGTAAAACTATTTATATTCCAGAATAATTAAAATCAGAACGTGTTAAATATTTCTTATACTTCGCTAGATTCAGATTATCAGATGTAACCCATGCAGTATATCTCAAAAAAGCGTTCTGATCACATTTCTAGGAATATGAATACAATAAATTTTTATATATACTTGTGTACATTTACACAAAACTTAATATGGATAAAAAGTACGTCAAAAACGTTAATGCGCTTTTCCTCAATAACAGGATCAATTTCCTTCATCGTCGATCACTAGACTTCGCGCACTTTATGAATTTTAAGTAATTTAAAACAGTAAAAACAACATTGGAAGAATTTAAAAATACTATTTATACTGTTTTCAACCCATTAAATCGATTAAGAAAGAAAATACGCTCCCGCGCATTGCATTCGATGCAAACATTTTTCATTTTGCATAAAGATCCGCAGTCTAGTCGTTACATTCGCAGACAGTGTCAGGGTTGCGAGGTGTTCGAAAATTGTTCGCAGGAGGACACGACTTCCGGTCGGGAAGCCTCGGCAGCGGAACCGGTGGAAGGGAATTGGGAAATTCGCGAGGCTCGCGAGTTGTTGATGTACAAGTGCTTAAATCAAGTGACGGGCAATTCATTAAAAGTATTGTCCGCTCGAAAATTCTGCTGGCCGCGTCCGGTTTGTCCATCGATTCGTAGCGAATCGACGAGAAAAATGCATTACGATGGGAACCGGATCGGCAGATATTGCGCGACCGGCGAAGTCAGGGCTCGATAGAATCAATTTTGGGGCTGGCTGGCTGCACGGAATTTTTGAAACTCCCGACACGCCGCTCCGCGAACGGCGCTGCTGATAAATAGCAACGCTGGATAGAAATTCGTCCCGGAAGTAACGATTTTCCGGCGGCGCAGACGAAACCCGAAATGCTACGATCATCATTCGAAAACAATAACACTCGCGCAGAGTCTCCGACGCGGTGCACAATGTCGCGAATGGCCATTTTAGGCACATATTCTTCTTCCGGAATCTTTACCGAGCCTAATTATACCCGCTGTATATAATAATTCATTTAATAGCGATGTAAGTATCGAAATCAATACGTGGAAACTCCGAACAGTAATACGGCGACATCGTACGTTTGTATTTGTTCTAAAGAAAATTATCTCAGAGCAATAAATATAAATCTTTAATCAGGATTGGCCACACAAGGAAGAATTCGCGGTATCTACAAACTACGACTCAACAGCAATGCTGTTAATTACTTGTGATCCCATCGTAAATTATTATAGGGTGATCCGCAAAAACATACAACTTTTAGTTTCTTACAACTTAGTTTAGTAGTCTACTTTTGGTAAGAACTTCCGTCTGATCCCATAAGTAACTGATAGCGACAGCGAAATCAGCGGAGAACTATTGTTATATTTAGATATTATTGCTATACTTGTTTAACACTTCGAGCGGCCAACTAGGAACCCCAAAAATTCCGTAAAATCAAAGTAAGTTATTTAATGAAATAAAAATTGCAAAAGATTAAATGTATAATTAAATGTATGAGTAATCCTCCAACTTTCTTGCATGTTACAGATCCTAATCAGGTTTAGTACAATGAATATATCAACGTAAAAATTCATTTTAACGCAAATAATTCCGTCACCCACGTATGGGTGACGCGGCGACGAACGTGTTAATATTATATTCTTTATTTATTTTTATATTTCTTACTATAATCTATATAATATTTTTCAATGTAAATATTATTTTTAAAGGTTCTACATATGTTGAATCTCATTTTATGAGCTAACAGCGATCGGTTTGAAGAAGCATGAATCTATGATTTTTTTCCACCTAGAATGGCCGTTCGCGACACTGTGCGGCGCCACAGTGGTCCAAATCGAGAAATTCAGTGACTTTTGGCCCGAAAATGAACTTTCATGCATCGATACCTGATCAATGAACATTGCTTCCCAAATGTCCATAGACCTCGGAAATGGAGAAATTAGTACAATTTATTAAATATTATAGTTGTAATAAATATTGAAAGTTGGACATTTTAAGAAGAGTATTTTTCACGAGAAAAATTGCTTCACTTTGATGCGATGCCCTGACGTTCCTATTTAATATTTTCTCGCGCTTTTTTTTTTTTAATTAAAGAGCAGATTTTTGCGATAAGAAATCGTGTCTTACATTATTAATTAGTCTGCACAATGTATTAAAAGTTAATGCTGGACTAAATGGAGAAAATTAAAAAAATTTTTTATATTCGGTAAGAGATATCTTTAAAGTCCCAGGAAGTCCCAGTTTCTAACAAATTGGACTATTTTCAGTACACCTTCCTCTATATGATGGTATAAAAATTATTTCCGCACTCTTCCGCCTTTGCAAATTATAGCAGTTTAAAACTGACAGTGTTACGTCGCGTCGCGTCCCCTTAGTACTGCGGAACAATTTGTAGCGCTATATGATTGGTATCCCATGCCTGCTTCAGTCCATAAGTTATTAATGCATGGTGCAGATGTAATAAAACACGCATTATTACCAATCGGACAATTATCGGAGGAGGCTCAAGAAACACGTCACAAAGACTTTAAACAATTTAGATACAAACATACAAGAAAATCAGACAGAATATTAAGAAATGAAGATGTATTTTACAGACTTTTATTGACATCGGACCCGCACATGTCAGCAATGCGAGTGAAATCATGTGAGAAAAGAATACAAAATTTAGAACCAGAAGCTGAATTATTAATAATTAAATCATAGAAAAGGCAGGCTTTGAAATGGATGGACTATAAAAAATAATGCTAGACAAAACCATTTGAGAATGAAGACTGACAAAGTATAAACAAATATTATTTTTTCATATTTCATGTTATTATTATTATATTATAAAACCATCATTGTTATCACATTTTTATCACAAAAGATGTACAAAAATGTTACTAAATTATTTTATATTATATACAATATTACAAATATTATCAATTATTATAAAAAATATCTTTTGACACAGTTATGTGACGTTTTTACCTTACCCGACTCCTCAAATTTACATTTTTCCCAATTCATTAAACATTGCATGTGTGAAACAAATATAAAATACACACTTAGAAAGAAAAAATGGTTTGGAAGATTGTATTTAAACAATTTTTTTTTAGTGAGAAATATCAATGAAAATTAATAAGAAATTATTGTTTAACAAATTTAAAAAATATTAATTTTTCTTCAGTTCAAATTGACTATTTTTTTAATGAATTTTAGTGGAAATTTCATCCCGATAACTCTTATGGTACAAAAGTTATAACAAAAAGTCACTGAATTTCTCGATTTGGACCACTGTGGCGGCGGTTCGGTGTACACACGTGCGCGTGGGTATTAGTGTCCGACCACGGGCTGGCCCACTTTTTGTTCTCGCGTTCCCGAAAAACAATAATCCGGCCTAAGAACAACCGCGGATATTCGGCGGGAATCGCGCTGCTTCCGGCCGGGTCAAGAGAAGCGCAAACATATTCCCCGGGAGTGTCTGTTTCGACTAGTTTTTTCGTTCCAGTAACTTTTCCGCCTCCTGAAATCCCTCCTTCCGCGATTCAACGAACCAACCCCTTTACCGCTTTTCATTTTTCTTTCTTGTTTCTTTTCTTTTTGCGTCGCGTTTCTTCATCCCTTCCCCTCTTCGCCCCCCCCCCCCACCCCTCTCTTCCTCGGAGTCTATCCATGCCCCTTCTTTCACCGAACACGAAGCTAACCGCTCGAAACCGAATGTTTGCGAACGACACCGGCAGCGTTTACGGGGCAACGTAAACCGTTGTAAATTGCGGAGGAAACAAGTGGACCCGGCGGTCTCGTTGTCGCTCGCAATCTCTTCTTAACGCAGCCTCGCGCAAACGATTTAAGCTACCGCGGGCTTAAGAGCTTGACCTCAAACGAGCATAACATGCCCCCGGGAATTACGCGAACATGATTTTACGAGCCGAAACAGCCTCAAGTATCACGGTATCTCTCCATTGAGCCACGCTGATACACGAGACCCTTGCCGCTTCCCCGTAGCAACAATATTATGGCGGACCGTTACTTACAATTAGTCGCGAATCGAGTTTCGTCTCGGATTATACTCACCGTGGATCGTTCTTAATTGTGTCGTTAAACCTGCGTCCCCTTTTAAAATGTATCTTCCGTCGGGTTTCGTATCGATTTCTAGCCTCGAATTTCCACCGCTCAAGTATTATCATTACAGCGGTAGCTACGTCCTTGCGAACATACCGAAGAAATCCTATACACGTTCTCTCTGGGTTACAGGTCGTTACACTCCGTAACAATTTTAAAAAGCATACGGTGACCTGTCCAATGAATGAACACTCGAGAAGGCACGTCATCATTTCACAACACAATTCTAGTAATGTTTGATGCTTGTACAGTTTCCTTCGATGTAAGACGATGGCTCGGGACGGCTTTCGACGTGTTGCGGATGAGGGTCCTTTAAAGTTAACCTCTTAACACTAGGTTTACGGGACCCGTCAAAATGAGGGGTTGTAATATTTTTAATTTACGATTATTGAGATTGTGAAGATCCGTCTACGTGGAATTACTCGACAAACTTATTTCCTCGGGTATATATTATTTACAAAATGGCTGAAAACTTGGATAGACACATTCTTCTTATTTTTATTAAGTAATGTAACATACTCACATGTAAACCTAAACATGTAAACCTAGTGTTCAGTGCGGCGCGATCGTCCGCAACCCTATTTCCCAGGTACGGCGCGATCGTCCGCAACTCTGTCTCTCAGGGACGGCGAGCCTGGCCGCGGCTGGCGCAAAAGCCACTATAGTGGTTCGTACCGTCCACACTGATACTTTCCACGGAAGCCACTATAGTGGCGTATAGGTTAAACAGTATTTTCAAGTAAACTCTAACACGTATAGCGACGGATCTAAGGGTGGGCTTTATGGGCTGCAGCCCAGGGCCCCTTGGCGATCCAAAAAATAAAAACAATTTAAATGAAAAACTTAAGGAAAAATAAATTATACAAAATTCGTTACCACTTGAGTTAATTTGGGTTAATTGCGTAGGCCCCCAAACAGTGTTACCCCGGGGCCCCAAAATTAACGGTCCGCCGCTGAACACAAGACAAAGGAATTCCTTTCTGTGACATAGATTTGTATGGTTTTCTATGGTGTGTTATAGTATTGCGGAGTGTAATTCTTTCGCTAATTGATTGCACAAAAAGTTATTCAGTACTCCAAAAAATGTTGTTCTACGTACAAATCAGAGGAGATTAATCAATTTTGTGATTAATTAAAATACTCGTTGTCTGCGTGGTCTAAATATTGCCAACGAGTGGTGATTAAATTATACAGGATCTGTTCCTGCACATGATTATGTAATAGTTTGATTGTATAATGGGTGAGGCGCGTTATTTGTGTAACTGTACAATTATCACGCCGTCCTTGTTTATTTAATCGATAGAACCATTTGCGTCATCAAACCTGGCAAAGATACTTCACAATAAATTTTCACATATATCGATGCTCATATTATCTGGCATTAAATTCACTGGAAAGCTCGGGTGTTCAATAAAATACTTAAACAAAAAACTTTTCGAAAATGCCGAGCGATATTTCATATTCAATGCACACTTTATTATCTTTATACACATACCGATCTGAAAATTATCATTGGATGCTTTGTTAAAGGAATTTGATTGTAAAGCATTAACATTGCGCAGAACGGTGTTGAACAATTTCATTTTATCTGTCATTTGAAGTTTCTATGAATTAACGTTTTTAACATCCGCATATCGAGCGAGCGCAAAAGTTTTAACGGGTTTTCGCTTATTGTCACACGGTTTTTATTCAAATTCGATTATCTCGAAAACAAAACCCCGTACAAAAAAATGTATTCTACATTTTTGACTTATCTTTTTATTTAGAATGGTCTCTTCTTCGGTTGTATCACCAGTCACAGATCGCCCTGTATAAACTTAATTATAAAACAAATGTTATCGCATGTAAACATTACTTATTCCATACAGAAGTAAACTTCAACTTGCAGAGATTAGGCTATTCCACGCTCGAGTTACAAAGGTAAAATAATGCATTCGTGGTAACGCGTGGTAAATAGTTCGAGTTAGAGTCAGTTTTATTTCAACGTACAGACGTGCTCGTGCCGGAGCGGAGTGGAATAACCAAAATTGTAGCCCGACTTCAACTGTATTTAAAAAACTAATGCAATTTGTTCGTCCGTAGAGAAGCTAATAAAAATCCTATCACCCGCGGAGCAGCAACAATGGCCGGTTTCACACTGTTGCTCGGCACAGTGCTCCGGGAAATAAAGTATCCGGCGGCGGTAGAGCGGCGGTAAGTTTCATGGGATAACTAACCATTAAATCAGCGCGGAGTCTCGTGATTCCGTGGGCGAATGCGGATTAAATTTCGACCTGGAACTGTCTTCCGGTGTACGGAAATGAAACTCTTCTTTCGAGGAGAGCGCGCGCGAGATTTGCCGGGAAGTTTTACGCTCGTCTGTTGTGCGGAGCGGCTGCGAACACCTCGGCGGCGGTTCGTCGTAAAGGGTGACCCAGTTTTTGGGGACTGTTCGACGAGTTATTACGGGGTTCCTTCGCCGAAAAGAGAAAAAGGCGAGAAGGGGTCGGCGAAGGATATAGCGTGGGCCAGCGCGCAGCTGCGCGTCGTAATATCTTGATTCCGATACGTCGTCACGAGCTGCCGCGGCGGAAAACGAGTTTACGGGGTCGTCGGGACGTGTATAGGTGGTTTTGTCGGGGCTGATGTAACCCCTTCGTTTTACGAGCTTTCAGCGGAACGAGTAACTCGATGCATCGGCCGATACGCATCAAGGAAAACCTATATCCTCGGCTGATTCACTAGTAAAAATCGAAATGGCGACGCGCGACGGGACGAATACGGACGCAATACATCGACGTAGACGTTGGAGCCGGTAACGCGGCCGTAATAAAACCTGTAAATTTTCAGACGCGTGCGATCTCGCGGGACAACCTTACGGTTTCACTGTCTCGATCACGTGCATTGTAATGCATAGATACCCTGAATCCGTTAACGGAACATCCAGATTTCACGGAGATTTCTACAACACTATGATTCACCGAACGAATGTTAATGTACGGTGATTTCTCTGTACAGGGTGTCCCAGCTAACTCGACCACCTTGAATATCTCGGTGTGTTAGTAATAGAAAAAAACGTTACAGGACAATATTAACCTAACCGAAGGGTCAATATAGTGATTCGGGAAAACCTTTTTTTGAAGGTCATTTTTTTCTAGATATCAAGGTCATCAATTTTCGTTTAAGTGGAACTATATGTTTTTTTATCGCGATGTAATAGTAGGGGTGAAGACCTCTTCAATGACATATTGTACAGTGACCTTCGTGTGACCTTTGTTCGTGTGTCCCACGAACTATGTCCACTTGAATATCTTGGTTATTTCAAACAATACGAGAAAATGTTACTTACAGAAGTTGTAGGGTTTAAGAAACCACGTAATAAATGATATTCTTGCAAGTGGAGGCGTAGAGAAGATATAGAGGTCACCTTTGGCGTATTCCGAGTACAAAAGTACTAGAGTGTGTTTGTCCTAAAACTTACCGTTGCTGAGATATTTGATTGTTTTCATTCTATTACTTTCATTATGGAACGTATTCAAGGATATGCTCACTACGGCAAATGTAAACATTTTGAGCACACATATAATATGTGTGCTCAAAGAAACGAATCTATTGAACAATTCTACACAAACGCGTCCTTACACTCTTGATAATTGTAAATTTTTTAATTCTGAGTCTGTCATTTTGACGAGTCTCGTCAATCTAGTGTTAAGTGTCTTTATGAACATTTTACATTGCATTTAGATGTACAGTGTGTCCCACGAACTCTGTCCACATGATAAATGATATTCTTGCAAGTGGAGGCGCAGAGAAGATATAGAGGTCACCTTTGTTTTCTTAACCAGTTAGCTGTTGCGACCACTTTGAAAAATGTGTACCTAAGTTGCGTCGCAAAAATTAACCGCTGTTTGAAGTATAGCTGTTTTGACGAGTATACTCGTCATGACACAAAATACTGCCATTTCTTCATGACGAGTATACTCGTCAAACACAGTTAACTGGTTAAATGGAATGTGCAATTTTTTCCCGTATTCCGAGTATAAAAGTACTAAAGTGTATTTGTCCTAAAACTTACCGTTGATATTTGACTGTTTTCATTCTATTACTTTCATTATGGAAGATACTCAAGGATATGCTCGCAAATGTAAACATTGGTAGGCTTTCTCTCAGTGTCAGTCAGTTTCTCAGTTAGCGAACATAAGATAGTCAATATGAAATTTTCATTCGAAGAACAATTATAGATGCTTCTAATTTATGGAGAAAGTAAGAGAAACGCAATTGTGCCTCGAAATTCGTACGGTGAAAGATATCCAAACACGTTTCCGTCTAAGCTAAAGTTTGAACGACGCTGAATGACCTCGAGTGACCTTGCAAGTCGAGAGTGTTATAGAACAGTGAATTCGTCTCGGAATAGGCTACACGCTCATCCAAATAAAAACGTACAGTTCCGTATAAAAAAGAAAAACAGAGGTCACCTTGAAATCTTGTAAGCACATTCGCCTAGAGAAGATTTGTGACCGCCATAACATGTCTCGCTCGAAACAGAATAATTTGAGATACTTCTCACAACGAGCTGTAGTTTGAAAAATAATTGCGTGCGAAACTTCAAATGCAACACGAGTTGAAATAATCCGTAAACGTTAATAAAACACGGGATCATCATTTATGAGAAAGTACAAGATAGAACGGGGAAAATCAACAGAGACAGCACGGCGGCTGCGGTCGGATACGTGTTAATGTTTATCGTCGCTACTTTGCCTCAATGAAAAAGCGTCGTTATCGCCGAAAGCATTTAAAATAAACTAAAGTGTCGGGGGGAGTAATTAAGAGCCTCCGTTTCGGAGAGCTTAAAACATTTCCGAATGTGAAGGTAATAAAGTGACCGGATCAAGGTGTCGCGTTCATTTAGGAAACGTTCGGCCGTGTTTTCTTCCGGTTTGACCTGGTCGTGGGCTGGAAAAACCAAGTGTCAGGGAGGGGCGGGGTAAGAGAGAGAGAGAGAGAGAGAGAGAGAGAGAGAGAGAGAGAAGGAGGGAAAAGAAGAGAACGGAGCTTACTACCGGCGATAATGTAAAAATGAGAAAGCGGTCCCAGCCAGATATACGAGGGACGAAATGCTTTCTACTTGTATTCCGTGTGGCTTCCGCTAAAAACGAAAGCGACAGCACGGAGCTGCGGGTTTAATGACGTGAAATGCATTTTCCAGCCAACCAGTTTAAAATGAAAGGCAAAAACGGACTAAAACGCCTGGCCCCAGGCTTTCTAATTAAAATCAGTTTAAGCGGAACGTACGGCCGCGCGTACAGTACAATCGTTCTTTTTTTTTTCTTTCTTTTTTTTTCGGGTACACCGTTACTGTCGACCCGCGAACTCTTCTCTCGTGGACAACTTTGTTTTCAATCCTGGAACTTTATTATGGGCTTCTTTTTAATGCCCGAGAAACGAACAATCAGCGAAATGGTCTCCGCGATTTCTATTTTAAACGTTCACTTGCTTCGTTAATACTGTGGACGTAGTGGTTATCCCAGAATTCACAGTGATTTCTCGATATACGTCGCCAAGGCCTGGGTGATAAACGTCGCGGAGTTATCCCCACTACCGCGAGGTATACACCTCGGACAGAGGAGTGTAAACATAACACGGCTCGGGTATGTCTCCTCTATCTATATCATGATCCGTGTTGCCGACATATATCGAGTTTTCACTGTACAATCAGAGAATAATTCTACATGAAAAATATGTTAGACGAGACTTCATTTTCGAGAACATCGAGGTTTTAAATTCATCGGGTTCTCGTGTTTCACTATAGAAGGTGTATCGGGTAACTGAGCCAAATTATAATTCGATTGTTATCGAAGAAAATAATTTCAGAGGAGAGGGAGATAAGCGTAAAATGCATTATCAGAATTTCTATAAAACGGTCAATCAAGCTGGTTTCTTCGAACTTACTTTCAACTCTTTTCTCGAAAAGAATCATTTGAAATTTGATGCAACTTGAAGCATTCGTTGTTTCGTCCCCCTTTGTTGCGTCCTTCTACGCAAATAAGAAAATAGCGAAACATAACCGAGTAATTATTTATCCCTTACCTTTATTCAATGAAATTTTTATTCTAATGATTCCCAATATTGAATGGAAAACCGTTGGCATTACCGCATACTGATTTCAGGGAGATCTCTAAATCGCGTGCTTTCAATAACACCAATGAATATATAGTTACTGAAGGTCGATTCAAGGGCAGAAACTACTTTAAACATTTTCACGACGAAAGAAGGAAACCCTGGTACACGAGGAAAAATTTATCTCGAGAAATCATTGTGACCATTAAAAGAATTAGATCTGGTCATTATAGTCTTAACTTCTCTCTAGCTAAAATCAATGTGGTAAATAACCCTGGCTGTTCATGTGGTCATGAGACACAGGATATTGATCACGTCTTATGGCAACGTCCTCTATATGACACGCACAGATTGAAATTTATACAGGGTCATCCGTTTTTAAACGGCCAAACGTCAACCAGCTATAGAGGACCCCAAATGAAACAACTTTCACTCCTAACACTTTTTTTGATTCGGTCTTGATTTTTAGATAATTGCAAAAACCCGTCATTTTTTGCGTTCACTTAAGATTAAATATATTAGGACTGCAATTATGTATCTTGATGATTTTTCCTTTGTTTGGTTTAAAATAAATAGGGGCATCTTTTTTATTAAGTCAACTTTTTTCTATGACCTTTGGATCTTGGTTTTTTTTTTGACATGGGGCACGCCGTGGAGACTGAATGAAATAACTTCGAATCAAAAAAAGTGTTAGGGGTGAAAGTTGTTCCATTTGGGGTCCTCTATAGCTGGTTGACGTTTGGCCGTTTAAAAACAGATGACCCTGTATATAACCTGAGATTACAGGGTTGTGTTCTTCCCATGTCGTGCAACGTACTACTCCACAGACCTACAAACACTCAATGTAAGATTTTGTGTTCCTTCCTGAAAGATTGTGGATTGTGTATATAATGTCACCATCACGTCCATTACCAATTAAGCGACTTCAACTGATATGTATCTATTACGTTACCTTCACATTAGTATAAGGTTATTATTGTAATATTATGTATGTAATACGGATTGCAGGATAACCTCACATCGGAGGTTACAACTGCACAATAAAACCTCATGTCAGGAAAAGTTTAGCGTCCGTAACGTCGGTTGGAGAGCTTGTTTGGTTTATCACCGTGGAATTTGATCGAACTGGTCGTCGTGCTCGTTACGGACAAGCGATCGAGAGCGGATAGGAAGGGTCGCCCTTGCGCTTAAGAATTTGGCGTAGAGCGATCCGCGGACCTAGCCGGTATTACGGCTGAAGGGCGGACGGGCGGCGGAGCGATCCTAAGGGTTAAGCTTCCCCGGGGCAGCCATAATTTAAAGGACGAACGTATGCATCAGCCGCCGCGCGTCCCGGCAAGAGATTCGCCGGCTATAAATCAGGGACTTCCTGCGAGCGTAGTTTTTCGAAATCTCCTCTCCGCTCCGGCGGAATATTTTTTCGACGAGCACCATCTTCCCGGATCGAGTAAGACGATCCGGAGGACAAGTGGCTAGAAATTCTTCTGACCTCTCGAACTTTATCGTCGCGATAACCTTTTTCCACCTTCCGTCTGATGGAAACACTGAATCAGTATGATCGGATATCGCATGGTACGTTGGATTCACTTGGTTACTTCTCTACTCCTATTTCTCTTCTATTTTCACCGTAAAAGCATCGCCGCTTCCTCCACCTCCTCCTCCTCCTCCTCCCCCTTCTCCTCCCCCACCGCTCTATGCCGGTTTTACTTTTTCCCTGTCGGTCGCGCAGTCTTCTTCATCGTGTCATCGATCGCGATATCGTAGAAAAAGTCGAGTGAAACGCGACCGGTCGCCTCTGCTTTATTCGCAACAGCTGGCGAGGAGAAGCCGGAGAAGAAGAGTCCAGGGGAAAAAACGGTACAGTCTTCTTTCGCCGGCCAAGTTGGGTTCATTCCGTTAATTGATCACCGGTGATATCAGTACAAACCCATCTCTCGGTCCGTAAATTAATCCCGGCAAGTTTTTCCGCAGCCATCGCCGCCGTCTTACCATTCTCCTGTCGTATTCCCTCGATCTTTCTCTCTCTCTCTCTCTCTCTCTCTCTCTCTCTCTCTCTCTCTCTCTCTCTGCTGCTGCTGCTGCTCTCTGGCTCTATCGTGCTCTCCTTTTATCGGTTCCCGAGCGCTTCATCGGTCGATCCTCGAGAAGTTTCGGCAGCCACGAGCTACTGATCAGGGCGGGAGTAAAACTGGATTTTCACCAGGATAAACTTCCAGAAGTTCGTGATCGAATATTGTTTCTTTGCGAGCCCGGTTATTTCCGTGGCCGTTGTTAATTAATTGCTTCGATAAATTGAAGCCGCGGGACAAAAACCGGGTAGGGGAAACGTCGATACTGGGACGCGATAGCGACGGAGATTCGCCGACAAGATGGAGGGTTTCATCGGCAGGACGTTTCGTGGAATAAAGAATGTCACCGGACAATGTCGCGAATGGCCATTGTAGGTGGAAAGAAGTCAGAAAATAGATACAACATTCATATATTCTTCTTTCGGAATGTTTACTGAGCCTAATTATACCCGTAATGATTCATTTGATAGCGATATAAGTATCGAAATACGTGAAAACTCCGAACAGTAATGCGGCAAAATCGTACGATTATATTTGTTCTGAAGAAAATTATGTCAGAGCAATAAATATGAATCTTTAAGCTTCTATGCACGATATTCTATATTCACATAAGTAAATATTTACATTAATGTTCACAAAGTTCGTTAATAAAGTCCTTTGCAATCATTTTTAGAGATTTCTTATGTCGGTTAGTTGACTTTAATAGAGCTGAACTAGAAAGTCTCAAATGATCCCATCTTGAAATTTTTATTGCATTAAGTTCAAACTATATAGAAGGGATTCTGACAAAAATCAGCTGCAAATATCTGCCAACCTGCCTGTCACAATTTTTTAAAATCTTTGTAACAACGTACGGTGGACCGAATGGCCATTCCAGGAAAGCAGGAGGAAATGGCTCCATAAATGATGGTAACACGGCTAGACGTATCTTCAAAAACTTTGCAAAAACTTCGAAAATAGCAGGCATTATTAAGGAACTTCTTGAACGATTTTTTTATATCTGCTCTTTCTTCAGGTCACGACATTAATTTTCTAAATTTCGAGAAATTTGTTCGCGAAACAAAAGATTTATATTTATATCCTTGGTTTTATATGCCCGTTACAGTGCACAAAGTATTATTTCATAGAAATAAGTAAATCATGTTTATTGCCGATTGGCATGACGTCTGAAGAGGCTTAAAAAGCTCGCAACAAAGACATAAGAAAGTTCAGGATTGGCCACACAAGGAAGAATTCCCGTGTATCTACAAACTACGACTTAATAACAATGCTGTTAATTACTTGTGATCCCATCATAAATTATTATAGGATGATACCGCAAAAAAATACAAATACCGAAAGATGTGTTAGATCTACTTTTAACAAGAACTTCCGTCTAATCCCATAAGTAACTGATAGCGACAGCGATATCAGTGAAGAATTATTATTATATTGTTATATTTAGATATTATTGTTATACTTATTTAAAATTATATTTTTCATTTATTTTTATATCTGTTTCTATAATTTATATAATATTATTTATAAAGGTTCTACATATGTTGAATCTGATTTCATGACCTAACAAAAAATTTCGACAGTTTGAAGAAGCGTGAAACGATCTATGATTTTTTTCCTTCTAGAATGGCCATTCGCGATACTGTGCGCCAGACGTCCCGGGGTTCCTCTTTAATTGTAACACAAATGTACCGTAAATGCGCACCTGTCGCCCACCTGAGAAAATATCGATGCCCATGTTTACTCGTCAAATATTTTCCGTTCGAACAATAATATATAGTTTCTACTGGACCGTATGGAATACATCGGATAAAAGAGTACATACCGTGTGGATATGGGCACGGTCACTCGAGAGACCGATCCACGAGACAACGCGCGCACGGGAACACATTTTTCACCCCAGGATCAACGATCTTAGGGCTTCGACCTTTGACCCAGGCAAATAGGGATTTTCCTCATAAACCGGGATTCTCCTATCAGAATAACATTTCTCGATCCCCGGGGACAGTTCTGACTTAACTCGCTTCGTAAATCATGCCGCTGTTCTACGCCGCAATTTGAAACACAAATTAATAGATATTTAAATATCGATACAAGCCCCAGGCTAAAAAGATTCATGATATTTCGGTGGGAAAAATTGATAGCTCGTGCAAACAGCGGAGCGGTTTAGAAGAGGTAGATTTTTTCACCTTCATAGTTTATGCGGGAAAAGTAAACTTTTACTTGTATAAATACGAACGAAAGTATCGATGGATTTTTTAAGTTTCAGCTTTGGGATATCGGCGATACCTTTTACAATTGTATCGCTCCTCAGTCTATAAATATTGTAAGTGATATAAAAGTGTATGTATCTTTTTTTTTGTAATCGCTCTCGACAATTTTTTAACCCAGCAACATTTTCACATTTTTAGCTTCGCTATTCCCCATTTAGCTTCACCTTCCTCAATTAAATTATTATTGCTTTGATACTTTAACTTTCACATTATGATTAATATCACATTAACTTTCCCGTTATGGTAATATCACATTATAATTAATATCTATTAATATCTATTAATATCTTTGTTATCTGTACAGATACAAAAAAAAATCTTTCAGCAGAAAGTTACGGTATTTGTAGTGGTGCATAGGTATATGGACGAAGGTCATCTCAAGGTCACATTTTCCGAGCTCTCGCGAACAGTAACATTTCTTTAAACGGAACGTACCGAACAACTGTGACCTGCAGCATTAAATAAATGAATAGCAAAGCTAACGACCACAATCAGATTATTCCGACAAAATGAAATGCATTTCAGCTTCGTCCGAGGAGATCGGGATCGCCGTCGGTATGCTTTAATTCCCGTCACAGCTTCGCGAAGCAGTTCGTATGCATTCACGAAAACTATCTCCGGGATCGATCGTGATCTAACGTCCGCCGGTTAGAAATGGAAGGACGCGCGGGGGGGGGGCTGGCTGTTCGAAAGAGGGAATCCCATAATCAGCGCGTTCAATGCCAGCACGAATTGGAAATCCTCGGCGTCCTCCGGCATCCGACCGCAAGCAGGATCGTGAAGGTGCAAATTGCCGTCTAATTTGTCGTCTCTTTAGAAAGGCGGCCAGCTCCCCGGCGGTTGGCCGAGGGCACGAGGAAGGAGCAAGGGACCGTTGTAGGAGGAGGGGAAGGGGGGGAGGGAGCATTCTGGTTGCGGTTCGTCATACCACGGAATATTGGAAAAGCGTTATGAATTTCAAAGGCCCGCTGTCAGAAGTACCCGGACACCGCACAATGCGAACAGACCGCAATCGCCACTGTGTCCCCTTTGCATCGCTCGCAGGCTCCCCGTGTCCTGCACCTCCTCCCCTCCCCGCGATTTCATACTCATCCTTTAACCGCATACCAACGGGACGCCCGGAATTAATAGCGAAAAAATTTCGCGTGCAGAAGGCACCGAGGGGTCGAACGGAGCGAGGGAGGACACCGGGGGGGTTGTTTGCGCGCGGCTTTCCAATTGGCGCACGTGTGACGAGCGCCGGGGACAATGTCGAGAAAATGGCGGTCAGAAGTCCACTTTGCGATGCAAATGGACGATCGAAACATTTGCCCGGGCCATCGCAACTACACAAAAGCCACCGAACTCTTTACGACTTCCGATTTTGCGGAATCGCGATATCGTTTACCCCCCCGATTCGAATGGCCGGCGAATGCCCGCGCCTGCGGAGAGAACCGAACGATTTTCCACAGATGGAAATTCGAGTGACACCGGAAATCGTACCTTCGAACAACGTCGCACCGTTTGTCTGGTCATTGGGGCAAAATTATTGCCGTCAATGCGGTAGAAGAAAATATAAGTTAACCCTTTGCACTCGTGTGGTGACTCTGATGCACCACTAGAAATTATTGTGGCATTATTTCAAAGAAATTACAAAAAATATTACAAAATATTTGTTACATTACAAAATTTCTATTTAATAGATTACTAAACATTTAATTATTATATGTGGTAATCGGATTAGTTTCGTATAAATAAAGTGAAAATATTCCAAGACGGAAGAAAAATTTAGTTTTAGAATGAAAATAGCGCCGAGTGCAAAGGGTTAATGTATTCACCGTGTTGTTTTAACCCTCAGCACTCGAATGGCGACTGTAAGGCTCCACTAAAAATTGCTGTATCATTATTCAAAATATTGTTTACATTATTAAATTTGTTAGTATCTAATAAATTACTGCACATTTCGGTATTGTACGAGTAAGCTGCACCATTTTCGTACGTACAACATGAAAAAAATATATACATAGAAGGGCAGTATTCTAGGTCGGAAGAAACGTTTCGTTTTGGAGTGAAAATATCTTCGAGTGCAAAGGGTTAATATCTTTGAGTTTGGAATTTCTGACAAATACAACAGTTGCGGCATTATTGATTGTTGTATCGAAGCGAGAAGAGATTTTCCAATTGCTTGCATATTCATTATTCAAAATATTGTTTACATTATTAAATTTGTTAGTATCTAATAAATTACTGAACATTTCGGTATTGTACGAGTAAGCTGCACCATTTTCGTACGTACAACATGAAAAAAAATATATATAGAAGGGCAATATTCTAGGTCGGAAGAAACGTTCCGTTTTGGGGTCAAAATATCTTCGAGTGCAAAGGGTTAATATCTTTGAGTTTGGAATTTCTGACAAATACAACAGTTGCGGCATTATTGATTGTTGTATCGAAGCGAGAATAGATTTTCCAATTGCTTGCATATTCATTATTCAAAATATTGTTTACATTATTAAATTTGTTAGTATCTAACAAATTACTGAACATTTCGGTATTGTACGAGTAAGTTCCACCATTATCGTACGTACAACATGAAAAATATATATATAGAAGGGCAGTATTCTAGGTCGGAAGAAACGTTTCGTTTTGGAGTGAAAATATCTTCGAGTGCAAAGGGTTAATATCTTTGAGTTTGGAATTTCTGACAAATACAACAGTTGCGGCATTATTGATTGTTGTATCGTAGCGAGACAAGATTTTCCAATCGCTTGAATATTGTAGCAAAATGTTCCCATAATTTCAGAGAAATGATGTGTCCGGTACGTTCGCAAAAATTCGTCAATTTCCGGCAGTTCGAATGAAACAGCCTCCCGAGCTGCTTGATGACAGTACGCTCGATATTAGCCGGTAACTATATGCAGGTATGTACATTTGCAGGTGGGCGGGCGTGAATTTTCCGTGTGACAATGTAACAAATTTTCGTTTGAGCGCGAGAACTTGTTTTCCCGCCGTTTCCCGGCGCTCCTAACACGACAAAAGCATTATCCGCGGGAGAAAATGTTTCCGGTGGATCGCAGGTGTGACACGGTTCCCACGGGAACGATGCTAAAAAATGATTCCATTTTCCTGCGCCGCGAACGCGGCGTTCGGGCGATTAATTCGCGGCTTAATCTGGGTGCTCGCCGATTCGATTTAATCGGACGTCACGCGTCACCTTGCCCCGCGATATCGTCTCGGTGGTTACGGGGGCAATTGCCCGCGAAATAAACGATAGAACGCGGATACAGATAATTTACGGCCGGCAGTAAAGCGTCCCGTTTTTTCCAGAAACCGTGAACCGGCGCGGCCCGGTCGACAGGAAAAAGGAAGAGCTGGTATCCCACCCCCACCCCTCACCCCCCGGTTGGGGGATGTCGAATGAAACGGGACAGGGATTGAAATATAAATAGCCAGGGACGGAGGGTATCGGGGCAAGATTTAAGGGCCTATTTACGCGTTAATTAAGATCGTGCGCGCATTATCCTGGTATGGCGTGTGCTAGATGAATCGGGGAACGAACCGGGCCCGGTAATAATTCTGGCAGTAAAGCTTTCCGCCGACACCCGGGCCATATACCGTCAGCAACCCCCGTAGTTTTATGTTCCGTCGTTCCATCGCGAAATGATCGTGATACAGTGTGTCCCCGGGTTATTTATTATATTTCGATGCTCTCATTCCGGGATTACGTTCCGTCGCGCGAGTGCGCGCAAGCGCCCACACCCCCCCCCCCTATCCTGAGGCCCTTGTTTCCCCGATAATGCTACCCAGACGATTCGAGAAGTGGAGCACTCAAGAAAATGAACCGATCGACCGATCGCCGAGAGGAGAAACGCCGAGCCGCACCGATGCGGAATTACGACTGTATCGCCATCGAGGGCCCGACGATTGGTCAATCGATCTTAATTGTGCCGCTTGAATTTCCACCTGTTTTCGTTGCTTGATTCGAGCGCGCTCTCCAACCGGGACGTTCTTCCGCCGATAACCAGGGACGCGAGAGACTAGAAGAAAAGTGCTCGAATCGAACAGAATCGACCGTGCGTTGTATGGTTAAATTTTCTGCGGACACATAGTTAAATACGAAACACCTTTTCACGTGTTTCTTTAACTCATAATTATAATATTTCGTATGTAGACCCTTATTTTTAGACCGCAGCACACCTTCGCGGCATGGATTCGATAAGTCTAGCACATCTGCCAGCAGAATTCCATGCTTCCTGCACGATAGTGTACAATTCATCAATATTTTTCGGTTCTTGCTTTTTTATATGTTTGTCGACATCAATCCACAGCATCTCTGTCCACTGTCAAAATTATTTGTCCACTGTATTATATTTACATTCATTGCACCAAATCTGATTAGGGCCTGTAAAATGCAAGAAAGTTGGAGGACCACTCAATATTGTACATTTAATTTTTTCAATTTTTTGCTTCATTAAATAACTTACTGTGATTTCATGGAATTTTTCAGGTTTCCAACCCTTAACACTAAACGGAGCACCACCGGTCCAATAACCGGTTCTAGATTTTTTATTTGACAATTTTTGAAATTATAAAGATGCTTTCGCGAGCAATGATTCAGTAAATATCTTTAGTAGAGCACGCATTGCAATGGGAACCGCGCAAAGTCTAAATAAATTAAATCTTGTCATTTTTATAAGGCAACCTGTTACATTTATAGCTCGGCACGTTTAGTGATAACACTACATAAAACTACCGCGGTCAAAATGACCGGTTCTCTATTTCATAATTATTGAAATTATAAAAACGTTTTACAAATTACTGTAATGACTTCTTCATTTAAGCACGTATGAAAATCGTCCAAAGTTTAAGTAAATTCATTCTTCTCCCTTCTATAAGGCGTTTCACTTTTACATGTTTTGTGCTTGGTTGGTTTGTGCCCGCGCCCATAATTTTTTAATGACCAACGCGAAACAGGAGAATTTTTCAAATTCACATATTTATAACACCTAGATTTCTCGCGTCCCCTGTGATCACTAACACGCCGAGTACCTGGTCGTTCTAACTTGAAAATCAATTTTGACAACAATTTATTAAGTAAACCAAATGTTACTGGGACCCACGAGTCCTGAGCATGTTACAAGAATTGTTTTTACGAGTGACTTTGTCATTTTAATTTTTATATTATCAAACAAGCTGTTCTGATTTTACGACTTGATTTGTGTGACTTTTATGGGCACCGGTGTGGCACTCGCCGTGTTAATGACATTTTGACACGGCACGTAATGGCACCGTGACAGGATATTTGCTAACTTTATATTCCGGTTCTGTTTATTCCATCCTCGATGCGACAGTTTTACGAGGCAATGTTTTAAGAAATACTTTTTCAGCCGCACTACTAGTCACTTTTACGGCGTAAGTGAAATCTGTAAATACTAAAACATCCTGCGAGATTCCAATATTTTAGAGCTTTAATTCTCACAGTATTTTTCACAGGTCGTACTAATTAAAGAGCGATTTTTTTCAAAGAGCCGTAAAGCGTGGAATACCAAGAGAAGAATACTGTGTCCCTTCGAAAAGTACCATTACTACTTCCTGTGGAGGTTCGCGTTCGAAACTGTCATCTTCGTCTGCTAACAAGAGCAGCGGAACATTCACAGGCGTTATGACGCAGGTACGAGCATTTCGATTAATCTTCGATGGGTCCCGGTTTTTCTTCGTATCCATCCTCGTCATCCCGTCCGCCTATGATTACGAGGACGCCTATGCAGCGACGCTTCAATTAATCTGCATAGACTTGTGAATGTCGGGGAACGATCGCGGCCCATTGAAACCGAGTTTAGTTGTCTCTCGGCTAGGAATTAATCCGGCGAAGTGACACGACACACTGTAAGAGGACTCGAGAGTCCGCTTTTTTCCCCCCCGGCTGGTACACACGGAAGACAATTTCCTCTCGCTTTTTCCGCGCGCGTCTTTCCACGGGGAGAATAGGACAGTCTAATTATTTCAGAATCAACAGCCGGCTCGTCTCTCCAATCACCGAACCATCGTTTAAATAACGCATTCAATTTGTTCGAATTAATTGACGCAATTTCTTGTGCAATCTCTTCCTGCAAATTTGACTTTTCTCTGGTTATCCCCGCGCGATTCGTCGACCCTGAAAGGATGCACGCGTCCGCCACGAAGAGACGCCGAGATTTACCGACTTCGCCACGTATTCCCACGCGGCCATGTCCCCCCATTAGTCCCAACCCATCCGTCATACCCATCAAAAACGACCCTTGTCTTCGTTCCTTAAATCGACCCTCGCGCAAAAAAAGAATCCACTTTGCTCCCGCGGGTCAGGCTAACATTTCTGAATCGTTGATCCCACGCAAACAATTCCCCGCAGAGACATTACCGGGGACGTCTGCGTTAACGTGATTATCAAAAATACCACCGTTATCTCTCGAAGTACAGGGAATCTCGCCAAAGAAACACGCGCGGGTTTTCTGCACGGATAAACGGGGCCTCTAACGATAATAGGATACCATTTGCGAAAACAACAACGGCAACGACTCCTTTGTCACCGCACTGTGTATTCAACGTTCATGATTTTTCCCTTCGATCGGCAGAGCTGTTTCCTTCGGTATTTCCGTATGTTCCTGTCGCGTTCATTATTATTTTTATTAGAGGCGCTCGGCGATCTCAGAGGAACGTTTACAATATTCGCGTGGACCTCCTATAACTCGGTTAATTGGTCCCGTGCAGCATCGAATAGATTTCGCATGGATTTTTGCATCTATAGTTATTATAGATAGAAAAACCATCCATCGCCCTAACCTCAAATCGGTGAAGTCGTAGCTTTTCGTCAGGTTTACTATGTACAACAAGTATACACCACACGGTGACATTTTCAATATGTACCCACTGTTGATGAAGTACGTTTCACCTCTGAAAACTATTTTCTTAATTTTTTAACACCAGGTTTTCGGAATGAGGGGTTCTAATATTTTTAATTGAAAATTATTAAGATTCCAAGGATGCGTACACGAGAAATTATTTAGCAAATTTATTTATTTGTATTATTTTTAAAATATTGCTAAAAATCTCGGAGTATCACGCTCTTGTTATTTTTACAAAGTAATGCAAAATCGTCGCTTTTAGTGATCCCTGAACCTAGTGTTAAGGAACAACGAGTCTTCCGGAGGTCACTCAGGACATGTGACAGGAGGAATGACAGAGTTAGTCAAGATCAAGGTCAAGGTCATTGAAGGTGAATCTTCAGAACGTCGTATTTTCTGTACTCAATTCCGAAGTATTCCTGGGAGTCGGTGCGAGGCACGACAGAGGTCGTCCCTGTGGGGTTAAAAGTAGAAATATTGAGATTTCAAGTCCCGGTCCGGGAACGCGGCAGTTCCGGGAGCGGAAGAGCGATACGGTATTGTGATACGAGCTGAAAGAGTAATCTCGAAGGTCTTTAAGAAGGCGGGTCCACTTAGCGGAAGGCCGAGGGCGACGGGGAGCATCGGGAGAATCATATCAATTAAGTGATATCTCGTCGCGTCGCGACCTCGAACTTTCACCCTCGAGCCTTTCGAGGAGAGCGCGGAAGTTCGCCGAGTGGCAACGCGGCTGAAAAGAAGCGAGAAAGGCGGACGGCGAGGAGGCGCAAGGAGCAGAGAGACCCGAGTGACTTACGAGGCCGGAGCCGCCGCTTCAGGGTGGTAGGCGGCGTTGTTTACCCTTTATTTATGACGAAAGTTTGCCCAGATTTCGCGAACGCGCGGTCCCCGGGTCGGTTAAGCTGCGGAGGCTCGGTCACAGTAGTTGAACAAAGAGGGATGGAGGGTTAGCTGGCGGGGTATAGAGGGTGCCGGCACCCGGGGGTAACGGAAGGGGTGCGGGTGGCAGAAGCTCAGCCGTGCAGTCATTTGTTAATGTCATCCCAGCGTGCCCCCTCCCCTCCCCTCCCCTCCGCCGCCGCCTGCACCTCGGCAACCCTCTTCATCCCCGTTAACGGAGCCAGCCCTGTCCTACGGCCGATGTTACCCGTCTCATACGCGATAATAAGCGGGCTAGTTAGTGCAGTCTGTAGAGCCGTGCCAACGAGCCTAACGATTCTTTTATTTTCCTTTTTCCTCCTTCCCCTCCTTCTCCTCCGCGCCACTCGTCTTGGAGAAAGTGCGTCGTGTTCGAGGGTGACTTTCGTGGAACGAGGAAACGGTGAATTTAAACGTCTTAAAAATGTACTTGGCCCCGAGATGAAGTTCTGAAGAGCTGGAAAGTTAAGGATTCTCATCTCGTTACTGTTTTAATTTTACAGCCGCGTTTGTCCGGATTGTAGAACGCAGACGGTCATTCATGTTTCCTTGCGTCTAATAGGCTCTTTAGAAAAGTGGAAACTAATCGGATACCCATTAATGAGTATACTCCTTTGGAAGATAGGCTGGGGTAACTCATTTCGCTGTATTTTAATGTACAGCGAATTCTCGATCCATGTCAACAACACGACTCTTGCCAGCGTCGTGTATCGTCCAGGAGACATACCCCAGTCGTGTTATGTTTACACTCCTCGACGTCCGAGGCCCCTCGGAGTATACCCCGCCGGTAGTGGGGATCATTCCGCGACGTTTATCATCCAGGCCTTGGCGACATATATGGAGAAAAATTTTGAACGGACAAAAACATTGCAACAATTGATTTATGCCAATTCTTACACATGATTGGAAGGTAGTAGTGCCACTCGAGAGAAATTTTGGAAGTGTTCGACTTTTTCAATACGACAGTCTTTAGCTCGAAACGAAAGAAACTTTCCAGGAACCAGGAAGTAATGAACGTCGCTGTGATCATGTTTAGAAGAAACAATTGGCAAAGCGTATTAACGCTTCACAACGGTTTACAACTACAAGCAAAACAGCCCAGGTAGAGGAGACGGTGTAATTGCAAATCTTCTCCGACGGTTGCCGCGAATCGCTTCTGCAAGATTTCTCAAAGATCCTTTTCTTCCCTCGACTGTCCGCTCAACGCCCACCCTATTGTTTTGCCACGGTAGTCACAGTTCCGTAGGAAATTTTGTTTTCCTCTGCTAATCCAACCTCGGCTGTTTCAATTCTTTCGCTAAAATGATACCGTGGACGCTTTTGTTTCGTTTCTCCGCTACTGCGTGAAAGTTTTTGCCTCTCAACCCCCCCCCCCTCCCATCCCTTCCCCGTCGTTCTTGAATGGTCTTTATCGAGGCTCCGCGGACTGCGCAAACAATGCTATTTAACCGATATCGGCGTAAATATTAAAAGAGATTTTTCTTCCTCAACCGCTTCCGCGCCGAGCTGTCGCAACTTGAGCGGGAAAGTTTCTCGTCCGCTGCGCAGACTGTTTACGGTCGCTACACTGCCTCCGCGGGATTAAATGGATCGGCCCAGATGCCGAGCTCTCTAATATTAAATTTTATTCCGCCGACATTCCCCCCCTCAGGTTCGTAAATTTCCCCCGGCGTGGTTGGTCGTGCGACGAGGGCGCGAACTGTAGACCCGTTGCCGCGCGACGCGGAGTACGGTAGAACCTCGCTCGTTGCACGAAGCGGGACCGAAATTTAGTGCGAAAACGAGGTTGTGCGACGGAAGAGGCAACCAACCCATTTTCCCACTCCGTATCTCCCCACTCCCCAAGCTGCTTGGGATATCACGTGGGCTGTTCTTAAGGGGGCCGGCATGGCTTGAAATCCATATACGTATGCAAGGGTCAAAATCTAGACAAACTGCCGCTTCAATATCGCAATGAGCAGTTTAGAAGTGGTCAATTGTGTTTCCTAAAAGTCCAATCTACGTCTGTATGGAGCCCAAATTGCGAATTTCTACCTCGTCGTGGAGTAATTTGTAATATTCGGCAGAAAATTCGAATTCTAAAGCAAGTATGACGTCACAAGATGGCTGCTGCTGAGAGATTCTCTTAACTTCGAGAGATTTAGTGTTCGTATCCAAAAAAAGGCTCCATACAGACGTAGCAAAGACATGTACAAACACGGTGGTATGCACTTTTAATTGATTACTTACTTATTTAAGACGTAAAATGTCTAGAAAGAAAAGGCACAGCGTAACATAGCGTGACAGTCAAGGCCAAATGCCTGCCGGCCCCCTTAAATTTTAAGCGTGTTGTGATACTGAAGCTTTACAATTGCGAAGGAAACTTCTGAATTATCAATTTTTTAAAATATTAATCACCGTGCAAATATATTCGATGTAAAAGTAAAATCAGTTCGGAAATTCTGACACGCCCACCCAGAAAATCATAATAAATAAATTATAATATTTGGAAGAGTGGGCGAGAAAGAAATGCATCCCAAAAATCTCTTAACTTCCAACGAGCCACGTCTTTACGCGAATAATAAAAATATTCTTTCTTGTTTAAAGTTTCTCAAATTGATTTATTTTTTTTTTTTTTTGGGCCAAGTGTTCCACTGTGCAACGGACGAAACGTCTCGCGCGCAAACCGCGCCGCGTTCTTGTTCCGTGGATAAGCGATCGATGGATTCGCGAAGATGCAACCGGGTAGTAAATCCGCGCGGCTAAATTGCTAACTAGCCCCAGCGCCATTTAAATGTACGACGTCCCGGCCAATCGGTATCTCACTCGGAGCGCATAAACTTTATACTTCATTCGCCTCCTCCTTTCTCCTGTCCCCTCCCCCCGACGACGACTTTTATAATTTTAGCCAGCTCTTAGACGGCTGAGAGACTCGTATCAGCCGCGCTGTCCGGTCTAAAGCAAAGTCTTGTAAACGGTCGGTGCACTTGATACAGAGTTGCCTGGTCGAGTGCATTTTCCACCGATGCAAATCACGATAGTAACGCCTACGGTCCGGAACCGTGTATACGGAACCTGGAAATATTCCATGGCGTCGCGTAGCCATATATATTCTCCTCCCGAGCGTTCTGTCTACCTCTTCAGCCAGCCACGAACGATACCGTGAAAGACTGTCGTTTGGTTTATTCGTTGCGTGTTCTTTTTTTCTCTTCGAAGTTTACTACGCTCTTCGCTAAATTTAACACCAAACCTACACTTCCTACACCGACACTTCTTGTACACCTGTTCCTATCGTGCGTGGTCAAAATGACCGGTCCTTGAAAAAAGTGATTGTTAATACATTGAACGTAGATAATAGTCAATTCGTTGCTGAACGAATTAGTAGACGAACAACTTCCATAACATGATGATACAAAGTAGGAAAATACTCGCGAAACATACAACGACGCCATCCTTCGGCAACAGGCAAGACTATACAGGACGTCCGACGTGTGTAAACACGCAGTGGACACATCATGTAATCGTCTAACCCGAGATCATTCGTTCATGAGCCTATGTATCGCAAACACGTTGTATATAGCTGTATCACAGAATTAAACTTGTTTCAACAAGCTGTATCACAGAGTTAAAGTTATTTCAACAAAATTTCTTTTTATATAATTGCAATTGTATAAAAAATACTGCGACGCTCTCTCCTCGATTTACAAAATTGTACTGTGTTGTCCACCTTTGCCGATGTATTTGCCATGAAACGCCATATTCGCCAATAAGGAGTTGCACATGCCACAATTGGGAATAGCCTTTCTTTTATACTGATTGTTTAGGTTTAGAAGAGTAAATACCATATTATCCCGTGCGCTCAATTTGACCGGCCGCGGTAGGTTTAGCGTTAAAGGATAGTTTACCGTCGCTGTGGAACCGATTAAAACTGCGGATACTGCTAATCGTTTCCTTTACGGTCGTCTCGCTGCGAGGCGTACGTATGATGGAGTTTTAGCGCTTACTGTTCCTGCGAATTTTATTTCACTCGGATCGCCTTTGTACACACCGGAACAAAAATATGGCACACACTAATAATTATTTCATTTATCTTTATGGAGTAATGTGGATTTAATTTCGTTTGGCTTTTTATCGAATAAGGCATAGCTTTATTGACACTAGGGTTACGGGACCCGTGAAAATAACGGGTTCTAATATATGTAAGTTAAAATTATTAAGATTCTAAGAATGTGTACATGAGAAATTATTTTGCAAATTTATTTCTTCGGATATATATTATTTTAAAAATATTGTTAAGAATGTGGGTAGCACGTTCTCGTTATTTCATCAGTGAGCAGGATGTAAGGACCGCCGGAGACTCGTTCATTAATCGTTAAAAAAAAAAATTTGCTGAAGTTGCTGGACATCATTTTGGGTACTTGTTCAAATAAAATATCACTCACAAATCCTTCTACCATAGTTCTTCCACTATTTCCCATCAACTGCCTAGTGTTAATGAATTTTTCGTACTCAAGGTCATGCGAAGGTCATGGTATTATAAGCGGTTGGCTGTAACTTGATCTCGGCTATCGTGCCGCGATGGTGAGGATATATAGTTCCGCTTACAAAGAAAACTCCGACGACCTTGAAATCTCGGAAAATTTGTAAAAATCTCTGAATTTTTGAAATTCTCTTGACTGCGCGTTTATTTCGCATTCCCTCGCGAAATCAATTCTCTTTGTCGTGTCATGCTCTCCGTGAGACACTCTGTGAAACGCTATCCTGCGACGGAAGAATTTCACTTCCGGTTCCCGAACTTTGCTTCGAGCGAGCACCACCGGCATTACGATGTTCCGCGTGATCAGCGTTCACCCTAAATACCAGAAAAATTTTTCTGGAAAATTTCCCTGCGAGTGGAACGAACGGCAGGGATCGCAAACGAGAAGGGTCGCGAGAAAAAAACCGAGGGCAGACATCATCGCGCGTGGGTCGCTCGAAGGAGTTCCGGTTCGAAACGAGCGGGCCCCGTCTTGCGATTGGGGGATCGCGGCGGTTGATAATTGGACACGTGTTTCGTCTGGTGGCGACCGCAGGTGAAGTGGTTCTTGATCGGGCGCGTGCGCTAATTGGGAGTGCAATTAAAAACGGCGGCCCTGTGTCCCCAAGGACGGGACGTGAGGGGGGGGGGGAGAAGAGGGGCGGTGTGTAGAAGTCGACAATCCGCGCGCGACCCGGCTCGGTGTGACGTGATCAAAACAAAGTGCGGCCTCGTACGAGTCGCGACACAAGGGAGTAACCAAGGGGCGTAGATAGCGGCGGCAGAGGGGCGGGAGGGAGGGGGGCTGAAACAAAACCAACGGGAATAAAATAGAAAGACGAAGCACGTTAATTGACTGGGCTGACACGGGACCGGAAAACAAAACGCGTCGACGCGCCGAATGCGTCGATGCTGACACCCCGCGTGTCTA
Organism: Halictus rubicundus; assembly: GCF_050948215.1. Lineage (NCBI taxonomy): Eukaryota > Metazoa > Arthropoda > Insecta > Hymenoptera > Halictidae > Halictus > Halictus rubicundus. Next base: position 19,988,030 of record NC_135151.1, read on the forward strand.
GCGCACTCTCGAGTGCGTTGCCGTTTGAATACTGATTTTCATTTTTTTTTTCTCCCCGCCGCGCCGGCCAACCGGCACCTACGCGCGCGCACACAAGCGCGCGTGACTTGTTTCGGTGAAAAATAAACAGCAGAAAAAAACACAACAACGACTGCGGGGAAAAAACGCGGGAGACAAAAACAGAAGAGAGATGAATCGCGTCCGCTGCGAGTCAACCCCGTCGCGTGTCCGTGCCCGAAATGGGGATTAAATAGCCCGCCATTGGATCGGCCATTGGAAAAATGAGTACGTGGGAAATATTGTAATTCCCGTTCGATCGAATCGTCGCAGCCGGATATTAAATGTATCGGAGATTAATTTCATCGGGCCCCGACGAATTCTATTAAGAATCGGCGGATCGAATGTTCATCGGACGCGGTTTGTATATTTTTTAGTTGCAAATTCGGACGTCGCCGACAAATTTTTGACGGTGAACCCCGACGAACAAGGTGGCGCCGCGACGCCTATTAATCGCCGGTTTTTTTTTTTACCGGTGTAACGTCGAATTGATGGCCGCCGCCCGTCAAAGTGAACAAAATGTCGCGGTGTACTCGTCGATAATTTATTTACACCCGCGGTGTTTTCCACTCGATAGGACCCGAATGAACGCGAAACCCTGACAGTTCGTTACCTCACGGCGGAGCCGTTCGCCGCCGATAGCCGTCGATACGTTTATGTTTATTGCGTTATTTACCGACGCGGGCCCCCCGGTCGCAGTTGGCGGGAAAATATGTTTCGCATCGTCATTATATCGAGAGAAACATTAAACGTTGAATGGAAATCTGATTTCATCCGGGTGAGAGCGACCGAAAAAAAAAACGCAAACAAACCGAACGAAGGAAAAACGTTTCACCGGGATAAAATTGAGGCCAGAACATCTCTCTGATAGCGTACACCTATTTCGTTGTAAAAACAAAACAATGACCCGCGTTCGATCCATTAATTCTACAGGGTGTTTCGGAAATGGTGGGCGAAACTTCAGGAGTGGATGTCCTAATGCTTCGAGAAGACAAAAAAGTTGTATAAACATTGGTCCGGAAATGATTAGGTTTCGGGCCACAATTCTCGTCGCATGGTCTTCGAGAAAATGTTCAAGCCTCAGCTCGTCTCGTTGAGCTCCCAATACGCTCCGAAATAAAATATAAACTGTAAACAAGAATACAGTGAATGCTCGATATTTGTCAACAATACGGGTCTTGCCAGAGTCATGTATCGTCCAGGAGACATACCGAGCCGTGTTATGTTTCCTCGCGACACTGTGCGTCTGAGGCCTCTCGAGCTCCGTGGCCCCCCACGGGGTACTCCCCGCGGTAGTGGGGATAGTTCCGCGACGTTTATCATCCAGGCCTTGGCGACATATATAGAGAAATCACTATAGACCGGCGATTACTTCAAAAACACTGTTGACGCCTTTAACACTAGGTTTACGGAGCATTAAAACTGAGTATTTTACATTACTTTATAAAAATAAGAAGAAAGTGTCTATCCAAGTTTTCAGCCATTTTTTAAATAATATATACCTAAGGAAATAAGTTTGTTGAGTAATTCCACGTAGATGGATCTTCACGATCTCAATAATTGTAAATTAAAAATATTAGAACCCTCCATTTTGACGGGTCCCGTAAACCCGTGTTAAATGGGTCTTTAAGATGATGTAACTAGAACTAGATGATGTAACTTTTAAGATGATGTGCTAGGATGTAACAATAACTTTAATAACTAGGAAACTAATCTTTTCCGGACCTATATTGATATAACTTTTTTGTCTTCTCTAGGCATTAGGAATTAATTCCTGAATTTTTGCCCACCATTTACGAAACGCCCTGTATAATTTAAATGACGCAGACCCGGAGTATTACATTTTAATTTGGCTCACGTTTGTTGTTCGTCGGTCGATACAATTGCGCGATCGTAAATTCGAGACGGTTTCACTGCGGAGAATCGCGATCGAACCGCAACATGCATTCAGCAGGATGAACGAACTTCTGTAATATCGAGATCGCTATACAGGATGTTGCATTGCGTGTCGGAAGTGCAACAAGGGCGAATTCGACGTGCTAAAATAAGCAAAAAATGTCGGTCGTATAAACGTACACACACTGTACGATCCTGCTTTCGATTTACAGCTTATTTTATGTTGTAATCATATCTTATGTGGCTTCGAAGCGATCGACGTGGAACATCGTCTACATGCCAACCTCTCTATTCATACTGTAATACCTAATGACGATCACCAATTCGTGTGATCTCATTGCCCCCGGGACGTGCAGAAAAACAGTAAATCAATATCCAATTTCGTTTCCCGTGTGCATTTATACGCGGAGAAGATTGTTGCAGCGCGAAATGCATTATAATTCGAAAACACGATCGTGGACGATGTGTATTTGTATGAACTGTTTTTTTTTTGCTACTTGTTTAAATTCGCCCCTTCGCCAACTGCATTTTCCGCGTGCAATACTATACTTTGCATAATACCGTATAAAAGTTACAGTGAAAAATGTATATGCACGTTTGTCCGAATGTGTAATATGTATTATGAAATATATATACAGGGTGGCTGTTTTATCCCAATACAGTTTTAATCTCCGTACACTGAGATCTTTTAAAAAATTAAATTGATTTTGATATTTTAACAGGTACCAAAAATTGTTTATACCACATTACATCCCCCTTCATACCAAACAACTTTTGTTGAAACATTCTTTTCGTAAGGTCATTCCCTTAAAAAATATCTCGCTGCACTGGGATAAAACGGACACCCTGTATATATAACACGCGAATTTAACAAATTTAATCTACGCATTTAATGGAAGCAAAGCGAATAAATTTACTAAATTGATCACGTATCGATGCTAAAATAAAATGTATAGAAGATTCTTAATTCATTAAATTCGGGCATTGTGTACTAAAAATAAAATTAAAAATAAAGGGAGATGATAAAAAAAAGGGAGTATTCTAAAACTTTAGGTGCAAATTTAATTCTGGATGAATGTGTAGAATTCCTACTTCCTCGATTATTTCGAGTGACATGCATTGCCAGATATTGCAAAGTCAAAAAATTAGTAACCATCATAAAAATAGTAAAACATTTTCTTCTACCATTATTTCCGAATATTCTACGAACACCCTGTACGCTGTGCAAACTCCGATTTGCAACGCACCATGTTAGTTTATGGTTTATGGTTTATTCTTTTCTTTATATACATAAAGATGGCGTTGAAGAGCCTGAACTCTATCTGCCCAATACAAAAACAGTCCTCATGTAGTATTGTTGATCTACATCTAATTACTTATATACTATATATGAAAATATCTGTAATTCTATATATAATAAATTCGTTTCGCCTTACTTTGTCTATTATATAATCAATAATCAACACTTATAAACTGGGTATTACACCATGTTAGTAGTATTTCATTTTTTTTTTTTTTCAAGATCGTAGCAGTGTGACACAGTCAGCGTTTGTTATTTTCCGCGTTGGTCGTGCGCCATAACAAAGTGGATGAAAAAAGTCTTCCAATTCCGTAACGAACAGGATAACAAACAAGAAACTTGGCGTTTGGTTTTTGGGGTCCAACGTTCAAGCGGGAAGGATTGTTCTGCCAATTGCAGCCACAAAGGAAGCCAGGAATCGAAGCGCGCAGGGAAATTAATTGATTCGACAACGCTCGCTATTGATCGAGCGACGTGTACAAATGAAAAAAGTTCGCAGCAATGATAAACTGAATGAATGAAAGTATCGCCGGTAAATTACAGCTATCGAGATCCCCCGATGGACCTCGTTTCTGCCCATTCAGAAACGCATTTATCTCGGCAAAAGAGCTCTCCCCCGGCTCGCTGTTCGAAGAACTGCGAGAGAGAGAGAGATATCGATCTCTTTGATAATATAGATTTATACATAATAAACAATTTGCAAATGCGCCTAGCGTCGAGCGTGCCGCATCGCCGGCCATTATTCGCGCGTAATTGATTCTGCCGGTGACGCCCGGCGAACGAATCGTCCCGGCGCTGTTTTATTCTCGGTTACAAACCCCGCCGACAAAACCCACTGTGTTTTACATAATTGCCGTGAAAATTACGCACACGATTTCCGCCTACTATTTCTGACCTTTATTAATTCGCTGCGGCCGGCCGGCCGGCCCGCTAACTGAATCCGCTCAACGGACAGCGGACGCGCGCGACCTGCTGGCATATTAATATTTCAGCAATTAATTCGACGAATACGTGATAACGTCTGCTGTCAACCGGCGCCGGAGAGAAAGTTCGCATAGATCGCGCGGAGGCTGCGATTAGGTTCGCGGTCTTCCGTCGACGCGAATTCGATTACGGCAAGGATGAGAACTCCTGACAACGGCTAACTGCTGACAAACTGTTCAAAAAATTTCGCACGCCGAAAATATTCGCATAAAAATTGTATTTATTATTATTATTTCAGCACCGCCGAAAATGAGAAAACCAGTTGATGAAGCTTAAAATATAAAACTGAATATCTTTTTCCATTTTGGCATTATAATAAAAATAAATGGAATACGCAGAGTACAATAAAAATATCTTTGACACACCGGTGGAGTGTGAAAATTGGTACATTATAAACTGTTAATTACACCCCGCGACAAACCTAGAAGACATAGGGAAATGGATGAAATGTGTACTCTAGTAAGAATGTCCTCGTCCTTGATTTCTAATGTTATTGTTTAGATCGTGTAGTAACATCTTGAGCATAAGGGGAATTAATGAAAAGTGTATTCTAGTAAGACTTTCTTTATTACCTTTAATGGCAGGTTTTCTAATGAAGGCAATGTATTTCTTAAGAACGTATCTTTTTGGCTACTAAAAGTGCCGTCAAATAAGTACTAATGTGTATTGACTCAGCAACGGTAAGTTTTAAGACAAATACACTTTAGTACTTTTATGCTGAGAATGCGCCAATCTATCGAAAAGTGACCTCTATATCTTCTCTACGCCTCCACTTGCAAGAATATCATTTATTATGCAGTTTCTTAACCCTTTGAGCGCTATGAACGCATATATGGGTTCCCACACAGCCATTCAATTTGGGCCATTAATTTTGTTTATATTCTTCATGTTATTATTGCTCAGCGAACTAAATGGTTCTGTTAAGGTTTTTGCGGTCAGATTATTTCAGCTACAATCGACATATTTCGCAATGAAATTTTAATCAGCCCAGCATGCGCTTCTGTCGTAACAAGTAGGCGGTCCACAGCACACGCTTAACTTCGCACAACTCAGCGCTCAAAGGGTTAAACCCTACAACTTCTGTAAGTAACATTTTCTCGTACTGTTTGAGATAACCAGGATATTCAAGTTAACAGAGCTCGTGGGACACACTGTATATAGAGAAATCACTGTACTCACTTTTCTTATAGTTCTGTCGCGGGGTGTACATCGGGCCGCGGAACTTTCGCAACCTACTTACCATGATCGTGTAAACCCGATTGCGACAAACTCGTTCAACAGCAACTCGAAGGAGACATTGTCAAACGGAGAGGTTGTCGATATGAATCGTCGATTCCTTTCAATCGACTGGCGAATGGCTAACGGTATGAATGAAATGGTAAGCTACCGCGACGAGATATTGTTGTGTGCCGACAGGAATTCCGGGATTAAAGGGAGCCCAGGCGTTCCCGTGGAACTGGGGAACAAAGAAAGTGATAGCATATGCCAGCAGTTAATGAAGTTGTCCGGAGGAGTTGGGCGAACCACTCGATAGTTAAGACCCTTAAGAGCAACTATTTATGTTGAAGTTTGCACATTAATTCGGCTGTTGACCTAAGCTCCCCGAAGTTTCTCTGCTTGGAAGACATCCCTCAAAGTAACCGTTCGAATTTCCTTGGGAGGGGGGGGGGGGGGGAGAGGAAGCTGCCTGTGTCACACCACCATGTAAAAGGCTTTCATTACGCAAGCACTTTAGCGGAAGTTCTGCTGGATCGGCGGGACAACGGCGAAGAAACGCGCTCGCGAGGATTTCGGTGACCTGGCGAAATAATGTTAAGCTGCGGCCAGGGACCCCGGAGGGATCATTATGCCAGGATACGGTGCCAGCTGACGTTGAAGGATCGTCTCCGCTGATTGCTCGGTTCGAGAGCAACGCCTTTCCAACGGCGAAACTTTGTAATTCTGATGTGTATTGATTGGTAATATTTTCTACGCCACTACGAATTAATAACGTCGACGCTGCTTCGCACGATCTGCGAACGAAGGTCGCGGAGGGCACACGATGCATTCTCCTGCGCAAACATCCGAGAACTTTCGACTCGAAGGAACGTCGCGAATTAGTTAAAGTTTCAAGGGTACCCAGAATAAGAGACCTAACACTCGGCGGGGAAGCCCTTGCAGCGAGACCCACGTCAAACATTATAATTTAAAATTCTACGATCTATATTTTAAAGGGAAAAGTTTCCAAGAAAATCTCTGCAGGCGCGTTGATTAATTTATATAATTTGAAAATTATTTGAGTCATTTATACACAGGGCGTTCCACATAAATGGGAACACCTAAATATCTTTCGTATTTACAGTCCTCTCAGAAAACTTCAGAGGACAAAGTGACACTATTGCAGGGGGTAATTATAATGGTGAAGAAAAAAATTTTTTATGTCGTGTTTTTTCATGAAATTTCAAGGTCACCGATGGTTTTTTTTAATGGAATAGTATATTTTTTGACGATAGCATGATAGACAATAAAAAACTGAATTTAGTGGATACCACCTTTTTGACCTTGAAATGACCTTGAGCAAGAATAATCATGTTGAAGCGGATGAAATGTGGAAGTTTAAAACTTACGTGTTTCAGCAAAGATTGCGCGTTGTTTGCGTCGGGTTGACCTTTACATATCATAATAAATGTTCGAAATGTTGACCATCCTCATTTATGCAATATTGCAATCTTTTAATAAATGATCTGTAGGCATTGTCGATTTACCCTGTATTTTGAACATTATTTTTGGTGCGCAGATATGAGGGTCATTCTGTTTTGAATAATTACGAAATCAAAAACTCGAAACCGGTTATTTGACCTGCAGTGGTAGGTTCAGTACTTACCGAGATATTTTCGAGATAATTCGCCGTAAACTAAGCGCAGTTTCGTTTATGACGGCACGTTATGTTTCCGAGTATAGTTTTTGATAGATTTTAGATATTATCGACATGAGGCACCTTACTATCTCGTAATCGGTTCAGTCTCCCAAGCTCGGTGAACAGTAAAAGTTGTATATTGTGGAAGTTATTGCGAAAGATATTGCGGGCTACTTTTATGACCTTGTTTAGTAACAGTTCCAAATACGATATAATCATCGTTTACGGTGCATGCGATGACAATGCCGCGAGAACTGAAATATTATATGTCAAACTAAATATCCCGGTTCAAGTCGGTCGTCGCATTCTACTCTTTGAGATTCGGTAAAATGACGGAAGAGTATGTGTCCTTCGCCGTGCGAAAGCTTAATAAAATTGTAGAAAACGACGAATACTCCACTTTTGTTTTTGCACGGTACTCGGAAAATATCACATAATGTGAAACACAAAATCTCAGTTTCACAAATACATCCATAACTTCGCAAATGCATCCCGTATACAATGTTGCGAATGGTCACTGAATCGGATGCAAAATACAAATGGCACATTTGTAAAATTCATTTCATGAACTGTAGAAGCTATAATTAACAGATCGCAGGGAAGTAAATTTTGAAAATATGCACTACTGGGCACAACACGATCCTCGTTGCCTTCATGAAATCGACCGTCAACACCGGCGGAATGTCAATATTTGGTGCGACATAATTAGTGAGCAGATTATTGGACCGTATTTCATTAATGGGTCAAAAATACTCCACTTTCCTGTCCGAAGTATCGCCAGCTCTATTAGGAGACAAAATCAATGTTAACTAGTAATGAAACTTTGGTATCTTTTTTACGAGAGTAAAATACGATGCGGTAAAAAGAATTTCACCGTGATTTTCAAGATCAGGGACAATTTTATGTCAACTTTTCTTTACAGATCCTCACCGACCCGAAGTCATAGAATATGGCTACGATAGCTGAGATCAAACATTTCTTGCCATACCGATTTTTCAAAAAATCAATTTTATATGTAAAAATAATGTTTGCGGTTTCGTCGCTTTTAACTGTTCAGAAACGTACAACTTTCGCGAGATATGTTAAAGCTGCATATCTCATTACTTAGGTTAAAAGAATAATCGGAGAAGTGTAGGTCACTCGGAGAGGTTATAGATCATTAGGTTATTACATTAATGGATATGTATTATCGAAATAGGATACCAAGTTGCTGACCCACATACTAACTGACCGAATCAAATTCGCCGAGCCTGACGTAAAATCAAATTAGCTTGATTAAAATCACGATCAACCGGATCAATCCGGTACAGGTTATTATTAAAATAAACCTGTTATTTTGAGCTTTATCAAATAATTACTTTTTAAAATAATTAGTCTCTCCATCTCGAAGACTTCACTGTAACGCAGGGAGTTCTAGCATTGGTCTCCTTCCCCGCTTAGGTGCTTCCCCCACTTTTAGACTTCATCGTTATGTAGTAGTGTGTAACAGTGTCGCCAGATGAGGGGAGGGAGACATGAAGTATATCGATGACCCTTCTTCCGCAATCAGGAGACACAAAGGTTGCAGATTTATACTCTCGCTTTTTGACGTACAACAGATGCCAGGTTATACTTATTATACCTACATGTAATTATACTAATTAGCCGCCTGCAACTGTGATTAGTGATTCATCAACGCAAGAACATAGTCAAAGATTGTTTCAACCACCCGCATACAATTTCTGATAACAAATAGCTTAAAGATTTTACGTATTGATAAAAGAAAAAATAAGTAGATGAGATATAAAACAGTAAGAATTGAAATATAGAACAGTAAGAGTTTTTGTTCCGTTGCTAATCAGACGAGGTCGATGGCGTGAAGCGTTTATCAATAACAACGATCACAATGTAATTCCAAAAAATCCCGTTCAAACTCGTAGAAATTTGTTGTCAAATAACACGACATTCCGCTCTTTTTCCAAGCTCACTGATCCTTGAATAACCTTGTACTGACCTTTATTGTATATGTTGTGAAGGCTACGCTTTCGAGTGACCTTCAGAAGGTTTTAGCCGCAGTTCAAAGACTGTTCAAAATAGATTAACCCTTCGAGGTCCATTTCGAGTGTACCTCTACGTGCAACATCAACTAAAAGTTGCTGGTTGTTGCTTCCGCGTGGACGGTAGCTTTACCGGAATTAGTCATGGTCGAGAACCACGCTCGTAAGACAGGGCGCCATCGTTTGACTGTCAACGGGAGCCGAAAGAGCAAGTTGTTTGCGCCTTTGGCCTGGTCCGAGACATTCAGTGGGGGGGGGGGGGTTCATCAAGTTCGTTGGAATTACCGGAACGATGGTGCGCAGAGCGACGGTAGACATGCGTGTTTTCTCAGTCGCGGGTGGAATATTTGCACGATGTAACGGCGAGAGCCGGGTAAATATTTAGGATGCACGCTACTCGCCGCAATTTCCTCGTGTCGGAGCCTCCGGTCCCGAAGTGAGAATACAACGCAATTTCCACTTTACCGTCAACTTTCCTCCGTCATCAGCGAGAGCGAGCTGCCGCGCCGGGGAGGAAGAATAGCGCTGGAAGCGGTTTTAACGGAAAGCTCGTCCAAGATGACGATACTCGATTAAGTTTCGCCGACCCGCATCTTGTAGCAGCTTCGGCATTCGTTGGTAATGGTAAGTAATTTAACTCGACAGTCCTGTGCCGCGCATCGGCTGAAATAATGGCGGAAAAAAAGATTAGGCCGGGATAACGAAGTCAACGGAAACTACGAGTACTAATGTGTATTCGTCCTGAAACTTACCGTTGCTGAGATATTTGACTGTTTTCATGAAGAATGATCGAAATGTCGGCCATCTGCAACCTTGTAGTCTTTGAACTGTTGCGTCCCTTACAGGTCTTATTGTTGGGGCGTCTATTGTATCACACGCTGCGATAATTCGTTGCTTCGTGTTGTTGGTGCAACTCGATACACAAAATTTTTCATGTTTCCAATAAGAAAAAATCTAGGGGTGTTAAATCTGGACTTTGTGCTGGCCAGCAAATAGTGCCACAGCGTCCCATCCATCGATTTCGGAATATTTCGTTAAGTGTAGTTCTCACCTTTCGAGCATAGTGTGTTGGACATCGTGCTGATACCACATTGTCTGACGAGCGCTTAATGGCACGTTATCTAATAAATTTGGCAATGTATTTCTTAAGAACGTATCATATTTTTGACCAGCAAAAGTGCCGTCAATGAAACATAGCCCAATTATTTGTTGCCCTATGATTCCACACCATTAATGGACCAGCGTCTTTGATGATCAATTTCTCGTAGCCAGTGAGGATTTTGTATTGACCAATAATGCGTGTTATGTAAATTAACGCGCCCGGTGCTGGTAAAGGTAGCCTCATCGGTAAATAGTATTAAAGAGAAGAAAAGTGGATTGATTTGTAGCTGCTCTTGAGCCCATCCACAAAATCTAACACGATTCACATAATCCCTGTCATGCAATTTCCGGTGAAGGTTAACGTGGCACGGATGATATTTGCGACGAGTGAGAATTCGTGATGCACTACTTTTGCTGACTTCAGATTCGCGCTGAATCTGACGTACGAGGATTACGATGTACCATTGCAACAACATTAATTTCATTATCTTCATCAGTGCATACTATTTACGATTCATCTTGCCAACAGTGAGACATCCAGTTTCCTTTAACTTGTTACACAATCTTGCAAAAATCTTGTGTGAAGGGCATATGCGGTTTGGACATCTTTCACCGTACAAATTTCGAGCCACAATGGCGTTTCTCTTACTTCCTCCATAAATTAGAAGCATCTCTAATTGTTCTTCAAATGAAAATTTCACATTGACTATCTTATGTTCGCTAACTGAGGAACTGACTGACACTGAGGGACGTCGAAGGCCTACCAATGTTTACATTTGACGTGAACATAGCCTTCAATACGTTCCATAATGAAAGTAATAGAATATAAACAGTCAAATATCTCAGCAACGGTAAGTTTTACGACAAATACACTTTAGCACTTTTATGCTCAGAATACGGGAATCTATCGAAATCGGGCGTAAAAATTGGACATTCCATTAAAAAAAAACAGAGGTGACCTCTATATCTCCTCCACTTGCAAGAATCTAATATAACTTCTGTAAGTCCTGTTCTGTAAGTTCTGTTTTCCTCGTATTGTTTAAAATAACCAAGATATTCAAGTGGACAGAGCTGGTGGGACACGCGGTATATTCCCTTTTATCAGTTTCTGAACGGCAGGACGATCGCAGGCAATAAAAATTCTAGTTTTAGGTGACGATGAGAAACGTTGGCAGATGAGAATCCGCGGTAGAAATGTTGCGCGAAACGAGGAGGGAAAAGGAAAGTTTCTGGTCGTTGCGATACATTTGCCGATTAAACTATCCCCTTAACATAGTATCAACGATCCGGTCCCGTCCCCTATCGGCCTGTTAAAACAGCGCCTCCCCTCGCACAGCCGGTCGCCGGTCGCGTCGTAACGTTTAATCCGGTTTCAATGGAGTACAACGCGGTTCGATTAAATTTCAGGGTAATAGTTTAACTGGCCGCCACCACTGGACAACCCGGTTTCTTTGCTCTGTTTTTCCGCTAAATGCAACTGACACCGGTAATACCGTTCCTATTGTCATTACAATAATCGTTATCGCGAACAGTCGTTAAGTTGTCGCGCTATATCACGGTTACCGGCACCGTCGAACGCTCCACCGTAGTTTTATTCCGGCGCGCACCGCTCCCGGTTTCCGACCGCCATTTTGCCCCGGAACTACGCGAGTGTTTACCGGGGTGCTTCAGACTGAATTACCGTCGATAGTGAAACACTGGACTCGTCCCGGGGACACCGGGCCGGAACAACAAAAAGCCCCCGGGACTATCGGTGAAAGATCCCCACTTGACAGTCGGAATCCCGTCGAAAGACAAGGGAAACCAGTGTTCGAGCCTGGCTTACGACCACATCTTTAACCGATACCTCGACGAAATTTCATTTAACCGGTATTTGCCGTTCTCTCTCTCTCTCTCTCTCTCTCTCTCTCTCTTTCTCCCGGTTCTCATTCTTTTCTACTACTTTCCGAGCCGATGGTTCGCTCCCACACCTCCGCTGTCGTGGCAGGTGGTGATCTCGATGGGAAGCTAGGAGAGTTCTTTTGCGGCACGGCTACACCGTGCACGACCTCTTCTCTCATTATCACTCTTCCGCGATCCCGTTCGAATTCAGACAGTCATCGAAGACAGGGTGACTTTCAACGACACGGTCCGAGAGCACACCGCACGTCAAGACTCGATCGGGAACGCCGGTTGATTCGCGTGTTATTTCCTGCGTCGCAGGAAAAATCCATTTTCCATCCGAGTAGAGCACTCGACGCCTCGGAGTCCGTCTCCTTCGCTTGCGTTTCACGTTCGGAGACTGTCAGCCGTTAGTTTCTTATATCGATCAACCGTGACACACTCCGAACGATATTTGGAACTGGTTTCTTCTTCGGAAAAATAGCTTGTCGACGCGAGTCCCACCGGCGTGTATGCGCAGCTGTGTGCGGGTAAACTTTGGTTACCGCGGATAAGAAATTTCGACTATTCGAATATATCGATTGCAGAAATTTAATTTAACTTAAAGAACATGTACAATATAAATGTACCTTTCCATTTGTATTTTATTAAATTATAATGGCGTAAGTCTGTTTATCTGTTATTTAAAGAACATGTACAATATAAATATACCTTTCCATTTGTATTTTATTAAATTATAATGGCGTAAGTCTGTTTATCTGTTATTTAAAAATCATGTACAATGTAAATATACCTTTCCATTTGTATTTTATTAAATTATAATGGCGTAAGTCTGTTTATCTGTTATTTAAAGAACATGTACAATATAAATATACCTTTCCATTTGTATTTTATTAAATTATAATGGCGTAAGTCTGTTTATCTGTTATTTAAAAATCATGTACAATGTAAATATACCTTTCCATTTGTATTTTATTAAATTATAATGGCGTAAGTCTGTTTATCTGTTATTTAAAAATCATGTACAATGTAAATATACCTTTCCATTTGTATTTTATTAAATTATAATGGCGTAAGTCTGTTTATCTGTTATTTAAAGAACATGTACAATATAAATATACCTTTCCATTTGTATTTTATTCAATTATAATGGCATATGTCTGTTTATCTGTTATTTAAAGATCATGTACAATATAAATATACCTTTCCATTTGTATTTTATTAAATTATAATGGCGTATGTCTGTTTATCTGTTATTTAAAGAACATGTACAATATAAATATACCTTTCCATTTGTATTTTATTAAATTACAATCTCATAAGTCTGTTTATCTGTTATTTAAAGAACATGTACAATATAAATATACCTTTCCATTTGTATTTTATTAAATTACAATGGCATAAGTCTGTTCATCTGTTATTTAAAGAACATGTACAATATAAATATACCTTTCCATTTGTATTTTATTAAATTACAATCTCATAAGTCTGTTTATCTGTTATTTAAAGAACATGTACAATATAAATATACCTTTCCATTTGTATTTTATTAAATTATGACGGTATAAATCTTCTTTTAATTTTCTTCAAGTACTTCGAGTGTGCTAATTGCACATTCTGACATTTTCGTATATGCGGTGATAAGCCTGCAATTCTTTGTGCAAATCTGTGTTAATATGTTCAAGGCCGCGTAAATTGTATTTAGTTCTATGTTTGGTGAGGAGGTCGCGTCAGTTATTAAATATAACTCCAACCGTGGAGTGGACAGTACAAAAAAAAAAAACAATTCCAATCGTGACAAAAATCATTCGATCAAACGTCTATTATTATCATTATTCGGAGTCGCCGGATTAAGACTTGTCTCCCCACTCTACCTTCCCCCTCCACGACGTCATTCCCCCACTCTTCCGCCACGGCTTGGTCGCGTGTCGCGTTTCGTCTCTATCGTGTATTTGTCACAATGCCACGCGACTAATCCGGTACTGGCACAGAGAGGGTAACTTTTCCCCCCAATTCGGGTCAATCAATTAAAACATTGTCTTGAGGAAGGGTAATCAATGATGACAGCGACGAAGACTAATGCGGCAGAGGGGTGAGAACTCTTCCACGGAAATACATGCACATTGTTTAAAATTTTATATAATATCCATCTAAGAAATATGAGTCACATGAACATGGTACTTGTACGGAAAAGGAAAAGGTAAAAAATAGCGGTTTTTTATTTTTTTAACTATGTGCCCCGCACTTTGAAAA